>NC_142758.1:5695000-6320000 GCF_054948205.1 Urtica dioica subsp. dioica | reverse complement strand
ATAAGAAATTGAAATGTGGAAAATTAAGGATTAAATTTACCTTAAACCTCTTATTATACGATGGCCATAAATCTAATTTTAAAAACCAATGGTATTGAATTTTTAGCTGTTGGAATCGATCTAGGGTTTGAAAAAATAATTAACGCTTCGGTAAGCGGCGGAATTTTAAAAATTTTCTTTTACAAGTAAAACAGTTTTTACTAACCTAGACAAGTGCAAGTACATGTAATTAAAAAACCAATATGAGCTAGAAGTTTACTAACCTTTCTTGAAGCTTGAACTTTGAAGAAGCTTGTGGAAAGTTTGCAACGCTCGTCTCCCCTCGCAGCACGTCTCTCTTTCTTTCCTCGGCACCTCGAGCAACCACGAAAGTTTCTATCACTAAATCACTCGAAAAGAAGGAATCAGTGAGTGGGCACTTTTAAACACTACGACTTAAGAACGAGTCTCGAAGTCGCAGAGCTAAACACTAGGTCGAGTGAGGACCTAGGTGCCAAAGCAAGAAAAATCGAAAATAAACTAGAGAGAGAGAGAGGATTTTCGGCCACAAGTTCTAGAGAGAGAGTCTCTCAAATCTCTTAAACTTGGATGAATGAAATGTGAGGAAATGAGGCTCCTATTTATAGGAGAGGTCTCACCTTCAATAAGGTAGTTTCCTCTTCTATAGAATATCACATATTCATGAGCAATTTCCTCTTTTTTCCCTTTGAGACACTCGGCCAACTCAAGGCTTCTAGAAGCCTTGATTTGTTTCCTATTTTGTTCAAGGCCTTGCCTTGTCTCTCACTTGGCCGATTCCCACTTTCCTCTTGGAGGAAATTTGTTTCCTCTTTTTCTTTTGGCAAGTATCTAAATACATTTATGCACAAAATAAACTCTCTTTCTCTTAGGTATTTGGGCGCCCATTCTCATCTAGAAGGAGCTTCTAGAAGCTTCTTCATTTGTTCATGACAACATGAGAAAAACCCATTAAGAATTTTCAATAAAATTCTTATGAAATGAAATTAATTCACAAGGCCAAATAATCAAGTTATGGCCGAGTGACATTAAGTCATCAAATGAACTTGTCAAAAAATTTATTGACATTCATTTCATCATATGTCTCAAAAGACTAAAATACCCTTTTGACTATTTTCGTTCTTGTTTTGACTTAGCTTCCAGTTTAACTATTCCTATCGATGTGATTCGTGACAGTGACCTCATGGACCCAAATGAACAAAGCTTGAGCTAAACACTTGGACTCAAAAGTTCACAAACCTTTTCCAAGTTTAGCTTAATGCCAACTGACTCCACTAAAGAGCTGACACTGAAAATCTCTCGGTTCAAATGAATTTATTTTCTACTCAAGAATTCGACCTAATTATGATGAGCGGATCCACTGAATATTATCTATGTTTACCCTTCATGAATGTCATCAGCTAGTCGGGATTTACTAAATTACCATTTTACCCTTCTAGCTGTTATTTCCTCAACTCCTTTGTCGCTTGTGAATAAGTTAGAAACAATGTATCGACGAGGGGCTAACAAGTCACATTGTTTCATCCAAAAGAGTCAGGACTCAATTTGGACACTGGCCAGTTCATTTATTCGCACTCCAAGGAACAAAGCATGATGTGACATACATTGCATTTCAGCAATCTTGTACATGAATTCCATATCTATGAGAACTTCACAAAGTTACTCATGACAGACTCACAACTTAGTACTTCACCAATAGGCCTTGTTCGGAATCACATAGTGAGTCCGAACTTTGACTTTCTCAAATGAAAATACTAAGGTGTGAAATGGCATGTCTCATTTCAGGATTAAGGTAAGCATGATGCAATTCATACATAGTGACTTCGAGACATAAGAGGTTAAATGGTTTGTTCTTATATTGTCTCTAGAAGTGCACTGGTCAATTCAGTACCTTCGGAAGATACCTAGAAGAACTATAGAGTCCCCAACTCTCAATGCCTCATAACCAGACATCATAGATTCTTCTAACAATCATACTGAGGTCAATAGTCCTTTGACCCTAAGATTGCGAATATAACGTTTTAAGCAAACTACGAAGAGTTTGTTCATGCAAATCTACATTTGTCTCTTCGTAAGTTGTTAAGTTTGTTTATGGACTAAAAGACTAAGGTTTTATCATAAAGCTTCAAACAAAGAAAGAATGAATGAACGTTTCAACTTTATTAATGAATGAATAGGCAATTACAAGCAAGAGTCTTCGTAAGACTACATGACATCAAATGTACATAAATAGACACTACTACTCTTCTTGTGGGCACCATTGACAACATTAGCATCATACATTAAAAATCAAAATCAAATTTTGACAAGATGGCAAATTTAAGTGAAAAATTAGTTTTCACTCCGAGTGACTTATGTATAAGTGGATTTCTCAAAAAATATACTTGATTCAACAATCGAATTTCATTTCAATAGTTAATTCAACTAACATACTTTTTATAGCATGTTGTAGAAACTATATGGACCCATATGATCAGAGTTAATTATGAAACATCGGACACAAAAGTTCTTAAACTTCTTACAATGCTCATTGTTTTTTTTTTTTTAAGAAATGCTCATTCCTAATGTCATTTTGACTCCAATAAAGAATTGACATTAATAATGTATTGTTTTATATGTTTTACTTTTTTACTATATGCATTAAAATATAACACATTAAGATCCATTGCATAGCTTACTACCCCTTCATGAATGTTATTAGCTAGATGAGAATTTTAAAATTATCAACTTACCATTCTAGCGTGTTATTGTTTCCATCAACTCATTAGTTGTTTGTGAATAAGAACATACATTCTCAGTGACATGAAGCAACTATGTCACAATGCTTGATTAAATGAGTATTCTAAATTAAATACTAGAACTAGTTAATTTATTCATATTCTCAAGAATAAAGCATGAGGTGACATACTTGTACATCACACTATGACTTAGTCATTTTACCAACTGCATAATTAGAGGTTCTTATAGAAAAACCCTAATCATTGACTTATCAAATGAAGATGAAAAGCCCCTATGTCTCGTTTCAAGAATTAGGTAACCTAAAACATAAGTTCTCTAACAATCAATACCGAGATTGAATTCCATTTCGATCCTAAAATTATGAATATTTTATTTCAGATAACTAGTAGAAGCGTTTATTAGGCAAATCACAGTTTGACTATTCTTGCGTTGTTAGTTGTTATAAGGAAAATACTTAATAGTCATGACACATTCTTATAAATAAGAGTGAATATTTCAATTCATAGGTTTACTTGTTAGGAATTCTTGCCCAGGAGAGATAATGAAAACATTATAAATAATTACTAAATAGAATAATGGTTTATTTTATTAGCATCATATGATTAGTGGATTGAGCTCTGAATATCATAATCAATAGCAACTTTCATCCGTACCCTCCATATTAAACCGAGTCACGCGTTGGGCGCCTGAGTTCGGGCGGTGAGCTAAAACATGGTTGATGACTGATACATGCAAGATAGCTGTATCTAAATTCATGTATGCGGAACACTAGTGTAGGTTGATCACGACGTGCGAGCATTCTCCACTTGTGGTAAGTGCACGACCCGGACATACTTTGGTTGTAGATGTATCGTTTAAGTACCATTACGACATACTAACCGGGGTCGTTATGATGGTCACAGTGAGACTTGATCTAAATCCTGAAGTGATCATGGACACTGGATCATGTTACCGCGCTCTCTGACTCATTCTCTAAAAGGCTACTATTATGCTAATCACAGCTCATTTCTTGGGAGTTTCGGAGCATGATTCGAGTGGGAAATGGCTGACAGATACGGAATCCAGCCTTCCTGAAAGAAGATCAATGTTCACTCACCTAAAGGTTGATTCCATAACCGATGGATTGTCGGCACTTCTGAAGTATGTATGTTCGGAAGAATATTTTGCTGGGGAAGCAATAATGCTTAGGGTATATATGTATCAAGAAAAGTATAACGGATTAATTGACATTTCTCGATACGGGTTGAACGTGGAGGATCTTGATCACGTACTGACTAGATCAGTAGACACTCGTCACGATGAGTAAATATAATTCTAGTATAAAGGAGAGTTCAGTCTTGGCGTACCTAAGTGGAGTCTGACCAAGATTAGACAAATCGATGTGGAAAAGAGAAATGACTTTTACGTCTTTTCATCAGATTTGTTAAGCTTTTATAACTAGATCGATAGTCCTCGATTCAGCTTCGATAAGTCGAGTAAAGAACCTCTAATAATAATGTGTTTTATTATTATATATCTCATAAGCCGTATTAGTGATTGACAACATTAAATTCAGAAAACGGGTATTTGCTGAATTAATAAAGTAATTATAGTAGAATTGTTTATTTATTGTTTGATCAAGTAAATAATCAATTGATCCATTAATTATTTATTGTTTGATCAAGTAAATAATTACTCAATTACTTATTTGTTTATTGTTGGACCAAGTAAATAAATAATTAATTGTGTTTTAAGCAATTGTGCCTTGTACTAGTGTTTCTCCAACAAGTGTTATCAGAGTGATTGTTCGTGTCTGATATCCTACGTGCTTCACCGATGTGTGGTGTCCCAGCAATCGTTCGTGTCCGATTCCCCGTGTTTATGGAATGGAATCATGTAACTCAGTGGGGAGAGGGAGAGAGAGATGAGAAGTAGGCAAAGAGGATATGAGTTCTCTTTCTGGTCGAATTCGATATCTGAGAATTAGGTTTATTTTTGTCTCTCATGAACGCCCTATTTATAGTAGTAAAAATGAGATATTCTAGAATATACTATTTCCTTTTATTGTGTTCACACTGTGTGTTGAGAGAATATAGGAAAATATTTCTCCTAAAGATTCTCCTAAATATTCTTATAAAAATAAGGAGAGAATATAGGACAATCTTATTTCCATATATTATTCTCTCTCTCCTTCATTTTAGGAATAACATGAGAAAAAAAAATTGCATTTTGGCCTAACAGATATAATCGGCCATTTAGCAGTAGGGGGAGGCCGAAATGTGCTCAGTGCAAGGCCCAATTTCTTTAAACCCATTTAAATCTTATTTACTTATCCAACAATAAATACAAAATTTATTTACTTGATCCAACAATAAATAAACAGTATTACTATAAATATTTATTTAATTCCGTAAATACCGGTTTTTTTAGAATTAATATTGTCAATCACCATTATAGCTTTGTGAGATAATAATAATGAAATCATTATTATTATAAAGTTCTTATTCGCATTTATCAAAGCCGAAATGGGGATGATGAACCTAGTATTTGAAGCTTAACAATCTCGATCAAAAGACGAAATAGTCATTTTTCCTTTACGTATCGATTTGTCTAATCTTGGTCAGTACTCCACCATGTAAGCCAAGACTGCACTCTCTTTTAATACTATAATTATATTTACTCATCGTGACGAGTGTCCACTGATTTAGTCAGTACGTGATCATGACTCTCCATGTTCAACCCGTATCGAAATAGGTCAATTTGTTTACTTGATCCAACAATAAATAAACAGTATTACTATAAATATTTATTTAATTCCACAAATACCCGTTTTTTTAGAATTAATATTGTCAATCACCATTACAGCTTTGTGAGATAATAATATTGAAATCATTATTATTAGAAAGTTCTTATTCGCCTTTATCGAAGCTGAATCGGGAACAATTGACCTAGTATTTGAAGCTTAACAATCTCGATCAAAAGATGAAATAGTCTTTTCTCCTTTACGTATCGATTTGTCTAATCTTGGTCAGTACTCCACCGTGTAAGCCAAGATTGCACTCTCCTTTAATACTATAATTATACATATTCATCGTCATGAGTGTCCACTAATTTAGTCAATACGTGATCATGACTCTCCAGGTTCAACCCGTATCGAGATAGGTTTGTTCCGTTATACCTTTCACATTACATATATACCCTAAGCACAGTTGCTTCCCCAGCGAAAGATTCTTCCGAACGTAAGCCAACTTCGGAAGTGCGCGGAATCAATCGGTTCTGAAATCAACCCTTAGGCGAGAGAACATTTACCTTCTTTCAAGAAGGCTGGATTCCGTATCTGTAAATCACTTCCTCCTACGACCATGTCCCGACCTCCCAAAACACCTATTTAGTCAGTGTTTCATTCAAGGAAAAAAATGCCGTTTCGAGCCTCCTGATTTACGGAAAATCGTCATGTCGATAGAAAATCGAACGGAAAAATTGTAGAAAATGGCAAGTGAAATGCCGTTTTCAAATTCTGCTTTCGATGGAAAATCGACGTACCGACGGAAAACAAAACGGAAATAATGTGGCGACACAAACAAATACATACATATATATATATATATATATATATATATATATATATATTTAAATGTAGTTCAAATTTATTTCAATATGTCAATAAATTCAATTCTCACTACTTTCATTTCAATTCAAACCGAACGGAAAATTTTTTGAATATTGCAACTTTCAAGAATATTAACTTTTAGTCTGCAATCAAAATTTAATATAATAGTAAACTATTAGAAAATATCTCTATAGCAGTAAAATCCAAAAAATGTACGAATCTTGAAAGTCTCAAATAGCTATATTTAACCATTGGCTTTAATAAAAAAAAAAGAGTAAAAGACTCTGTCTCTCATGATTCCCTTGTCTCTCTCTTCGTCTATATCTTCTCTCTTCATTCATCTTCTTCTTCTTTTTCTTCTTTTTTCTCCTGCTTCTTGACCACCATTTTTTTTTACAAAATTTGAGTTTATGATTTCAATCCAAAAACGACATAACATAGATAACCGGCACGTCATTTTCGGCAAAAATCGAACGACATAACATGGAAAAACGACTTTCATGAGTTCGTCGACCGTTTTTCCGGCGAAAACAACACCGCCGGCGAAAATCGGGGAATTTCGGCGATATTTAAATCCTTGGTTTCATTAGCCTTTAACGTGGTGAATCAAAGAACTCAGTAACACTATCTATATGTCCATGATTACTTCAGGATTTAGATCAAGTGTCACTGTGACCATCATAAACGACCTCGGCTAGTGCATCATAGTGGTTCTTAAACGACGCATCTATCCAAGCCAAAGCCAGTCCATGTCGCACACCTTCTTCAAGTGTAGAATACTCCCACTGAGTGATCAACCTTCACTTATGTTCCGCATATATTACTTTAGATATGGCTTTCCAGGCGCATATCAGTCATCGACCATGTTTTAGTTCACCGCCCGAACTCGGATGCCCAACATGCGACTCAGTTTAATACAGAGACTATGGAATGATAAATTTTTCATAAATCTTTGGATTAAGATACTATCGCTTTCAACTCAAAAAGATAATAAATGTCAAAACTTTATATTATTAAATATTTCAGCCAGAAGTTACAAATAATATCTTCTCGTGGCAAGAATTCCTAACAATCTCCCACTTTGACACAGAGAAGATGTGGCATGTATCTAAGTCTCATCCCTTCTATATGTTTGACAAACACACGTACTGGCAGTCCCTTAGTCATTGGATCCGCGATGTTGTCCAACGTCGAGATCTTCCTTACAACCACGTCTCCCCTTCGAACTATGTCTCTAATCACGTGGTATTTTCGTTCTATGTGTTTAGCTCTCTTGTGGCTGCGAGGTTCCCTTGAGTTTGCAATTGCTCCCGTGTTATCAAAATGGAGTTGCACAGGCTCAATCATGTTGGGACCAACCTCCAGTTCGGCTAAGAAGTTCTTAAGCCAAACAACCTCTGTGGTTGCCTCATATGCTCCTGTAATATATTCAACTTTCATTATAGAGTCTGCGATACTAGATTGCTCTACGCTCCTCCAGACACTCGCTCCTCCATTGATATTGAACATTGACCCAGACGTCGACTTCAACATGTCACGGTCTGCTTGGAAATCAGAGTCAGTGTAGCCTTATACCACCAAGTCACTACTTGTGCATACAAGCATCACATCCCTAGTTCTCTTAAGATATTTCAATATATGTTTTATAACTCCCCAATGATCAGGAGTAGGGTTAGACTGGTATCTACTCATAACTCCCACTGCATAGCATATGTCAGGTCTTGTACACAACATTGCATACATTAAGCTCCCAACTGCTGATTCATATGGTATTCGACTCATATCCTCCACTTCTTGCAGTGTCTTAGGACACTGCTCTTTAGATAGGTGTAAACCTGACCGCATCGACAATAAAGCCCCATGAGCATTTCGCATCGAGAAGCGATTTAGCACCTTATCAATATAAGCGCCTTGAGACAGAGCTAGTAGTTTGTTCTTCCTATCACGAATGATTTGGATTCCAAGAACAAAAGCAGCATTCCCCAAATCTTTCATTTGGAATTGCTTTGCCAGCCACGCTTTTATGTCAAACAGCAATACTATGTTGCTTCATATGAGAAGGATGCCATCCACATAAAGTACTAAGAAAATTACAACGTCCTGTCTCGAATACATATAGACACAAGGTTCAGAGACGTTTCTTTCAAAACCATAGGTCTTGATTACCTCATCAAACCTTTGATTCCAGGATCTAGACATTTGCTTAAGTCCATAGATGGACTTCAATAATTTGCATCCATTCAAGAATGCTGTCTTTACGTCCATTTGCCAAATCTCATAATCATAATGAGCGGCAATGGCCAGAAGAACTCTGATTGATTTAAACATGGCTACATGAGAGAAAGTTTCATCATATTCGATTCCTTTTCTCTGATGAAACCCTTAGCCACAAGTCTAGCCTTAAAGGTTTCGACTTGTCCATCAACTCCTTTCTTTCTCTTATAGATCCAATCATCCAATCGGTCTTATTTGATCAGGTGGATCTACCAGAGTCCAGACTAAGTTTGAGTGCATAGACTTTATCTCTTCATTAATGGCATCTAGCCATTTATCTTTGTCCAAGTCGACCATAGCGTCATTAAATGACATAAGGTTGTCGTCGTTCGCATCAAATGCAACGACGTTTGCTTCAAAGCCAAGATATCGGTAAGGCTCTCTAGAGACCCTCCCACTACGACGAGGCTGTGTAACACTTGGACCAATATTTGTGTTTTCTTCTTCATCTCCTACTCTCACATCAATTATAGGTGAAGATGGATTCCCTTCGACATTAGTCGTTGGGGTTTGTCTAATCGTTTCCTCAAGTAAAATCTTACTATGAGGTTTATGGGTTTAAACATAATCATCTTCAAGAAAAATAGCATTAGTAGAAACGAAAGTTTTCCTATCAATAGGATCATAAAATATACCTCATTTGTCCCTTCAGGATAACCATCAAAGAATCATACACTTGTTTTTTGTTCTAATTTTCTCGATTTCTTTTTCAAGACATGAGCGGGACATCCCCATACACGGAAATAGCGCAAACCAGTATTTGCTCCGTTCGACAATTCCACATGGGTATTGTATACAGATTTAGAAGGAACATTATTAAATATATGCATGGCAGTCTGTAATGCATAACACCAGAAAATTATTGAAAGTAAAGAGTAGCTAATCATGGATCTTACCATGTCTAATAAAGTTCTATTTCTCATTTCAGCAATCCCATTTTGTTGACGGTTACCAAGAGCCGAAAGCTGTGACACAATCCCATGTTCCAGCAAATGATCGGTGAACTCTGTATCTAAGAACTCGCCTCCCCGATCCGATCGGAAGGTCTTATTAGTTTTACCTAATTGGTTTTCAACGCAAGCACGAAATTCTTTAAACTTCTCAAAAGTTTCAGACTTTCTATGCATTAGGTAAATGAAACCATATCTCGAATAATCGTCAGTGAATGTGACAAAATAATTGAAACCCCCTCTCGCAGCTTCACCCATCGGTCCAAAGGCGTCAGAGTGAACTAGTAGCAACGGTTCAGTGGCTCTTATTCCTTTTCCAGTAATAGAGCGCTTGTTCATTTTTTGTTTTATATATGATTCACAAACAAGCAGAGTTCCCACTTTAAGTTGTTTCAATGGTCCAAGCCTTGAAAGTCTCTTTAGCCTCTTTATATTTATATGACCAAGCCTTAACTTCCAAAGATAGGTTTGTTCATCACTAGATAATTAATTTTCTTATAACATGTGGGAGTAGCTACTTTAAACATTTCAGCATTAAATGAACATTTAGTTTTAGGGGTTAACACATATAAGCCATTATATAAAAGAGCATCACATATTTTTCTTCCATCAAAAGAAATACCCATAGCATTCTCATCTAAAGACAAAGAAAATTTATGTTTTAATACCTCAAAAACTGAAATAAGGTTTCTACAAAAACTAGGAATAAAATAAACTGAATCAAGTATCAAATATTTATTTCCAAATTGGAGTCGAACTACTCCTAAAGCTTTAGACGTGACGGACTCTCTGTTCCCCACTCTAAGCTGTATTTCATCTCCCCTCAGTTCCTCCCAAGAGTCAAACACCTGTAAAGATGTGCAAACATGATTAGTTGTCCCCGAATCAACTATCCAGGACGAAAATTAATCTCCAGCATAAAATGCCTCTAATACATGTAAGTGCGTAAACGGTACCATACCTTTACTAGACTCATTGTCTAAGTCATCATCATCATCAGAAATGTCTATGATCAACGGCTCTTTCTCTACGAGAACACTCTCCAAAGGTAAATCAAAATGTGAGAATTGATGAGGCTGTGGAGCCACAGTAGGCTTCACTTGATGATAAGCGTACTTTACCAAACCATCACGCCATCCGAAGAGTTCGCTATGAAACATCGCCATCTTATAATTCGGGCTGTAGCCTCAAAAGTAAGTGACGAAGTCAGCATACTCTTCAGCAAGTGAGTTAAGAATAATCTTAACTCTCTTTGCTTCGTCAATATTTGTGCCATTCCAGGCTGCTTCATTCATCCAATCAGCCATGTCCCTCACGAAGAGGACAACACATTCACCAGTCTTCATCTTATTATCCATTATATGTTTAAGCAATATATTAGCTCGAAGCCATGCTGAAAATAATAAAATACAAGTACATAAACTACTTTTCGAAAAGAAAAACATTCATCATATAATATTTAAGAATTAAAAACATAATGCTCCATACAAGCACGGGGAAAAAAATACTAATCTATAAAAATACCCAGTTTTTATATTCCAAGGTAATCCACCAAAAGCCACAGTCCGTCCCACTATGGTGGCGTAACGGAGTGCACCTAGTGAAAATGAGGACCATCTCAAATTAGCAAGCAATCGTGGTTCATGTACATTCATAACTATGCTTACTAACTACCCATGTTTTAGGAATCGTTGGCCACATGAGCAACCACCGGTTGGATTCATGCATGAGTCGACCCAACATTTCACCGAAAAGAGTTTAGCCCAAATGCACTAACTTAGCTAGTACACACCGGATTCAACCCTCCCACCTATCGTCAGAGACACAACCTTGGTATTGGAAAAAGAAAAACATGTCCTTAGGAGCAGATCACCATTTTAAAAAAAATTGTCAATCAAGCAGGGATCTTTCATCCTCACGGAGTTGTGACAATGTTGGAGGCTTAAGACTCAATATACTTTTAGTATTTTAATTTTTCCTAGCATAACATTAATCTAGGTGATCCACTCGTGTAACAGAATCATATTAAAAACTCGAGTGTTTCGAAGCTACCCTTAAAAACAATTAAGTTTCGATATAGCTTAGTGATTAGGATATTCGTGACATCTAGTCTTGATTATCCTAATAGTATTCCTTCACAGAAAAGCTTCCAGCGAGGAGGGAACACATCGTCTTTTAATAACCCCCAAACTTAGCCTCTTATCGGCTTGGTGACAAAACTCTCCGATCCGTTCAACTCATTTATTAAAACTATCCTAATCCAATAAGATAATTTACATTTAATAAATGAAAGCCCATGATAAACCACGAAAACAATTCTAAGTTATATAATAAATGACAAAGCAATTAAATAAACAAGTATAGCAATTATGGTTTGATTCGGTTTGATCGTGTCCTAATTGATTCTTTATAAATACTAACTTGATGAACCTATTCATATTAGTTCATGGATTCTTATTGAGCACATTATGTCTCAATTGAAAAATAAATCAATATCAAAATTATTTATTTTTCTTAGTTTTGGAAAAATAATTTAATTAATAAGGTCAAATTTTTTGGCCTTTAGAAAAATAAATCGATATAAAAAATCACTTATTTTTCAATGTTTTAAATAAAATTTATTAGGGCCCAGCACATATAACTAATTTAAATAAAACTTCAAAAAAAAATTAATTTTTCGGAAATTTTTTTTTATACGATTGGGCCTTGGGCCCACCAGGCTAACGGGCTGCGACCCGGTCGAATCCTTGAGCCCACTTGCCAAGGTAGGGCTCAACAAGTTAGCTCAGACCATGAGCCATGAGGGCTACATGGCCGAGACTCCTAGTCTAAGGGTAGGCGGAAATTTTGACAAGGTTGTCAAAAAAAATTTCGTCTTCATCGTCAAAGTAGGATGACCCTTCATCCGTTGTGGTTGTCCTTCGGACCATCATGTCTCCTCGCAGTGGGTAGTCATCTCTCCGAATTTTGCGACCATCAAATTTACAACAACAATAATAATAACATTACAAAAAAACCTATACCCTTTGAATTTCGGGTTCAACAAAAATTCTAGAAAAGCGCGACTAAAAAAATATATGATCAACCACGAATCACAATTCACATAATCATATATTGAATTGCATGAATAACATATCAAAATATAAATTCCTGTAAACCATATAAAATTTAATTACTATAACGAATCGATTAATTAAGTAATACAACTAGCTCTGATACCACTTGTTGGTGATTTTAGCACCTCAAATAACCCATTTAAATGCGAAAATAATTAATTACGCTATCATAAGCTAATTAAAGCATGGTTATTAACAAGATCTAGATTACTTAATTAGTTGATATTAAGAGCTTTTGACAAGCAACCAATATTATAATGACAAGTTCATAGGAAACTTACAGTTTTTGGCTCAGCTACTGAACTCTTCAAGCTTTCTACTAATCTGTCTTCCTTCCTTGAGATCCTCAACAATAAGACCTGCGAGCTTTTCTTCATGGACTCGATATGATGACACCAAAGTCTTTCTAGACGTAATCTCCGAGGCGAATAAGAAATTTGATTGAGCAACAATCTTTTATCTCACTGTGATCTCATATAATGTTTTTAGATCACACCGTGTTTATGGGAATGGAATCACGGAATTCCGAGTGGAGAGGGAGAGAGAGAGAGAGAGAGAGAGAGAGAGAGAGAGGAAAAGTCGGCCAAGAGGATAGGAGTTCTCTTTTTGGTCGAATTCTATATTTGAGAATTAGGTTAATTTTTCCCTATCATGAACCCCCTATTTATAGTAGTAAAAAAGATATATTCTAGAATATATTATTTCATTTTATTGTGTTCACATTGTGTGTTCACATTATTGATTTAATCTCAGCCCTTGGATCTCATCTCATGAATACTACTTTTTGTCTCATCCATCAGATCAATATCTAGGATTTTATTGTATATCAAAATATAAAATATTTTATTTGTTGAGAGAATATATGAAAATATTTCTCGTAAATATTCTCCTAAATATTCTGAGAGAATATAGAACAATCTTATTTCCACATATTATTCTCTCTCTCCTTTATTTTAGGAATAACAATGAGAAAAAAATTGCATTTTGGCCTAATAGATATAATCGGCCATTTATCAGTAAGGGGAGGCCGAACTTTGCTCAGTGCAAGGCCCAATTGCTTTAAACACATTTAACTCTTATTTACTTGTCCAACAATAAATAAAAAATTTATTTACTTGATCCAACAATAAATAAACAGTATTACTATAAATATTTATTTAATTCCGCAAATACCCGTTTTTAGAATTAATGCTATCAATCACCATTACAGCTTTGTGAGATAATAATATTGAAATCATTATTATTAGAAAGTTCTTATTCGCCTTTATCGAAGCTGAATCGGGAACAATTGACCTAGTATTTGAAGCTTAAGAATCTCGATCAAAAGACGAAATAATATTTTCTCCTTTACGTATCGATTTGTCTAATCTTGGTCAGTACTCCACCGTGTAAGCCAAGACTGCACTCTCCTTTAATACTATAATTATATATACTCATCGTGATGAGTGTCCACTGATTTAGTCAGTACGTGATCATGACTCTCCAGGTTCAACCCGTATCGAGATAGGTTTGTTCCGTTATACCTTTCACGTTACATATATACCCTAAGCACAGTTGTTTCCCCAGTGAAAGATTCTTCTGAACGTAAGCCAACTTCGAAAGTGCGCACAATCAATTGGTTATGGAATCAACCATTAGATGAGAGAACATTCACCTTCTTTCAGAAAGGCTGGATTTCTCACATGTAAATCACTTCTTCCTACGACCATATCCCGATCTCCCAAAACATCTATATAGTCAGTGTTTCATTAGCATTTAACGTGATGAATGAAAGAACCTGGTAACATGATCTAGAAGTCCATGATTACTTCAGGATTTAGATCAAGCAACCTCGGATAGTGCATCGCAACGGTCCTTAAACGACGTATCTATCCAAACCAAAGTTTGTCCAGGTCGTACACCTTCTTTAAGTGTAGAACGCTCCCGCTGAGTGTTCAACTTTCACTCATGTTTCACATATATGACTTTAGATATGACTTTCTAAGCGCATATCAGTCATCGACCATGTTTTAGTTTAACGACCAAACTCGGATGCCCAGCATGCGACTCAGTTTAATATGAGACTATGGAATGATCAATGTTTGATAAATCTTTGGATTAAGATACAATCGCTTTCAACTAAAAAAGATAATAAATATCAAAACTTTATTTTATTAAATATTCCAGCGAGAAGTTACAAATAATATCTTCTCGTGGGCAAGAATTCCTAACAGTTTCTCCAACAAGTAGTATCAGAGCGATTGTTCGTATTCTATAACCTACGTGCTTCATCGACGAGTGGTGTCGGAGCAATTGTTCGTGTCCGATAACCCCCCTCGTTTCTAAACAAGTGATATCAGAGCTAGATGATTTACTTATTAATTGATTCGTTCAAGTGATTAATTTAAATGGTTTGAATGAAAAAATAAATAATTTGATATTGATTTATTTTTGGAACATAGATATGGGCCCATAACTTATACTTGAACTAATTTGGTGTTGGGTTCATCTCTTTTTATTTATAAAGAGTCAAATATGATATGATCAATCCGAATCAAACCATGCTTACTTGCTTTGGTTGTTTATTTAATTGCTTTGTCATGCTTGATATAACTTGGAACTTGTGTTGTGGGTTATCATAGGCTTTCATTCTTTTGAAATTATCTAATATGATTAGGATAGTTAATTATTGAATGAGTTGAACGGATCGGAAAAATTTGTCACCAAGCCGATAAGAGGCTAAGCTTGGGGGTTAATAAAAGACAATGTATTCTCTCCCAACTGGAAGCTTTTCCGTGATGGAATACCATTAGGATAATCAAGACTAAAGGTCACAAAATTCCTAATAACTAAGCTATATCGAAACTTATGTTTTTTAGGGTAGCTTAGAAACACTCGAGTTTTCAATACGATTTAGTTAACTCGAGTTGTTTGCCTAGATTAAAGTTAATATGCTAGGAAAATTAAAATACTAAAAGTATATTGAGTCTGTAAGGCCTCCAACATTAACGCAACACCGTGAGGGTGGTCTTGCTCGCCTCGTGATCGGCGGTCTTTTAGACATGGTGGTCCATTCCCTTCGGAAGGTGTAAGCGCATTCCATTACCAAGGTTGTGTTTCTGACGATAGGTGAAGAAGTGGATCACGTGCCTGACCTAGGTTTCCCTAGCACGCGGGCTAAGCTTTGTCTGCTGAAATATTGGGTCGACTCAAGTATAAAATGACCGGTGGTTGTCTCATATGGCCAACGATTCCTATAAAACCGGTAGTTCGTAAGCATAATTATGAATGTACATGAACCACGATTGCTTTACTAATCTGAGATGATCCTCATTTTCACTAGGTGCACTCCGTTACGTCCCCTTAGTGAAACGGACTGTGGCTATTGGTGAATTACCATGCAATATAAAAACTGGGTCTTTTTAGAGATTAGTATTTTTCCCCGTGCTTATGCATTATGTTTTTATTTTCCTAAATATTATTGATAGTTGTTTCTTTTCATATTGCTAATAATTGCCGTAAAATTGTAGTAATCATGTAGAACCCTATTATGGCCTTGCTGTCAAAAGACGTTCTCACTGGTGATAACTTCCCGAAATGGAAGTCAAACATTAACATCGTGCTGGTGAGTGAAAGCATACGCTTTATCCTCATTGAAGGGAGACCTCTCTTTCCTGCTCCTAATGCCTCCAAGAACTTAAGAGAGGATTATGACAAGTGGGTCATGGCTAACAACAAAGCTATGCGTTACGAACAAAAATGGAAGGGAAGGAGACTGTCATGGAAATCATTGACTCGCTGCAGGAATTTTTGGGATGCAAAGCGAGCAAACCCGCATAGAGCTCACCCGTAAGTGCACTAGCACTAGGATGGCTGTGGGAACCCCGATGAGGGATCATGTCATGAAAATGACTAACTACTTCATCGAGGCTGAACTCCATGGGGCACAGATGGATGAGGTCACTCAGGTGGAAATAATCCTGAATTCCCTTTCGAGTGACTTCATACCATTCGCATCCATCTATATCATGAATAAGTTGAGTTATGGACTGTCTAAGCTGTTGAATGATATACAGACTTTTGAGTCTATCACTCGACATGGGAAGAACAAAGGATCGGCAAATTATGCTGACAAGAGTTCTTCTCAAATAACCAAGAAGAAGTGGACTTCTGGTGCTGAGTCATATAAGGCACGACTGTTGCGATATTTTCGTACGCAAGTGCACGTAGTCGCTCAAGTAATATAATAGTAAGTACGAGTCGATCCCACGAGGACTATGCTTAACTGATACTTAACTAACTAGCAACAAATTAAACTTAAAAGCAATGGTGATGATTATTAACTAAATTTCTGAAAATAAATAAAAACACAAATTAAACTATGGGTGAACGAATATGAGGTAGGCAAGGGCAACGGCTTCGCTAAACTCTCCTATGTTAGGGATTCCAAGAATTACGCACGATTTTTCGATTCAACTCTCTTCACTAATCACACTCACGTAATATTATCGCTAAATCTCTCTCGAGCATCTAACAACCTATGTCAATACCGGGTTTTCATCTCTCGATCTCAAACCCTAAAAATACGATAAGCATTACAAACAAGAGTGTACACATGACTCCATAGCAGCCTAACTATCTCTACCTTAGGAATGTACTACGGTGAACTAATCCTTATGCACGATTATGTAATTCTCTCTCGATCAAATAAATAATCCTAAAAATCATGAACGAGGTAGCTAATCTCATACAAGCATTAATCATGGAATTAATTCAAGCGATAGAGAAGATGAACATAAAAAATACTTCAATAAATAAATAATGAATCCACAACCATATTCAAGCAAAGCTAGGCCACCACCGTTAAGGGGTTCAGTTCATGGTGACGAGGGTAACGAAAACATAAAATAAATAAAAACAAACCATGAAAACTAAATCAAAATAATAAAACATAAACGGGAGTTCCAAGGAATAGAGATAGAAGGAAAAACGCTGAATTCACGGTTGTCAATAGCGACGAACGGTGGTCTTCTTCTCCGATTTTTTCTTCTCTCCGAACTAGCCAAACAATTAATAAAAACCTAAAATAAAGTCTAAGATGTGTTTTTAGGAGTTCTAACTAGTATATATAGGGTTTAAGGTGATTTTCGAAGCTATTTGGGCCGTTAGATCTGATCAAAGCTCCAAAACTCGTCAAAATCGGAAAACAACATCTTTGAAGCTAAAAATAGGCAAAATTGACGCCAAACGCGTGGTTGGAGTGTGCGGCACGCGGACCGCGCGTATGACTCTGCCGGATCTCCGCGGTGCGCAGTGATACTTAAAATTAATTGTCATAACTTCTTGTTCTGGTGTCCGATTCTTGCAAATAAATATGCGTTGGAAAGCTAAGAGAATGCTCTATCCATAATTTTTATGCAATGGAAATATTTATTCCAGAATGTTTGACAAAAAATCTCAAAACATGCAGAAGAAGACGTCATGCTTCTTGTTTCACTCTAATTTGTTCAAAAGTCTTCGAATCACTTCAAAATTGCTCTGTAACGTCACGTAATACTCTAATATCCTACTTAACACCCAACTAGCCTCTCAAACCTGTAAATCACTCGAAAACACATCAAACACACTAAAACTCACTCGAGAACACGTGAGATTCAAGTCGAAAATAGGAGTTTAACGCGTACAAAACACACCTATCAATGACCTAGTACTTCAAAGGGGAAAGCTCCCACTAAGAGGGAACAGAAAAACTTCAAGAGGAGTGGAAAAGGAAAAGATAAGAAGCAAGAAGACGTTGGTAAATGTAACTACTGCAACACTGAAGGCCATTGGCAAATGCATTGTCCTTTGTACTTGGCCGAGTTTGAGGAAAAGAGGAAGTATGCTGGTATGGTACCTTAAAATTCATGATTAAAGATATCCTAAAATTTTTTTTGAGGATAATTATTCATGAGCATATTTCTTCTCTTGTTGCAGAGTAGATCTGATGGAATACAAAAGTGTTGATGAGCTTGCTAAACAATGTCGGATTCGAGCCCGAGTTATAGATAAGCTGATGCTCCGTCTGAAGATCTAATTTCTTGCTAGTTTCATTTTTTGGAATGATATTTTGAACATGATGTGTCTTTATCATTCGAGGTTTTATGAACTATAGCCTTCGTGGCTATTTCAGAGAGGATGAATCTTTCTTTCCTCTTATACATTACACTATGTTTTATATTCTTTTATGAACACATGGTTGTGTCATATGAATTTTTTCCCTCTTTGATTCCTGGAATGCATTTGAAGGTTTTATGATAATGTTTATGCATTAATGTCTTATGCTTAATAATGTGAATGTTATTAAGAAAACCTTAAGCACGTGTCAACGACTGACACAAGGAAATTGACTGAGCTCACCGTTTCTATAACCTAAGTTTTTAGAAACAACTAGCTCTTTCCATATTATCTCAAATATACTTATTGACATAAGGTATATAGCTCGACTGGTGAGGCTGAAGACATTGTCATTATAAAGGGCTAACGATTAGTCCCTTGACAATGCTCAATTTTCGAGAAATCTAACAAATGTTTAAAACACGGTGATTTCTTGAAATAGTGAGATACTTAGTTATTATGGATATAGTAGAACCTTGAGTCCTGTGTATATTGAATATGAACACGAACAATAAGGATCTACTATGTAATAACCAAGTAATGGAAATAGGTCAATAGCAGTTCTTAAAAAATATGTTCAATGATATCACACTATAGTTAGTGGTGATGAGATTGAAACATGCTGTGGTACAAATAATCTTGGTACCAAAGGGATGTACACCTATGATAGGGGACTTATTATCAAGAATATATAAAGTCCGGTGTATGATCTAACAGTATGCGAAATGTTAATGTGTTCTATAGTAAATTGATTTACTAATGGACAATATGTCTTGACCTAATAAAGTAAGTCAATGATCACTTGCAAAGTAGCATGAACTAAAGAATGTTAAAACGAGAACTACATTGATGAGACAAAATCGATAGAATAATAGATTAAGGTGAGACTTCATATGATGGGAATCTCAATCCTGGTCAGACTTCTAGCTGTCTGTATGACATGGCTAAGAATAAAATGGTTGAAAGGAATTGCCTTGTCTTCTCTGGTCAAAGTGAATTCTTGCCAAGGAGAGATAATGAAAACATTATAAATGATTACTAAATAGAATAATGGTTTACTTTAATAGCATCATATGATTAGTGGGTTGAGCTCTGAATATCAGAATCAATGGCAACTATCATTCCGTAGCCTCCGTATTAAATTGAGTCACGTGTTGGGCCCCTGAGTTCGGGCGGTGAGTTAAAACATGGTCGATGACTGAAACATGCCTAGATAGCTGTATCTAAATTCATATATGCGGAACACTAGTGAAGGTTGATCACGACGTGCGAGCATTCTGCACTTGTGGTAAGTGCACGACCCGGACATACTTTTGTTGTAGATGTATCATTTAAGTACTGCTAGGATACACTAACCGGGGTCGCTATGATGGTACAGTGAGACTTGATCTAAATCCTGAAGTGATCATGGACATTGGTTCATGTTACCCCACTCTTTGACTCATTCTCTAAAAGGCTACTATCATGCTAATCACAGCTCATTTCTTAGGAGTTTCGGAGCATGATTCGAGTGGGAAATGGCTGACAGATACGGAATCCAGCCTTTCTGAAAGGAGATCAATGTTCACTCACCTAAGGGTTGATTCCAGAACCGATGGATTGCCGGCACTTCCGAAGTATGTATTTTCGGAAGAATATTTTGCTGGGGAAGCAACAGTGCTTAGGGTATATATGTATCAAGAAAGGTATAACGGATTAATTGACATTTCTCGATACGGGTTGAACGTGGAGGATCTTGATCACGTACTGACTAGATCAGTAGACACTCGTCACGATGAGTAAATATAATTCTAGTATAAAGGAGAGTTCAGTCTTGGTGTACCTAGGTGGAGTCTGACCAAGATTAGACAAATCGATGTGGAAAAGAGAAAGGACTTTTACGTCTTTTCATCAGATTTGTTAAGCTTCTATTACTAGGTCCATAGTCCCCGATTCAGCTTCGATAAGCTGAATAAAGAACCTCTAATAATAATGTGTTTCATTATTATAGATCTCACAGTCTGTAATAGTGATTGACAACATTAAATTCAGAAAACGGGTATTTGCTGAATTAATAAAGTAATTATAGTAGAATTGTTTATTTATTGTTTGATCAAGTAAATAATCAATTGATCCATTAATTATTTATTGTTTGATCTAGTAAATAATTAATCAATTACTTATTTGTTTATTGTTGGACCAAGTAAATAAATAATTAATTGTGTTTTAAGCAATTGTGTCTTGCACTAAATGAGATGGACGAATTTTGTAGGGTACTAGGCACATGGATTGCGTCACTCCCTCTCCCTTGTCGGTGTGTCAATTTCGTCCATTCCATATTAGTAGTTGTTGTCGGTCATTTTCGGAAAACCCGAGACGCCAAGAAGGCACGTTGCTCAAAGGGCCGATGGTCAGGCCGGAGGTCCTGAAGAGCGGCAAATCTTCAAGCCCTCGCCCAAACTCCTGACTCCTCGAGTCGAGCTTCGCTCCTCGAGTCGAGCCTTGAGTCAATCTCCTCGAGTCGAGCTTCGCCCCTAGAGTCGAGCCCATAATTGTTCCTCGAGTCGAGCCTCAAGACATTCTCGAGTCACTCCTCGAGTCAAGTCGCTAATCGCTCTCGTCGAGCCGAGCCTTGCTCCTCGAATCGAGTCGCTCTCGTCAAGTGGAAAGCTTCATATTTCACGTGAGAGGAATGACATTCGAAGGCCCGCAAGAACCCGGCCAAGACGAGCCGTCCATCACGCACACAGCGCGCTACGCCGGCCGGCCGTGCAGCAGACGGCGCGCGCCGCGCGCTCCATGCGCCGCGCGACCTGCGCCGCGCCTGGTGACCCTCGCGCTGCGCCCGGTGACACGCGCGCCGCTCCCCTTGCGCCGCGCGCCGCGCGTTGTGCGCCGCTCTTTGTGCGCCGCGCGCGCCGTGCGCCTCCACTTGATGGCATGCGCGATCCTAGTCCCACATGGACGAAAAAGGGACCTTCTAAGGCTCCCAAACACCTATAAATACCCTCTCTCATTGAGGGGAAAATCCATCCAAAAATATCCAATAATTCTCTTCATCTCTTATCGACACGCTCGATTTCTCTGCTTCTCTGGATGCCACATTTGGCCTGAAGCAGGTTCTCTTCTCTCTCCCTCGTTCTCAAAGGTCCCGAAGCACTCACGGGAACTTCCCGGACGTCGCTCCCTTTGACCGAACGTTCTCCGGTGCTCAAGCACGCCCCTAGGGTTCTCAACTAGAGCTACCCTCGCGCGTCTAACACGCTAGACGCATACGCGATCTCCGAAGTTCTGAGACGCTGCCGAGGACTCCTCGCGCCCCGTTTCCTTCGTCGAGCACGCCTCTTCGCCAAGGCTCCACGCCTCATACTGCGTCACACACGCTTGAACTACGTTCTGACCTGATCCCACGCACGGGTACGTAGGCAGCCGACAACCAAGGCACGGTCACTCCTCCTCCTCACCCCCTACCTCTCCCGGGAGGCGGGTTGATCGGAGAGAACCCTAGCTCGAGACTATCGAGTTCACACTCTTGGCCCGGGTGCGATCACTTGGTCCGGCCTTGGATCGAACCGCCCGAGGTTTTAAATAGTTGTTCATTTTCGTGCGACAACATTTTGGCGCTAGAAGGAGGGGACTTCCCGACTTATTCAGCCCGAAATCCCTTCTATTCATCTTCTTCTTTTCTTCTGCGAACTCAACCTTCTCGAACTTGAGAGACGATGAGTAGCCAACCACCCGTACGTTCTGAGGGCGCAAACAACCCCGAAAACGTCGCTAAGACCAAGAAATACTTCTTGCGCTCCCGAGCGCATGGTGACGAAGAGTCGCTCCACGAAGAGAGCTCGACCCGCTCACCATCTCCATCTCCTGATAGCAGGGACAACCGCATCGTGGAGTTAGAGGAGAGTATCCGCCGACTGAAGGCGAAGAACGCGAGGTACCACAGCCGACTGGCTGCGAAGCAACCTATGCGTGACACGACGATCCCCAACGGGGATCCTGAGAACCTCAACGAGGAAAGCCGCGACCCTGATTATGAGGATACTGGTGACTCGGAGGATGTCGAGACTTCTCTCACGAAGGACGGGGGACTCCCCGCCGTGTTTGAAGCCGGTCCGTCGAATCCCCTACCCCGAACAGGCGATGCGCCGGTAACTTCTCAAGAGGGGAATTCCCGACGTTCGGCCCTCGACCGACTAGGTCCGAAGGAGAATGTTGCGGAAAGTCAGGGCGCGCGGAGAGCGCACCGCCGCAAGCAGAGCCGGCGCCTCCGTACGGCCAGCCCTGATCTTAGGGACCACCTCACTGCTCAACGCATTGGGCGTGGCAATGATCTGAGAGAGCGACTAAGCTCTAGACCCAACATCCCGCTGGCAGCCCCAACTAACGGGAACCGCCGCGCAGGACAGGGGTCTAACGAGAGGCTGCAGGTGACTCCTCCCGATCAAGGGGTTACTCCAACGATCGGTCTCGATGTGGTCACTATGATCCACAACCTTCGAAATGAGGTACGAGATCTCCGAGAATACGGAATAGGTGGAAGTGCCTACGGAGTCGTTGAGGAGAACTCATCGCCTTTCACTACTCAGATATTGGCTGAGGTTTGTACGGGGAATTTCAAGCTCCCGAACCTCGCTCCCTATGATGGGAAAGCAGATCCTGCTTACCACATCCAGCACTATGAAACCTGGATGACGATGCAGGGTGTTTCTCCTGGTGCCATGTGCCAAGCCTTTAGTTTGACCCTCGCCGGACCCGACTTTGAGTGGTTCAAAAACTTAAGACCAGGAAGCATCCACTCGTTCAAAGACCTGAAAGACATGTTCCTGGCGCGGTTCGCTACGTCTATGGTCCAAAAGAAGACCAAGATGTACCTGTGGTCAATCAGGCAAGAGAGTGGCGAGTCTCTTAGACGATACCTCGCCCGATTCACAGAAGAGTCAAACAAGGTCGACCGCTTTGACGACAGTGATGCAATTGCCGCTATCATAGAAGGCTTGCGCACGAGTGACTTCCTCAAGTCTGTCGTCGGCCGTGTCCCTTCCACCATGGCCGAGTTAATGACTCGAGCTAAGACCTTCATGGGAGTCGAAGACTACCTCGACGGCCGCAGGAGCACTAATCAAAGCTCTCGCCGCCGAGAAGAACCTAGCCGCGAGCAGAACGAACCTCGTAAAAGGCGAAACAAGGGGAACCAGGTTCCTAGCAACCAACCCCCTGTACCTCAGAAACCGCGACTTGCGGAAAACTTCAAAGGGTACTCGTCGTTCACGCCGCTGAACACGGCGCTGGAAAGGATCTTGGCTCTGGCACGTGACAAGTTCACCCCCCCGGCTCCAATGAAGAAGGACCCCGCAACTCGCGATCGGTCCAGGTATTGTGAGTTCCATCGGGAGTATGGTCATTTGACCTCGGAATGCTACAACCTCAAAAGGCAAATCGAGGCTCTGATCCAACGGGTCGAGCTGAAGGAGTTCGTGTTGCGCATGATTGGCGCTGCGGGCCCCACCGCGAACAGACAGCAGTCTGGTCAAGGAGGAGGAGCAGCCGCCTCTGCCAACCAAACCCCGGCTACTGCCAACGCCAACCCACAACTGCACGTGGTAACCACCATACTGGGAGGTCCACAGGATGGGGATTCAGCCCGTCAACGGAAGAAATTCCTTAGGGCCGTGTCTCAGGAAGACGCTGCTATGCACGTCAACTTCACATATGAAGAACCTCCGTCCGTGCCTCACGAGACGATGTATTTCACCAATGAAGAGGCCAAGCGAGTTGTGCATCCGCACAATGACGCGATCATGCTCAAAGCCCAAGTGGCCAATAACTTGGTGAAAAGGGTTCTCATCGATAACGGCAGCGCTGCCGACATAATTTTCAAGTCCACCCTAGAGCGCATGAAGCTCGGGGGGCTGCGCCCGACTCCGACCCAAACGCCGTTGTTTGGGTTCACTGGGGAAAAGGTTATGACCGAGGGCATCATCGACCTGCCGGTCACCTTTGGGACCCCTGGAGGAATCGAAGCCGTTCACATGGTCCCATTCCTAGTGGTCGATCAAGAGTCGCCCTACAACTTAATCATCGGGCGACCCACGTTGAACCGGCTAAGGGCAATCACTTCCACATATCACCTACTGGTGAAGTTCCCCACCAAAGGGGGAATTGGCATCATGGCTGGAGACCAATCCCAAGCCAGAATATGCTACGTGCAAGGAGTTGATGGCAAGTCCGCGGGAAAAGCGGTCAACACAATCTTCCAACTGGAAGACGATTACCCATGCAACCTAAGGGATGCAAGGACGTTCGGAGAACTTGACCCCCGTGATGAAATCGAAAGACTTAAAGTGGAAACCTCCGATGATCTTGTGTCAATCGTCCTGGACGAGTCGAAGCCTGATCAAGTTGTAAAAATCGGCACCCGACTTCCACTCGCCATCAAAACTCAGCTTACCGCCTTCCTTAGGGAGTTCAAGGATGTTTTTGCATGGACTCATGCGGACATGCCCGGAATCGATCCCGAGGTAATAGTGCACCGACTGAACGACGACCCAAAGGTCGCCGAGAAAGTGCAGGCTAGACGAACGTTCAACCCGGAACGATACCTGGCCATAAATGAAGAGGTCGAGAAACTCCTCACCGCAAACTTCATTCGAGAGGCTAAGTACCCCAAGTGGGTCGCCAACGTGGTAATGGTAAAAAAGCCGAACGGGAAGTGGCGAATTTGTATAGACTACAAAGATCTTAACAAAGCCTGCCCTAAGGATTGCTTTCCACTCCCGCGCATCGAACAACTGGTGGACGCCATGGCCGGCCATGAAATCCTAAGCTTCATGGACGCCTATTCAGGCTACAACCAAATTCGAATGCACGAGCCCGATCAAATTAAGACGACCTTTGTCACTGATCGAGGTCTCTACTGTTACAAGGTCATGCCTTTCGGCCTTAAGAACGCGGGAGCAACATACCAACGCTTGGTAAATCGGATCTTCGCCGATCAAATCGGCAAGACGATGGAAGTGTACGTGGATGACATGCTCGTTAAAAGCCTACTGGCAACTAATCACGTACGCGACCTTAGGGAGATGTTCACAATCCTCCGCCAATATAAAATGAAGCTCAACCCCAACAAATGCGTATTTGGGGTTGAATCCGGAAAGTTCCTCGGTTACATCGTCAGCCGACGAGGCATAGAAGCGAACCCGGAAAAAATCAAGGCACTCCTTGAAATGAAGTCGCCGAGACGAGTCAAAGAAGTGCAAAGCCTGACCGGTCGGATTGCCGCTCTGACACGCTTCGTGTCTAAAGCCACCGACAAGTGTCAACCGTTCTTCAAAGCTCTGAAGAAGACGGACGGCTTTGAGTGGACGGACGAATGCGAAAGTGCCTTCCAAGAGATGAAGGCTTACTTTGGGTCCCCACCATTCCTCTCTAAATCGAAAGAGGGCGAGACGCCATACGTGTATCTCGCCGTCTCTGAAAGAGCTGTAAGCGCCGTCCTTGTCCGCGAGGAGAACAAGGTCCAATGGCCAATCTACTACGTAAGCAAAGCCTTACTCGACGCGGAAACACGCTATACCGAGATTGAGAAACTTTCTCTGGCTCTCGTAACGGCAGCTAAGAAGCTACGACCGTACTTCCAAGCTCACCCAATTGCGGTGCGAACTGAGCATCCAATCGGTAAAGCTCTTCAAAAGGGAACGTCGACTCGCATGGCGATCTGGTCCCAAGAATTGAGCGAGTACGGGATTGAGTTCCACCCAAGAACGGCTATAAAGGGGCAGGCCTTAGCCGACTTCGTGGCAGAATTCTCCTACGCTCCCGATATGGGAAGAGCGGAAACTGACTTAAACGATAACGAGCTAACTCGGAAAAGGAAGGTAGACCCAACGGGTCCCATCTGGGAGTTATACGTAGACGGAGCATCTAATGCTCGGGGGGCTGGCGCCGGAATAATCCTGATCAACCCCGATGGGGAAAAGCTGCGATATGCCCTTCACTACGGCTTCCAAGCCTCCAACAATGAAGCTGAATACGAAGCGCTCATTGTAGGGATAGAGCTAGCACAGAAGCTCGGCTCCCATCACCTGCGAATACACTGCGACTCGCAGTTGATCGTAAACCAGGTTAAGGGAGATTACATCGCCAAGGAGCCCAACATGGTCGCGTACCTGGCTAAGACGAATTCCAAACTCGATGCCTTTTCTTGGTTCGAGATTCACCAAATCCCGAGAGAACAAAATTCGGAGGCTGACGCGCTTGCTCGCCTCGGATCTGGCATCGACGAAGACGGATTGGGGACCGTGCCCATTGAATCTCTCCCACGACCATCCGTCTCCCGAGACGAAGTCGGGACCATAGAAGTGGCATCTCAGCCCACTTGGATGGACTCAATTGTCGAGTTTTTGCGAAGAGGGGAACTCCCCGAAGACCGCAAGGAAGCCGATAAACTGAGGGCCTTAGCATCCAAATACACGCTCCGAGAGGGCACGCTCTATAAGCGCGGTTACTCGACACCGCTGCTCCGATGCCTCGATAGCGTTGAGTCGACCAAGGTCCTCCGCGAAATCCATGAGGGCATCTGCGGAAACCACGCCGCTGGAACTTCCCTTGCGCTCAAAGCGCTTAAGCAAGGCTATTTCTGGCCTTCCATGAAGCGAGATGCTTGCGAATGGGCAAGGCGTTGCGATAAATGCCAGCGCTTCGCGGAAATTCCGCGACAGCCCCCGACCCCGTTAAGCAGCATCGTTGTCCCACGTCCCTTTGCTAAGTGGGGCGTGGACATCATTGGCAAGCTCCCTAGAGCGCCGAGGCAATACGAGTACGCCATTATCGCCATCGACTACTTCACTAAGTGGGTAGAGGCCGAGCCGCTTGCCAGAATAACTGAAGCAAACACGACAAACTTCATCTGGAAGAACATCATATGCAGGCACGGTATCCCCGCCTCGATTGTGACCGACAACGGGGCACAATTGTACAACGCGCGAGTAAGAGATATCTGCGATCAACTGAAGATCAGCAAGACCTTCTCCTCGCCGCGACATCCTCAGGCCAACGGCCAAGTCGAGGCAGTCAACAAGACTATCAAGAGCAACCTGAAAAATAAGCTCGAAGACAAGAAAGGCGCCTCGGCCGATGAATTACCATTCGTCCTATGGGCGTATAGGACAACCGCGCGAAACGCCACCGGCGAGACGCCATTCTCCCTTGCATATGGGGTCGAGGCCGTGGTTCCAATTGAAACCGAGATACCCACGTTCCGAGTCGACACGTTCGACGAAGCGGACAACAACGAGGCCATGCGCCTTGAGTTGGACCTGATCGACGAAAAGAGGGCGGAAGCATTCAGACGCCTCGCCGCACAGAAGCGCAAGGTCGAAAGATACTACAACTCCAAAATCAAAAGGCGAACCTTTGCCATCGGAAGCCTCGTCCTCAGACGAGTATTCCAAAACACACAAGTCCAAGGCGCAGGCATCCTAGGCCCAAACTGGGAAGGCCCTTACAGAGTCCGCAAAGTCATTCACGACAGGACATACTACATCGAGCACACGGACAGAACTCCGATTCGCCACCCGTGGAACGCGGAGCACTTGAGGCAGTACTATCAGTAGCTAGCGTCCCCCGCTTTTTATCGCTTTTATTTCCCATTTTCAATAAGGCCTACGAGCCAATGTTTTAGGATTTAAATTTTCTCGCAAGTTTTTCGCAAAAGTAATAAAACTCAAGTTTTCCGTTTCAATTTCATTTTATGCAAGTTTTCTGGTTATCAACAATTAACTTATAACCCAAAAAACTTGGGGGGGCTAGCTATGGTAAGGAAACTCTCAAAAGAACACGCTCCACCAAAAAAATCGTAAGACGCGTAAAGGCGCAGCCCGTAAGACGCCTACATGGCGCAACCTAAGACGCCTACATGGCGCACGTAAGACGCGTAAAGGCGCAGCCCGCAAGACGCCTACATGGCGCAACCTAAGATGCCTACATGGCGCACGTAAGTCGCGTAAAGGCGCAGCCCGTAAGACGCCTACATGGCGCAACCTAAGACGCCTACATGGCGCGCGTAAGTCGCGTAAAGGCGCAACCCGTAAGACGCCTACATGGCGCAACCTAAGACGCCTACATGGCGCGCGTAAGTCGCGTAAAGGCGCAACCCGTAAGACGCCTACATGGCGCAACCTAAGACGCCTACATGGCGCACGTAAGTCGCGTAAAGGCGCAGCCCGTAAGACGCCTACATGGCGCAACCTAAGACGCCTACATGGCGCACGTAAGTC
Organism: Urtica dioica subsp. dioica; assembly: GCF_054948205.1. Taxonomy (NCBI): domain Eukaryota; kingdom Viridiplantae; phylum Streptophyta; class Magnoliopsida; order Rosales; family Urticaceae; genus Urtica; species Urtica dioica. The sequence continues at coordinate 6,290,920 of NC_142758.1, read as the reverse complement.
GCGTAAAGGCGCAGCCCGTAAGACGCCTACATGGCGCAACCTAAGACGCCTACATGGCGCACGTAAGTCGCGTAAAGGCGCAACCCGTAAGACGCCTACAGGGCGCAACCTAAGACGCCTACATGGCGCACGTAAGTCGCGTAAAGGTGCAGCCCGTAAGACGCCTACATGGCGCAACCTAAGACGCCTACATGGCGCACGTAAGTCGCGTAAAGGCGCATCCCGTAAGACGCCTACATGGCGCAACATAAGACGCCTACATGGCGCACGTAAGTCGCGTAAAGGCGCAGCCCGCAAGACGCCTACATGGCCCAACCTAAGACGCCTACATGGCGCAACCTAAGACGCCTACATGGCGCACGTAAGTCGCTTACATGGCGCAACCCAAGATGCCTACATGGCGCGATCTGAGACACCCACGTGGCACAATCCGGCACACGAAAGACACCTACGTAGCATGGCTGACTCGCAGTTGAAAATACTTAAGAACGCAAACCATCCAAGTGACTGGCGTGTTTGAAAAAGTATCCTGCCGAGATAAAAGGATGGACAAAATCATTGACACAAACAAGTGACCGTCCATGCATGCCATAGAAGATAAATGTGCGAAAACATTCATAAAAATAAATGAATAACTCCTCATAAAAGAAAGGGGCAACTGCCTCGAAACCGAGAAAGCATGCGCTAAGACAAGTGCGCTAAAGGGAAATATCCTAGTAAGCAAGCGCTAAGACAAGTGCGCTGAACGGAAAAACCTAAAAAGCACGCGCTAAAACATTTGCGCAGGAAAAATAAAGAAAGAAAACGGTCACTCGGCGGGATCGTCGCCCACAGGGTCGGCCCCGTCGAGTGGTGGGAAAAGCGAGTCGAAGAAGTCGAAGGTGACCCCCCGAGAAACATTCTCGGCAGCTGTGGCGTCACGACACTCCACCGCCGCTGCGTGCCTTGCCTCCTCGACCCCGACATCAAAGTCGTCCTGAAGGTCGGACGCAAGCTGCTCCGCCGCGGCTTTCTCCTCGGTGACCCGAACCACCTCCTCCACCAAGGAGTCGCGCTTACGCTCCGCACGAACACGGGCAGCCTCACTCGATGTAAGCTGGCCCTGAAGAATGCCAACTTCTTCGGTGCGCGATTCCAACTGACGTCGAAGGTCCCGCGCTTCGCTCCGGAAGACCTCCGTCGACCGAGTCGCCACTTCAAGGGCTTGACGTTCCGTCGTTAGCTCCTCAGCCATCTTCGCCACCGCCGCCTGAGCACGGTCGCACTTGCCGCGGGTAACTCCCAATTCCACGCGAGCCTCCTGAAGCTGCTCGCGGAGACTCGCAAACTCCGCCTTTGAGTGAGAACCTCGCTCGGCGTGGGCCAGCTGAGACTTCGCTTGAGCAAGCTCCTCCTGGGCGCGACTCATCCGCCTAATGAGGTCATGAAGGATCTTCTCGCCCCGGGTCGCTCGAGCAAGCACCTGAGAAGGCAAAAAGACAGTTTAGCAAAAGACAGATTCATCGCAAACGAGGCAAGGGAAACTCACTCTCTGTGCATCGGTAACGCCGTGACGAAAGAACTCTACGTCACTGCTGGCCACAACGCTCTTCCACATCTTCATCGAAGATTGAGCAAGGCCCAGGGAACATTCCCCCCTAACCTCCGCGGCCTCCACGTCGACCATCGAGTTCACGCGCTTAGAGTCCGAAGACGTGTCTGGCAAAGCCGAGGAGGAAGGTCGCTTCAAAGAAGCGCGAGGACCGTTCTCCGCCCGATGATCGGTATCGAGCCTCTCCCGTCCATCCCGCGCAGCAATCCGACGACGAACCGCCGCCAACGACTTCGGGTCTCGAGAAGCCTTCGCTAGACGAGCCCGAGCCCTCGCCCTAGCCGAGGAGACTGCAAAAGCGACAAAGTCAAAACCCTAAGCTAAAAACAAAAGCAAGAAGTACGAAACGTCAACATACCTTGAGGATCGCCGCTCGAGAGAGATGATGCGGCACTCGGGGCACCCTCAGTCTGCTGAGGAAACGGCGGGAACCACCCAGTGGAAGCCATCAGCTCAGGAGAACGAAATCGTTCAACGGCTTTCCGAGCCTCCGACATTCCCCGGATCTCCTTCACAAAGTCGAGATCGTCGGCCCCCTCGTTAGCGGGAAACTCAGGCAAGGGGCCGAACCGGAGCGGCGCGTCACCAAAAGCCTCCGCCGAGACCCACACCCACGGTCGTCGATTGTACTTCTCTGAATCGATGATCAGCTTAGTATTCCGTCGATCGCTGGCCACAAAGAAACTGGGTTGCCCGGGCGCGGGGAAGACCGCGATGAGATTGCGAAAATCACTCACGGTCATCACCCGCTCGGTCTGGCAATGCCACTCCATATGGCACATCGCCACTATGCGGTAGAATGTCGGGCTCATTTGACATGCGTGCACCCCCAGACGGGCGAGAAGCTGCTGAACGATGGGTTGAAACGGCAGCCGTAGCCCGCAGTTAAGACTCGCAACTGAAACTGCGGCAAAACCACGACGAGGCCGGAAAGGACGGTCGTCTTTTAAGGGACGGAGAAGCGCCACAGACGACGGAATGGCAAAAGCCTCCCGGAGACCGACGAATGTCCGGTAGGTGAGCGTGCTCGAAGCATCGACCCCCGAACAGTCGAAGTCCTCGGGAGCAGCAAGGCCCTCCTCGGGATACCACTCCGTTCTAGCGAGCGACCTCGCCGATACCAACGCCTCTGCGTCAGGGGTCCCGGGCTGAGGACCCCCTGACTCCACGGAAGGGCTCCTGCCCTCCGACACAGCCGCAGCAGCCGCCGGCGGCACCTCGGGACACTCCGACGCGAGGCCTTCGGCCCCCGGACATGCCTCTGACTCACCTCCGGGATCTTCAGACTCGGGACCAAAGTCGTCCACGCAGTCTATCTCGTCGAGAACCGACTCTAGCGGAGTCACCGCATCCGCATCCGTAACATCTCTCGGCGCGCCTTGAAAGCCCAAGTCAGGCTGCGGCACGTCGAGGCGGACTTTGCCGCGGACCCCCCCGCCAACTAAGTTGATCACGAGGCGAGGGGCAGGCTCCCCGGATGCGGGACGATCAAACTCCCCACCTGTACCGCGCCCAGTTGACGCGCACTCTTCGAGAGGCTGAGCAGCGGGCACAGTCGCACCCAGCTCGCCTTCCTCCAACCACTGCTCTACTCCGCTTGGATTTTCTTCCACGTGCAGAGGAACTTCCCTTAAACCCGCGAAGAGATCATCCTCTGCGTGTTCAGAACCCTGAAACAAGAGAGAGAAATCAATCTCGGGACTCTCAACTGAGAAAAGGGGAGGGACACTCATAATGCAAGCGTAAAAAAGAAAACAAGCGTAGAGAAAAGAGAAGAAATAAAGTAAGGAATAAAGGGAAGGGGGGTCTATTTATAGACTTCTAGGGGGGTAGGAGTCGAAATCCTACTCCCACAAGGGTCAAATTCGGAGTAGAAACTCCAAAAAGTCAGAGTTCTCCCGCGCGAAGCGAACCAGCCCCGCGCACGGGGCGCGCCGCGCGCTAAGCCCGCGCGCCGCGCGGGTCATGCAACACAGACCGCGCGCCGCGCGGCCCCCCGAAAAAAAAAGGAAAAGAAAAGAGGAAAAAATTTTCCTCGGGGCCACAAGGCACGGGGAAACATTCTCCTCAAACACCCAACTAGAAGAACAAAAAGTTCATCGCTGGGACGCCTCCCGAACGACGAACTTGGGGGGCTAATGTTGTCGGTCGTTTCCGGAAAACCCGAGACGCCAAGAAGGCACGTCGCTCAAAGGGCCGATGGTCAGGCCGGAGGTCCTGAAGAGCGGCAAATCTTCAAGCTCTCGCCCAAACTCCTGACTCCTCGAGTCGAGCTTCGCTCCTCGAGTCGAGCCTTGAGTCAATCTCCTCGAGTCGAGCTTCGCCCCTAGAGTCGAGCCCTTAATTGTTCCTCGAGTCGAGCCTCAAGACATTCTCGAGTCACTCCTCGAGTCAAGTCGCTAATCGCTCTCGTCGAGCCGAGCCTTGCTCCTCGAATCGAGTCGCTCTCGTCAAGTGGAAAGCTTCATATTTCACGTGAGAGGAATGACATTCGAAGGCCCGCAAGAACCCGGCCAAGACGAGCCGTCCATCACGCACACAGCGCGCTACGCCGGCCGGCCGTGCAGCAGACGGCGCGCCGCGCCATACAGGCGCGCGCCGCTCGCTCCATGCGCCGCGCGACCTGCGCCGCGCCTGGTGACCCTCGCGCCGCGCCCGGTGACACGCGCGCCGCGCCCCTTGCGCCGCGCGCCGCGCGCCGCTCTTTGTGCGCCGCGCGCGCCGTGCGCCTCCACTTGATGGCATGCGCGATCCTAGTCCCACATGGACGAAAAAGGGACCTTCTAAGGCTCCCAAACACCTATAAATACCCTCTCTCATTGAGGGGAAAATCCATCCAAAAATATCCAATAATTCTCTTCATCTCTTATCGACACGCTCGATTTCTCTGCTTCTCTGGATGCCACATTTGGCCTGAAGCAGGTTCTCTTCTCTCTCCCTCGTTCTCAAAGGTCCCGAAGCACTCACGGGAACTTCCCGGACGTCGCTCCCTTTGACCGAACGTTCTCCGGTGCTCAAGCACGCCCCTAGGGTTCTCAACTAGAGCTACCCTCGCGCGTCTAACACGCTAGACGCATACGCGATCTCCGAAGTTCTGAGACGCTGCCGAGGACTCCTCGCGCCCCGTTTCCTTCGTCGAGCACGCCTCTTCGCCAAGGCTCCACGCCTCATACTGCGTCACACACGCTTGAACTACGTTCTGACCTGATCCCACGCACGGGTACGTAGGCAGCCGACAACCAAGGCACGGTCACTCCTCCTCCTCACCCCCTACCTCTCCCGGGAGGCGGGTTGATCGGAGAGAACCCTAGCTCGAGACTATCGAGTTCACACTCTTGGCCCGGGTGCGATCACTTGGTCCGGCCTTGGATCGAACCGCCCGAGGTTTTAAATAGTTGTTCATTTTCGTGCGACAACAGTAGTTACCAATATTTTCTCCTTAGTTGCTTAAATAAAAGAGAGAGAAAAATATTTAAAATTATTAAGATATTCTCTTTTATTCTCTCTCATGAATATTAAGAGAGAATAATATTTAAAGCGAAATAAGATATTGTCATTTATTCTCTCTCATGAATATTAGGATAGAATAATATTTAAAATGAATAAGATATTTCCTTTATTCTCTCATAATTAAATATTCTCTATTTAAACATAAAATAAATTCTCATAGATATTGATCTAATGACTAAGAGAGAAAGTAGGATTCATGAGATGAGATCCAAGGGCTAAGCTTTGATTCACTAGTGTGAACACAATAAAAGAAAATAATATATTTTGGAAACTACCAAGAATATATCATTTGCACTACTATAAATAGGGGTTCATGAGAAGAGAAAAGTAAGCTTTTGGAAGTCCAAAAATTTCGTCCAACTCTCTAGTATGGCCGATTATCTCTCTCTCTCTCCCTACCCCGTTGAATTTTTGTTTCTGTTCTTAGAAAACAAGAGTGAGATCTTGAAACAACATTGTTTCTTGATCGTGTGAGATTAAAGAGTGTGGTCACATGCCGTATTTCTTTATTCGTCCGGAGATTATGTTTCGGAAGACTACAGTGTCATCAAAAGGAGTACAAGGATATGAAAGCTTGAAGAAGTGGATCAAGACGTTTGAAGACGGATTGATAAAGCTTGAAGTTTCTGTTCGTGAGCTCAATCCGTAAGTTCTCTATGAACCTTGTTCTTTGTTCTTATTGGTTGCTTGACATGTTTGAATGCTTTCATTACTCAAAGATTACTTTAACTTGCTTTTATGAAATACTTAACTCCAATTTGACTCAAAGTAGGTGAAAATGATCTCTTATCTCTAATTCTAGCAGATGTTGCTCAAAGGCTTTACTTGAAAAAGTCAATGAGCATAACCTTAAGGTAGACCACCTAAAAGATCTCTTCACATCCACATCGCATATGTAATAATCTCACTAATGAGATTACAATCTCGCTATGTTTGGAAAGCTTATGACTTTGACGGTCTTTGAATCAGCTATGGCTTCACTTTTATCACAATAATAGTGTAATGAGCCCAATAGCATTTAGAAACAACTTGCAAATCTCCATAATCTTACAAAACTATACAACTTCCTCTTTGGTTTCATAAGCTGTAATACACTCAAAATCCACGGTTGATATAGCAATACATATAATTGCTTAATGATCCTCCAAACCACGTAACTAACAAGTAGGAAAAAGACATATCATGTTGTGGATTTCTTGAAAACGTGCAACCCTTCCTCTTGCGTGACGTCGATTTTTTTTTTACTCAGCTTGAGAGAATTCGTCCATTTCACTTCTCGAAAGAGTGATAATTATTCCAACATCTTATTAGACTAATTGTGAGACAATAGTGCTGGCCTACACCTATTGTGCAAATGAAGAACGAATTGATTCACCACAAAAACGCGAGGAGCACAAAGAATTTGAAGCACAATCGACTAGCGTAGAACCTCAAATAGCGAGATTAAATGCGAGTAATTCTAATTCTCTTTATTTATTGTCTTTGTTGGTTACTGATCCGTTGCTAATTGTAATTAAAATAAGAAGTTACACATATTGTTCGTATTATCTTAGAATTTAAATCGTCAAGGATTCATATTTCTGCCATAATAAATCAGGATAATTTCCAACAAGAATTTCTGCATTGTTGTCGAAAGAGGCGGGGTTAGTGGGTTTTATTTTTCCACTAAAAGTTGCCATGATGAGATGAAGTGACGCGTGTTCCGTCTATTAGCTATGAGTAAACGACGCCTATTACCTATGAGTTAAAAACGATGAAATGCTCAACAATATTTCCAATGGCCGCACTTCCGCTAGTAGCAAACTTATTTGGCGACCTTCGCCAAAAATCAACAGTTAATTTGGTTCTTTGAGTTTTACGCTTGTAGTAACTTTTGCTGTATTCTAGACTCTCATGTATTAAATTAAAAAAGAAACTACGAAAAAGTATTTAAAACCGTAGGGAGAAAATGGGAAGAGAGAGAGAGAGAGAGGAGAGAGAGAGAGAGATCATGGATAGCTAGGAGACACTGACTCTGCTGTCTGCGTGTCTCGTTTGCTTAGATTCTTCTTTAATTTACAATCGTGATCTGTTTCTTTTTCCTTCTTCTTCGTCATGGCGGCAATAGCTCAACCGAATTCCCAGGGACCGGATCGCACCACCGGTACGTTTTCTTCACCTACCTAATCTCCACGAAAAGCAATAAATATATATACTTCTATGAATTATGGCTATAGGCTTTTCTTTTCGGAAATTGAGTGAACTTTAATTCTCGAGGTTGATTTGATTTCTCGTGCCGTGGGTCTATTGGAGAGACAGTTCCTTTGTTTGTTGTGGTTGAGAATTGAGAATTTTAAACTACGCATTCATCTATGAAGATGTGATCTTCGTTGTGGCTTTTTCGGTGGATTTGGATGTTTCTGGAATCTATTTTGGATGTGATCTATGATCTGTGCTAAGAGCTTACTTGGTGATAACTTTCACATTTATTATTTATTTTGTTTTTAACCTTTTTTTTGTGGAAAGAAATATTTGATGATCTGTAAATTTTGGTCTATATCGTAATCGGGTCGATATTTTGTAGGGTAAATCTCAGTATTTAGTCATGTCAGTCGTGTAGATTCGATATTTGGTGATGATATTCATTGATCCAGGGGAGTGATAAGCAGAAATGTGACCGGATCATCTCTTGATATGCTTTTCTTTATTGGTTGCTACTATCTCCAGCTGACCTAATTATGATCTCTAATTCATTTTTTATTCTTTTAGAAAATTTAAGTTTCTATTTCTTGAAATTTGGAAGTTAGAAGTTGAGTGGGGAAATGAAAGAGTAAACTCAAATCTAGAAATGAAAGTTTTAGTTGCATTGATTTCCCCATATTCTATGTCACGCTTAGGAATATGAGCTTGTATGGCAAGAACTCAATACATTGTTAGATAAATGTGGTCAAAGAATGAAGTGTTCAAGAACAACGGTTATGTTATTGAAACAATTGAGAAATTTCTTCAAACTTTGAGTCTCAATAATGCTCACAATGTGTGCCAGTTTTGAGGAAATGAAATTAAGGTCGATTTGAACTCAAGTAAAAAGTGAAGTGCTCGAATGACCCACTGCGAATAAGAAGAAAACTAAAATGCTTGATAAACTACCAGTTGAGCAGCCAATCTATACGGACAGTATATATGCAACCAAGAAGTTGGAAACAAATTTCGTAATATAGCTGTTGTCTACTTGGAGAAAGGCAAGTGATGAATTGAAGAGTGGCTTTTTGAGCTTTGCGATTAGAATAATCTTTGATTGGTTTTCTTTCCTAGCACATGTGGCTGATCATTGAAGTACACGATTATGATTGGCCACTTGGATCAAAATTTTTAAAAAGTATCGTGTGGGCCTATGTGCGTGTGCATGTTTCGCTCTTTTTTTTCGGTTCTCAATATGCCCTCGCTTTTAGACCAAACCACGAATTTAAATCAATGCATATTTTGTATTAGGGAAGGCTCGTGGTAGATTAGATTTTATTGTTTCGTCATGGGTAAACCACTTTGTACTTCGCCAGTGTTTTATCATCAATCCGCTCTTAGCATATGCATTTTTTTCTACTTTTCTAGAATTATCATGCAATTATTAATGGCCGAGGATTATGTTTTGAATCTTGTACTTCAATTAACCACATGTGCATAGGAGGATTAATTCACACACATTCATTACTTAAAGTTCTCATATTATCAAATTCTGCTTTGGTTGGTCATTTTTTTTATTGATCCTGGATGCAGAGGACAAACTCGGGGAGTTAGAACATGTGAAGGAACAGGTAGTTCTGAGCTGTATGTTTCACTGAGTAGCAATTTTTGTGTGGGTAAGATTTACGTGTTCCAATTGTGTAGATAAATAAAATTGGCTTTCCTTTGTTAGCAGGAAAACGAAAGAATTATTTCTCCAGATCCACCACAGGATGCTACCACCATAGGCCACACTAGGGAACAGACAATTCAATCGGTGTCAGTTAGTTCTAGTGGTGATCGAACTGTCTATCCACCTAATATCTATGCTCCTCAAGCTCAGGGCTTCTATTATAGAGGTAATCACTTGTTCCATTTTGGATATATATTTTTTTACGAAAGAAAAAGTGATGATGATCCCAGCTCTTGTCCCAACTATCAATATCAAGCTATGCTAGTTAAAATGTGAGATTAAATTTTATTAAAAAAAATTACTATGGAAAGTTGCGTGACCAATTAAAAACACCAACTCACATTCAGAATTGTCACTGTATTTCGTAATTGCTGTAATGAATATGAAACTGTTGGTATGTCAAGTTGCCTTAATTATAAAGAAACTAAGTGTCATTAGCATATTTATCACAACTTTGATCTGTTATTGTCTCAAATATAAGAAAACTGGTGCCTGAATTTTGCGATTGCGATATAACTCAGGTTATGAAAATGGAGCCGGTGAATGGGATGAATATCGTCAGTACCTCAATCCCGAAGGATTGGAACTTGGCTCTCCTGTGAGTATTGTTTGGAGTTTCTTTTCAAAATTCAACCACCTTATATAGACTTCTTACTGATTCTTCTTTTTTTCTCAATAAATTTTTATTAGGGCGTCTACAATGAGAATCCTTCTCTTGTATTCCATTCTGGATATGGGTACAATCCACAAATGCCATACGGACCTTATTCCCCTGTCACAACACCCATGCCTTCTGTGGGTGGAGGAGATTCGCAGTTGTACTCTCCCCAGCAGTTTTCATATTCGGGGCCACCTTATTATCAGCAGTTAGGTCCACCTAACATGCCGTATATCTCTTCCCCAACAGTTTCACAACCAGAGCTCACAAACATACTGCCTGTTGATCAACAAGGTGATAATATGCTTTTTGGACCAAGGCCTGGTTATCCCGGCGTTGGGTCTTTTGGTCGAGGCAGTTATCCTCCTAGTCCTGGCCCAATTGGGTTTCATGATTTGCAGCCCGGCTTCGATGGATTGAGATCATCAGGAGGAATTTGGTCAGACTGGTCGAAATCCTCAGAAAGGCCAAGATCCTTGACTCCCTTTTCACCAGCAGTGTCACCACAACCGATTGGCCCAGTCGGATCGTTTGGCCAGAATGTTGGAATGGTTTATTTTCTTTCCTTTTATCTACTTTTGAGAATATGGCTTTAAGTACAATTTTGTACCTTTTATGTTCCGCATGGAATATTGGTTAGTTACGGAAACTTCTATCAACTCTGATATTCTTTCTTTTTTCCTTTTTTTTTTTTTAAGTATAAGAAATTATTAGGGTCTTGCTCTGCATTTCCCTTATTTTTGCTGGATGATTGGGTTTTCATTGTTTTGGTACTTATGCCAAGTATTTAATAATTACAGGCTTCTCAACACCAAAGATCACTATATGGGTTTGGATCTGGTTCAAATTCTTACAGTAGAGGCTACGCGCCTGGTGGATTTAGTCAAGGCTCTAACGCATCCTTTTCCGGTTTGGGAGACAGTCATAGTTGGGCATCGCACGAGAGTACCAGACGACGCATGCGAGGCAGTATTTCATTGTGCAGCTGCAATGGCACTGTCGATATCCTCAATGAGCAGAATCGAGGGCCTCGGGCTTCGAAGCCAAAGACTCAAACCGTTCCCGATGACAACAACAAATTGATTGGGCCGATTTCTAAGCCCCACGACGAGCCGTACAATCGGCTAGACTTTTTAACGGAGTATGGTGAAGCCAAGTTCTTTATCATCAAATCTTACAGTGAAGATAATGTTCACAAGAGCATTAAATATGGGGTATGGGCTAGCACGCCAAATGGGAACAGAAAGTTAGATGCAGCATATCGGGAGGCTAAGGAGAACCGAGACCGTTGCCCGATCTTTCTGTTATTTTCGGTGAGTATGCAATTCAGTGTAGAAGAACCACTTGTAAAAAAAAAAAAAATCTGTTAGTCATCTAATGCTCTCATTGGTTACTTTTGTACCAACTCTCTGTAATCATGGTTGATTTTCTTCCAAAAAGCTTTGCAGATTTAATTTGAAAACTGTAGAATTCTTCTTCTTTTTTTTTTTTTTTTTTTTTTTTTTTTTTTGGTTACAGTGTCCTATGGTTAAGATAAACATGCAGACATTGAAGTACGTACACTAAATGCACATTTTCACTTAATAAATTTAGGATTTCTATAAAATTAGTAATGTTTTCACTTTATCCTGAACTCCTGTTTTAGCTGTGCTTAGGTACTTTACAAGCTCAGAATAGGTTACATTATTGTATTACGGGAAGATGGTTTTGAAGGGTTTTCCGCTCTCGTGATTATGTCTTTCTTGTCCCTTTTATTTTTCTTTTCTTTTTTATTTTTATATTGTTGTTCCTTTATAGATATATGGTATGATCATCCATTATGATTGTGTAACGTCTTGTTTTCCCTTAAGGCTACCAGCTATAAGTTATCATAAAGGATCCTGATTCCATTGTTTCTGTGTTTAGTCGATCAACATTTTATCGTTCGTCTGATGGTAAATTTCTGGGTCTTTATCTTCTCTGCTCTGCTCAAACCTACTACACCTAGTTTCTTATGCAAGTTTTCTTACAAAAATTCAGGTGAATGCTAGTGCACAGTTCTGTGGTGTGGCTGAAATGATTGGTGCTGTTGATTTCGACAAGAGTGTGGATTACTGGCAGCAAGATAAATGGAGTGGCCAGTTTCCCGTCAAGTGGCACATCATCAAAGACGTCCCCAACAGTCAGTTCCGTCATATTGTTCTCGAGAATAATGACAACAAGCCCGTAACCAACAGCCGAGACACTCAAGAGGTGAATAGTTCAATATTTAGCTTCTTAGCTTAAATTTACATATTGAGTGAGGGCTTTACCAAGATTCCAGGCGTTGAACTGTGCATTTTATTTATTTATTTTGTTGTCATTTTATGGAACTGGCCTTGATATGAATTTGCTAATTATGTTGTTATGAGCCGATCATCTCCACTTAACGTAAGCATGACCTTATTGGCAGATCTATCAATATTCAACTGAAAATCTAATATAATGAGAGTAGTACAGGAAAGTAGTTAGTAGATGCATGAGGGATTAGATTGTATATATTCGTAAGTTGTGAATATAATGTAGCCTGAAATGAGTCATGGGAGGCAAGAAATGAATTGACGTATTTGGTAGTCGCGCTCCTTGTACCGTAGAGCATTCATTATACATGCTAAAAAGTAGGCTATACATCCTCTGTGGGAATATTTTCAGGAGTATAGGCCTCTCTATTTTGGCCTTAAACTTTGCTTTCTGTTCTTATAGCCTGTCCGATTTCATTCGAGACTGGCCTAGAGATCTTTAGCTTTCATTTTGTTTCGTTCTAGATGAAGCTTTCTCTTTTAATTTCATTCAGGGGAAAACAAAATTAATTTTGCTCCCTGTGGTTGGTTCTATTTTTATGCTCCAGTGTTGAATATTTAGCATAAAAATAGTACTCCATTCACTGGTAGGTAAAATTCAGCAACAAGCAAAAATTATGCAACCACGTTCGAGATGCTCTTAGTTTTCATTTATTTCTCGAACAAAATATTATAAGCATTATTTAAAGTGGTGTTGGATGTTAATTTGCAGGTGAAATTGGAGCAAGGAATCGAGATGTTGAGTATCTTCAAGAATTACGAGACCGACATGTCGATTCTAGACGATTTCGAGTTCTACGAAGATAGACAGAAAGCAATGCAGGAACGGAAGGCCCGACAGCAAGCGAGCTTGCTTACCGTTGGTGTAATGAACGAGAACGATCACCGAAACACTGTTGCCATTCCCAGCACTTTCATCAAGCAAATGTCCAAGAGCTTTGCTCAGGTTGTGCGCTTAGACGAGACCGCCAAAGAGACCGAAAGAGCTTCTTCGACCAACAACGATATTTCCTCTGGAACCAGGGCGAAGCTCGAAGATACCGCCCCTCCTTCTCAAACTAGCTAATAATGGGAAGTTCCGATTTCAACTCCGGCTTCGTTTCTTCATTGATTTGTAAGTGCATTGATACCACAAATGGACTGGTTTCTATTTAGTTCCGCGAAGCCATTCACTGGCTTCATGTATAATATGCTCTTCTTGGAGCGCTGCATTTCAGTTGCAGCCATTAGTTTTTTTTTTTCTTTTTTCTTTTTCTTTTTATTTCGCTGGCATAAGTTGTGTTTTTTTTTTAATGGTGGTGAGAGTAGCTTTTGTGGTGATGCTATTATTGTCTCCAACACTATCGTAAAGTTGTATCATCTTTGCTGGTAAGTTAATAAGAAATTATGTGAAAAGACCTCGAAAAACAGACCAAAGTTTATATTTGCTCTTACTTTGATATAAAATAAAGCCATGCAACAGAAAACGATGTATAGATTGTCCATCGCTGTTTTTTCTCCATGCCTTTTTTTTCATTAGTCTTGAATAATATAATCATTTTCTATGTGCTGAATATATATTTCTTTTTTGTATAATGATACTCTTGCACTGAATTGAATAGGAATTGAAATTTCTGACAGATTTTTGTGTGGATATGAGAAATAGCTCAAACAAGATGACAAGTTTTTAGAGGCTTGTCACTCTGGCAAGAGTTTTCAATTTATGCAAACTAAAAATTAATCACAAATAACATAAACTCCTCCCATCACAGGAGTTCCCCTGGACACAATATGACTCAATCATTCTCTCGCATTCCCTCTAAACCACTTCTAATTTGCCACCTCAACGTGCTCATAACTAACTCCTCTTTATTCTGACAGTTCACACCCCAACCTCGCTAGCGCCTGTGTCTGTACCGCATTGTCGGATGGTATTGTTTGAACTTTGAGATGAAGGCTTCACTATGAACCTCGACTTGCCTTACGGTGGAATGGCAACTTTGTGAAGGCTGTTGTTTCTTGCCAACAAATGATGGCACAAAACATGTGGAACTCATTCCTCTCACTGAATGGAAGATCAGAGCCAAGAAAGCGATTAATGCTCTTTTTCATTTAAACACCAGTAGACTGATGGGGGACATCAGACCGCATTTCGATTCAAACCAGACCGCTCTTGTGAAAGGGCACTCACAAAAAAGATGACGAAGGCTTTCATACGTATCTCGAAAGAAAAGGCAGCATTGATACGGCCCTTTGGGTAGAAACCCCGCCGGAGTCGGCCCTGCCAGGTCCAGCGCCTTCCTCCCGCACATGGTCTCCAGAACCACCACACCGAAGCTGTACACGACGCTCTTCTCTGTCAGCTTCGGCGTATTCCGGGGCGAGGTAGCCGTGGGTCCTGGCCACCCTGGTCTTCATGTGGGACCGTCCTTCCCGGCTCTGCTTGGCCAACCCGAAATCCGCCACCCGGGCCCGCATCTCCGAGTCCAACAGAATGTTCATCCCCTTTATGTCGCAGTGGAATATTGCCAGCCTCACTCCGTAGTGGAGATAGGCAAGCTCTCTCGCCACGTCGAGGATCACCGATTTCCTCTCTGGCCACGTCAGCCGATTCTCCGGCTAGCTGAAGGGCCGGTCGTCAAGGTTTCGTTTGGCATGAAGTCGTAGAATAGGTAGTGTTGCGTCTTGGATTCCGATATCCTCCATCGGAGACTACGCATCAGCCTCAGAGCTTAACAAGGTTACAGTGGCGGAGGTTGGTGATGATCGCAACCTCGCTGCGGAAGTCGGAGTCGAAATCCTTTTTTATTTACTGGAATGACCCTTTGGTTGTTAGAGGAAGCTTCTCCCTCTCCGAGAGCCTTTTGTCTTCTTTCTGTTTTTAGAAAAAACTAAACTGCTTATCGCAAAACTGTTTTTACAAAAAACTTCAAAAGCGATTTTAGATTTTGTACATGAGATGGAAAAACTAGGATTCTTAGCTTTTAGAAAATAGTATTTTTAAGTTTGGTATATAAATTACTGTAATATTATCGTACAAAATATTATTCATATAAATGTATATAAATAAGCATATTAATAATTATTATTTAATTATTAAGAGCATGTCTAATTTAGTCTTTTTACTATAATATATTTATTTTACCAAACGCTAAATCAGTTTTTGTTACCAACAACTGTTTTATAAACAGTTTATCAAACACGTTGTCAGTTTTTTAAAAAGATAGTTTTTTTTCAAAAACTGAATCTAAAAGCATTTTTTTTTTAAAACAAAGCTATGCCAAACGGGGCCATTATCTATTCTATTTGCCTATTTAAGTGAATTGATAAGCAAAAAATCAATCAAAATATTGACTAGGGGAAACGATTATTCTGTGGCAAAATATGATTAATTGCTGGTATGATACACTCAAAGGGTACGAAGACTTATAAAATGGATTATTCACCTCCACAATGATTTTAGACCAAAATCAAATAAGTTAAATTTAATCCTAAACGATGACTACCTATTTTCTTTAAGTACAAAAATACCCTCAATTTTATGAACAATTTTCTTTTCTTTTTTATTTTAGTATTTGACTTTTACTTATATTTATTAATTTTTTATTCTTGGGATTATTTTATTATTGTATTATTTTTTATTAACATTTCCCTCTCTCAGCCGTTTCTTCTCTCTTCTACTCTCTCTCTCTCTCTCTCTCTCTCTCTCTCTCTCTCTCTCTTTCTTTCTAGTCTTCAACTCGTTTTTCAGTGGTTTCAACTCAAGGAAAGAAGGTTTGCTCTCTTTTTTTCTTCATTTTCGTTCACTTTTAGTATCTTATAGTTCGTTATTTTCGCTTTAGGGTTTAGAGATTTTCATGAAAAAAGTTTCTCGTTCTACAAGGGTTTTAGTTGTTGAATTCATGTGGTCTTTGAAGTTAAAAAACAAAGAAAGAACGATTCTCGGAATTCCGGAAAATTTTTGAAAATTTATGGGAATTCTTTGAAGATTTATTGACATTGTTGCATTTTTATTGACATTGTTGCATTTTTATTGACATTAATGTCAATAAATCTTCAACGATTCTGAGAAATTCCTTTGAAGATTTATTGACATCAATGTCAATAAAAATGCATTTGTATTGACATCAATGTCAATAAATCTTCACAGTTTTTTAATTGTTTTTGTTATGATTTTATATCTTTATAAAGGAACTTTAAATGTTTAAAATAGGAAATTAACATCCTGATTACACTTTTTTTTATGCAGTAATGGGTGATATTTTAGTGTATGTCAAGCATAGTGATACATGGTTTAAACCATGTGTATACAAGGAGGGTGCATCGTTTGTACTTGTGCTTTCGAATGGTTTTGAATACCACCATCTCATGGACGCCTTGTACGCTGAGATGGGGCTCTTACCGTCCACTCATTCCATTGTGGTCAAATATGAGACACCATTTTCAGAATTTCCAATAAAGATTACAAACGATAGCCACGTAAAAAGTTATTTGTATTTGAGGAGCCAAGACCATTCCATGTAAAATTTTCATCTTGTTATTGAGATAGTTAAGCTAACATCCGATGAGGCAGCAAATCATCCGTCCATGTCTCGCCTAGAATCAAGTCCAATGAAGGGAGAGTCTATATTTGAATAGTTTGCATCTCCGTCCACTCTTGGATTGGAAGAATACACATTTGAAAAGCCGCGTGCGTTGGCATCACAGCCCCCTTCCCCATCACAGAGACCATCACAGCCAACTCCACCGACACATAAACCAAATCCACAACCCCATTCCTCTACACAAGGACCCTTTAACCCATTCCCTCAATACAACGACCTCCACAGCCCCTTACCAAACCGTTCAGGACTGGCCGTGAGCACATTGGAGAGAATGAAGTGATGGATTTGAACTCACCTATAAGAGTCGAGCTAGAAGCTCTATATGTTACCAAACACGCCTTGAAGAAGAATTTGACCATGTATGCGATAAGTAAACACTTTGCATTCACGACAAAGAGTTCTTGTAAGAAGTATCTCCACGTCGTTTGCCCGGGTGACAATTATGAGTGGGCAATTCGTGCAGTTAGATTAAGGGAGACCGATGTTTTTCAGATCATGAGGTATGTGTTCTCCCAACCTTTCTCTTTTTTACATCATTATTTAGTTATATTCGAGAACCTAAAATCATAATATTTATTGACATTAAATTCAACAAACACAGTGATTTATTGACTTTAATATCAATAATCACTGTGATTTATTGACTTTAATATCAATAAATACTATGATTTATTGACTTTAATGTCAATAAAAACCTCAGTTTTATCGACTTTAATGTCAATAAATACTGTGATTTATTAACAATCTTATTTTATAGGTTTGTGATCTATTAACTGACATTCATTTCTTCTTAATATAGGTTTGATTCTGAGCATACATGTTCCGTAGAGTCTAGAAATAATCCAAAAGCCACGGCGCTATTCACAGGAGATGTTGTGAAACACAAGTTTGTGGATCCTCGTCAAATGAATTGTAAACCGAAAGAAATCGTTGGTTACATGGAGACATATTATGGAGTTCGTATGATGTATAAGAAGGCTTGGAGAGCAAAAGAAAAGGCACTTGGGTTGTTATACGGAACTGACACTGAGTCGTACGCATTTCTTCCCACCTTAAAGTGCATATGATTGAGACAAAAAATCCAGGGTCTGTCCTGGAGCTTACTGCTGACCGTGAACACAAATTTATAATTTTTTTTATGTTTCTTAGTTCCTTCATAAGAGGATGGAAGTTTTGTCGACCTATCATCATTATTGACGCTACGTTCTTGAAGAACTATCATCGTGGAACTTTGTTTACAGTGATAGCGATGGGTGCAAATGAACAATGTTTTCCCTTCGCATTTGGTGTTGGAGACTTTGAATCGAATGAGTCATGGTTGAATTTTTTTTTAGCACGTTAAAGTCAGCGATAGGGGAGAGGCCACGTCAGGTCATTGTATCCAACATGAACAATGGAATATGTAATGTTGTGGCAAAGGTTTTTCCAAATTCGGCACATGGGTATTGCGCGCATATCTTCTTGGCAACGTGAAGGAACAATTCCAAGGGTCTCACCAAGAGTTTCACCTGGAAGTTTTATGGTGCAGCAAAGGCATATAATCGTATGGAATTTGAAAAGTATATGCGCATGATCGACCGGGAAAATATTGAAATTTGACTATACCTTGCGAATGAAGTGGAACATGAAAAATGGGCTCGTTGCTACATTACCAATACAAGGTACTCAATTATGACCTCAAACAATGCCGAGTCTATAAATGCAATGGACTCCAAAGCTAGAGATTTTCTCATTTCGAAGTTGCTTGATTGGTTAAGAGAGAGAATGCAAAAGTGGTTCTAAGACTGAAGAGAATTAGCAATGGCTTCAACGAAGGTGCTTACTCCAAAATTTCAAAAGCGAATGGATGACTCTCATGATCTTTCTAATTTAATCATGGTAAGTTCTATACTAATGTAATATGCTCTTTCTCAAAATTATTTTTCAATAACTCACTGTGACTTTTTATTGACATTAATATCAATAAGTTCCAATGTTTATTGACAATAATATGAATAAAAAAATAACAGGTAATAATTATTTTTAAGAACTCACTGTGACTTTTTATTGACATTAATACCAATAAGTTACAATGTTTATTGATATTAATATAAATAAAAAAAAAAGAACAGGAATTAATTATTTTTCAAGAACTCACTGTGACTTTTTATTGACATGAATACCAATAAGTTCCAATGTTTATTGACATTAATGTCACATTATTGTTCCAGAACTCACTATGAATACTTGTTCAATCTGGTAATTTACCTGCGAGCTTGAGAAATCGATTTCTCGCATCTTTAGCGCAGAAACCTTAAACGTAGATTTCCATCGGAGCATGAGAGGAATAACGGTGTCGGAGACTTTGTGGCAGATTTTTTGCTCTGAGAGGATGGGAAAAGGCTCGAATGCCCAAATTTGAAGAGGCAAAAAGAAACCTGGCGGTCTCACCTTACTCGTGTCCCTCGACCTTGACTTCTCAATGAATGTTGTAATCTTTTCATGGAAGAAATTCCATGCCACATTTCCCCACGGGTATCGGTTGAACTCGTCCAAGTTATCCACCAACTTGACGTAGTTCATGTTCGGTACCTAAACAAAACACAATCAAGTTAGACATTCAAAAAGGTTTATCGAAATGCAATACTCATAATTACTGTCATTACCAGACAATTCGAGTTGTCGGGGATGAGCACGTTCAACAAAAAATACAGTATTTTAAACTTCGCATTCTTCTCAGTTTGTCATTCTTCGCTCTCGGAGACCAAGGACTGCACGACGTGTCTCTTATTTAAGGTACCCTTGTGGAAGGAAGTTTGTAGAGACCATCCTTAACAACTTTTGAATTAGAACATTTAGTGTAGTTGTCAACAAATCACTAGCTAGTGATCTCCGCAAAATTCTCCTTACTGAATGACCGAGGTTCACCGCCAATTTCAAAAAATAAAGCGTCAGAAGATGAGTCCTTGTATTGTCCAGCCCGAGATATAATATGGTTGACTATCGATGAAGAATTGGCTATCTTGGGGACGTCAAGGAAATGCCCAAAGCAAGATTGCCTGAATATATGGTCCTCTTCCTCGGACATTGATTTCTTGATGTCCTCATTAAACTTCTGAATATCGCCCAAAAGTTGAACGTAACCCCGACAATTTGGTCATCGTCCAAGACTCTGCTCCATCCCTAAATCGCAAAAAAAAATAACTTAGAACATGATACGTTGAAGTAACAATGTCAAACTTGCCGGTTTATTGACATCAATGCCAATAAACCAGACCGTTTATTGATATCAATGTCAATAAACCGGCTACTGTCAACGACCCCGGCAACATCAAACACATGTTATCAAAATTGAGAAACAACAACTTTGTATAAACACACATTTGGGGGCCAAGAGTTAGAGATGCATTTTGTAGTAACATCTCACATAATTAACATCTAAAAAAGAAGCAAATTTATATAATCAACATCAATGGATTTTTCAACAACAAAATCATGGTTTTTCTTCAACAACATAAAACTATAATCGACATCAACATTATAATCAACTTCAAAAATAATCACTAACCTTTTGTTTTTACCGGATGGCTTTGTGGTTCTGGGCTGAGTCGATGGTTTTTTTATGACGAAATCGTCAAAGGAATCATCTTCAGCTTCGGATACCACATTGGTATCTATCTTTGGTCGCTTGGCCAGAGACTTCGGCGACTTTGAGATGGTCGTCTTCCTCTTCTTCTTTGCAACGCTCGGATTCTTCTTCGCAGCTCTCAGATTCTTCTTCGCAACGCTCGAATTTGACCCATCTGTGCTGGGATGGGACACGCGAGGACTTATACGCACCACCAGGGGCGATTTCTCAGGCGAGGATTTAGGTTTCTTGGCGGGAAATTTCTTCTTAGGGTTTGAGTCTGGGTCCGGTATTTGGGTTTGTGTTTCGGTCAAAATGGGTCTCGTTTTAGGGTTTTGGTCTGGGTGTTCGTCGTTAGGGGTCTGGGTGTTCGTCATTTTGGGTGGTTTTTGCCGAAGAAATGGAGAAGAACTGGAGAGAGAGAGAGAGAGAGAGAGAGAGATAGAGAGAGAGAGGCGTAGTGGGTTTCGGTGGTGAGAGGCGCGGTGAGAGAGAGCGAAATGGAGATAGAGACAGCAAAATGGAGAAACGAAGATAGAGAGATGAAGAAGATGAAGTGAGGTCGGGGTTTTTGGGCCGGCAAACTGGAGAGAAAGAGAGAGAAGAAAAGAAATGATTTTGGACGGTTTCAAATTTTAATTCCGAATAAAAATAATTCTTATAGGTAATAAAATTAAAAAAAAAAAGTTTTAATTTTCTTAATAATTGTCTAATAAAAAGAAACTAAATAGGAATGATATAAATGTAATAGCTCAGTTCATGTAGTCATATTTTAGGATTAAATTGGACTTATTTGATTTTGGTCCAAAATCATTGTAGAATTCATAGAATAGGAATAATCCCCGTATAAAACTGAGGATGTGAATACTATCCTCTCATTAAAAAATTAAAATTTTATATGAAATAACTATTTGAACTACAAAGGCGTGGTAGGCTTTGGGATGGTCATTCGGGACTACAAGGACGTTGTTAAAACATCTACCCGACCCCTTCAATTCTCTAAGAATAAGACTTTCTTGAGTTTTGAGAGTAATACAATGGCATAGGTTAGTTCAAGAAATGAATACCATCCGCTACGGGGTTAGCCAGTGTCGTTTTATGGGCTTCGAGAACGTCGTAGTGGAATCGGACTGCCAAACCATCATCAACAAGCTCAAGCGGCATAAAAATGCAGATTCTTCATCGGGACTGATTTTAAAATAAATTTTGAATATTTTTAATAGTTTTCAGATTTGTCATTCATTCTTTTTGTAAGAGAACCGGAAATGGTGTAGCCCACGCCTTAGCTAAGTACGAAAGTAATAATAATCTGAATATTGTTTGGTACCCGGGATTCCCGGATGTTATCCGGCAAGTCATTATGGCGGAAGCCGTTGGTTAATTAATGATATTCAGGGCACTCTTTCCCCAAAAAGGTTTTACTGGAACGGTTATCACGAGGCCCTCGACCCTTTAAAAAAAACTAATTGTTTAACAAAATAATTAAAGTTTCAATTTTTCATCAAAATAGCTAAATCTATGATGTCCAAATTTTTATGATACTGTGATTAATTTTTTTGACGTTGTATATGAATAAGTTATCACTCTCGAAAAGCTTAATCATAGGGTCAACAAATTATTGAAAATTGATCTGGTAGTGGAGTTCGACCTTCCCACTAACAGCATTCAGTTGAGCCCAAGCCCAAGCCCAACCGAAGAACTGGTGATCCTGAGACCAGCTTGTCCTCGCCCATCTCGTACAAATGTCCTCAACCCTGTGTCAAGACTCAGTCCTTGCTCTCCACGTCGTCAACCCGAAGGAAGTGGTCTTTATCCGGTTATCACATCTCTACCGGCTTAAGTCAACATGCATGAAGCTCCTCGAAGACCTCCAGTCCGACCACATGTTCTTCAGATCGACGACGAGGATGAATCGACCAGATATAAATAGACCTAATTTAGGTGGAAATACTTACCTGTTGTTCTATTATTACTGTTATTGTACAAAAAAAATCATGTATTCGAAATACTTGTTGAGCTCGTCAACTCTTTGGCCGGGCTCGGCACTTTTGTTTATCACATTCGATATTCAATAAAGCAATATGTTTTGTCTCATTTACTTCTCAGTTCGATTTTGTTAATCTCTCTTCGGCTATCAAGCATGTTTTTACTTAATTATCATATGACGAATCATTGAAATCTACATAAATATAAATAAAATGATACTAAAAATAACCTATAGTTTTCGTGACTGTTGAAGAACCAAATCCGCAATCATCAATTGACACTTGCACATTTTGCCTCCTTCAGACAAACATTGGCTATTTTGCCGATTCATTAATTTCAATTGGTTATTTAGCTAAAAGACCCTTAAAAATGGCATAAATGCTAGTTTGCCCTAATAAAAAAAAAGCACTCTGAATGACGTAGCATGGTTGGCAACACCTCCTTCTTATGAGGTGATCTATGTGAGGCCCTTCCTTCTCAAAGTTTGCTTCAAGGTAAACTCTTACACTTCCTAATCATCGAAGTGACGAACTTTGAATCACAGGGACTGAACGTGGCATTATGGGATGGTCTTATCTCTACCAACAACACCCATGGAAATAGAGCTCGACATCATCCAATCAATGGTCGGACTTTGCGAAACAAATAAAAAAATATGAAGGCGACAACAAACTTGTTATAGACTCTTTTGGTAAGGGATTGTTTCTCGAATGGATTTTCCGCTCTATATTTGCTAATGTTTTATTTCTCTTCCTTTCTTTTTTTCCTGATGTTTCTCTTACTTGGATCTCTGTGAGTCTTTATTTTTTTGGTAAAAATTTGTGAGCCAACTTTAGTAGCTCACTTGCTTAATATTTTGGGCTCCTTTTTATTTATTTGAATGACCCTTTGGTTTTTGGAGGAGGCTTCTCCCTTTCCAAGAAACTTTAATTTCTAATATAGATCAATTGAGGGCTCTTGACTTGTGGAAGGTATGTTTTTCTCTTCTCATGGTGTTTCTCGATTTCTGTCAAAATCATTACCATCATGAGACGTTTTCGGGTTTTTTTGGTGTTCGGGTATTGTTTGAGAATGCTTGTTTGGCACTGTTATTAATTTTGGACGAGTTCGATATCGGATTTCGACCGTGTGGATTCTGCTATTTTTTATTAAGAATTCTGGATTCAATTGTTGTTGAGGCTGTGATGATTTTGTGGTATCAGGATAAAGTAGGGTTGCATTGTTGCTTTGGTCGTGTGAAATTGTTTTGGCCGAGTGACTTGTCTTGGTCGAGTGACTTGTTCTGGCCGTGTGAATTGCTATGGCTGTTTGTGTTTTGCGACGTTAGTTCTGAGCCTCGAAAAAAAATGTTGTTGTTGTTTTGAGTCTAGATTTGTGGTTATTGGGTGATGAGTTGAAACGAAAGTGTGTCCGGGCTCGTTTGAATGTCGATGAGGTTTTCGGCTTGTTGAGAGTGTATATGGTTAGTTTGAATTCGATTTGGGTTTGGAAACGGTATTTTGTTTGACTCATTCTTGGTTCAGCAGCTTATTTGCATATTAAGGTGGAACAAGCGGAAACTGGCTGAGTCGAACGAAACGAATCCGGGATTTAAAATTTTCAAGAAAATAGTTAGCGAAGTTAAAACTCTTGAATTAGATCGTAAATTTTATTATTTGGTTTTATTCTTTTCTTTAAAGAAATAATTTATGATTATTTATTTAAAAACGTTCAAGAATTTAATTTTAATTATTCACTTTGGAATTCTCGGTTTATATTACTTCGGATTAATAATTTTATTTAAGACTCATTAGTCATAATTGTTGGATTTTATTTCGTATTATTTTCGGTACGAAAGTGCATGAGTTTTAAATAAGTTTGACTTCCAAAAAACCGGAGAATAATAAATTAAATTCTCGAATCCCTAATCGACCCGCAATAAATCCCGACAGCGAACCTTATACTCTTCAAGTAATTTCTTAATCAAGTAACTAACGAACTCTCAACTCCGGATTCTAGTTCTCTCGATGTTCCGGCACGTGAAAAGAGTCTCGTAGAGTGTGTGAAGTAAGACAATTCCGGAAGTCATAAGCTCTTCGACGAACTATTCCGGGTAAGTGAGGAGACATAAGTCAACTACTTAGCAAGGGGATAACCATGTTTGTTTGTGCATTTATTTGTTAGTAAACAAGAGTAGGCAAGCCCTAAAATGAATAAATTTAGAAGAAAAAAAAAATAAGGCTTCGGCCACTATTGCTTGAAAACTTAGTTCGGGTACGCCTGTTAGGTTCAAACGCTAACTTGAACTAGCCACGTTTACAATGTGTATAGTTAGACTCCTCTTCTAACTCTAGGGAGTAGGTTAGAATCGAGGCGACAGGAGAGCAATAGACCCTCGAATTCAATCGAGAGTAGAAGAATCGGAAGTCACATTCCGAGCCTTCAACCTAATGTATTTAACGAGCATAGAAAGGGGAACAATAAGCTCTTTCGGGGTTTATCCCGATATGCTCTTCCGTATATTAGATAAGCGTGTACGCTGCTAGCTGCAGAGTACCCGAACTCTAATAAAACTAATGTCAGTGGTACCCACAAGTCAACGACTTGTGCTTAGCGGGCCATACCGGTCTGTTCGCCGAGTACTCAAAGCAATGGGTGAAGGTCGCGCATCGCGAGCTCATTGAGGTTATAGCAGTGAGGAGTGTATAACCCTGCTATAACCTTACGGAAGGCAAGTGTTAGTTAGGATGCGCGCACATTAGTCGTGTTTAAGCGTTAGCTGCATTATGCATTCTTGTATGCTTGTTCGCACGTCATATGTTTTGCATAAGACTATTTTTCTTTACTATGTTAGGCTCCCGCTTACTGAGTCAATCGACTTATAGTTCTATGTCCTTTGGTATTGTAGATAAGGGCAATGTAGCAATGTGGGCAGATGAGAGGCGAAACTGAGACCGGACGAGTATCTCTTGACCTACGAGCTTATGGGTTCTGACCCATGAACTAGTCTACAATATAAAAATATACTATCACCTCTTCCTAAAATAATATCCCGTGTATATGTGTAAATCCGGGAGATTCTATGTGTGTATATATGTATATAAAGGTCGATATACGACTTTAAAGTCCTAAATGAAACGCGAAAAATTTCCCGCGAGTTTTGATAACCACTTTTATGTAAATGTTTCCGCACTTTAAATTATGTTGTATCTTATTTGTTATATGTTTAATTATTTATATGTTGTTTTGAGTATTATATTTGAGTATTATTGTTTATATATGTCACGCTCGTGATATGTTGGCATTTGGGTTCGATGAGTTGCGGCTTGCGGGCGAACTAACAACGCTCGCGGGTCGTGACACATCATGAGATTCTCAACTTGTCGATGTCGCCTTTTGAAGTTCAGATATCTTGATACCGTCCCGTAACAAGCGTCAGTCGACCAGGATTCTAATGGACAATTTTTTCATTCTTCTTTATATCTCTTGTTGATTTTTATTTTAATAATCTCTATCAAGATATACTTTTTATACTACCATATTTTTTATCGGTGTAGTTTGTTTCTATCCTTTAGATATAAATATTATATTTAAAAAATAATGTATTTTCTATATATTAGGATTATAATGAGAAATTTTCATAAACCGCTATCATGACAAGATAGAAGTTAGTGTTTGTGGTACATGTTACTTGAAAAGATCGATAACTCACGATTCTTAGAATTTTAATTATATTTATATTTATAATTTATATTTATTTTTAAGGATATTTTTTTTAATTTTCTTTTATCAATAAATATAATTTAATGTATATGTTTATTTATGTTGGGGAGCCTTCCCAAACAAATAAATAAATAAAGCTAATATAAAAGTTAGTTTTTCAAACTTACCCATCTCAAATGTCATGGGTTTTGTTAAAATTTGAGTTTAGCTTCTAGGGTTAAATTTAAAAAAAAAATACAGCTTCAATCTCAGTCACCGATTGGAAACCCACAATTCCCCAACCGAGATCAAGACAGTAGGCAATGACAACATCGATAAGTGGCGCGAATAAATTAGAAATCTCATCTCTGATATGTTAACATAATTATTATGAAATGTGTTGTAAGTGTCAATATTTAATGTGAATTTTATTTTATGACGCTGCAGGAAACGATCATTCACCACTTGCCTCCAGAGGGTTGTATGAGACTTGTTAGCGATGATGGCAACCGTAGTAAGAACTTGCTAGTAATTATTTTAATTAAAAAAAACAATTTCTTATATTTACAACAAAAAAAACTAAAATATCTAATCACTAATAATTGGTCATTAAAATAATGAGAAGTATACTAATAATAGAGTTATATTATCTTGTGTTTGTAGCTATATGTTGGGCGGCAACAATTAGGATGTGCATTGAGGCCCTGCTCCTTCATCACTATAGGATGTTTTTTGATAATCTGTATAGAAAAACATCAATATAGTGATCAAGATATATTTTAAAAATCAGTATCAATATATATTTTTTGAACCACTAAATTTTAGTTTAGCTTCTAGGGATAAAAAAAAAGACATAGAGCTCCAGCTTCAATCCCAGTCACCGAATGGAAACCCCCAAATCCCCAACCGAGATCAAGAGAGAAGGCAATGGCAACATCGATAAGAATCTATATGTTGGACGGCAGCAACTACGACATGCATTGAGGCGTTGGTCCTTCATCGCTATAGGATGTTTATGATAAATTGTATTAAAAACTTCCTATGGTGATCAAGATATATATTAAAAATTTGTATCAATATATATTTTTTGTACTATCATATTTTTGATCGGTGTAGTTTTTTTTTCTATCTTTTAGATCTAAATATTATATTTAAAAAATAGTGTATTTTCTATTAGTGTGGATTATATTGTGAAATTTTCATAAACCACTACCACGACTAGATACAAGTTGTTGTTTGTGGTACGTAAAATAATCTGTAACTCACGATTCTTATAATTTTAATTATATTTATGTTTATAATTCATATTTATTTTGAAAGATATTTTTAATTTTTCTTGATCAATAATTATATTTTAATTTATATGTTTATTTATGTTGGGGAGCTTTCCCAAACAAATAAATAAATAAAGCTAATATAAAGTTAGTGTTTTAAACTTACTAATCTCAAATGTTGCGGGCTTTGTTAAAATTCCAGTTTAACGTCTTGGGTTAAGAAAAAAAACAAAAGAAAAAAAAAAGAAACCTACTAGGTCCAGCTTCAACCCCAGTCACCGAAGTAGGAAACCCTCAAATCACCAACCGAGATCGAGAGAGTAGGCAATTGCAACATCGATAAGAGGCACGAGCAAGTAATTAATCTAATCTCTGATATGTTAACATACTTATTATGAAATATGTTGTAAGTGTTAATATTTAATATGAATTTTATTTTATGACGCTGCAGGAAACGGTCATTCACCACTTGCCTCCATAGGGTTATATGGGACCTGTTAGGAATGACGGCAACTGTCGTAAGTACTTGGTAATAAAAATTTTAATTAAAAAAACATTTTTTTTATATTTACAACAAAAAAACTAAAATATCTAATCACTAATAATTTTTCATTAAACTAATGAGAAGTATGCTAATAATAGTGTTATATTATCTTGTGTTTGTAGCTATATGTTGGGCGGCAATAATTACGACATGCATTTAAGCCTTGCTCCTTCAATCACTATTGGATGTTTTTGATAATCTGTATTAAAAACATCATATAGTGATCAAGATATATATTAAAAATCTGTATCAATATATATTTTTTGTACTACCATATTTTTTTATCGGTGTAGTTTGTTTCTATCTTTTAAATCTAAATATGATATTTTAAAAAATAATATATTTTCTATGAGTGTGGATTATAATGTGAAATTTTCATAAACCCCTATCACGACAAGATAAAAGTTAGTGTTTGTGGTACATGTTACTTGAAAAGATCGTTAACTCACTATTCTTATAATTTTAATTATATTTATATTTATAATTCATATTTATTTTTAAGGGTATTTTTTAATTTTCTTTTATCAATAATTATAATTTAATGTATATGTTTATTTATGTTAGGGAGCCTTCCAAAACAAATAAATATATAAAGCTAATATAAAGTTAGTGTTTCAAACTTGCTCATCTCAAATCTCGTCGGTTTTGATAAAATTTTAGTTTAGCTTCTAGGGATAAAAAAAAAGACATAGGGCTCCAGCTTCAATCCCAGTCACCGAATGGAAACCCCCAAATCCCCAACTGAGATCAAGAGAGAAGGCAATGGCAACATCGATAAGAGGCACGAGTAAATTCTTAATCTCATATCTGATGTGTTAACATAATTACTATGAAAAGTGTTATAAGTGTCAATATTTAATGTGAATTTTAATTTATGACACTTTAGGAAACGATCATTCACCACTTACCTCCATATGGTTGTATGGGACGTATTAGAGATGATGGTAATGGCCGTAAGTACTTGCTAGTAAACATTTTCATTAAAAAAAAACATTATCTTATATTTACAACAACAAAAACTAAAATATCTAATCAGTAATGAGTTGTCATTAAACTAATGAAAAGTATGCTAGTAATAGTGTCATATAATCTTTTGTTTGTAGCCATATGTAGACGGCAGCAACTACGACATGCATTGAGGCGTTGGTCCTTCATCGCTATAGGATGTTTATGATAAATTGTATTAAAAACTTCCTATGGTGATCAAGATATATATTAAAAATTTGTATCAATATATATTTTTTGTACTATCATATTTTTGATCGGTGTAGTTTTTTTTTTCTATCTTTAAGATCTAAATATTATATTTAAAAAATAGTGTATTTTCTATTAGTGTGGATTATATTGTGAAATTTTCATAAACCACTACCACGACTAGATACAAGTTATTGTTTGTCGTACATGAAATAATCTGTAACTCACGATTCTTATAATTTTAATTATATTTATGTTTATAATTCATATTTATTTTGAAAGATATTTTTAATTTTTCTTGATCAATAATTATATTTTAATGTATATGTTTATTTATGTTGGGGAGCTTTCCCAAACAAATAAATAAATAAAGCTAATATAAAGTTAGTGTTTTAAACTTACTAATCTCAAATGTTGTGGGTTTTGTTAAAATTTCAGTTTAACGTCTAGGGTTAAGAAAAAAAAAACCAAAAGAAAAAAAAAAGAAACCTTCTAGGTCCAACTTCAACCCCAGTCACCGAAGTAAGAAACCCCCAAATCACTAACCGAGATCGAGAGAGTAGGCAATGGCAACATCGATAAGAGGCACGAGCAAGTAATTAATCTCATCTCTGATATGTTAACATAATTATTATGAAATATGTTGTAAGTGTTAATATTTATTATGAATTTTATTTTATGACGCTGCAGGAAACGATCATTCACCATTCACCACTTGCCTCCATAGGGTTGTATGGGACCTGTTAGAAATGATGGCAACTGTCGTAAGTACTTGGTAGTAAACATTTTAATTAAAAAAGAAATTTCTTATATTTACAACAAAAAAAACTAAAATATCTAATCACTAATAATTTTTCATTAAACTAATGAGAAGTATGCTAATAATAGTGTTATATTATCTTGTGTTTGTAGCTATATGTTGGGCGGTAGCAATTACGACATGCATTGTGGCCTTGCTCCTTCATCACTATTGGATGTTTTTGATAATCTGTATTAAAAACATCATATAGAGATCAAGATATATATTAAAAATCTGTATGAATATATATTTTTGGGCAGTGTAGCAAAATAGCCATAAATGAAACAATAAATTTGTTTTTAGTCTAAGTTTCACAACTTTTAGGGAAATAGCCAACATGTTTATGTGGCAATAATTAATGTCTGATTTGCCCTTATTTATTAACAAATTCGTCATTTTCTCTCCTACTTTTTTCCTACACTTTTTTTATATCAAAACTTAAAAAAAAAACATATCTATCTCATATGAACTCGAAATTGAGTGATTCCAAATCCTACGGATTTGTGATGCCGAGATCTTCAAAAATAGATCCATTGTTTTTGATAAAAAAATCATGTTTAATATCATAGATGTAAAAGAATATCACGTTACTACCTTAAATATGGACATAACTGAATTTTTTTAAAATTATCGACATAAATATAATTTTTCATCAAACAAAATGGCCCTGTTTTTGAAGATCTCGACGTCACGAATTTGTAAGATCTGAAATCACTCAATTTCGAGTTCGTATGAGAAAGATACGAATTTTTGAAGTTTTGATGCCAAAAAAGTTATTTGAAAAAAAATAGGAGAGATAAAGTGACGAATTTGTTAATAAAAAAGTGACGAATTTTTGAATTATCCTACTCATGATTTGGAGTTAGCCGCAGTGGTTTTTGTCCTCAAGATTTGGAGACACGACTTGTATGGTGTTCGGTGTGAGATATTTACCGATCATAAGAGCTTAAAGTATAATTTCACTCAAAAAGAGTTGAACATGAGGCAAAGAAGGTGGCTAGAATTGGTTAAGGATTACGACTGTGGTAGCAGATGCCTTAAGTAGGAAGGGTGAGGCTAGTCTATCGATGATGTGAGCTTTATCTCCTCAACTCACTGATGAAATCAACAATTTGGGAGTTGAAATTGTCACACAAGGATTAGCCAATATGACCTTACAGTCAAATCTTTTTGAGAGGATCAAGGAAGCGCAAATGCTTGATCCGGAGATGTCAAAGTTGAAAGACGATGCGTTGGAAAGCCAAGAGTCAAATTTTCCATTTCGGAGAATGATGTACTCTTTTTCGATGGAAGGATTTGTGTACCCAAGGAAGATGAGTTACGAAGGCAAATTTTTAATGAAGCACATGAGACACCGTATTCAGTCCACCCAGGTTCCACGAAGATGTATCAAGACCTCAGAGAACACTTTTGGTGGAACGAAATGAAGGGCGACGTTGCAAAGTTTGTCAATAAATGTTTTACCTGCCAGAAAGTGAAAGCCGAACATCAACGACCAGCTGGAGAATTACAGCCAGTCGAAGTTCCTGAATGGAAGTGGGAACAAATCACAATGGATTTTGTGGTTGGATTACCTAAGACGATTGAGGGTTATGATGCTATCTGAGTAGTGGTGGACCGTTTGATCAAGTCTGCTAGGTTCATCCCGATGAAGGTCACGTACTCCGTGGAGAAGTTGGCTGAGTTATACGTGAATAACGTGGTGAGATTGCATGGCGTTCCTCTATCCATCGTCTCAGATCGCGATGGTCGTTTCACTTCTAACTTATGGAGGTGGGTGCAAAAGTCTCTGGGATCACAACTGAAGTTTAGCACCGCTTTTCACCCCCAAACGGATGGCCAGTCTGAGAGGACTATTCAAACCCTAGAGGTTATGCTAAGGGCATGTGTCATGGATTTTGGTGGGAGTTGGAATAAGAGGCTGCCACTTATTGAATTCTCATACAACAACAGCTACCAAGCCTCAATCGGTGTTGCACCATATGAAGCTCTCTATGGGAGAAAGTGCCGATCTCCAATTCACTGGTTTGAAGCTGGAGAAAATAATCTCGTGAAAACAGATTTTATCCGAGACACAACAGAGGCTATCAAGAAAATTTGTGATCGAATGGGAGCTGCCCAAAGTCGACAGAAAAGCTACGTCGATAAGAGAAGGCGACCACTGGAATTTCAAGTCGGAGATTTTGTGTTCTTGAAGGTAGCACCTCTCAAGGGTGTGATGAGGTTCGGCAAGAAGGGAAAATTGAGCCCGAGGTACATTGGTCCTTTCGAGATCATAGAAAAAATCGGAAAGGTAGCCTACCGTCTAGCCCTGAATCCCGAGTTAGCATTGGTGCACAATGTGTTTCATATCTCGATGCTCAAGAAGTACCTACCCGACCCAACGCACGACTTAATCCAAGAGCCCATCGAAGTTCACGAAGACTTGACGTATGAAGAGAAACCTATCCGAATTCTCGATCGCGAAGAGAAAGTTTTGAGGAACAAGGTGATTCCTTTGGTAAAAGTGCTATGGCGGAATCACAAGATAGAAGAAGCTACTTGGGAACGGGAAGAAGACATGAAAACACGATATCCCGTTCTTTTCAGAGATTTTTAGTATGTCCAAGTAAGAATTCTTACGTTCTTCTCGATTTTCTAATTTTCGGGACGAAAATTCTTATAAGTATGGGAGATTGTGAAACCCCAAAACATTAAGATATCACTAATTTAGTCTTGTTTTAGATTCTTTATAACCTGTTTTTTTTTATTTATGATATTTGGTGTTTATGTAATGTATATACACATATTATATATATATATATATATATATATATAATTTGATTAAATGAACTTATTACTTGGAGGTATATATATATATATATATATATATATATATATATATATATATATTATTTTAATATTGAGTTATATATGTATATATATAGTTACATATATACACTAAACTTATATATAAAGTATGTATATAACCAGTAATGCTTATAAACTTATATATATATATATATATGTATGTATATATATAGTGGCAAGTTACATATATAACTCAATATTAAAATAATATATATATATATATATATATATATATTGGGTTACGTAACCAATAAAGCTTCCTCACTATATATGATTATATATGATTAGATATATATATATACACATTTTTCTAGATAAGTTACGTGGTCAAACTGTATGCTTTTGTATAATTATTATGTTAAAGAGAATTTTTTGGCTACGTGTTAGCAATCCGAATCTTTAGTTGTATTTAAAAAAAATACAAATTCCAACAGATTTGTTTCACGAGGTTGTTTTCACAAGGCCAAAAAAAAAAAAAAAAAAAAAAAAAAAAAAACCTCAGCCTTAGCAAACGAGAACCCTAGTTCTCCTAAAGCCCTATATATAGCCTAAGCCAATTTTAATTTTTTTATTTTCTTTCAACCTCATGCTCACCCCTCTCTCCGGCCAATTCTTCAAATCCATCATCGTTCATTGTGTCTGTTTGCTTCTGAAAGTCTTAAGAAACAATCCTCTACATCCTCATCAAGGTATTCTCTTTAGGTTGTTCTTTTTTGTTTTTTTTAGGATTTTGTTTTTTTTTAAAACAAATCGTTTCTTAAAACGCTTACCGTGGTTTCAAAAATCGTTTTTTTTTTAATTGATTCTTTCTGGAAAAGCTAGATTTATATGTCTTCTATCTAAATATTTAATCAAAATTTCTTTTTTATCAAATACAGAATATTTTCCGATTATTTTCAAAACAGTGCGCAGACCTAATTCCCTGGTCTGGCCTATCTCCGATTTTTCAGATTTTAAAACCTTTGCTGTGGATTCAAAAATGATGATTTTTCGTTGATTCTTTTTGGAAACACTAGTTTTACATGTCTTCTTTTTAAAACTGTAAACGAAAAATATTTTTAGGCTGTACATAATATTTTATGAATTTTTTTCGATCAGTGCGTAGACTTGTTTCCGCCCTGATTATTTTTACAACAAAATGCCTTGTTTATATATCTACAAAATTATTTTTGACCTAATTTAATACACGGCCTATATGGTATCTAGTCCAAATTTTAGAATTTTTGGATGCCCACAGAATATATTTGGAATAAATTCCAAACGGTGCGCAGAATCTTTCCAAAGCAGTTTTTGTTTTTATAAAGACTAAATATTGCTTCTTATACTTTGATTTTTTTATTAAGTAATCTGAGCATATTTTGTATATTCTTCTGAAGTATGAAGTGTTCCAAATATTATTTCGCTTTTACAGTAATATTTATAGATTTATTTTTCAAAAATTTATTCTATCGACCCCAAGGGTATTTTTGTAATTTTACACCTTCAGCCGAAAGTTTGAAATTTCCAAAACTTGAGTTGTCTCTAGAACTTGTTCAGCAGAAGCTTAATAATTTTTTTCCCATCGATTAGGTTCCGAGCCGCTTAGCTTTTCCGAGCCGTCTAGTTTTCCCGAACGATCCTCGACCAACGGTCGTAATTTTCCAAAACGAAAGTGAGAATAATTTCACTGCAACACGGATTAGTTCAAAAATATATTAAGTATTATGTGATATGAAGTATTTATGTATTGTGTGAAATTTTGTGTGTGTGTTTGTTCGGAATGTGCTTGGTATGATATGATATGACGATATGTGACTTTATGTTATCTTATGATGTGTATTAGAATATCTATAAAAACGTCTTATCTTTCTAGCTATGTTATCATGTATGTTTTTATCTTATGTTGCTCATGCTTTTAACGTAATAAACACGATTAATAAGTTAAGTAAGCAAGAGAGTCGTACCGCCTCGAACTACGGAGGTAACTAGAGGAATTTCTCGAGCCGAACTACGGGCTCACATAGAGAGTTCCTCATATGTTTATGTATGTGACGGGACGTTCTATGGGAGGTCGCAGCCCCATGGTTCGTTACCAAAGTGTACACTGAAATCGGTACGGCTACTCTAGGGGACCCCCGAACTAAAATACGATGGACATTTAATAGGATATCTCATGTCACGGTTAAACTTAAAGTACTAATAACCGGTTCATGCATTTTATTTTATTGCTTATGTTTTGTGAGTTATAGTTATTCTTGCTGAGCGTTAGCTCACTCTATGTATATACGTCCGTGTTGTAGGTAAACAACATATGAACAAGTGAGGAGGGTGGATCAGCGGCGGCGATAGCGAGAGGGTTGGGTTATGGTTGCCATTTTCGAAAATAAAAGACTTCCGCTTTGTTTTCAGTTTTTCAATAATCCAAACCCAAGGTTTTATTTTTCATGGTTTAAGTTATGTTTTTCAATTCCGTCAAGTGACTTTATTTATGGTATTTATTTACAATGGTATTTTTTGGTTTTAATTTTCGATTATGCAACTTCGACTTTTTGGTTGTTTTCGTTCATCAAGTTTTAAATGAAAATTTATTTATTTTTTTGTTGAGTTTTCAAACTTTATATTTTAAGTTTTTTTTTTTTTAAATTACCTCAAATTTTCTTAAGTTTTAAAAAGTAAGATAAGTAAGACGGTCCGAAAAGTCGGGTCGTCACAGGATTGGGGTCCTGTCCGTATATTCAATGTATCCCGTCACGTATGACTTAGCGAACTCTGTAGGGTCCCTCCCAGTTTGAGACGAGGACGCCGGTACTTTGCACTTGGGTGTCATGCAGATGTCTTCGTGGATTTTGCGGAGACCTTGGTCGACTCGATGCAATCTCTAAGTTTGATGATCGTGTTAACCGCCTTTCTAGCGGGTTTTCCATCGATTCCTTGGTCGTAGCATATTCTGGCTTGGGATTGATCTCCAAACATGATGCCGATTCCCTCCTCCGTATGGAACTTCACCAGTAGGTGGTATGTAGAAGTAATAGCCCTTAGTCGGTTCAGCGTGGGTCGCCCAATTATTACATTGTAGAGCGACTCCTGATCAACCACTAGGAATGAGACAATGTGAACGACTTCAATGCCTCCGGGAGTTCCGAAGATGACCGCCAGATCAATGATGCCTTCGGTCATGACTCTCTCCCCAGTGAACCCGAATAATGGCGTTTGGGTCGGAGTTGGGCGTAGCCCCTTGAGCTTCATGCACTCTAGGGTGGTCTTGAAAATTATGTCGGCAACACTGCCGTTGTCGATGAGAAGCCTCTTCACCAGGTTATTGGCCACCTGGGCTTTGAGAACTATCGCGTCATTGTGCGGATGCACAACTCGCTTGGCCTCTTCGTTGGTGAAGTACATCATCTCGTGGGGCACGGAGGAAGGTTCCTCGTAGGTGAGGTTGACGTGCATAGTGGTGTCGTCTTGGGACGCGGCCCTTAGAAATTTCTTCTGTTGTCGACCTGAGTCTCCACCTTGTGGACCACCCAGTATGGTGGTTACAACGTGGAGCTGTGGATTGGCGGCAGCAGTTGCTGTGGTTCGGTCGGTAGTAGCGGTTGTTCCTCCTCATTTGCTAGACTGTGGTCTGGTAGAGGTGGGGCCCGCAGCGCTGATCTTGCGCAACACGAACTCTTTCAACTCACCCCGTTGGATCAGAGCCTCGATTTGCCTTTTGAGATTGTGACACTCGGAGGTCAGGTGACCGTATTCCTGATGGAACTCACAATATCTAGATCGGTCGCGAGTCGCGAGGTCTTTTTCATTGGAGCCGGGACGGTGAACTTGTCACGCGCCAAAGCTAGGATTTGACTCGGCGTCGTGTTCAACAACATGGACTTTGATTAGCCCTTAAAGTCTTCTGCAAGTCGCGGCTTCTGCGGTATCGGAGGTTGGCTATTAGAAGCCCGACCCCCTCTGTTTCACCTCTTACGGGAGTCGCCTTGCTCGTGGCTAGGTTCGTCTCGGCGGTGAGAGCTTTGATTTTTGCTCTTGCGGCTGTCGAGGTAATCTTCGACTCCGATAAAGGTCTTGGCTCGAGTCATTAACTCGTCCATGGTAGAAGTGACACGACCGACGACGGACTCCAAAAAGTCACTTGTGCGCAAGCCTCCAATGATGGCGGTGATTACGTCATTGTCGTCAAAGCGGTCGACCTTATTCGATTCTTCGGTGAATCGGGCGAGGTATCGTCTAAGAGACTCGCCACTCTCTTGCCTGATTGACCACAGGTATATCTTGGTCTTTTTTTGGACCATAGATGTAGCGAAGCGTGTTAGGAACATGTCCTACAGATCTTTGAACGATGGGATGCTTCCCAGTCTTAAGTTCTTGAACCACTCGAAGCCGGGTCCGGCAAGGGTAAGACTAAAATCTTGGCAATGGCACTGGGAGTGACACCCTGCATCGTCATCCAGGTTTCATAATGTTGGATGTGGTAAGCGGGATCCGCTTTTCCATCATAAGGGGCTAGGTTTGGGAGTTTGAAATATCATGTGCATACCTCGGTCAATATCTGGACCGTGAAAGGCGAGGAATTATTCTCAACGACCCCATAGGCGCTTCCGCCTACTCCATATTCTCGGAGATCTCGTACTTCGTTTCGAAGATCATGGATCATGGTGACCATATCGAGACCGTTAGTCAGAGTAACTCCCTGTTCGGGAGGAGTCACCTGTTGCCTCTCACTGGACCCTTGTCCCGTGTGGTGGTTCCCGTTAGTTAGGGCTGACAGGGGGATGTTCGGCCGAGAGCTTAGTCCCTCTCTTATGTCATTGCCACGCTCGTTGCGTTAAGCAGTAAGATGATCCCTGAGATCGGGGCTTGCCGCACGGAGGCGCAGGCTTCATCTAAGACGGCGCGCTCTTCGCGTGCCCTGACTTTCCGCAACATTCGCTCTTTGACCAAGTTGGTCAAGGGCTGAACGTCGGGAGTTTCCCTCTTGGAGGCCGCAGGTGCATTCCCTGTCTTGGGTGAAGGATCCAAAGGACTGGCTTCATTCACAGTGGAGAGTTCCTCGCCCTTTGTGAGAGAAGTCTCGATATCCTCCGAATCATCAGCGCCCTCGTAATCTGGATCGCGGTCACGACTTTCCTCATTGAGGTCCTCGGGATCCCCATTGGGTATCATCGGGTTATTCATAGGTTGTCTTGCAGCCAATTAGTCGTGGTACCTCGCATTCTTTGCCTTTAGTTGGTTGATATTCTCCTCCAATTCCATGATGCGGTCGTCCCTGCTATCTGGATATGGAGATGGTGAGTGAGTCGAGCTCTCTTCAGGGAGCGACTCTTTGTCACCATGTGCTCGGGAGCGCAAGAAGTATTTCTTGGTCCCAGCAGCGTTATCGGGGTTGTTAACGCCCTCAGAACGTATGGGTGGTTGACTACTCATCTTTTCTCGAGTCTGGGAAAGTCGAGTTTTCAGAAGAAAAAAAGAAGATGGATAGATGGGATTTCAGGCTGAACAAGTCGGGAAGTGCCCTCCTTCTAGCGCCAAATGTTGTCGCACGAAAATGAACAACTATTGAAAGCTTCGGGCGGTTCGACCCAAGGCCGGACCAAGTGGCCGCACCCGAGCCAAAGGTGTGAATTCAAAAGTCTCGAGCTGGGTTTCCTCCAGTCGGAGGGGCTTCTCTGAGGAGAGAATGGGTGAATAGGGGGAGTGAACGTGCCCTTTTTGTGTAGGCTGCCTACGTACCCGTGTGCGGGATCAGGTCAGAACGTATTCAAGGCGTATGTAACACAATATGAGGCGTGGAGCCTGGAGGGTGTGCTCGACAGAGGAGGCGGAGCGCGGAGGAGTCCTCGGCGACGTCTCAGAACTCTGGGATCGAGTGAATCGTGAGGGAGAGTGTATGTTTTCTCTCTTTCGGAGGCGTGGGAGACTCTCAGTCGAGAGTTCCTTGTCGTGACGGAGGTTCCGGACGCGTAGGTGATTTCCAGTCAGAAATGTAGGACGCGTAGGCGATTTCCTGTCGAAAATGGTGGACGCGTCTAGTGTGCTAGACGCGTAGGCAATTTTCAGTCGAAAAGCGCAGGAGTACTCGTGGGCTCGGGATTAGTCGTTTGATCGAGAGAGGCGGCGCTTGGGAGTCCCCGGGAGCGCTTCGGAATCTCTGAGAACGAGAAATCGAGGAGAATCCGCTTCAGGCCAAGAATGGCATCCAGAGAAGCAGAGAGAACTCTCAAGTTTCTTGAGAATGAATGGGACGGCTTTCCCCGCAATGAAAGGGGGTATTTATAGTAGTTGGAGGGCCTTAGGAGGCTTGTATTTTGTCAATGTGGGACTGGGGAGCCTGCTCTCCTCGAGGAGGAGTGCAGCGCGTGCGGCGGGCAAAGTGCCCCGCGCGGCGCGCAATGCGCTATGCTTCGAAGACCGCGCGTGCTCTTTTTGAGGGGCGTACGGCGCGCGGCTTGCTAGGCGCGGCCTGCGGCTCGCAGCACGCACGTCCTTTTTCGAGGGGCGCGCGGTTCGCGGCCTGTCTCGTCGACCGTTTGTGGGCTTAGTTGGAAACCCTCAAATCCCCAACCGAGATCGAAAGAGAGTAGGCAATTGCAAGATTGATAAGAGGCACGAGTAAATAATTAATCTCATCTCTGATATGTTAACATAATTATTATGAAATGTGTTGTAAGTGTTAATATTTAATGTGAATTTAATTTTATGACGCTGCATGAAACGATTATTCACCACTTGCTTCCATAGGGTTGTATGAGACCTGTTAGGGATGATGGCAACCGTCGTAAGTACTTGTAGTAAGCATTTTAACTAAAAAAAAAACATTTTCTTATATTTACAACAAAAACACTAAAATATCTAATCACTAATAATTTGTCATTAAACTAACGAGAAGTATGCTAATAATAGTGTTATATTATCTTGTTGTAGCTATATGTTGGGCGGCAGCAATTACGTCATGCGTTGAGGCCTTGCTCCTTCATCACTATAGGATGTTTTTGATAATCTATATTAAAAACATCCTATATTGATCAAGATATATTTTAATAATTTGTATCTAGATATATTTTTTATGCTACCATATTTTTGATCGGTGTAGTTTGTTTCTATCTTTTAGACCTTAATATTATATTTAAAAAATAGTGTATTTTCTATGAGTGTGGATTACAATGAGAAATTTTCATAAACCGTTATCACGACAAGATAGAATTAGTGTTTGTGGTTCATATTACATGAAAAATCTGATACGTATCTTACAAAGAATTAGTGTTTGTGGTTTATATTTATAATGTAGTGTATATGTTTATTTATGTTGGGAGCCTTTTCAAACAAATAAATAAATAAAGCTAATATAAAGTTAGTGTTTCAAACTTTCTCATCTTAAATGTCGTGGGTTTTGTTAAATTTTAGTTTAACTTCTAGGGTTAAAAAAAAAAGAAAAAAGAAAGACATCGGGGTCCAACTTCAATCCCAGTCACCGAAGTTGGAAACCCCCAAATCTCCAACTGAGATTGAGTGAGAAGGCAATGGCAACATCGATAAGAGGCACGAGTAAATTCGTAATCTCATCTCTGATGTGTCGACATAATTATTATAAAATGTGTTATATGTGTCAATATTTAATGTGAATTTTATTTCATGACGCTGCAAGAAACGATCATTCACCACTTGCAGCCAGAGGGTTGTATGGGACCTGTCAGGGATGATGGCAACCGCCGTAAGTACTCGCTAGTAATTATTTTAATTTAAAAAAAAACATTTCTTATATTTACAACAACAAAAAAAACTAAAATATCTAACCACTAATAATTGGACATTAAACTAATGAGAAGTATGCTAATAATAGTGATCCAGATATATTTTAGTAATCTGTATCAAGATATATTTTTTGTACTACCATATTTTTGATCGATGTACTTTATTTCTATATTTTAGATCTAAATATTATATTTAAAAAGTAGTGTATTTTCTTTGAGTGTGAATTATAATGAGAAATTTTCATAAACCGCTATCGCGACAAAATAGAAGTTAGTGTTTGTAGTATATGTTATTTGAAAAACCGGTAACTCACGATTCTTATAATTTTAATTATATTTATATTTAGAATTCATATTTATTTTTAGGGCAGTGTAACAAAATAACCAAAATGAAACTATGAAATTTGTTTTTAGCCTATGTTTCACAATTTTTAGGGAAATAACCAACAGGTTTATGTGGCAATAATTAAGGTCTGATTTGCCCTTATTTATTAACAAATTCGTCATTCTCTCTCTCATACTTTTTTCCTACACTTTTTTTTACATAAAAACTTCAAAAAATCATATCTATCTCATATGAACTCGAAATTGAGTGATTCCAAATCCTACGGATTCGTGACGCCGAGATCTTCAAAAATAGATCCAATGTGTTTGATGAAAAATCATGTTTAATACCATAGATATAGAAAAATTACGTTACTACCTTAAATATGGAAATAACTGAAATTTTTTGAAATTATCAAAAAAATAAATAAATATGTAAATATGTTGCATTAAACATAATTTTTCATCAAACACAATGGGTCTATTTTTGAAGATCTCGACGCCACGAATTTGTAAGATCTGAAATCACTCAATTTCGAGTTCGTATGAGAAAGATACGAATTTTTGAAGTTTTGATGCAAAAAAAAATTATTTGAAAAAAAATAGGAGAGAGAAAGTGATGAATTTGTTAATGAATAAGGGCAAATCATACCTTAATTATTGCCACATAAGCCACTTGGCTATATCCTTAAAATTGTTAAACATAGGCTAGATCCAAAATCACATGTTTAAAGTGGCCTAGTTAGTTACAAATCTCTTATTTTTAAGGATATTTTTTATTTTCTATTCTATATACACACAAATTAAATTAAAATTTATTTATAAAAAGTTAAGGATTTTTTTATAAAGATAAATTTTGATTTTTTTTAATAAAATACTAAATAAATATTTATTATATTAAGGGTATTTTTGGGAGTTCAAATTATTTTTTTGTAAAAGTTAAACGAAAAGGGTGATATTTGTAATATAACATTTTTTAGGGGATGCATATGTCATTATATTAAACTGAAAGGATATGTCTGATATTTCTAATAATCGAATGGATAAATCTCGCATTTCGATTAAACACGAGAGATACTCTTGATATTTTCTCATTATATTGTATATATAAAGTAGAAGAATGACCTCTACCCACAAAACACTGTTCACTGAACAGTGTTTTGTTCTTTTTTTTTACATTTCTTTAAAGAAATAAATAAGAGATTGGATCTTAAACACAAGTAGTGCTCATTCTTGCCGATTTTATTTTTTTATCCAAAAGATAAAAATGTCTCAAATTTTCAAATATATTTGTTTTAACCTAAATATTTTTGGTCATGTCTATATATTTCTTTCTTTAGACTAAAATATATTTATTATTCCGCTATAACGCGGATGGCATATTTGTAAATAAAGAAAGCTTAGTAAGTGTTTCAGGTTTAAACTTGCGCATCTCAAATGTCATTGGTTTTGTCAAAATAAAAATTTCATTAATTATACCTAAAACCTGATTAAATATTAAGATTAGACCCCAATTTTTTAAAAAATTCAAATATTGTATTTTGGACCAAAAATGGACAAGGATACCCTTCTGTCCAAATAAACATCTCCACTCTAAAAAAAATATTTCAATTTAACTCTTCAATCTTCTCTCTATATCTCAAATCCTCTCTACTTAA
Source organism: Urtica dioica subsp. dioica (assembly GCF_054948205.1). Taxonomy (NCBI): domain Eukaryota; kingdom Viridiplantae; phylum Streptophyta; class Magnoliopsida; order Rosales; family Urticaceae; genus Urtica; species Urtica dioica. The sequence continues at coordinate 6,248,721 of NC_142758.1, read as the reverse complement.
GTGGATTTCGTGGAATCATGGGTAAGATTTCTTTCTTAGTCCTTTTAAATAACTTTTTATTGAATAGCATAGAATGTAGGGATACATACCGATCAGAGAAGTACATAGCTAAAAATCTGGGTTTTTAATTTTTTGTACGATGGTATACGATATGATATGATAAGATTTAACTTTTTTGTACGATTAAATTTTAACAAAATTCTTGATTTGTACGATGCTCTACGATGCATTGATGTACGATGTTGTGTGATTACGTACGATGTTGTACGATGCCGCACGATATGGTACCATGTTGTACGATACATATGCTAATTTTGCATAGTTTGGCTGTTTTTTGTAGTTTTTATCTTGGTTAACCGGTACTTGGGAAAAGGAAGAACACTTATGGATGTTCACCAATGCAGTTACGCATCCTTTCACAATTTTGAAAGAGACAACGTACACAGAGTTAGTGGATTTGATATACTAGAAGATCGATGTAGACATATTCGTGTTTGACTTAAAACTCGAAGTCCCATACGCAGTGGGTACGATTCTGATGGCTCCTGCTATTTTGAAGGACGATGGTGACGTTTTGTATTATATGAAGCACAAAAATCGTAAGAGATTTCCACTTTGTGTAAGTTTGGTAACAAAACAGATCATGGTGCCAATTGCTTATCGAGGAGTATAAGTAAAGGGAAAGATGTCGTAGTTGGAGAAGTGTCTCGCGATGAACCGAAAACAAGACGGAGTATTCTTATTATCGAGGACCGACAAAATGATCCTATAATCGAAAACAAACATGATGGCTGTGATGATGACTTGTATAATGCGTACAAGGGCCGAAGACAAAGTGTACATGCGTGTTTTAAATGCCGGCGAAAGTCGACGACTTTCGCCGGCGCCGCCGTTGTCGGTGACTTAGCGGCCGACGAACGCTATAATTTTCGTTCGGTCGTTAATTGTCAAGTCGTTCTTTCGAACGACAATCGCCATTTTTTGTCACTTAAAGCTATAAAGACGTAAAAAAAATTCGTCACATTTTCAAGAATTTCGCAAGAAAATAAAACCTTGCGAGAATTTTGAGAGATTTTCGGAAAATTTTCATAAAACAATTTCAAAGGAAAAGAAAGCTTTAATGGATAAGAAGATGTTGCAGAGAAAGAGGAGGGTTTCCAGCAAAGAAAAAAAGAAGGAGCGAGAAGACGAAATTGAGAGGGAGAGAGATGAAGAATTAGGTTGGACAGGACCCACATATAAATATTTATTATAAAATATTTTGTATATTTAAAAGAGGAGCATGAGAGAGAGATAGAGAGATGCAAAGTAGTAATGTGATGTGTCCACAACCAAAATCAGACTAAAATTGATTTTTAATTTTATTATCCCTCTTTTTCTTTATTATTTTCTTTTTTAATTTACGTTTTCCAAGTGTTATAAACTACATAATCTATTATCCAACTATAAAGTATATCAATTGATAAAAGTAAGGTTCAAAATATTTATGAGAAGATAAGTGTTGACAAAATGTATAAACCCTTTAGTTTAAATAAATATTTATTCTATTAAATTGAAAATATAAACATTGATAATAATTTATTATGTTATTACTAAAAGATCATATATTTTACAAATTTAAAAATTAAAAGATATATATATATATATATATATATATATATATATATTAACATATTGTGCAACATTATTTTCGTTCGGTTTTCCATCGGTATGTCGATTTTCCATTAAAAACGGCAAATGATTGCCTTTTTCCATATTTTTTATGTTCGGTTTTCCGTCGGCGTGTCGATTTTCCTTAAATCAAGAGGCTCGAAGCGGCATCAAAACGGCGTTTTGAACCTTGGACGAATATGATAAACACAATAGTGACGAAGGTGATGAACACAATAGTGGTGAATGTGATAAAGATAATAGTAACAGAGCTGATGGAGATAACAATGTTAGAGGTAAAGAATTTGAAGAATTCAATAATCCTGAAGAATATGATGACTTTGTGGAAACTCCGATAATCGGATCACCAATCGTGCTTTATTCATGGAAAGCACCCGAGTTCACAGCCGATGATGTTGTGAAGGAAGAATTGAGTCATTATCCAAGTCATTCTTCTACAGGTAATATAGATCTCAAGTGAATATAAATTTTCAAGTGAAATATTAATTGTTTAACTAACCTTTGAAAGTAACAGATAGCTTAGAAGAAATATATATTGGGCAGCAATTTGAGAGCAAGTAGGAATTGAAGAAACATATCCACTTGTATGCTTTGAAATATAATTTCAAATTTAGAGTGAAATCTTCTTCGAAAAAAAGATGGTATGTTCTATGCAAAGATGAGAAATGCACATGGAGGCTGATGGGTGTCATGCAGTGGTCTGATGTGTGAGAGATTATGTCGTACAAGAGTAAACACCCATGTTCATATGTCGTTCGAACAGAGGGCCATCGAGGAGATGCACCATAGATCATTGGTCACGTATTTAAATATAAGTATTCGCCGCATAACGTCAGGGAAGAAGTAAGACAAGATGAGGTGTGAACATGTCGTATCTGAAGGCTTGGAGATCCAAAGAGAAAGCTATTAGGTATGTGCGGGGTACACCAGAACAATCCTATCAGAAGTTACCATCTTGGCTATACATGTTGCAACAAAAGAATCCAGGTTGTTAACCGACTTTGTGCGAGATGGTAACAAATTCAAGTACGTTTTCTTTTCTATTGAGGAGTGTTGTATAGGGTTCAAATCATGACGTCCGGTCATATCAATGGACGGTGCATTTCTTAAGACAAAATATGGCGGACAATTGCTTTGCGCAATTGCAATGTATGCGAATTCACAATTATATCCACTTGCATTTGGAGTTGTAAATAGCGAGTGTCATGCTTCTTGGATTTGGTTTTTGAGAAGATTGCAAGACGCTATCGATGAAAACGTACCTGATTTGACGTTCATATCCGATCGACATCTTAGCATCATACATGGTGTCGAAGTTGTGTTCCCTGGTATCCGTCACGGAGCATGTTACCATCATTCACAACTGAATGTCCAACATAAGTTCAAGACAGATCATTGTCACTATGAATTGTACGACACTACTCACGCCTTCAGTAAAACACCATTTTAAGCTAATTTTAGACAGTTGAGACGAAAAGATGTCGAGATGGCAAGTATCTCAAAGAAGTTTGTATTGATCAATGGGCCAGAGCTTTCTTTCCTGGAAAACGGTAAAAGTCTACAACTTTTTGTATTTATTTTTTAAATTAAAATGTTGATGATTATATAAACGTTGCTCTTTTTATATAAATACGATCTAATGACAAGCAACAATGCAGAAAACTTCAACAATAAACGAAAGAATGCTAGAACGTTTCCCATTACGACGTTACTTGAGTTTATTCGATTCACACTCCAAACTTTGTTTTTCGATCGAGAAGTTATCGCGCACAAGTTGAACACAAAATTGACACCAACGTGGTAAAATGTTCTCGTAAATATTAATAATAAGACACATTACGTCAATGCGTATAGGCTTTGTCTATATAAATGTCATGTCAAAGATGTAAGAGGTGATTTCGATGCAAACTTGATGGCAAAGACATGCACTTGCGGACTACCACAACAACTGGGCATCTCATGCTAGCATTCCATCGCATCAGCGCAACATCGATGCGTCGATGTGTACTCGTTATGCAGTCACTTCTATTTGAAGGAGACTTGGATTGAAATGTAAAAGGAAGCCATATATCCGGTTGGCAATGAAGAACAGTGGAATATCCTGAATGAGATAAAAAAAAAGCACGAAGGTTGCAGAACTAGTTGAAAAGAAACAAGCCGGTCGACCGAAATAAAGTAAACAAGGAAGAAGAAGGATCAATCGATACCCATCTCAAGGTGAAAATATTGTTGTTATCTACCGAAAATGCGGGAAATATGGTGGTAGAGGACACAAAAGAAAGACATGCACTCGGAGGGATTGAAGAAGAGTTGTTATTTTCAAAATTTTACAAGTTTATTGTTTTTTCAACTTTTTTAGAAGTTTATAAGTTTACAAATTTATAAGTTAACTTAACGTTCATTTAAACTTATCTTAATTTTTTTAAAAACTTTAGATTCGTTGTATTTTAACGTTACAATTTTTTAAGTTTAAAGTAAGGATCGAAATATTGTTACCATTACCGTTGACTTTAAAGTAAATTAAGACGAATCATACCACATTCTTAATAATAGTAAGTTTATAAGTTACTTTAGTTAATACCTACAAAAATATATTACAACAATTTGTTCATTACAAAAATCTAGTTCACAGGACAATCCTTCCATAAAATAAGTCAACGCACCATTTCTTCGGGAACGTTCTCATATTCGCACTTTGAAGCGTCTCAAACGATTCCTTCACTAGTATGTTCTCGACGTACTTCGCTGAAAACATCCCGCAAATCACTGCTACAAAAAAAATGATACAAACAAGTTATTATAAAAAAATTTAAACATGTTTTGAAATTGTTATTATAAAAAAATTTAAACATCTTTTGAACTTGTCAAAAAATTTTGACATGTTTTGAACTTGTTATTATGAAAAACAAATTTAAACATGTTTTGAATTAGTCAAAAATTTTAAACATGTTTTGAACAAGTTATTTTATAAAAATTTAAACATGTTTTGAACTTGTCAAAAAATTTTGACATCTGTTGAACTTGTTATTATAAAAAAAAATTTAAACATGTTTTGAATTTGTCAAAAACTTTAAACATGTTTTGAACAAGTTATTATAAAAAAAAAAATTAAACATGTTTTGAACTTGTTATTATCAAAAAATTTAAACATGTTTTGAACTTGTCAAAAACTTTAAACATGTTTTGAACAAGTTATTATAAAATAAAATATAAAATAAACATGTTTGAACTTGTCAAAAAAATTTGACATGTTTTGAACAAGCTATTATAAACAAATTTAAACATGTTTTGAACTTGTCAAAAAAATTTGACATGTTTTGAACAACTTATTATAAAACAAAATAAATGACATTGTTGCCCCCTATACTATGGCGGTTGTCTCACTTCGCTCCCTGAACTCTCAAATCTTTGTTACTAGTATTTGAACTCTACGTTTTGTACGTGTTCAGGCCCGGCTCAAGGGGAGGGCGAGTGGGGCATCGGCCCAAGGCCCCTCCCAAGATAGGCCCATTTTCAGATTTTGAGTTATTAGTTTATTAAAAAAAAATTAATGATCTGGATAAGAGCTAAGAGAAAACAAAACAACGTTAGCATGTTTCTCTCAACAAAAGGCCCATTAATAGGTTAAAGGCCAAAACCTCTCAGTCACAAAAATGCAATAAAGTTAAATAGTGGCATTAAGACATAATGTCAACGCCTCTGTTGTTTATTGCAATTGTAAAAGTTATTTAATAACATTTAACCTTAAAAAAAAACGAGTATGATATTAAGAAACCAAATTTTTTTTACAAACAGTGAAATGGTATTTTGTTCTGCTATATATATATATATTACATTTCTGATTCAATTGATTTTACACTATCAAATAACGAAAAAAAAGTAATTAAAAGTTCAAGATATATATATATATATATATATATATATATATATATATATATATATATATATGTATTCTATCTTCATAAATTGTGTGTATTTTTTTTTGTCAACATATTAGTAATTAATGTTAGATAGTTTTTTGTTGTGTTTTTTCTTCAATTTTTTTCTCGACACGTATTAGTTAGTGTTACGAAAAGGAAATATCCATCGAGGTAAGAAAAAAAAAATTTAAAAAGCTCCATAAATCACAAAAAAGGAGATTAGAAATGTTTGTTAAATAAAAAAAGAAAATACACTAGATGATTTTGTGTAATTTTTTTGCTTTCTAATATGAGTTTTTTTTAATTAAACTAAGTTGTATAATAATTGCATATTTAATATTTTTTTAATGATAAATTAATAATATATTATTTTTCTAAACTAATTTAAATATAATTATAAAAGGTCATTTTTTCACCTCTCGCCCAAGGCCCCCGAATTCCTTAAGCCGGCTCTGTACGTGTTGCCCCTTCCATCTAATATTTTTATTAAAAATTTCGTTAAATGGGCATGTACTCATCACATGAGAACTAAAAAGAAGGAATTTATGAGAAACAATCTTTTCATTCAATTAAAAAATACTATGAGATTGAAACCCTTAAACATTCCTTCTCCTTTTCGGAGGAGGAAAAAGAGTCTATGGTGTCGTTGTTGTTGTGACCGTTCGGGAAAGAGGGTCAACTGCTTGCGTCGTTAAGATGATGTACTTGACGTTCGTCTCCAACGGATTTTCAGTGAGCCTATGTGTCAACGACCACATCAGTTACGGCGATTACATCGATAGGCTTTCACGGCGGTATCTACATAAGAGAAGCTTCTTCGCTGCCAGGGAAAACAACGTTGACGACGACTTCAAGCGCCTAGAACCGCCTGAGTTGATTTATTTTTTTAATTAACATATGTTTTAATAGAAGATAAGGGCATTTTCATAAATTAATTATTTTTAGTTATCACGCGATGAGTGCATGCCTATTTAACGGATTTTTTTAACAAAAAATAGACTGAAGGGGCAACACGTACAAAACGTAGAGTTTAATACTAATGACAAAGATTTGAGAGTTCAGGGACGGAATTGAGACAATCGTCATAATACAGGGGGCAACAGTGTCATTTATTCTATAAAAAAAAAAAAAAAAAATAATTAACATGTTTATCTTTCAACACATTGCGAGACCTTCTGATCGACTAGCCATGTCAAAGGATGAAATACAATTTCGCCTTCGTCTATCTCTCGATATTCCATACAATGCTCGCTATAGGAACCACCCAAGGCCATAAGCCTAGGTAGTGCTAGACTCCAATTCTGCACGATTAAAAAAACATAATAATCTTATTGACTACAAATGTCAATAACTATAAATAAACTTTTACGTACCTCCATCATCCGGTTGAAATCGTTCTGATTACCTGTCATCTGGACGAGGTCCTTCTGGCAATCGAGGACAGTAATGGTCCACTCAATACGACCTGGAATGTAAAGCAATGAAGTTCTTGAAGTTGACATCGAATAGAATCTCGCGAGCTCCCGTCCATGGCAATACTTCAGCGTCTCTGTACCCAGTCATCAAAGTAAACGCCTTCATATCCCTTTCCACGGGCTCGGGATCCGTCCCCAGTTTGATGGCATTTTTTTTGTTCATTTCTTCTTTCAGTATTGGTCATACACGTGCTGGACCCACCGACAATCCATGATTCGACGTCTTGACGATATCCGTCGAGCTGTCGTTGGCGAGTCCGAAGCATGCACAAAATGGTATCAATATGCTGAAAAATAACAAACGTATAAATTTACTTTAAAATAAAAGAGAATGTGGATTATAACATATAAGTATTCATTCAACATACCAAATCGTGTATAAATCTCGTGGACTCCAACAACAGCGTGAAGAAATCAGGATGAGCGTCACGAGTCTTGAGGCGAACATAACCCAAGAATTTATCATTATATTTCGACGTCCACATCCACTTCACAAAGGGATTAAAATCCCTATCCTTTGCTTCCTCCAATGGCTTGAACGCACTGAGTCATTTTTCGGCGTACTTCGACTTTTTCGGATATGTGAATGCATCCTAATGCATCGTGTTTTGTCGCAGCTGCCGCTCTTTATGTGTCGGAGTTTTTTGTGGCTCTCCGTGTTTCCTCTTCAGCGGTGTCATGAGCATAAGTTGCTTTTTTGTAACATCAGTTGAAAGGTGAGGACTCGAAGACGAAGAAGACGGCTGTGGGGAAGAAACGGACGGCTTTTTCAAAGAACGCTTCTGAGAAGAAGACGCCTTTTGAGAAGAAGACGGATTTGGTGATGAAGATGGCGGCTTAGTCGAAGCCCGTTTGTGAGAAGGAGGAGGAGTACGGCGACAACATCGCGAGCCTTCAGCTTGGGTAGTGGGAATGTCACCCCCAAGAAAGCCCGTAACGTCCGTGAAAACAACGTTCAACCTCTCCCACATGCGAATCTGGTAGTAAAAGTCACAAAATATATGAATTAATTAAGAAATTAATACATAAGAACGACTACGAAATTAAATTTCTATTAAATATATTTATGCTTGATCCCGCCTGATTATCTCGTTTTTACGTTCGTTTGTATACAAGACGTATAAGATCATCCCTTGCGATTTTCTTAGTTCTTCCCCCATTTCCCACGTTATTACAAACGGCTCGGGAACTTTGGGCCGAGCGCCGCTTCAGGAGCGGGATACTCGGGAACATCAGCACAAGGAAAAGGTGCAAGGCAGGCAACCGCACTGGGACGAGGAAGACGTGGAGTGTCTGAAACATGTTCTTCGTCTGAATCTTCGTCAACTCCAAGGACATCGGCCTCCTCCGCGACAGGCGTAACTCGACCATTTTCTTCATCAATAGTGTGCGGCTCCGTCGCTTCTTCTCCATCTACGCCAATCGGATATAGACATTTGCTCGTCTGCGTCTCGAGCAGAGTGAAAAATTCTTTCTCAGTTGCCCTTGGTCTCAGCATCTAAAGAACGCCCACCTACAAAACCAAAAAAATTATTCATTTTCCAAAGTTAGTGACATAAATTTTATTCAAGTAAGAAGAAAAGAAGTTACATCTTTATTCAACACGGCCTCGATGTCTTTGCCCATAATGACAACATTGCTCGACCATGAATGCATTCTGGGCACTCGAATACCGTGGCTTGAACCGAATCTCATCACGTATCTCTGGAATAGCCTCGTATGCCCAGTAATGAAGGGTATGCAAATTACCCGTCAATGTGTACTTTGCCGCTTTGAGCCACATCCGTGTTTTCTTTCAACTTCTTCTACAACGCCTCGTAATAGTGTTTCAAGTTGACCGAGAAGCTGGAATATGTCTCGGACCAACTAATATTTCCCCACGGCATCTTGAAGAAGAATGGCAGGTATTCAACGATGTACATAAATTTATGCCACTTTTCTTCGATCACTTTGTTGGCCGGCTGCCCAAGTAGATAGCTCAACACAAACAAACAGAGACCGAGCTTGAATCCATCATCTGGACTCTGACATATGTTGAACGCTGCTACCAATGCACTCAACTTGCAACCGGCAACTCCGTTTAGGTGCTCAGAGATCAACCTGTCGCTTGTGCGCTGGTCTTGTCCGTTCTTAGTCGGACCGTCTTCGTAACTTAACCCCATATATAAGGGAGTATTTTCGAGGTGTTCGAATCTCACTCGTTTACTCCTATTCCAAACTGTATCTCTCCATGTGTCGTTTCCTCGATCTTACGCTGAAGAATACTATGTACGAGCACCGGAGAGAAACTGAGTTCGGTCTCTGTAAAAAACTGCTCGAACGGAGTGCCGACTATTCGATCTTTTATCTCAAGATCATCAAATCTCTTTTTTATGAACTTCAAGATACCGGTCCCACCGTACATGATACGACCCGGGAAAGGCACGTTGTAGATATACTTCAAATTGTCCTAAAAAACAATCGGAATTATAGAGCATCGTGTGGTATCATACAATATCGTATAGCATCATATGGTATCTTACATCATCATACGGTATCGTACAGCATCGTACGACAAAAAATTTGAAAAAATTTAAAGGCATCGTACAACATCATATGGTACTGTATGACATCGTACAACTATATGAATGTCATCGTACCGCATCGTACGACATCCTACGTTTCATTAACTTCATCGTATTTCAGCTCCAATTTCAAACCCCAACTTTCTAAATCCAATCTAAATTAGCCCAAATCAACACAAATCGGATAAATACTAAGTCCTTATACCTATTCTAACTACTTCCAATGAGATTTAACAAGAAATTCGTTTAAAAATTACATTTTTCGTCGTTTTCGGATCTCGGGATTTTTGGCCACCATCTCTGCCGGAATTAGAACGTTGTCCATCGTACGCCGTTGTAGTATATCGTATGGAATCGTACAAGAGTTGTAGAATATCGTATGGAACCGTACGATTTTTTTTTAGAGAGAGAAGTCAAGTGAGAGTGAATTTGAGAGGCATTTTTTTTTTCTACTTTTTGTCCAAAAAAGAAAAATATCAGGAGTATCTCTCGCGTTTAATCGAAATGCGAGATTCACTACCAGAAATTTGGCCTCTAACTACTGCCGAACACCGTAGTCATTTTAAGTCGACTACAGTTTACCGACTGTCATCTATTGCACTGGAGTCGTATCTCTTTGATTATGACTCCACTTTTTGGCCGTAGTGTATCTGTTTTATAAGACTGTAGTTAAAATATATAACTACATTTTTTAGATGTCGTCTTACTAGTCTCATCTATAAATACTACAGCGTTATGCTGTAGTTATATAGAACTCAATTACATAAGAAAAAAACACTACAGTTTTAACAAGTAGTCTTAATTGATTCAATTAGACAGACTACAACATTTTTGTGGCATCTATTGCACTGGAGTCTTATCTCTTTGTCTATAACTTCAGTCTTTTTTTGTTGAAGACTACATCTTTTAGGTTTAGTTGAAATTCATGAAATTATATTTTAACAATATAGACTACATCTTATTTATGTAGTTTATACAAAAAAATATATATTTAAATAAATATAAAATAAAATACATTTATAATAAATAAATATACAAAAAATCTCATATTTCATTAAATCAATTAAAAATATCATTTACATAAATATTACATTACAAGTTTTTGGAACTTATAAAAACAAATAGAAAATGTTTTGAAAACTAGTATCTAAAGCCACTAGCCACTTAAAACATACCTACATACATACACAATATTTTCTGGTAGCAGCAAGGGTTTGAAAACGTCTCAGCAGCCTCCCCCAACAGCCCCGTCGTCGCCGTCGCCGTGTCTCCAGTGCTCGAAACCATGATGTCTTCGTTGTTGTCGAGAACCCCGTCGTAACTCAGTCGAAGACCCGCCACAGCCATGTGCCTCCCGCGCATCAGTCCCGCACCTCTCGCGCCTAACCTTAGTAAGTTATTTCTCACTCAGCGACTTCGACCACCACCGCCCACTTCCCTCATCACTCCGCCATCACCACCAGCCTCTCGCTCCTTACTCTCTCTTTTTTTCTCTTTTTCAGTCACGAAGCGTCGAAACTCCACTTCGCGTCGGTGTCCCTGTTGAAGCTCGGTGTCGTACCAGACTCGCACCACTAACCTGTCAGAGGCTAGTCTAGTAAAAATGATCAGGTATTTGAAATAAATGCATAAAAATATATATTTGTGTAGATGTTGTTTATGTTAAATCAAATTTGCTAAGGCAATTGAGCTTTATATAAATCTTCGTCGAGTTGTGTGTTAATCGACACTTTGCATACATGAACAAGCAATTTCATATCAACAAAACCAAACAAGAGGACAAATCATCCTAGAGCCAGAGTTGTGATTTTAATAAGCCACGGTTCTAAGAAGATCTAGTCAAACTCAGAGCAACACTAACATTGTCAATGGAAATCCAGTGGTAATTAAGAGTCTAAAACCAGCCTTCAATTACTGTTTCATGGGCGGGCTTAAAGAGTCGCAAATTGAAGAGCTTAAGGTCTTTTTGAACCACCAGTGCCTTGAAGAAACAGCCATCAGTAGTCTCCAACAGAAAATTGTACGATTGCAACGAGCTCTCCCATGCCTCAGCAATGTTCTTCAACTCCAGATTGAGGCCCTGAATTTAATCCATTTGTAACTCGACTATACGTATGATCATCTATCTATGTACTGTCGTTCTTAATTTGGATACACATTCACTCACTCACCTCAGTTTTGTTGTATTCATTTAATGCAAACCTTGCTGCTTCTATTAATGAAAATGTTATGGTACCTTCCAAATGAGACAGATCAGCCACAATAATCATCAGTACAATAGGGGAATCTAAGACACATGTCTGCAGAAATACCTGACAAGTTGCTAAACTATATCGGCAACACTCGCTCGTCGGACGAGTTTATGTAAATCTTCCCTAGAACGTTGCTCGTCGATCTCAGCTCAGTCATTTCTTCATGTCTTCCTCGAGAGCCTGCATTGACAATTCAATCTTCATCAAGGCCATCGAGCTAGGCATCGATGCTCTAATAATTATCTTCACTTCAGAAATAAAATTGTTCTTTTGGTAACCCCTACACAATATTTTTCCTCCAAGGACAACAATCATTTCACAGAATAATTTCTTACAAGAAACAAATTCATTGAGTTTTTTTAATGAGCTGTTTACTAAGAAAATTAACATATCTGCATATCATAGGTTGTTCATCTTAGCTTGTATTAAAACTCACATAACAACATCAAATTCATAATCAACATCAACAAAACCCGTGCTTTTTCAAACACAAAAAATATTATCCTTATCAAAAGACCTATATCAATTTCAGAAGTCAACCATCCTACTCACTCAAGTACGCTCATTGTTGATGGTGTTTAGGTGGTGACTCGGTTGGGGTCGTGAATTGTCTCTGTTCTTCTCAATTGGCTGACTGATATGAGGTTCACCGCACTACAAATTTCAGGAGCATTTTAACAAACACATACTATGCAAATATAAGGTTCACCACACCATGGGTCAGAGGAGTTAAAATCCGAAAGAAAATAAAAACCCTAGAATTACTAATGCCCATATTTTAACAAGAGGAAGAACAAAAATCAAGTGGTGAATATAGTAAAAAAAATACCCTAACATTTCCACGCTTAACAATGACGAACACGTACGACAAACAGCTAGGTTTATTGCAGACAACACTACTACAAAAACAGTTTTCCGGTGCGGATGACTTTTGGGTGCGACTATTCGCACCTAAAAGTCGCACCAATAAGACTTTCAGGTGCGAATAGTCGGACCCAAAAATCAATTAAGCGCTGGAAAATTTTCGCGAAATTTTTTGACGTTGGGTGCGACTAGTCGCACCCAAAAGTGTGGTGCCACTATTGGGTGCGACTTAGTCGCACCCAATACTTTCTCTAAAGTATTGGGTGCGACTCAGTCGCACCTACATGATCTAAAATTTTCGGCGGCCAAAACTTCCCCCTTTATTTAGAAAATGTTAATGGGTGCGACAAAGTCGCACCCGAAACCACTAAAATAGGTCATTGGGTGCGACAAAGTCGCACCCAAAGGTGCCAATGGGTGCGACAAAGTCGCACCCAAATTCAAAACTCTGTATAAATTATACAGCCGCTCGGGTTTTCATTTTATCCGAGCCAAACCTAAAAAAAACTCTCTCTCCCCGATTTCTCTTCTCTCCCACCCCTGTCGCCGCCACCGACCGCCTCCGACCGCCACCGCTCTCTCTCTCTCTCTTCCACCGCTCTCTCTCTCTCTCTTCGACCGCCACCGCTCTCTCTCTCTCTTCCACCGCTCTCTCTCTCTCTCTTCGACCGCCACCGCTCTCTCTCTCTCTCTTCCCAGCCTCCGACCGCCACCGCTCTCTCTCTCAGCCTCCGACCGCCACCACTTCTCAGCCTCGGACCGCTCCTTCCTCGCGCCAGACTCGATCTGAACCGGCCGGCGTCGCTCTTCCTCGCGCCAGACTCGATCTGAACCGGCGCGACCCGTCGAAGCCTCAGCCAAGAAGTCCGGCCGTGAGTCTCTCAGGTATGTGTGTGTGTGTTCGTTTATGTGTGTTCCCGGCCGTGTGGTGTGTGTTTATGTACCGGTGTGTGTTTATGTGTGTGGTGTGTGTTCCCGTGTGCTCTATTGCAGAGCAAAACACTCGGTCCGGCCACGTCCAGGTTGAAGCCTCGCTCTTCCTCGCGCGACCCGTCGAAGTCCGGCCGTGAGTCTCTCAGCCAAGATCAAGTCTCTCAGCTCGGCGTGTTTAGGTATGTGTGTGTGTGTGTTTATGTGTGTGGTGTGTGTTTATGTGTGTGGTGTGTTTATGTGTGTCCGGCCGTGAGTCTCTCAGCGAAGAAGTCTCAGTCCGGCTGTGAGTCTCTCGATCAGCCAAGAAGTCGCAGCACCGCCACTGTCCCGCCAAGCTGTGCTCGAGACCCGCGCGCTTCAACTCCCCGTCGCAGCACCGTCGTGCCTCTCGCAGCCTCGCCGTACTCTACAGGTTAGCCTCTCGTAGTCCTTTTAATTGTGTTTTTAATTACTTTAGATTAATTGTAATTAGTATAATTAGTCTAATTTTTAATTAATTAGGTAATTAAATAGTTTTTATACGTATATATGTATTAATAATGTAGTTAGTATGATAAAATTGTTAATTTTGAAATCGAAATTAATTTGATATAATTATAAAAATTGTTAATTATGTAATTGAAATTAATTTGATATAATTGGTAAAATTGTTAATTATGTAATTGAAATTAATTTGATACAATTATAAAAATTGTTAATTATGTAATTGAAATTAATTATTTGATATAATTAGTAAAATTGGTAATTGAAGCGATATTGAAGCGGAGCATAGAAAGGGATTCAAAGATTGGTTTGCGAACAAGGTAATAACACAATAACCCGGTTTTTTATAAACACACAAGTGCTAACCAATACTTTGTTTCGTAATAACCAGATTTTTGAAATGAAAGCTAGTGGGTCTGACGTGTCTGACGAGATCTACTCGCTTTCTATCGGTTCCCTTCAAGTCGCTTATCAATATCCATGCTGCTTTGTTAACGGCGTGAAGTTCATTACTCATCGTCGCGATAATCAACGAGTCACTCAAAATAGCGGTGTATGTGTGCATGTGGATGATTTCACTTACTACGGTCGTATGGAAGACGTCATAGTGCTGAATTATAGGTACGACTGTCGTGTTGTATTATTCAAATGTATATGGTACGGTGACAAGCACGATGCTCGGCGACTAGTTCACAACGATAAGACTACTGGAGAAACGAGTGCTTTTACAGCGAAACAGTGGTTTACAGAGGAGCCGTACATACTCGCAATTCAAGCGAAACAAGTCTTTTACATCAAAGATCTTGTTTTAGGTGGTAACTGGGAAATCGTTCAGGAATGCAATCATCGAGGGATTTGGGACGTTCCTGAAGTCGACCCCACCACCTCAGCCTCGATTCCGTTGACAATAGAATTGTCAAACATCGATCGTCTGAATCATCGACATGAAATCGAAGATGCTGAGCTAGTAAATATCGTTGACGATGGTGAGGAAGACGATGATGATCATGAGGAATGCATCGTTTTTGAGGGAGAAGATGTTGATGTTGATGTTGATGTTGATATAGGTAGTGATGACGATGAATGAGAACTATCTATGTAACCACGGTTTTCCTCCGCCATATGTGAGGTTTTATAATAAAATATATCCGTGGTGTCACCCACGTTTTTGTATGATGTTGTTTCCTTTTGTTTTGTGATGTATGTTCACAAATGTTGTTTTATTTTATACGATGACAATTTACAAATGTTGGTTTCATTTTATAGGATGTCGACCGCTTCAGGTTCTGGTGGAGATTCACCACAGAGACCGGATTCTCAAGGTCCGCAACAGGAACCTGATTCCCAAGGTCCTAAGAAATCAAGGGGACCAACAACCGGCTCGACGTCGGCGCGAGCAACACAGGGTGTACCGGGTGCGAAGGTGGTCAAGTGGGACCCAATAAACCAAACATTCTATCAAGAGATAAGGAAAGAAAATAAAAAGGTTGGACTATTTAACAACCGCCTCGGTGCTTTGGTGAAAGCACATATCCCGCCTACGACTCGTGATTGGAGTGAAGTGACGCCACAGATATTGGCTGCTATTTTGAGCGCACTTCATTCCGAGTTCAGATTTGTGTACACGGATCTTGACACCGGCGAGGATCTGCCTGCGGATTGCTTTCAGAATACGATTGATCAGGCTATCATTCGGAATGCCAAGATCAGGCGACGCAACCAGAAGTCCAAGCTATCAGAGAAGTTCAGATTGGAGTTTCGTGGGAGCACAGAAAACGCTAAGGCGGAAACACCACCGGGATATAAGAAAGAGGATTGGGAGGCGGTGGTAGACGAGTTCGCGACTGACGATTGGAAGGTACGTAATGTATGATTGTAATAAATCACAGTATCTTTATCAGATTGAATAATGACAAAATTAATTATTTGCAGAAAAAATCTACTCGCAACAAGGAGAATTCGAAGAAGAAGAAGACGAGGTCGACTCAAGGATCTCTTTCTTTCTTGGCTCATCGTCATTTGAACGTAAGTTATTCTAATTTTGAAGTACTTAATTTGAAATAAATTCAGTACTTATATTTTCATAACAATTACAGAGTAAGGATGATGGGACTTTGGGCTCCGCGTTAACGACGTGGGAGCAAAAACACCATAATAGAAAAGGTGAATGGACGACAGATTGGGCGAGACGAGCACATGTAAGTCATATGTTATAATTAAGAGTACGTTACTTACATAATAATTAATTTTTCATAATTTTTTTTATGTGTAAAGGCGCGGATAGTTACTCTACTGGCGGATCTTCAGCGACAAGCAGAAGAGCAAGGCGTAGTCTTTGACCAGGACGCCGCAGAGGAGCACGCGATGCTAGAAATTCTCGGGAACCGTCAAGATTGGTACGTTGGAATAGGTCCAACGGTCCCGAGAACATCTTGGGCTATTGCTCAGGCTCAGGACGAAAGCTCGTCGTCAGGCTCAGGCTCGTCGCGGCGCCGCGTTCCAGATCCAGTGGTTGGCGAGCTCCAAGCTCAGGTGGCGGCACAACAACTCGCTATGGTGGCACAACAACAGCAGATGGAGGAGATGCAGCGACAAATGTTCGCGTTCACGCAGCAGTTTTCGCCCTTGCCTCAGATGTCGTCCGGCACGATGCCACAGATGCCTCAGATGTCGCCCGGCATGATGCCACAGATGCCTCAGACGACGCCGCCGCCTCAGATGCACCTTATGCATCAGACAACGCCGCCATCAGTTTCAATGGCAGATGCTCAGACGACGCCGCCAGGTTCAGCAGATTACCAGCGAGAGCGTACGAGCGGTAGTGAGCGTACGAGCGGAAGTGGACGAGGAGGTAGCAGCAGTTCCGGAGGAAGATTTGGCGGAAGAGGGAGTAAAATGTTCAAGGATTGGTTTACAAACCGAGGAAAAGGAAAAGGAAAAGAATGAACATTTATTTTAATTATTTGTCGTACATTATAATAATTATTGTAATCGAACAACAAATGGTTAGTTTTTATTATGATTATAAATATTAATTAATGAATTTTCTAATTAATAAACTATTTAGTTATTTGATTACAATTATAGAATTCGTAATATATTATGATTATAAATATTAATTAATGAATTTTCTAATTAATAAACTATTTAGTTATTTGATTATAATTATAGAATTCGTAATTAATGAATTTCTAATTAATAAATATTAAATAATAAATAAAAAAAAAACTTAAAAACAACTATCGGGTGCGACTAGTCGCACCCATAAATTTGGCGGGTAGGCCAACGGGTGCGACTAGTCGCACCCAAACACTTGGCGCGAAGGCCATTGGGTGCGACTGAGTCGCACCCAAAGACTTGGCGCGGACTTTTTCGCACATTTTTTCTGACTTATGGGTGCGAATATGGGTGCGAATATTCGCACCTAAAAGTCGCACCTAAAAATCATGACCTTCGGGTGCGACTAGTCGCACCCATGACCTTTAGGTGCGAACTTTCGGGTGCGACTTTGTCGCACCTAAACGTATCAATGGGTGCGACTTTCGACCTTTAGGTGCGAAAAAAGTCGCACCCAATGATGTTTTTTGTACTAGTGCAAGGCCAACGAACAAGGAAGTTGTGGCAGAGAGAGTTGTCACACACGACTAGCTCTGCGAGGTTTTGGCGTTGAGGAAGATGAGACCAGACCTGGGTTTGGTTCTTCGATCATTGTCGCGGTTTTGGACTTCCGACCTGGGTTTGAGAAGTTAGTGAAAGAGGTGAAAGTCTGAAATAACTGATTTGAGAGAGAGAGAGAAAGGAGGCAAACCATGCTTCTACTTCATCGGATTTGAGCCGCAAGGAGCGACGGCGGTGGTGAGGGACGAAAATTCTGAATCCTGTGTCTAATTTTTTTAATTGCTTGATGCGAAATATGGTATGTGTGCATGTGTGAAGACTAAAATCTATACTTAGTAAATATTTGTCAATTTTCATCTACCGCTAAACCCAATTTATGAGTGGGAAATTTCCCACCAATATAAAACAGTGAAATTTAAAAAAAAAAAATTATTTTTTTTTATTATTATCACTACTTCTTTATATCGGACTGTAGTGAAAATGTGTCAAATTTTAGTGGGAAATTTTCATTCATTCTAAAATGGTAAAATTTTATTAAATTTAATTTTTTTAGTATTTCCACTACTTTTTTATATTGACTGTAGAGAAAAAAAAGGTCATTAACTACAATTTTATATTCGACTAGAGTCTAATAAAGGCAAAAAAAAAAGGTGACCGTAGTATATGTTAAGAGACTCCATTATAAGGCTAAACCAGAGTTAAAAAGAAAAAAAAACTGTAGTTGTATCCCATATTTCTGGTAGTGATTTATCCCCTCTATTTCTAGAAATATCAGGCATATCCATTCAGTTTAATATAAATGATATATATCTCCCCTAAAAAAAGTTATATTACAAATGTCACCATTTTCGTTTATTTTTTACAAAAAAAATAATTTGAACTCTTCAAAATACCCTTAATAAAATAAATATTTATTTACTATTTTATTAAAAAAATCAATATCTCTCTTTATAAAAAAAAATCCTTACCTTTTTATAAAGAAATTTTTTAATTTGATTTTTTTGTATATAGAATAGAAAATAAAAAAATTATTTCATTAATGGTATTTTGGGGTGTTCAAATTATGTTTTTGTAAAAAATAAACGAAAAATGGTGATATTTGTAATATAACATTTTTTTTAAGGAATGTATATGTCATTTATATTAAACTGAAGGGATATGTCTGATATTTCTAAAATAAAGGGAATAAATCTCGCATTTCGATTAAACACGAGAGACACTCATGATATTTTCCTATCCAAAAATCTATATTTGGATATTTTAAAAAATTAAGATCTAATCTTGATATTTAATCAAGTTTTAGTTCTAAATAAAGAAATTTCTCTTTTCGTTTAACTTTCTAGGGTTAAATAAAAATAAAATAAAATAAAATAAAATAAACATCGGGACCGAAAAGGCCGTCCAGCTTAAATCCAGTCGCCGAGTTGTAAACCCCAAATCAGAGAAGGCAATGGCAGGCGGCAGGAGTAAATTCCCAATCTCCTCTCTCATCACCGTCTTCCGATCCCAACGCCGTCACGCCTCGGCTCAACCGGACTCGGTTTCGCGGCTCGTTAATCTGATCAGAAGCCAGTCCGACGATGGAACTCTGAAGCTGGAAGACGCATTGAGCCACTTCGACTCGCTGAACCAAATCCGGCCCATCCCTTCGGCGTCGGCTTTCGGGCACCTTCTGAGCTCGGTGTCGAAGATGAACCACCACTTCACCGTGGTGTCTCTGTACCGAGAGCTGATGTTCCTGGGGTTCGATCAGTTCCGACCGGACTTCAGGACGCTGAGCATCGTGGTGAAGTCGGTGTGTCGGCTGAAGAAAGCCGATTTGGGGTTCTCGGTGCTGGGAATCATGTTCAAGCATGGCGCGAGGTTCAACGTGTACACTCTGAACACGCTTCTGTACGGGCTGTGCAACGAGGGGTTGCTGGTGGAGGCGTTCGAGCTTCTGATGGAGATGATCGAGAAGGAGTACCCGTGGAACACGGTGACCTTCGGGATCATGATTCACGGGTTCTGCAAGGCCGGCGCGGTCGGGAAAGGCTTGGACCTGTTGAACCACATGTACCTCGAAGGCACCCTGAAGCCCGACGCCAACTGCTACTCCCCCATCATCGACCGGCTGTGGAAGGAGGACCGGTTCAGCGACGCCCTGAGGCTCTTCGACGACATGATCGACCGCGAGGTCATGCCCAACGTCGTCACCTGCTCCATCCTCGTCAACGCCTTCTGCAAGTACAGCCGCTGGGAGGAGGCCCTCGAGTTCCTCGACTTCATGACCAAGTGGAACATCTCCCCCGACACCTACACCTTTAACACGCTCCTCACCCGCCTCTGCCGCGAGGAGCGCTTCAACGAGGTCTTCGAGATCATCGAGAACAACAAGAGCAGCGCCGAAGGAGGAGACGGGAGCCGGAAGCACGAGCTGGCGGCGTACAGCTCGGTGATAGCGGGGCTGTGCCGGTCGGGGGAGTGGCAGAAGGCGGTGGTGCTGCTGGACGAGGTGAGGGGCGGCGAGGTGGCGCCCAACCACGTGACGTACAGCATCGTGATCGACACGCTGGTGAAGTCGGGGCGGACGCGGGACATACTCCTCGTGTTCGACGCGATGCTGGAGCGCAACATAAACCCGGACCTGATCACGTACAACACGGTCCTGTGCGGGCTGTGCCACTCGGACCAGTGGGACGAGGTGTCGAGCCTGATCGAGGAGATGGTGAGCCTGAGGGTGTACCCGGACACCATAACGCTCAACGCGGTCCTCGACGCCTACGCCGAGAAGAGCATGATGGGAAAGGCCCAGAAGCAGCTGCGCGTGATGATGAAGTTCGGGCCCAAGCCCGACGCCGTGACCTTCACCACCATGATCAAGGGCTACTGCCGCCTCGGGGAGATGGGCAAAGCCAGGGAGATGTTCGACATGATGGAGGCGTGGGGCCTCCAGCCCACCGTCATCTCTTACAACACCCTCGCCCTCGGCTACATCAAGTGCTTCAAGATCTTCCCGGCCATGCAGCTCATCGAGGATCTCATCCACAAAGGGATCCAGCCCAACCAGATGACGCAGATCATCTTCAAGAGCATCCGAGCCAGAAGGATCGTCTCTTTCGCTGCATGACGCTCCCAAGGTCACATACCAAGAGACTCTCTACATTCCATGCCTTTTTCTTTTTCTTTTTTGTTGCTATACCATACTCAATGTTTAGTTCTTCTGACTGTGTCACCTGCTTTCTAAATACCATGCTTATAATCATGATATGGAAAAAAAAAAAAAATCAGAAATAACAAACGGAAATTAAACAGTAAAAAAATCAGAAATTTTTTGTACGAAAGGACAATGTAGTGTAGTAGCATCCAAAAATCTTCAAATTTGAACAATTCTATTATCCGGAAAAGAATAAAAGAAGAAGATGAAGATTGGAATTTTGTCAGGTGAAGGAAACAAAACAGAAATACTCAAGTTTCAAGATCAATGCCATGTAGCTATTAGGAATCTGGTTGACTGGCTATTTCTGTACTCGTCATTGTATGTTCTTCATGTTTCAGATTTTTGGTGGGAAAAAGTCAAGTTTCAAGATCAATGCCATGTGGCTATGAAGACCATCTCAGCTGGACGAATAAGGAAAGTCGTGTATAGCATTTTTGTGGGCTTTTCACTCGGCGATTATCTCAGAAGTAAGCTTCCTTTTTCTTGTTTTCCCCTTCCCATTCTGTCTGTGCTTTGCATTGCATCTTTTGATCATCCCAGAACACCGAGACAACTAACTTTCTCGTTGACTATTGATCACTGAGTAGTTGGATTGTGATCTCCGTGTTTCCATCCATTTTTTTAAGCTTGTTTTCTAATGTCTACCTGTGTTTGTAACTGTAGGTAAATCCAAATATGCAAAGTCTTTATGTTTATACACCACTCACAATTCTTCTCAAAGTTTAGACTCTTTCTAACTGGACTGTTTTTTGTTTTAGATTCCATACAAGGACAAAATAAATGCTCAAAGCTAGGCCACGAAGTGCTTGAAATCATCGCCGACTCTTTCCTATGTTTGAAAAGTTCTTTTTTGATGAAGGCCGGCTTCTAAAGAAAACTGAAAAAGCTTTCGTTCACGGTGAAGTCAAATTCAAAACTTTCTTGCCAAAGGTTTCAGGTTTTTTTTTAGTTTGTATCGAGGGATGGGAAAAAGTACATCACTTGCTCCCGAGAATCAGTATGTTTATATCTTTATTGGTTTGAAAGTTCTGAACTAGCAGGAACGCAATTTTGCTTCTCATAGCGTTCAATACCAATCCATATATTACTGTCATTGAGTATTGCTTGAATAGAATGGAGACATAGTTTAGCAGTATATGGTCACTTTCATATTGGTCCACAATTTTGGCTTTATTTTAAGATATTGGGTATTTCCTTGCTGTTGCCTCTCTAATTAAGCTTTCTAAACACATTGTTTTTTTTTTCTATATTATTTTTTCAATGGCAGTCCTGTTTTCGTTATCTCTAACTTCAAATTTCACACTAGGGGAAAGGGAGAACTTTGGCAATGCATTAACTGTTTTTGAAAAGTTTGATTTTGGATTATAAAACAGTAGAACAAAAATATGGGAAAATTGACATATACCGTCTTTTTATACCCAAGAGTCCACTCTTTTTAAAAAAAATCGTCAAAGTTAATTTTATTAAGAAAATAGTCTAGCATGTCGAAGTAAATTAAATTAACTACTTTAGTTAATTTAAATTATTTCGATTTGGTCAAACTAAATTCAATTAACTGTTTTAATAAAATGAAACTTTGATTAAAATTTTAAAAGAAGCTAGAGAATTAACTAGTTGCAATAAATTTTCCTTCCAAAAAGACCGATTTCAAAAATATTCTCAAATAAAGTTTTTTGTTTTAATAAAAATTATACCATAGAAAATAAAAACTGAACATTAAAGGAAATGATTGTCTACAATCATTTAATGGGAGTAAAAAAAAATTGGGCGTTATTTGTACGATAAATTTTGAAACGTCAGGGTATTAATTAATTTCTACAAAAATGTTGTGTGGTAAATATTTATGCGGTAAATTTTGCGAGAGGATTTAAAGAAGAAGAAGACAAATAAAAGAGACAAAGGAACAAGATAAGGGAATATGGAAGAAAACCTCCAATAATTGTCGTGTCACCTACAAGGAAATAGAAATATTTTTTTCTCTCGAAAATTAAAAAAAAATAAGGAAAATGTAAGAGACATCAAATCAGTAAATAGTGAAAAAGGAACCCCACTATCTAGGATGGAGTCCTGGCCCACACAAATGAAAGAGAAGGAAGTCTTGAGATCCATGCAAACAAAGCAACCCTACCAACTACAAATGAGAGAGAGAATGAAGCTTTGGCATAATGAGATCCATGCAAACATAGGAGAAGGATGAAGAGAGCTTGGAAATCCACACAACCAAAAGCAAAAGAGGAAAGGAGCTCTTTATTTGTATTTTTAGTAAAAATACAAAAACTAAAGGTAAAAAAAATACAAGATCCTCTAAAATTCCAAAAAAAAAAAGGAAAGAATTTCAATGTCAAATCTTTACCAATAAAGTTACCAAAAAAAAAGAAGAAAAAAAAAAGTACTCGATCCCTCGACGCCTCAAGAATGGAGCCCGGAAATCAAGAAAAATGCAAAAATTAGAAGATAGCGGAGGAAAGATGAAGATTAGAAGATGAGGGAAGGAATCGAAGGCGACATAGACTTCTTTATATACATATATATATATATATATATATATATATATATATATATATATATATATATAAGCAAATGGCTTCCATTAACTAGACCATATCAATAAATATGTCACCAAAAGTCTTTGTGGCCCACTTATAAGCCAAGTGAACCACTTGATTGCACCTCTAGGAATCCAAAAGAGCATACATTCATCAAATAAAGAAAATAACTCCCTACATACATCCAATTTTCCCAAGAGTCTCCAGTCAAAGCGTTGGTTCACATATGAGCAAGCGTCCACAATTGGTTTGGCATCAGATTGGATCCAAAGCCTCTTCCATCGTTGTCTAGCCGCCCACTTGCAGGCCCCAATGATCGCAACTAGTTCCGCTTCCTTCGGGTCTTCTGCCTCCATCTAGGCTTTGATCGCCATTGTAGGGCTATCCTTCATCGTGTACACAACAACCGCGAAGGCACTCCCACTTATCTTCCAGCTAGCATCCACCTTGACTCTGTGTACTCCTTGCATCGACTCTCCACTCGTGCAAGGAACACTTCTACTCCTTCACATCCATGCCGTGAAGAAACACATTAGGTAATTCACATGTCTGCTCATAAAGGATTGTGCTGAAAACCATAAATTCCACCCTCGTCGCCTTTTGTTCGCCTTTGAGCACGCTATTGTTTAGCCACCACTTGATCATCTCCGACATGCATGTCCCCGGGACCTCCTCCAACCTAACCCCTAGCGAGAAGAAAACTAGATGCCCTTGAAAATGAGCATTGACGGAAGATGTGCGAGACTGACTCATGACAATCTTCCTTGCATAGAAAGTAGCCTAGACAATTTTTTAATGCTAATCATTCGAAATTTTCCTCGGTCAGAAGGCAGTTTTGATATGTCTTTCAAATAAACATCTTCCACTGCGCATGGATAGGTGCCTTCCATATTAGTTTTGGCGATATTACACTCTTTGCAAAACTCTCTGATCTTGAGATCCAATAGACGCTTCGAACTGAGAACTTGCCTGACTTCATTCCCCTCACACCAAACGGTCGTCATGCGGTTCTCAGAGCGGGATGATCTTCACTACTTGCCCGGCCGAAACAGATTCACTACTTGCCCACTTGCGAACTGAAGGCCACCCAATGGATTGAATGGAGCTCCATTGAGGGCGAAGTCGTAACCAGGGATCCATTTAGAGTCCCATAAATCAGCTTCGCTTCCACTTTTGATGTAGACTTAAGTCTCCTTATAGAGCAGAGAAGTTGCAGATACAATAGCACGCCCATTGAGCACCAAGATTTTAACCGAGGGAATCTATCTCGCTCCGTGATTCCATATGTTAGGAATATCGCCCACTAAAGATAATGAAATGAAGAAGAATGATTACTTAATATAATAGAAAGTTTTCTTTATTAGCATAACTAATTAGTGGGTTATTTTCTAGTTAGAATAAAAATAAAAATAATAAAAAAAAACTATCATCCATAGCCTTAGTATTAAACTAAATTACATATTGAGCATCTAAGTTCGGAAGGTGAACAAAAATATGGTCGGTGATTAATATATGCTCGGGTAGCTGGATTGAAAATCACATATGTGGAACACTGGTGAAAGGCTTAGCACTTAATGCGAGCATTCTACACATTTTTTTTTATATGTACAGCTCAGGCAGACTTTGGTTGTTGATGTGTTGTTGAAGCACCGTTACGACACACTAACCAGGGTCGCTATGATGGTCAGAGTTGATCTAAATCTTGTAGTGGTCATGGACTTCTAGGTTGTATTACCGGTTCTTTGACTCATTGGTTAATGGCTAGATACAAGATGCATATGCTGTCAATGCTGCCTGCAAGAAGAGTAGTAGTCTCTATTTATGTACATTTTATGTAATAAAGTCTCACGAAGACTCTTGCTTGTAACTGTTGAATAATTAATAAAAGTGGAAACGTTCATTCATTCTTCGTTGTCTATTTGAAGCTTTATGATTAACTATAGTCTTTAGTCTTTAAACAAACCTAACAACAAATGGAGAGTCAAATATAGATTTGCATGAACAAACTCTTCATGGTTTGCTTAAAACTGTATATTCACAATCTAAGGGTCAAAGGGCTATTGATCTCAGTATGATTGTTAGGAGAATCTATGATGTCTGGTTATGGGACATTGAGAGTTAAAGACTTTATAGTTCTTCCTAGATATCTTCTAAAGGTACTGCATTGACCAGTGCACTTCAGAGACCGAATAAGAACAAACCATTTAACCTATTATGTCTCGGAGTCACTATGTATCCTGAAATGAGACATGTTATGTTATTTCATAGCTTACGTATTCTCATTTGAGAAAGTCAGAGTTCTAGATTCTATGTAATATAGACAAGACCTATTGGTGAAGTACTAAGTTATGAAGATGTCATGAGTAACTGTGTGAAGATCTCATAGATATGGAATTCATGTACAAGATTGCTGAAATGCAATGTATATCACATCATGCTTTGTTCCTTGGAATGTGAATAAATGAACTGGCCAGTGTCCAAATTGAGTCATGACTCTTTTGGATGAATCAATGTGACTTGTTATCTCCTCTTCAATACATTGTTCCTAACTTATTCACAAGCGATAAAGGAGTTGAGGAAATAACAACTAGAAGGGTAAAATGATAATTTTGTAAATCCCATCTAGTTGATGATATTCATGAAGGGTAAACATAGATAATATTCAATGGATCCACTCATTACAATGAAGTAGAATTCTTGAGTAGAAAATATATTCATTTGAATCGAGAGATTTCAATGTCAACTCTTTAGTGGAGTTAGTTGACATTAATCTAGAACTTGGAAAAGGTTTGTGAACTTTTGAGTCCAAGTATGCTAGCTCAAGCTTTGTTCATTTGGATCCATGAGGTCACTACCACAAGTCATTAGAGTAGGATTAGTTAAACTAGAAGCTAAGTCAAAACAAGAACTAGACAAGTTTTACGAAAATTGTCTAAAGAGTAATTTTGTCTTTTTGGACATGGGATGGTATGAATGTCAATAAATAAGTTTTTTGACATTGTCATATGATGACAATGGAATTGGATCATACGGCCATAATGAATTATTTGGGCCTTGAGGATTAATTTCATTTCATGGAATTTTATTTGAAAATTCTTAATGGGCTTTTCTTATGTTGTCATGAACAAATGAAGAAACATCTAGAAGCTCCTTCTAGGAGCTCTCAACCGTCCAAACAAAGAGGAGAAAGAGGAATTATTTTGTGCATTGATGTATGAAGATACTTGCCAAAAGAAAAAGAGGAAACAAATTTCATCTAGAAGGAAATGAAGGTGGACGGCCAGGGCAAGAGAGAGGCAATCAAAAAAGGAAACAAATTTGCTTCTAGAAGCTATTTTGGACGTGTGACATGAGGAAAAGAGGAAATGAAGATTTGCTCATGAATATGTGATATTCAATGAAAAAGAGGAAACTACCTTTTGAAGGTAATCCTCCTCCTATAAATACCCCACCTCATTCATAACTCACCACACACAATTTTAAAGATTGAGAGCCTCTCTCTCTAGAACTTGTAGCTGCCCATATCTCTCTCTCTCTCTCTCTAACCCTTCTTGTTCTTTTGTTTTGGCACCTAGGTCCTCATTAGACTTAGCATTTGTTTTTAGCTCTTTGGCTTAAAGATTTGTTCTTGAGTCATCGTGTTTAAAAGTGCCCACACACTAAATCCAACCATTCTCTTAAGACTCTAGTGGTAGAAACTTTCGTGATTGCTCACAGGTTCAAGAAGACTAGTGGGAGAGGCGTGCTGCGTGGGAGACGAATGTTTCAACCTTCCAAAGGCTTCTCAATGTTCAAGCTCCATTCGAGGTTGGTACCGAGTAAAAACTAAATGTAGTTTTAAAATTTTAAATTATATGTTCATGCGCTTTTCTAGGTTGTAAAAATATTTTACGTGTTTTAAAGAAATTTTTTATATTCCACCGCTTACTATAAGCGATAAAACTTTTCTTAACCCTAGATATATTCCAACAGCCTAAATATTTATGTCTTGAGAATTCAGGATATGATCTGAGCGGAAAGTGATTCACAGTAACGAAATCTAACCTCTCTGAAAGAAGGTCAATGTTCACTAACCTAAGCGTTGGTTCCAAAACCGATTGATTGTGCGCACTTTCCTAGTAAGTATGTATGAAAGATCGAATATTTCGAAGGGCAAACAACGGTGTTTAGGGCTCACATATGTCAAGAAAGGTATAACATAACAATTGATCTTTTAAGATACGAGTTAAACCTGGAGGATTGAGCTCATGAACTGACTATATCAATGGACGTTCATGAACATCGAGTAAAATATAATACTAGTAACAAGAAGAGTGCAGTCTCGGTTCATCTTGTGGTGTGACGCAAGATTGACGAATCGAATGAACAAGAGAAAATAGAGATTTCGTCAATTTTATTCGGATTCGTGGGAGCTTCACTTACTAGGTCTATAGTCCCCAAGGTAGCTCTGATAAGATGGATAGAGATACTCGTAATAATTAGTTAATTGATTATAGACTCTCTATCGCAACTCGATTGCAATATCTTTCGCATTCGTAAAAAAAGTACTTTACAAATAAGTTATTACTTGTTAAGTAACTTTGGAATATCACTGAGTTTTAAATGGACTTGTAAAAGAGCAATTTAAATCATCCCACAAGGCTCAATAGAGCTTGTGGTAAGCGTGTACAACATGGTTCATTGGTCGTGGATTTGTTTGATCAAAGCCCAATAGGATTGAGGTTTTTCTCAAATAGAAAATAAATAGAGAAATTGCTCAAACTACAACCATTTCAATACTTTTTTTCCAAAAATCCACCAAACTATAACTTTGGCCAAAAATACAACTTCCTCAAAAGTGAAAAACCAAATTTACCCTCAACTTTATTTTTTCTTTCAATTTCACACCAACCTCATTTAATATCATTACAAAATAAAATTTCTATTTTTTATCTCTTTTTTATTCATAATTATTTATATCTCTCTCTCTCCCTAACCGTGTAAACCATTTACCATTTACTCTCTCTCTCTCTCTCTCTCTCTCATTCGAACTCACCCAGCCAGAATCGCCTCTCTCTCTCACCCTGAATCGCCTATTTCTCTCTCTCTCATTCGAACTCACCCAGACCTCGCGACTCTCTCTCCCTGAATCGCCTCTCACTCACTCACTCTCTCTCTCTCTCTCTCTCTCTCTCTCTCTCTCTCTCTCTCTCTCTCTCTCTTATTCAAACTCACCCACAATCGCGACCAGTCTCACTCACTCTCTCTCTCTCTTATTCAAACTCACCCACAATCGCGACCGAAACCCTTGCCCGAACTCGATTTCACTCGACCAATTCCTCAAGTCGCCATGTCTGACCCACCCAATCCTATTTTCGAACCCACAACGCGAAAGAGTCCTAGGATGATAGGGCTCAAACAACCGGAGGCGTCCGGAGCGACCACGCCAAACACTTCTCCGGCCCGGAAAAGGAAAACGAGTGCTTCGCCCAAGTTGAACTCGAAGAAGGCTACGAAGAAGCCCCGCCGTGGCCTGAAACCCACCTCTGATACGGACCAGGTAAACTCACCGGTTTAGATCTCTTAGATTTATTGGTTTTGGGTAGTGAATTAATTCTGTTGGGTAGTGAATGAATTCTGGTGTGGTAGTGAATTGATGTGTTACAAAATCTTTGATTATGGTCGGAAATTGTGTTTGAAAGTGTGTGAAATTGTGCTCGGAATTTGTGTGAAATTGTGCTCGAAAATTGTGTTTGAAATTGTGTGAAATTGTGTTTGAAATTGGTTGAAATTGTGTTTGAAATTGTGTGAAATTGTGCTCGGTATTCAGGGGTGGAGGAGGTACATTTGTGAATCAAATGTGGTTGATCATAATATCAGTTTTTATGGGACGTTGGAGACGTTCGATAAATCAGCGGCTATGGGTCCAGAAGTGAAGGCTATGTTCAGCAACTCTTGTTTTGGCCAATTTCTGGACGTCCCGAAGGTCACCCGATCCTCTAAGATAATTAACCATTTATTGATGAGGGTCGGTTACTTTGTCGGTGAAGAAGAGAGGGAAGATACTCTCTTTATTGAGCTCGGGGGAGAACCGCGGGCGTTCACAAGAGAGGATTTTTGTTCTATCTTAGGGCTGCGCCATGGGGACGTCCCAGCCTTGGATTATACCGAGCCGGCCGAAGGTGGACTGTTCAGTGAATTGTTCTCCAAGGGGACGACCAACAGTCGCGTCGTGCTTACAACAAAATTGGTGGAATCGCAAGGGTGGCCGCATGAGAAGCGAGTCAAGCTCTTGCTGCTTCATTTTCTCTTCAACGTACTTCTCGGTGCCCCTTTGGGTACGACCATTCGAGATTGGTCGTACGTTAAATTGGTAGAGGACTTGGACCAGTTTAACTCGTACCCGTGGGGCAATGTGGTTTGGAAGTTCTTCGTTGAAAACTGCCGTAAGTACGTGAAGAATGTGGAGAAGAAGGATTCCAAGGCGAAGATAAACCTTCCTTCTTTCATGTACCCACTTCAAATTTGGGCGTACGAAACCATGCCCGTGTTCTCGACACTCTCGTATTGCGAGAGATTGTCTGATACCGCTGTACCTCTCATGCGTCGGTGGAAATCAACGACTCATGTCGTTGACAACACGTTCTCAACCATTTCGTGGCAATCTGAGAACTTTGTGTTCAAGCCAATGGGAGGAGAAGAGGTTAGCTTGAAGACAATGAAGAAGCCGAGCCAACCGAAGCTGAAACAGAAGGTAATCGATTAATCTTGATTATGTGTTTTTTTATGGTTTTAACGTCAATCGTTGACATTGATGTCAACAGTTGACGTCAATCGTTGACATCGATGTCAACAGTTGACGTCAATCGTTGACATCGATGTCAACAGTTGACGTCAATCGTTGATATCGATGTCAACAGTTGACGTCAACTGTTGACATCATTGTCAACAAACAGAAATGTCATAAATCACAGATGTCAACAGTTGACGTCAACCGTTGACATCAATGTCAATAGTTGACATCAATTGTTGACATCAATGTCAACAATTGACGAATTGTTGACATCAATGTCAACAATTGACGTCAACTGTTGACATCTGTGATTTATGGCATTTCTGATTGTTGACATTAATGTCAACAGTTGACGTCAATTGTTGACATCAATGTCAACAATTGATGTCAACTGTTGATATCTGTGATTTATGACATTTCTGTTTGTTGACAATGATGTCAGCAGTTGACGTCAACTGTTGACATCTGTGATTTATGAGAGTTGCCTAACCTTTGTCGACATTAATTTTGACAGGCACCGGTGGAATCAAGTGGAGGCACATCCACTCCGTATACAACACATACGTCCGGCATCGGAGAAAACTCTAAGGTTTGTAAATCTTTCATACATGATTTACTCTTTAACATAGGCTCGGTTGATGTCAACAGTTGATGTCAATAGAAAACATTGGCTTACGTCTACTTTTAACATAGGCTCGGTTGATGGCCGTTGAAGCCTCTGTCACCCATATAAGGACAGAGTTCGCGGCGTTCAAGACGGAGATGGAACAGAGCTTCAAAGAATTCACTAGATGTGTGAATGAAAAGTTGATGGAGCTGGCCAAGAGGATACCGGGAGCTGTCCAAGATGCACAACCTGAAGAGCTACATGATCCAGAAGATTCGACCGAGAAAGACGGTGATGAGGAAGAGGCTGAAAAGAGAAAAAAAGACAAAGAAGAAGATGGAGATGTTGAGCCGGTTGTCAGCATAGGAGATGACATAAGAGATACACAAGAGACTCAAGAAGGTATTATTGGTTGAAGAGTCGAGTTTGGTTTGTGTTTTATGAAAAGTTTTTTGTTTGTCTTTTATGAAGTTTTTGGTTTGTGTTTGATGAAAAGTTTCTGGTTTGTCTTTTATGAAGTTTTTGGTTTGTGGTTTGTGGTCTATCTATGTTCATCAATGTCAACAATTGACGTCAACAATTGACATCAATTGTTGACGTCAATTGTTGACATTGATGTCCACAGTTGATGTCAATTGTTGACATTCATCTTTTTAAATTCAGGGTTGATCAAAGACAGCCAGTTAGAATCAAGTCAAGAACTAACAGAGTCCCAATCGAGAGCCCGCCTTCTAGAATTAGATTGTGAGCAGTTTGAAGATGAGATGTATGATGATAGTCAAGTTATCTATGTAGGCTCGGTTCCTGAGGGACGAACCCGCGAGGAAATGGAGGACGTGTTAAATACCGCAAAGGATAAGGAAAATCGGGATTCATGGAAGATGATTCCGATTAACATAGACGATTCACCGCAAAGACCTGTGAGAATCACTCGACCGCCGGATAGGTACACTCCTACACCCATTCCGAGGCCGTTCGCGAAGTTTACGAAAGGAATTTCGCGTCCATTCAAAAATCCATTGACTCCTCCTTTTACTCCATCAAATCTTGAGGACATCACTGTAATGGAGACATGGCTGAAGTTTGGATTGTTGAAGAAGAAAGATGATGAACAACGTTGGTACGAGGCACTGGAAGATAAATTGCCATGGGGATGGAATTTCACAGAAGTTGAAATTAGATCAAAGACATTTTTCCGTAACCTCTGGACCGAAGAAGAATGGCTTAGCGATCAGGTACAACAATTCAACTCTACTGTTGTTTTTTAATGGTTTTGAAGTCTAGACATTGGTGTCAACAATTGACGTCAACTGTTGACATAGGTGTCAACAATTGACGTCAACTGTTGACATCTGCGATTTATTATCTTTCTGTTTGTTGACACAGATGTCAACAATTGACGTCAACTGTTGACATTGATGTCAACAGTTGACGTCAAATGTTGACATCAATGTCAACAGTTGACGTCAATTGTTGACATCTGTGTCAACAGTTGACGTCAACTGTTGACATCTGCGATTTCTTTCTGTTTGTTGACACAGATGTCAACAATTGACGTCAACTGTTGACATCAATGTCAACAGTTGACGTCAATTGTTGACATCTGTGTCAACAGTTGACGTCAATTGTTGACATCAATGTCAACAATTGACGTCAACTGTACGTCAATTGTTGACATCTTTGTCAACAATTGAAGTCAACTGTTGACATCTGTGACTTAAAAGCTCTTTGTTCTCTAATATTAATCCCTCAATATTTTGTGACAGCATGTTGATATCATCTCTTACTACCTCCGGAAGAAGAGAATGACTGGGAAATTGCAAAAGTCGTTCACAATTATGCCGGCTTTCTTTGTCACCTATTGCCTCCTTGGGTATGACGCTTGGATGAAATGCAAAGACAAGGACAAGTTTAATTGGTCAAGGCAGTCTCGGATCTATGATTACATAACCGCGACCAACAAGTCCTTGACACACTCTTGGCCCTGGGTAGACGTCGATCACGTCTATTTGCCCTGTTGTTTCAAGGATAGGACGCACTGGTTGCTTCTGGTTGTATCGATTCGAGAACGGTCCATTACAATCTATGATTCTATGTCAAGCAACAAGCCTCATAACAAAATGGTGACATGCCACGTCCAACAAATTGCAGAATTCCTCCCACTAGTCCTGTGCTCTATTGACGCGTTTGATCGTATGAGTATTGAAGACACGAGCTCAGCCCCGTTCACAGTATCCACGTCGCTCACCATGCCACAACAGAGCAATGGGTACATATATAACTATTATTTAATAATACCGTATTTATATGATGAACAAATTGTCTAATCGCAAATTTGTTCAAAACAGTGGTGATTGTGGCATGTTTGTCGTCAAGGCTATGGAGTTTATGAGTCACGGCATAGATCTGCTTGGGGTCAAACAAGAACATATGAACATGCACCGACAACAGCTCACGGTCGACTTATACAGGCATGGGGCAGTGAAGTTGGCGACCCATGTTGGATCGGACATGGAGATGGATGAAAATTAGGAAAAAATGTTGTTCACGTAGTACTATTATCTTAATCTTTTGGTAAATTAGGAAAAAATGTTGTTCACGTAGTACTATTATCTTAATCTTTTGGTAAATTAGGAAGCAATGTTAACAATAGATGATAATTAGGAAACTTCTCAAACTTTTCATTTCTCTTTATTTTATGATATCATGTTTAATGAATATCAACAATATTTCAATTATCAATCTGTATTTCTCTTTTTAATGGTTTTTACGTCAATTGTTGACATTGGTGTCAACAATTTACGTCAACTGTTGACATCTGCGATTTATTACCTTTCTGTTTGTTGACATTGATGTCAATTGTTGACGTCAACTGTTGACATTGATGTCAACAATTGACGTCAATGTCAACAATTAACGTCAACAGTTGACATCAATTTCAACTATTTACGTCAACAATTGACGTCAATGTCAACAATACAAAAGTACTCTAAACAAAGTATAATTAAACAAAGAGATTCTTAAACAAAGACATTCTCTCTAACAAAAGTAGTCTGAAGAAAGTATAATTAATACAATACATAAAGCTATAACTAATCCGTAGACAATGGAGTAGCACTACTGCATGTTTGACGGTTGTGGCCGAGTACCCCACATCGCGCACACTTGCGCCTCCTAACTTCCTCTCCTTGAGAGGGTATTCTTCTCTTTTTCGGCCTACCGGCGGCACGCGCTGCGTGTTCAGGCGGAAGAACTACGATATTCTCCACCTCGGGGGGGATAACCCAACTCGAAATGTCGCCATGAGGATGGTGTACATCTGCGTAGGTTGCCCTCAAATACTCGGTTGAATAGAACTTGGAAATGAAGTTCTCAACCGGAAGATTACGTTCACGACAAGCCGCAATTCCATGTGGACAAATAAATTCATGAGCTTGCCATCGCCGGCATGAGCATGTATGTTCTTCTAAGTTAACGGCATATACAATGCCCTCTCTGTCAACTACCTCAAACTCCTCGACTGAAGATGGCCTCACCTGGCACAAAAAATCATATTTACTATTTAATTACTGAGAATTCTTACATTGTTGACATTGATGTCAACAATTGACGTCAACTGTTGACATCAATGTCAACAATTGACGTCTACTGTTGACATCAACATCAACAATTGACGTCAATTGTTGACATACAAACAGAGAGCTCATACATCACAGATGTCAACAATGGACGTCAACTGTTGACATCAATGTCAACAATTGACGTCAACTGTTGACATCCATGTCAACAATTGACGTCAACTGTTGACATCAATGTCAACAATTGACGTCTACTGTTGACATCAACATCAACAATTGACGTCAATTATTGACATCAATGTCAACAAACAGAGAGCTCATACATCACAGATGTCAACAATGGACGTCAACTGTTGACATCAATGTCAACAATTGCCGTCTACTGTTGACATCAACATCAACAATTGACGTCAATTGTTGACATACAAACAGAGAGCTCAAACATCACAGATGTCAACAATGGACGTCAACTGTTGACATCAATGTCAACAATTGACGTCAACTGTTGACGTCAACTGTTGACATCAATGTCAACAAATTGACGTCAACTGTTGACATCAATGTCAACAATTGACGTCAACTGTTGACATCAAAGTCAACAATTGACGTCAACTGTTGACATCAAAGTCAACAAATTACGTCAATTGTTGACATCAACGTCAACAAATTACGTCAACTGTTGACATCAACGTCAACAAATTACGTCAACTGTTGATATCAACGTCAACAAATTACGTCAACTGTTGACATCGTTAGTTAATTCTCAAACACTTACCAACATTCGAACAGCATATGAAGTGTATTTTTCTGCTCTGGCTTGGTATTCTTTTGTCAAAATGGTTTGTGTATTTGCCGCAGCTTCCCGACGCTCATAAAACCATCTCATACTTCGCTCTCTCAGCCAATCCATCAATTTTGAAACTGGAAATTGTCTCACCTTTACATTTAATGCATTTAATGACTCCGCATTGTTGTTCGTCATGATACCATACCTCTTTCCCCTGAACATACACCTTGCCCATCTTTGGTACCCGACATCATTGGCTAAGTAGCGACGTATTTCAGGATTTTCAGCGTCCAACATGACCATAAACTTTCAAATTCCCGCTGAGTGTATGCTTTTGCGGCACCGTAAAATTTCCACTTCACCTCCTTCGTGATCCCCTTGAAAGTAGTCTTCAAATTACCGTGTAGATGGAACATGCAAAAACCATGATCACAATTTGGAAATACCGTCTTGAGGCCATTGATTATACCAGCATGTCTATCGGATACAAATACTTGTTGCTCCCGTTCCCCAATTGCGTCCTTTAATTTTTCAAAGAAGGAAATCCAAGCCTCGTTAGATTCTGAAGGACCAATACTGTAGGCTAGTGGAAAAATCTGCTTGTTTCCGTCCATCCCACATGCCGTATATAACATCTCTTTGTAATAATTCTTCAAATGCGTACCATCGACAATAATAACAGGCCTTACGTACTTCCACCCCGTTCTCCATGGCCCGAGTGACATGAAAAAACTTACAAATACACCGCCATCACCAGTGACAAGGTCAAAAAAAGAACCCGGATTCTTAGTCTCGATCATGTACCTTAGCTTAGGCAAGAACTTGTACGAGTCTGTCGAATTGCCGTAGAGGGACTTTAGAGCCTCTTCTCTGGACCGCCAAGCCTTTTTGTAAGACATAGACACTCCGTAATCCATTTGCATGTAATTCCTTATCTCTTTTGGTTTGCTCATTCCAACGGTTGGATCAATACACTTATGCTTAACCATCTCTCCTATTAACGAAGCTGTTGCTTGAGGGTGACGTCCTTGCCTTAAGTTTAGGGGACAAGCGTGCTCATTGTCAAATCTAAAATATGAAAATTACACAATTAGTTTCAAAACCAAAATGTCAACAATTGAGATTGAAGGAAAATGTCCTCTCTCTCAGTCAAAAGAAGGAAAATAATTCACCGACGTCAACAATTGATGTCAACAGTTGACGTCAATTGTTGACATCTGTGACTTATTTGCCTTCTGTTGACTGAGAGGAAATATCTCACAGATGTCAACAATTGACGTCAACAATTGATGTCAACAGTTGATAACTCTAATTCAAATTCATAATTCAACAAAGAGTTTACCTTCTAATTTGAAATATGGGTGTGTTTTCCTTTCTCACAGCTCGAACAGCCCATTTACAATGCTCTCCCGGACAAACAACGTGCAAGGTGTTTTTGTCCGAGCTCTTTGTCATATACGAGAAGTTGTTGCTTATGGCGAACAACATCAAGTGTTTCTTTAAAGTCTTTTTATTCGAGTACAATGCATAACGCTCAATAAATACAGGGGAATCACCATCCAAAATAAGGGTGTCCTCTCTCGTAGTAGACGAACTTGGCACACTATGTGGAGGGGACGGTGGATGACTTGTTCTTCGCGGTGGAAGGGGGGAGTTTCGTGGTGGTGGATGGGGGGAGTTTCGTGGTGGTTGAGGAGTGGAGTTTTGTGGTGGTGGAGACATAGAGTTTCGTGGTGGTTGAGGGGGGGAGTTTTGTGGTGGTTGAGGGGGGGAGTTTTGTGGTGGTTGAGGAGGGGAGTTTTGTGGTGGTTGAGGAAGGGAGTTTCGTCGTGGTGGAGACATAGAGTTTCGTGGTGGTTGAGGGGGGGAGTTTTGTGGTGGTTGAGGAGGAGTTGGGTTTCGTGGTGGGAAGCCTCGTCGTTGTTGTTGTGTCTCATTGTCTGACAACCTAATGTCATCCAATCCTAACGTAGAACGAATTGCCGATTCATGAGTTGGGACCGAATCACACCCCTCCTCGGGTATTGATGGCATAAGGGGATTTCCGTCACAACCACTATCACGGCTGTTGCGAGTGGATCCAACTCTTGGAGAATCGAGCCCCGATGGTTTTTCTTTTATGTCCAATATCAATTGTAATTTCTCCGTGTCATCTTCCCTCCTTCTTCTCAAGTATAAATAACCTTTCAGTGAGTCGTCGTTGGTTATCTCAACAGGTATCATTGCACCAGCCATCGAATATGAAACGCCAATTGTATGGGTAGATGGTGATTTGCGCAAATACGCGTAAATTATTTGCATCAAACTAGCGAAGCTCACTTCAGACGGCACCATAATTCCGAAAGATCCTTTCTCATGATACCGACCAGGTTCAACCCAAGTACCACTATGCTTGAATAATAAATAAATTTCCGTCATCACTGCATACAATAAACAAAGGTAAGTTAGTAACTGTTGACTTCAGATGTCAACAGTTGATGTCAACAGTTGATCTCTAAATCTCGCTAATGTCAACAATTTACGTCAACAGTTGACGTCAACAGTTGACATCTAATGTCAACAACTGATGAACTTCGATGACATTACTATCAGCGAAGTTCATGAGTTGTTGACATCAGATGTCAACAGTTGCGTCAACTGTTGACATCTGATGTCAACAACTCATTAACTTCGCCTAAAAACAAGAGAAAACAATAAAAATTGCCCAGAACAAAAAGAGTCTTTTTTTTCAATCTCAAACATACCCAGAATAAACATACCCAAAAACCAAAGAAGAGTTTGATAAAACAAAAAACAAAACAAAACTAACCTTGAGTCCGGATCTATGAGCTTTGGTCGTGTTTCCTTGAGCGTGTCGGAGGGTGAGCTCAAAGTTGAATGAGAGAGAGAGAGAGAGAGAGTGAGACTGGTCGTGAAGGATTCGGGTTCGGTCGCGATTTTGGGTGAGTGAGGCTGGTCGCGAATCAGGGAGAGAGAGAGGCGATTCAGGGAGAGAGAGTCGCGAGGTCTGGGTGAGTTCGAATGAGAGAGAGAGAGAGAGGCGATTCAGGGTGAGAGAGAGAGGCGATTCTGGCTGGGTGAGTTCGAATGAGAGAGAGAGAGAGTAAATGGTAAAGGGTTTACACGGTTAGGGAGAGAGAGATATAAATAATTATGAATAAAAAAGAGATAAAAAATAGAAATTTTATTTTGGAATGATATTAAATGAGGTTGGTGTGAAATTGAAAGAAAAAATAAAGTTGAGGGTAAATTTGGTTTTTCACTTTTGAGGAAGTTGTATTTTTGGCCAAAGTTATAGTTTGGTGGATTTTTGGAAAAAAGTATTGAAATGGTTGTAGTTTGAGCAATTTCTCAAATAAATATTATATATTAAATATGTTCCGATTTGGTGAGTATTTAATATAGTTATTATGAGAGTATCATGAAGATATTATCTAATATTCTATTTATAGAATAGTATATCATATTGTGAGAAACAAATAATATATTGATTGGTATTTATTGAGAATATCATGGAGATATTCTATATTCTTCAGTTACCTGAATAATATATTATAATATTAGAAGTAAATATATATTAGATATGATCTGAATATTTTATTTGTTGAAATATCTTGGAGATATTTGATTTGTTCTATTCATAGAATAAATATCTCATATTAAATCAAATCAAGTACGCGCATATTCTATTTGGGTTAATCTGGAAAGCTATAAATAGGGGGTTTGGGGTAATGAAAATATAGCCCGTTTGAACTCAATTCCACTTTTGGAATTCGACCAGCCCACTCCCCCTAGTGTGAACGTTTTTCCTCTCTCCCAGAGTTGGAAAATTCGTTCATACCATTCCAAAAAAAAAGAAACAATTATTCTGACACCTTGTTGGAATAATTAGTGAGTAAAGAGTTGGCCCACACATTGGTCTCTATCCTTCCGGAGATTACATCTTAAAAGATTACGGTATCGATCAGCCTGATCAACCGAGGAATCGACAATCCGAGAATGAGGAGCAAATGAGGAATCCAGGAGCAAGGAGATCCAAAATCTAGGAGTGTGGTGGATCTGTAGTTGAGCCGAAAGGTATGTAATATGAAATCCTCTTATGGTATTGTGTTGATTGTGTTTGCCCATTTATTAGATTTGTTGTTGTTGAATGATTTTGAGTATCCTAGTAATTATTGTTTAAGTTAAAGATTAACGATTGTTCGCGTTTTCTTGTTTCCGCATTTGTAAACATATTGTAGAGATTGGTTACCCAATAAAAAGTATTGAAACGGTCATTCGTGTTCAATATACATGGGAATCGTAACTAACCGTTTATGGAAGCAATTTACCCACCAACTGGTATTGGAGCGATTGTTCGTGTCTAATACCAGCCTTATTTCCCAAAAAATTGGTACCAGAGCTATTGGTCAAGTTTGATACCAACTTGTTTTTCCAACACTATGTTTGGACCTCAAAACCCGACACCAAAGCACGTTATCCCATGTTGCAATTTTCTAGTTGAGCTTCGCCAAAAGGGCTGTGTTGACCGATCTTGAGCTCTGCGAATCCCTAGCCGCTACATTGTTTGGGTTTGCAAATCTTATCCCAACTTACAATAGCTAGAAACCAATTTTTGTCCATTGTTCCTGCCCAGCAAAACCTTCTCATAATATCATCCATATCAACGCACACGGTTTGTGGGACTCGGAACGTCCACATCGTGTGGAGCGGAATGCTTTGGAGCACGGTTGCCACCAAAGTAGACCTTCCACCATGTGAAAGAGTCTTACACTTCCAGCTCACAAGTCGTTGAATCTTCTTCTTGAGGAGGTTCAAATTTGGAATTTTACTCCTTGTGAAGAATAGCAGATTTCCAAGATAGTGTTCATCCTTAGAATTCGTTGAATCCGATTCTTCTCTCGCACACCCATTTTCTCTTAAAAAGCCACACCTGATTTTGCAAAAATAATAGCTTGTCCCGACCAAGTTGAAAACTTCTCCAAGCACTCCAAAAGGACTTTTGCATGTTTTGATGAGGCATGAGCGAACAAAAGTGTATCATCTGCGAACATTAGATGAGAAACAGGAGGGCAGGCCCGGGATGCTGAGATACCATTGAGTCTCTAATCATTCTCTGCCTTACACAACAATCTTGAAAGGACTTCACCGTAAAACAAGAAGAGTTACGGAGACATCAAGTCTCCCTGTCAAAGCCCTCTTCCTGGTTTGAAAGCCGGCAGCGAGCTTCCATTTAGAAGGATCGAGAGCGTTGTAGATTAAAGGCAAGCATTGATGAGCTTCCGAAAAATGATCTCGGAACCCCACTACTTTGTGAACTCGGTTGTAGGCCTTACTTAGGTTCCACTTAACCCCCATAAGTCCTCCATGACCTTCCTTCTTATTGATCGTTAATTCTTGAGCGAGGACTGAGTTTTCCGCTATCCAAACGCAGATTTGTATGAGATAATGATTCCATGGAGTACTGGTTTAATCTTATTCACCATCAACTTTCCAATAATTTTATAATTAAAATTACACAAACTTATTGGATGAAATTTATCAAAGCTCACCGACTCGGCACCTTTTGGAATTAAGAGCATGAAAGTGTTGTTCATCTTAACAAATTGTCCTGTTTTGAAAAATTCTTGAACCGTCTCCAACACCTTAGCTTTAACCG
Organism: Urtica dioica subsp. dioica; assembly: GCF_054948205.1. NCBI lineage: Eukaryota > Viridiplantae > Streptophyta > Magnoliopsida > Rosales > Urticaceae > Urtica > Urtica dioica. The sequence goes on along the minus strand of NC_142758.1, from coordinate 6,207,793 downwards.
TGGGCCAATATTTTCTGTAGAGCATAGTGATGAAAGACTCTAAGTTTTACGCGCGACAAGTCGCACGTAAAATGGATGGTTAATGTTAAGTCGTCATTTTTCGGCATTGCAAGACAAAATGACACTCAGCTAACTTACCTAATAAATTTTATATTTTATCATTTTCTAGTAGTATACAGTGTTGATTAAAATTCATCTGTTGTATTTTTATTGTTTATATTTATGAACTAATAGTACTATACATCAACAAAAGTTTGGCAAACACGGACATGCCAAACAACATGCTCAAACTCAAAGGTGGAGGAGAAAAACATAGTCGATTAGAAATGGTATACCAACGGTACCATTAGAAAAACATAGTCGATTAGAAATGGTATACCAATGGTACCAAATGATATACCAAAGGTACCATTAGTATTTAGAAATGGTTTTGCACATAGTCGATTTTTTATGGAGATGTAGAATTTCTCGGTATATCATTGGTATACCTTGGTAATTTAAAACTTGGTTGAAACTTAAGTTTTGCAAAATACCAACGTTTGGTATATATTGCGAAACAGCCATTAATCAAAATAAATTATCATAGGTTGACAAAATTAACCTTAATCACAATCAACTACATTTTAAAAAGAAATAGAAAACACTAAAACCAAAACCGCATATTTGATTTCCAAATTAATAAAATCCAGTAGAATTCGAGAAAAGCCACTCATCCACATACACAAATCAAATCAGCTAAAAGAAGTAACCGATTTAAACCTTCGAATCCTCAATATGACATGTTGGTTAATATAAATTAATAACAATTTATAAAAGTAAAAATTAGTTATCAGTTGTAAACATAAAAGAAATGCAACGAAGTAAGAGAATTTGATGACAACGAAAATCAATCAACAATTAATATAGTTTATCATTGACGAATATCAATTACGAGTTCCGTGTACTCTGCAAGATCAGCAATCTCGTTCAACATAGTATATGTGCTCTCTCCAAGAGTCTATCTCTCAGTGTAATAAACGCAGGGTTACTTGATAGGAGTATTAAAATGACTCAGAAATTGAATTAGAGAAATTTCATTTTCTAAACCTAAAATACTAACAAAATACTATGATTTGGCTTGTTATTTGGAAAAATATCTAAAGTTAGACTTTTTTTTCCCATTTTTTACAAAAGTGCCTCTCTAAACAATTTTTTTTTTCACTTCTCTATCACTCTAACTCGCTCGGTTCTCACTCTTTCGACAACCACGATGATACTATGTCGATCTTTGACGTCTTTGATTATTTTCAATGATCTCTGACGAACACGCGCGATATTAATTTTATTTTATTTTTCTTTATAATTGAAGAAAATATTGAATTTCATTGCAAATAATCAAAAATCATCGCAAATAACCGCTGATCATCGAAAATCATCGCAAAAATTAAAGAACGACTCCTTCGGCAATGACTACAAAAGATGTCATTGTTGCACTTAATTCCAACAACTCTAATTTTTTGCACTTATTCGCGGGATTACGATGGTTTGACCATCAAGGATTTAATGGGTTTAAATGTTTTTAGTCAACGACTAAAAAAGAGTCGTCGTTGCTATTAATTTCCATGACTTCCAATTCTTCAGGATTAGTGCGAGATTTGGAATGGTGTGATGGTTTTGCAATTATTTGCGACGATCTTCACCGAGTTTAAATTGTTTTATGGGTAATTTTATACGAAAATGGGTCAAAAGTCTAATTTCGAATAGTGTAAATAACAAGCCTAATCATAATATTTTGTTAATTTTTAGGTATAGAAAATAAAATTTATCTTGAATTTCACCACAAAAAAATGCCACTAATTGACATCTAATTCATCAAGATTAGGATTTTCCTCTACTAATAACTATGAGTTGGACAAATCTACCAACTTAGATACCAAAATTAAAGTGTAGTAGGATCAAGAGGGCTTGTGAATAATTAAAAATATAAATTAGTTTGGAATGTTAAATTAAATTAATATACTAGAGATAGAAAAACGCCGTGTTGTCGTTAGATTACGTTTGCTATCACCCAGATCGTCAACAAAACATTTTCATGTACGATTATTACATATCTTAAAAATTTGTTCTTATATCATCCAAGTCGACATCAACACTTCATCATATCAATAATGTTTTTGTCAGTCAAGCTTAAGATTAAAGAAAAAGAATATAACAATTCAAGCAAATAAAATAGTGTACTTCATTACAGCATTTCAGCAACTCATACATATGCTTTTATTGCGTAAATACAAAAATAAGGAATTGGGGGGTTGTTCTCTCTTTTATTCTCAAAACAGCGGAGATAAGAAATACATAATAAATAATTTCACGAACTACGCATCCCAACTAAGAAAAGTGCAACATGAGCATAGCATACGCCCAAAGAGCTGTCGTTCTTAGAACCACGAAATAAATAAATATTACAAATAAACTCACCAAGACATCGGACAATCTATGTGAAAATAATATCGCAGTTCTTTTCCTTTCTTTTCCGGAATTCAATCATCGAGTTTCGTCCTCGAGAGCACGGAAACCATTTGTCAAATCATCATAAAGCTTCTTGAACTTTTCGATGAGAACAGACTCTCCGTCGGCCGGATCCTCAAACTTCTGGGACCTGCATATGTTTACCAAAAAACAGTGTGTCAAACCAAAGTCCATGTAACATGAGATTAGAATATATATATATATATTATTCTGTATTGTGACTTACACTAGACGGTAGAAGAGATCTCCCAACCGATGTTTGATCAGAGTGTATGTTATCTTTTGGCCGTCCATTCCAGCTCCTTTTTCCACAGCCTATTTATGAAATTTTAAAAAAGATTGATGAGACAGCCGAGCTCAGCTGCCAGTTGGGGTGAAAGAAAGAAGACGGGAGCAAAAATAAATATAGAAGTCAGAGGGAACGAAATAAAGTAACCTGGTTGGCCAAATTGTAGAAATGAATGATGTTGCGCATCATCCAAACGGACTTGTAGAAGGGGCAGTACTTGTCATATCTGTACAAGGTATACGACAAATGTAAGTAAGAAAATCTTAGCTAACTTTCTAACAGAGAAAGACTGTCTTCTCTACAACGGGAAGACTCACGCTGTGAATGCATTTTGCGCAAGGTAGTCCTCCCTCAGAAGCTTTGCCGTCTCTAGGGTGATCTTGTCTGTTTCAGCTAAAGCATCCTTTCCTACAAGCTAAAGATAAAAAAAATAAAAATAATAAAAAAAACAGATATTGCGCTCAGATCAAAGTAATAGACAGAAACAAAGTCCAAAACGTTGTTCCATAACACGAGGAATAGCTCGCTATGCTGTAGAATCTTCTTTTGTACCAATTCAGTTAACTTCGTGTCATCTGAGAATAATGTTAAGTGATCTTGATGTTTGGCATAAGTTTTGTTTATCCACTAGCTAGTTTATAGTAACACGCTCGGTCAGAGTAAATATTATTTACATTTATGCATCGATTGTGATGTCATGTGCAACAACTACATATATCGGATTACCCGTACTCATTTTTGTACAAAAAATGGGCTTCTCTTTTCGAAATGTTACCTAAATTTCTTTGTTATTATGTTTACTTCTGAAATATGTCGCAATAAGACTCCCATTTACCTTGCCTAAAGAAATAAGAAAAACTCATCTCAGAAACAAATCTTACCTGGACGATTTCATTCAAGTCATCTTCTCGCTGCAATACTTCACGAGCCTTTGTCCTGATATTGATAAAATCTGGATCGAATTTCTCATAGAAAGACTCTAACGCCTGAAATCATGAAAAGTAACAATGTAAGAAAACAACAGAAACCATTAGATAAGAACCATAGCAGAACTTTTAGCATACACACCCCAGCGTATTTTGAGTAGGAAATAAGCCAGTTAACAGAAGGGAAATGCTTCCTCTGAGCAAGCTTCTTATCCAACCCCCAGAAAACCTGCCCGAAAGAAAATAGAAAATAATGACCAAATTTCAGTCATTCAAGAGTATCTAGATAAACCAGGCTTTGGTTATATATATAAAAAATAAAAATAAAAAAATAAACAACAACAACAACAAAAAAATAATAACAATAATAATAATAAATATTGAAATAAGGATTTGATGCAACAATAAAGCCCAAAGCTCAGCCACTCTTGGGCTTGCACACATTAAAACACTTGATGGCCATCCATGACCCTTCATTTTTTTAACTAACCTGGACTATACTGAGTGTTGCAGACGTCACGGGGTCAGAGAAATCTCCTCCAGGCGGAGAAACAGCACCGACAATTGTCACACTACCAGTACGTTCTGGACTACCAAGACATTTTACTTTACCGGCACGTTCATAAAATGAAGCTAAACGTGCTGCCAGGTAAGCAGGATAACCACTGTCGGCAGGCATTTCAGCCTGTAAGAATTTACAAACAAAATTACCCAGTCAAAAATCGGAGAAAAAAAAAGTCGAGATCTGTTTATAATAATTACAGTCTGCGTTCTTTTTCTTCATTATTATTGTTTGGGACAACATCAAGATAGTTGCTTATTAATTCTTCATGTTACAATGACGAATCCAAAAGAAAGAAAAGTTCTATATCAAAAGAAAATAACATTACCAAACGCCCTGAAATCTCACGCAATGCTTCTGCCCATCTAGATGTTGAATCAGCCATCATACTGACATTGTAGCCCATATCTCTAAAGTATTCCGCAATAGTGATTCCTGATAATTTTATACAATGGTAGGTTGTCTATTAGTATGACAACTGATCATTTTAATAAAAAGCATGGACATAACTCCTTATAATATATGTAACTGGTAACTGGTAATTGGTAAAGCAAGCTACTAATGCTAGATTATATATTTGTCATAATCAAGAAAAATCAAGCCTCCTTGTCTCACATGCATCACCTCGCGCTCCATAATTTAAAAGCATCTTTCGTATTTTCCTTTATACTTACTTTTTTTCCTTCAAAAATATCACTATGCAAGTTTTAGATTACATGTACCATGTTCGGAGATAGTGTTATATTTTCACCAGCATGCACAGATCCTAGTACCGAATCGATAGTGATTTAGACCAAATTTCAGATTTGAGTTTCACTCGGAAGAACATGCTAGGTCGTCTATTAATACAATCATTCATGATAAACCAGAATTCGTTAACATTTATAAAAAATACTTGGCAACTATTCAGGTTGCACATCTCACCTACGTGACGCTTAATTTTTTCCTTTATTTATAAATAGACCAATGATGATTTACACCTATATTCTTACCAGTATAGATGGAAGCTTCACGAGCAGCCACAGGCATATTAGAAGTGTTGGCTACAAGTGTCGTACGCTTCATGACAGACTCTTCACGACCATCAGGCAATGTCATTGTCAATTGAGGGAAATCCATAAGGACCTGTCATATGCAAATTTAAACCAATCAACGTCCAGTCAAGTCACTAAAATACATATAAAAAAAAATTCGAACTAACAAATCACTTACTTCTGCCATTTCATTTCCACGCTCTCCACAACCAACATAAACGACTGTGTCTGAGTTAGAGTACTGTTAATAAAAAAAAAAATAATAATAAATAAACATATGAGTTTCCAGGCTTAAGAGCAGACCACAAATTGAGCAAAAAAAAAATGTCACCTTTGAAAGAGCTTGACTAATAACCGTTTTCCCACATCCAAAAGCCCCTGGAATGGCACATGTCCCACCAAGAACTGAAGGGAAAAGTGCATCAAGAACACGCTGGCATAAAATGAATATGTTAGTAATGCATACTATACAAATATAAATAATAAAGTATATAATTGAAAGATATTAAAAACCTGTCCAGTAAGTAGAGGGGTGTCTGCAGCGAGCTTTGATGCAACAGGCCTTGGACTACGTACAGGCCAAGTCTGCAAATGGATTGGGTAAGCATTTAACGTAGATTAAAAAATATGATGTGGGAAAGAAGGATTTGGTCTATTCAATCAAATGGATAAGTTTGAAACCTGCAGCATGGTGAATTTCTTTGTGACACCTTGAAACTCCAGCTCTAATACGGTATCCTGAACATCCAAATCGAAAATTAAGTCAATGAAATAGTGCACAAGACATTATTTCTCCTCTTGTTTATTTTATATTTGGTGATGGACTCTACAAAGATCAAAATTTCATCTAAAGAAGACACCAACCACCCTTTCTCTCCATTTTTTCAAGTTATAATAAGCGCTGGTTCAATTTGATTTTTTCAATTAGTATGAGATCCGGAGCACATTTGCATTCAGTCTCTGCAGCTGAATACTCAGTGCAAAGTACAAGAATAATTATGTACAACTCGAATCCTAAAAAGATGGCCGATGGTTGTTGCGCATATCTATTTATATCATATGTAATTGAGAATCCCAAGTATTTAGAACATCTAATCAGAGGATAGCTAACATATTCCAACAAAAAAAAATTAAAAAACAAATCCCTTAAAGGATAGCATTATAGATAATAATAAAGAAACGCACCGAGAGAGAATATTGCCCAGCTGGTGCAACATAACTGATTTTTCCCATAGCATCTGGAGGAAGTCCAACATGATGCTCCATGAGAGTGTTCTCAAAGACAGTCTGCATAAAAAAAATGGATCAAATACTAAAAAAATATACACCTGCTGCCAAACTTTCAGAAGACACTTACAGCATACAGATCTCCACCAGTAAGATGGTCTCCTTCACCTGATAATAGCGGATGAACAGCAGAAAAATAAGTATAAAAAGTATACACAAAGCATTTTTTTTAATTTGCCTCTGTGTAAATGGATGGACAAAGCAGAGAAGCTCAGACGTTACATATTTTTTTTGGCTGAAATTCCCATAGTGTGTCTTTGTCAAGAGCTGGGACAGCCACACCACGGGGAATATAGACATCACCAGATCTTTTGGCAATAGTTTTCAGAGGCCTCTGCAATGAACAGAAAGTTTATTAGAAATAGATAATGCATTAAACATTGCCCTTGCACTGCAATGCTAACAATAATACCTCTACTACATACACACCAGAAAAATGTCATACCCAAGCATAATAGGGTAAGCAAGCAAGGGCTAATGAGGTCCAAATACAGAGATATAAAATACAAACCTGAATTCCATCAAAAATGTTTCCCAGAATTCCAGGTCCCAATTCCACTGACAAAGGCTGAACCAGCAGTAAAACAAATTACAAGTTAACACACACAAACTTTCAATAAAAGCATATACAGGGAGAAAAAAAAGATACGACAACACACCTTGTGAGTCCGAAGAACTGGATCATTCACTGTAAGCCCGGCTGTTTCCTCATAAACTGAATTAAGATGAGAAACAAACCTTAAAATAAGGATATACATTCTACAACCTAATTGCATCACATTAAAATATTACCAGTCACGATAATTGATTGACAAAAAGTTGGGAAAATACATACCTTGGATTGTGGCAGAATCTCCCTCCAAACGAATAATTTCACCAATCAGGCTATCGTGTCCAACACGAACCAGTTCGTACATAGCAGCCCCATTCATTCCATCTGCAACCACGACCGGTCCCGAAACCTGCCAGATCACGTACAGTCGCTCAGAAACTCGATCTTAAACATCGAAATTCGCAATTTTGCATTAGCAGATTCACACCGCCAATATTAAACACTAGTAATGTCACAAAACAGAATTCGATCACAGTACTCGGTGATTTCAACCCTAACATCCACACAAACTACGCGATCACACAATAGATAGATCGGAATTGAGAGAACCCCTATCGGAACGAGATAGATCCAATTGAATCTAACTACACACCAAAGCAGACATATTCGAAATTGGATCATGTAGAGGATGAGCAAGCAACTAAAGAACGAACCTTGCGGACATAACCGTACTCGCTCTCCTTCTCATCGTCCTCGAACGTGGTCAGGCGAGCTCCGTACACCGATGGCATATTGTCGCGGGAATCGAAGTGAATGTAAGCTCGAATTCCGAGATCTGTGGATTTGAGATCGACCAAACCCTAGAACTTCGATCGAATTGGATTGTGCGGTTACAGAGACGAGATATTTTAGAGAGAGATGGAGAGAGAGATCTCAGCGGTGATTATGTAGGACTGGGCTCAGTTACAATCGTGAAGGCGGAAAATGATTCTCTACATCCATAACTATGTTTGTTAAAGAATAATTTTATTTTATGACCTATAAAAAGTGGAGAAATATCGAGACTAAATATCATAGTTGCAAAATATTAAAAAATTTATTGTTAACTCAGAATCCGACAAAAATGATCTTTCAACCAATTTTTCCCTTTTTCATTTTCTCACTCATTTCCACTCAAAATGATATTCTCTTTCTTTCGGATTTAAAATTCCAACGCTCAAAATGACCAAAAAGGTAAGATTTTCATCTTTATTCGTGTTTGAATTATTGTAGTATAGTTCAATAATGATTAGAATGATTATTAGATAATTTGGATTGATTTAGATCGGTTTTGGAAACATTAGAATTTTGAATTTGAGAATTTCTTCCGATGAAATACGATGATTTAAGATGAAATCCAATGAAATTCATAGCTGTTTATGATGAAATATGATGATCGTAAATGAAATTTCGAAGATTTAAGATGATTTCCGATGAAATATGATGATTTAAGATAGAAAAATGGGATGAGAGGGTATTTTTGTTCGAATTTAAATCAAAATTTTAGTTTTATATAGTTTGCAATTATGAGATCTATTGTTGATATTTTTTCAATTTTTAGGTCCATAAAATGAAATTTGTCATTGATAAAGGGAGTCGGGTATTGATTTCTTCTAATTGGTGGGCCAATATTGGAAGTTTGGAACGATGTCGATGGTGACGTGACAAGAAGAGTTATACTTCTGTTACTGGGCAACATGTTAAAGAGTGAGCAGAAAACCAATAATATAACACATCGTATGTTTTTATTTTGGGAGAGAAGTTTCGTGGAAGCTTAGATTGGTAGAATGTTATCTTAATATATCTTTTGGAATTTTTTGCATATATGATATAATAAAATATTAAAATGTTGATATAGTTTAATATTAAAACTTTTGAGGGCATCTTTTGATCCATACCATATAAATCTGTCCCAACATTTTCTTGAGATTTGGCCTACCACATTAAATCTTTTTAATAAAATAATTTAGTTCATACTAATGATGAGCAAAAATACAAGGAAATTAAAATCCAACAAAACGTTTAAAACAACCAAAATCGACTAGATTAGTTTATAACGGGGTGGTTGCCCACGTATTGTCGCGGATTCTAAGAACGTGGAATTTTGTTGTGTGTGATTTAGAATTTGGTGTTTATTTCAATAACAATATTATAGGAATGTTTAGAAATGTTTTGTTCCCTTATATTTTATAAAATTTGTGGTATTCACTATCTATTTATATATATATGCATATTATATATATATATATATATATATATATATATATATATATATATATATATTCTGTGTGTGGTTGTATTGTACACCTCTATATGTATTACTCTATTTGGGCAGTGAAGATATTCATAAGAACATAATATATTACATTATTGGGACCCGATAGAAATATATGATCATCAAACAATCATATTATTTTAGATGATTTGATCATTTTATGACCGGTTGTCTTGATCTAAACATTGGATTGCCCATTTTTTTAATTAAACTATTGTGGCAATATCTCCATTATTGTATGTTACGTCGTTATTTTCACAAGGTAAAAGTAACTCCCTCGAGAGCAAAAAGAAGAAACATCAAGTCTATCATCATGGCCCAAACCCACGAAAAAAAACACTCAAATCAAATCCCGAGTCAGACTCCCGAAATAAGACACACGAAACAACTCGAGAACGAGTGAGAAAAATCATCAAAAAAAAATTCACAAAGTGACTCAAGACAAAAGCGAGAAGTGATCTCTCGAGTACTCGAGTCATGACTCGAGACCACATCGATGAATCATTTCTCAAAGTCCACAAGACGACTCGAGACCACGTCAAAAAAGACATATATCAAGACCATGTCAACAAGTCGAATCTCAAGTCCACGTGACAATCAGAGACCACATCTTTTGAGTCATCACAACAACTTAAAATCAAGTCCACGAACTCATGCGCCGAGCTCCAAAATAAGACACATCTCAAACGAGATCTTAAAGTAGACTCTCAAAAATCAAGCTTTCAAGCTCAACTCTTCGGAAAAAAACTTCAAGCCATCCCACCAAAATGCCTTGTCGCCAACACAATTTGGCCACTAAATAAGAGTTGCCTTCAACTCATTTTGGCCACCAAATAAGCCATGCCGCCAATTCATTTTGACCATCAAATAAGCATTACCGCAACCCAATTTGGCCACCTAATTAGCCTTGCCGCAAACCCATTTTGACAACCAAATAAGTCTCTATACCAATAATACATATCAACAGTTGACATCTATTTCAGGTTTTGTATAAGATTTTAATGAAAAAATTTTGTCTACTAGATGAGGCCATCTTCAGTCGGCGAGTTTGAGATAGTAGACAGAGAGAAGATTGTATACGTTGTTAATTGAGAAGATAGGACTGTTGGAATAGATCTAGGGTTAAGAAAAGATTTATCGCTTCTAGCAAGCGGCGGAATATAAAAAATTTCTTTAAAACACGTAAAAAGATTTTACAACCTAGACCAAGTGCATGAGCGTATAATTTAAAATTTTAAAAACTGCTTTTAGTTTTTACTCGATACCAAACTCAAATGGAGCTTAAACGTTGAGAAGCCTTTTGAAGGTTGAAACGCTTGTCTCCCCACTCAGCTCGCCTCTCCCACCAGTCTTCTTGAACCTGTGAGCAACCACGAAAGTTTCTACCACTGGAGTCTTAAGAGTTTAGGTTGGATTTAGTGTGTGGGCACTTTTAAACACTATGACTCAAGAACTAGTTTATGAGCCAAAGAGCTGAAACAAAACGCTAGGTCTCACTACTACAAATTAACATATTGGGTGCGGAAGGGTATTAGGTGCGACATGTCGCACCTAATAGTCACACCTAAGCCCATATTAGGTGCGACATGTCGCACCGGATACTCATCCGGATGACTAAAAATTTCGCTAATGTTTAGTGGTATTCGATGCGACACTATCACACCTAATAGGTACTTGTCGCACCGGATACCTCTAGATGCGACATTTGTCGCACCTAATACCTTTAGGTGCGACAAGTGTCGCACCTAAAGGGTTTAAAATTCAAATTTGTCGGCGAATCCCTCCGAATTTTTTTCAATATATTGGGTGCGACGGCGTCGCACCTAATAGGCTTAGCGTTTTATAACCATGCGAGTCTTCTTCTTCCTCGCCCAATTTCATCTCTGCAACTCTCTCTCTCTCTCTGTCTGTCTCACCCTCTCTCTCAGTCTCACTCTCTCGTTCTCCGACCAGCCGCCGCCCAGCCCTCCCCTCGTCCCGTCTCCGACCAGCACCAACCCGAGTCTTCTTCTCCATGCGCGCGCTATCCAGCCAACCACCGAGCCTCGTCGCGCGCGCGACCGCCGTAAAGGTTGAGCCGCCGCGAGCTAGAGAGGACGTCGGAGGGTTCTATTCCTACAAAAACAAGACAGTGAGTCACCAGCTGAGAGGATGAATTGCGCGCGCGACCGCCGCGAGCCACCGAGCGCGCCGCCACGAGGAGACGCCGGTGAGGAAGAAGTTGAACTTCAGAGAGTTCAAACCCACCCAAGGCAAGGTGAAGTTCTCTTTCACCTATAATCAATTTTGAAGTTAGGGTTAGAGTATTGATTTGGGGGTTTCGAGTTCCTTGGTGGTTTCTGAGAAATTGAACGCGTTTTGGTGATTTTGGCCGTGTTTTTATTAGACCGTGAGTCTCGCCCGCCCGGACGCCTGCCCGTGCTCGCCCGCCTGCGCCTGGACGCCCGCCACCACGTTGCCCTGCCCGCCCCTCATCAATCCCTGCCGCCTCGCTGCCCCGCTGCCCCACAGCCCGCCACCCTGCTGCCCCACCGCCCATGCTGCCCTGCCCCGCGTCCAGCCCCGCCGCCGTAGCTCGTTGCCTCGTCGTCGCCTCGGAACAGGTTAGTCTCATTCAGCAGAATGTCAAATCCAAGTAGAGATTGGATTACCGAGAACAATCGGTTGAGTTTGCAATATAAAACAGGGGTTAACGAGTTTATCCGCCTTGCAAGCAAACTCCCGAACGAAAATGGTCATTATCGTTGTCCTTGTAAGTCCTGCAATAACGTGAGATGGCTGGACATCAGGGTCGTAAAGAATCACCTTTTGAACAAGGGGTTTACCCTGGGATACACCGAATGGTATCATCACAGCGAACGTCATGTGGTTACTCAAGTAGAAGATGCTAGCGAGACTAACAAGAGAGGAGTCGGTGGATTGCACGATGCTCTCCATGATATAATGGATCACGACGACTTCGACGATTTTACGTATCCGACTCCGAGTGAAGTGCGTGCAGAAGACCAAGTGGAAGACTTGTTCGTCGAGTTAGAAGCAGAATTGTACCCTGGATGCAAAGAGTTTTCGTCTTTGTCGTTCTTGGCTTCGTTGATGCACATCAAAGTCACGAACCATTGGACGAACAAGTCATTTACAGAATTGTTGCAGCTCTTGAAGAAGTCTCATCCAATTGGTAACCAAATTCCGAAAAAACACTACGAGGCAAAGGCGAAGCTGAAGCCTTTCGGCATGGGATACGATATGATCGACGCGTGCATCAATGATTGTGTGTTATTTCGAAAAGATCTCGAGAAAGCTGAAGTGTGCCCAATTTACAATGAGAGCAGATGGAAGCCAACCAGGAAGAATTTATCACAAAAGATATTACGATACTTTCCCTTGAAAGATCGATTGAAGCGATTGTACGCTTCTAGACACACGTCGCTTGAGATGCAGTGACACGAACGAGATCGCGTCAAAGAAGAAGGCGTTTTGCGACATCCTGCAGATGGTTCGACATGGAAGAATCTAGACGAGAGATATCTAAATTTCGTTGCAGAGCCTCGTAATGTACGTCTGAGACTAGCTTCTGATGGGTTCAACCCGTTTTGGGAAATGAGTCTAGCGTATAGTATGTGGCCCGTGGTACTAACTGCGTACAACTTGCCACCTTGGTTGTGCATGAAAAAAGAGTACTTGATGCTGACGTTTTTGATACCTGGACCGAGCTCACCTGGAAAAGACATAGACGTGTTTTTAGAACCACTAGTTGAAGAGTTGAAAGAATTGTGGGATACTGGGTTCCAAGTGCGAGATGGGGCGAACGATGAAGTGTTTCGGTTGCGTGCCGCGCTTCTATGGACGATAAACGATTTTCCGGCTCGATCGTATTTGTCGGGATGGAGTGGCAAAGGGTATCTTGCGTGCCCTACGTGCAACCTTGAGACGCCATCTATGAAAGTTATGTTGGGGAATCAAGTGCGTATCAGACACAAAAAATCGCTCTGATACCACTCGTTGAAGATGATTCTCCCATATAACCATATTAATGCGGAAAAATAATTAATTACGCTGATCATAACCGAATTAAATTATGGTTATAATTAACAAGATCTAGTTATGTTTAATTAATTCAATTCACGAGAGCATATTTATCAAACAAGCGATTTGAAGAAAAACGAATACTTACATTGATTTTCGGTTCAGCTACAGAACGCTCCTAAACTAATCGCGTACTCCTTGCGTCGTCTTGATGAAGGACTCGAGGATGACACCTTAGTCTTCCAAAACGTAATGTCTGAGACGAATAAGAAAGATGAGTGGGCACAGTCCTTATCTCAATAGATGACGAAACTAGGTGTTTCGAGATCTCGCTCTTATTTTACTAAGAATGGAAATGAATTTCCGAGGGGAAGGAGAGGCAGAAGTGCACGGCCAAGGGAGGCTTGAATGCACGAATTTTTCACAAATTAATTGCTTATTTTTGCCTTCTCATGAACCCCTATTTATAGTAGTAAAAGGAGATATTCATGGAATCTTCCAGAATATTTTATTTCATTTTATTGTGTTCACACTAGTGGATTAGATCTAGGCCATTGGATCTCAACAAGTGAATCCTACTTTTTCTCTCATCCATCAGATCAATATCTATGGGATATTATTCTCTATTTAAATAGAGAATATTTTATTTAGTGAGATAATAAAGGAGAATATATTATTTCCTTTAAATATATTCTCATATATTCTCCTAAATACTTTCCTTTAAATAAGGAGAGAATATAGGACAATATCTTATTATTCTCTCTCCTTTATTTAAACAACTAAAGAGAAAATATTGGTAAATACCAATTTGAAATTTTCGAACTTGATGGCACACGGCCAAGGTGATTTGCGCAATCCCTAGTGCCAAAAAACCTAATTCGACTTTTCCATGTGTGCAAGACCCAATTGCTTAAACTCAATTAATCATTTATTTACTTGGTCCAACAATAAAAAAATAATTAATAATTGTTTATTTACTTGATCAAACAATAAATAAACAATTCTACCATAAATATTTATTTAATTATGCGAATACCCATTTTCCAGAATTAATGTTGTCAATCACAATTACAGCTTGTGAGATTAATAATGATAAACATTATTATACGAAAGTTCTTATCCTCCTTTATCAGAGCCGAATCGGGGACTATGGACCTAGTAATAGAAGCTTAACAAATCCGATGAAAAAGACGAAATAGTTCTTTCTCTTTTTCTATCAATTCGTCTAATCTTGGCCAAATACTCCACTTTGTAAGCCAAGACTGAACTCTCCTTTAATACTAGAATTATATTTACTCATCGTGACGAGTGTCCACTGATATAGTCAGTTCGTGATCAAGATCCTCCAGGTTCAACCCGTGTCAAGAGAAGTCAATTTTTCCGTTATACTTGTCTTAATACATATCAGCCCTAAGCTTTGTTGTTTCCCCAGCGAAAGATTCTTTCGAACGTTACTTACTTCGAAAGTGCTAGCAATCTATCGGTTCTGGAATCAACCCTGAGGTGAGTGAACATTAACCTTCTTTCAGGAAGGCTGGATTCCGTATCTGTAAATCACTTCCCACTCGAATCATGCTCTGAGAGACTCCCAAGACATAAGCTGTGATTAGCATGGATAGCCTTTTAGCGAATGAGTCAAAGAGCTCAGTAACATGACCCAGTGTCCATGATCACTTCAGGATTCAGATCAAGTCTCACTGTGACCATCATAGCGGCCTCGGTTAGTGTGTCGTAACAGTCCTTAAACGACACATCTACAACCAAGACCTGTCCAAGTCGTACACTTACCACAAGTGTAGAATGCTCCCACATAGTGATCAGCCTTCACCTCTGTGTTCCACATATATGACTTTAGATATAGTTTTCCAGGCGTATATTAGTCATCGACCTCGTTTTAGCTCACCGCCCGAACTCAGGTGCCCAGCACGTGACTCAGTTTAATACGGAGGCTATGGAAGATAGTTGTTATTGATTCTAATTGTTTAGAAATCAACCCATTAATCATATAATGCTAATAAAGTAATCTTATTATCGAATTTAGTAATCATTTGTTCATTATCTTCAAGTGGGCAATATTCCCAACGAGTTAGAAACAGGATTGTCTACTATGACCATCGTCGATTCTTGCCTACGTCTCACCGATTGAGGAAAAGCATTGATCACTATGTAAATCATCATGAGAAGCGCCGTAAACCTGTCAAGTTGACTGCGCAAGACATACTCGATCAGTTGGCTGGTGTTTCTTCCACGACAACTGGCAAAAATATCGGTAAACGAAAACGTGCTGAGTGCGAATTGAATTGGACCAAAAAGAGCATCTTCTATGAGTTGTCTTACTGGTTAGAATTGGAGTTGAAGCACAACATGGACGTCATGCATATAGAGAAGAACGTGTGCGAGAATCTTCTCGGGACGATGCTCAGCTTGGAAAAGAAGAACTACGATACGGAAAAGTCAAGATTTGACTTGATGGACTTGAAAATCAAGTCTTCTCTGCACTTGAGACAACAAAGGAATTGGTGGTACAAACCGCCTGCGGCGTACACGTTAACGCTTGAGCAAAGACAACGGTTTACCGAGTTCCTCCGATCTATTAAATTCCCAGACGGGCTCGCTGGAAATTTGAAGAAAAATGTGACTGCTGACGGGAAGCTCACAGGTTTGAAGTCGCACGATTGTCACGTGATCATGCAGAGGTTGTTCGCTGATGGTATTCGCCCTTTTGTGCCAAAACCGATACAGGAGACGATCTCCGAGCTCTGCAACTTTTTCAAGTTGATCAGTTCTAGAACCTTGAGAGTGGAAGATCTCGAAAAAGCGCAAGATTCAATCATTGAGATATTGTGTAAGCTTGAGATGATATTTCCGCCAGCTTTTTTCACGATCATGGTTCACGTGTCAATTCATCTACCAGATGAAGTGTTATGTGGTGGTCCGGTGCATATGCGATGAATGTACCCAATTGAGAGATACCTTGGAACGTTAAAACAATTTGTCAGAAATAGAGCTAGGCCCGAAGGCTCTATTGCTGAAGCGTACGTTGTAGAAGAGGCATTGACTTTTATTGCAAGGTATCTCGAAGATAAGAAAACTGTCGATGAAGTTCAACTGCGGGAACTTAATGTATTCCTGTCCGAAAACTGTGTGCCATACGGGATGATGAAGCTGATAGGTTTAGACGACGACCAAAAAGAGAAGGCGGAGTGGTACATTTTTACCAATTGTCCAGAAATCGATCTGTATTTGATGTAAGGGAATCTTTCATTTAAATATGTACATTATCTAGCTCATTGATTTAAATCTAATTACGTAACGTTAACAGTGAGCATTTGGAACTTATACAAAATAACTCTGAAGCGGGAACTGCATATTCTGATATCGAAGCAATGCACAGAAAAGAATTCAAAATTTGGTTTGCGAAAAAGGTAAACGGAAAGGATTCATTTGCTGAAAGCATACTAAAACTGCTATTGACATCATCT
Source organism: Urtica dioica subsp. dioica (assembly GCF_054948205.1). Classification (NCBI taxonomy): domain Eukaryota; kingdom Viridiplantae; phylum Streptophyta; class Magnoliopsida; order Rosales; family Urticaceae; genus Urtica; species Urtica dioica. Next base: position 6,190,818 of record NC_142758.1, on the reverse strand, counting down.
TAATTTGCATATTCCAGATTTATGACATGAAAGTTAGTGGCTCCGACGTGTCCGAAGAGCTTTACGCATTGTCTATCGGATCTATGCAAATTGCTCATCAGTATCCGAGTTGCTTTGTGAATGGTGTGAAGTTCATCACTCGTCGTCGTGATAACCAACGAATCACCCATAATAGTTGTGTTTATGTGCCCGTGAACGTGTTCCGCTTTTATGGTCGAATGGAAGACATAATCGTGTTGGACTATACACATAACTGTCGTGTCGTACTATTCAAATACATATGGTATGGTGACAAGTACAATGCAGGACGTATAGTGCACGTTGATAAGGCCACCGGAGCAACGAGTTCGTATACCGCCAAAGAATGGTTTACAGAAGAGCCGTTTATACTCGCGACGCAAGCAAAACAAGTGTTTTACATGCAAGATCTCGTTAAGGGTCGCGAATGGGAAATTGTTTAGGAATGCAATCATCGAGGGATATGGGACATTCCTGAAGTTGACCCGACCACTTCAGCATCGATTCCGTTGACAATAGAATTGTCAAATATCGACCGTCTAATCATCGACACGAAACCGCTACGGCCGAGCTTGTTAGTGTTGTTGAAGATGATGAAGAAGTGGATGAAGAAGATGAAGCATGCGCTGTTTTTGAGGGAGACGATGTTGATGTCGATACTAACATTACATCGAGTGATGACGATGAATGACTAACACCATGTAATAACCACATTCGTCGAATATTAATTAAATAGTAAAAATACTAACTATAATTCATTTTGCAGGATGTCTACTTCAGGTCAGGACCCATCAGGAGGAGAGCGTGACCCCCCGCAGATGCCGAGGAAGTAGCGGGGACCAACGATTGGCCTCGTTTCTGCGAGAGCTGGTGTTGGGACCCCTGGAGCGAACGTAGTTCGCTACGATCAGACTGTGCAGACGTTCTACCAAGACGTCAGGGAGTAAAATCCGTTGATCGGGACGTTCCAAAACCAATTAGGAAAGCTAATCAAGAGTACCATTCCAGTCGACCTCCCATACTTGAATCATGTGCCTACGCAGAGTGTGGCGGCTCTTATGAACTCGATTCATAAAGAGTACTGCTTCGTTTACGCTCATCCCGACACTGGCGAGCTTGTGTCAGCAGATCCAATTCGCAACGAGATTGATATGGCTATCATTCGCGATGCGAAGAGGATGCACCGTGGCTAGAAGTCAAGGTTTTCGCAGCTCTTCTTCAAGACATTTTGCGGGAGTAAGGATCTCGCTAGAAACGAAACTCCTGAAGGCTATAATCAGGAAGCCTGGTTGAAGGCAATAGAGACGTTCGACTCACTGGAGCATAAGGTATGAGTTGAACTTCCGATGGTTATTTGAATTTCTTAATATTGAAATTCACGAATTTATGTCTCGCAGGCAAAGTCTGTCCGCAACCGGGAAAATTCGAAGATGAAGAAGACGAAGGCGACACAAGGGTCGCTTAGTTTTTTTGGTCATCGCTCGAGGAACGTAAGTCGCTTAATATTAATATGCAATATATATGTGATTCATATTTTAATGTTGAAAAATTACATCGAAGGAAAGATGGGAGTATAGGCTCGGCTTTAGCGATATGGTCAGAAAAACACCATGACGCTAAGGGATCAAGGACGACGGACTTCGCGAAGTCGCAATTTGTAAGTTATTTGTTTTATTTACTATAATTAATTACTTAAATTATTCTTATCTGATAAGTTTTTTGTGGTTTTTTTTAAGGATCAAATCACCGCCCAAACGATAGATATTTTGCGGCAAGCGGAGGAGCAAAACACCGTGATCTCCCAAGAAGATGCAGAGATGTACATGATGCGTGAAGTTTTGGGAGTACGGAGAGACTGGGAAGTCGGTTTAGGGCCTTCGATCCCAAGTCATCATTGGGTGTTTCCCAAGCGCTAGATAGAGGCTCGTCAAGTTCGTCATCTCAGACCGATCCATTGGTTGCCAAGATGCGAGCTCAGATGGATGCCCAACAAGCCAAGCTGCAGGAGATGCGGCAACAGATCGCATTCCTCACCCAGATGCACAACCAGCCTCCCACGACTCCCCAACCTCCGCCTGCACTGCAAACAGGTGGCACTGATCAGCAGACGCCAGGTTCCACGCCGGGTTCTACGCCTGGTTCTATGGATTTCTTGCGAGATCGTCCTTACGGAAGTGGCGGAACAAGCGGCAGCGCATCAGGCAGCGGTGGACGAGGACGCGGAAGCGGTTCTCGAGGTTCTAGCAACTTATTCGGTAGAGGGAATTCTACTATCGATAAGTTGTATAGGAAAAAAAATTAGTAGTTAATTTTTTCGTTTTTTTAGAATGAATTTGTATTTTTAATTAACAATTCACTTTTCAGAATATTATTTCTAATTTAGAACTTTGTTAATTAATTTTTATTTAATTTTAAATGAATTTTAATTTAATTTTCTAATTTCTTATTTTGTAATTTTTTTTAATTACAATAACATATTCGGTGCGATAATGACGCACCCAATATGATGGCGGGAAGTGTATTAGGTGCGACATTGTCGCACCTGATATGAATATACCTGCCAATTTTAATAAATTTGGCACGAAAATAGATTGGGCATTAGGTGCGACATGTCGCACCTGAAAGTGTCGCACCTAAAGGTATGATTATTAGGTGCGACATGTCGCACCTAATGCCTTTAGCGACGGACTTTTAGGTGCGACTTTGTCGCACCTAATGTCGCACCTAATAAACTATTAGGTGCGACATTCCAGGCATTCGGTGCGACATTTGTCGCACCGGATGACGTTTTTTTGTCCTAGTGTCTAACGAGGACCCAGGTGACAAAACAAAAAGGACAAGAAGAGAGAGAGAGAGAGAGAGAGAGAGAGAGAGAGAGAGAGAGAGAGAGAGAGAGAGAGAGAGGCGGCCAACAACTAGAGAAAGAAGCTCTCAATCTCAAAATTGTGTGTTGTGAATTGTGAATGAGGTGGGGTATTTATAGGAGGAGGTTTGCCCTGAAAAGGTAGTTTCCTATTTTCCATTGAATATCACATATTCATGAGCAAATCATTGTTTCCTCTTTTCTCCCCTCTTGAATGTCCAACATGCCTCATTGCCACATGGATTTGTTTCCTTTTTTGCTTGCTCTCTCTTGGAAGAAAATCCCATTGCTTCTAGAAGCAAATTTGTTTCCTCTTTTTTTTTTACAAGTATCTTCATACATCAATACACAAAATAAATCTCTTTCTCTTGCTATGTTGGACGAAAATGAGGCTTCTATAACATGCTTCTAGATGTTTCTTTATTTGTTCATGACAACATAAGAAAAACTCATTTAGAATTTTCACATAAAATTCCATGAAATGAAATTCAATCCTCAAGACCCAAATTCTCAATATGGTTGTGTGACATATTTCATTGCCATCATATGACAATGTCAAAAAACTTATTTATTGACATTCATACCATCCTATGTCTAAAAGGACAAAATTACCCTGTAGACAATTTTCGTAAACCTTGTCTAGTTCAACATTTGAACTTGTTTTGACTTAGCTTTCTTATTTAACTAATCCTACTCTAATGACTTATGGTAGTGACCTCATGGATCCAAATGAACAAAGCTTGAGCTAGCGTACTTGGATTCAAAAGTTCACAAACCTTTTCCAAGTTCTAGCTTAATGTCAACTGACTCCACTAAAGAGTTGACACTGAAATCTCTCGGTTCAAATGAATATATTTTCTACTCAAGAATTCTACTTAATTGTAAAGAGTGGATCCATTGAATATTATCTATGTTTACCCTTCATGAATATCATCAACTAGATGAGATTTACAAAATTACCATTTTACCCTTCTAGTTGTTATTTCCCCAACTCCTTTGTCGCTTGTGAATAAGTTAGAAACAATGTATTGACGAAGAGCTAACAAGTCACATTGATTCATCCAAAAGAGTCATGACTCAATTTGGACATTGGTCAGTTCATTTATTCACATTCCAAGGAACAAAGCATGAGGTGATATACATTGCATTTCAACAATCTTGTACATGAATTCCATATCTATGAGATCTTCACAAAGTTGTTCATGACATCTTCATAACTTAGTATTTCATCAATAGGTCTTGTCTATAGCACATAGTGAATCTAGAACTCTGACCTTCTAAAATGAGAATACGTAAGCAACATGTCTCATTTTAGGATTGAGGTAAGCATGATGCAATTCATACATAGTGACTCCGTGACATAAGAGGTTAAATGGTTTGTTCTTATTCTGTCTCTAGAAGTGCACTTGTCAATTCAGTATCTTCAGAAGATACCTAGGAAGAACTATAGAGTCTCCAACTCTCTATGTCCCATAACCAGACATCATACATTCTCCTAACAGTCATACTGAGATCAATAGTCATTTGATCCTTAGATTGTGAATATACTGTTTAAGCAAACCATGAAGAGTTTGTTCATGCAAATCTATATTTGACTCTTCATTTCTTGATAGGTTTGTTTAAGGACTAAAGACTATAGTTTATCATAAAGCTTCAAATAGACAAGGAAGAATGAATGAATGTTTGAACTTTTATTAATTATTCTGCAGTTACAAGCAAGAGTCTTCGTGAGACTTTATTACATCAAATGTATATAAGTAATGACTACTACTCTTCTTGTGGGCATCATTGACAACAAGGACATGCTCATGTCGGCGATGATAAACTCATAATTTTATCTGTCCCCACGCAATCGCATCTTGTCGAGTTTGTTGGAATTGATCTAGGGTTTAAGAAAAAGTTTAACGCTTCGGTAAGCGGCGGAATTTTAAAAATTTTCTTTTTCAAGTAAAACAGTTTTTACTAACCTAGACAAAGAGCAAGTACATATAAATAAAACTATTATGAGCATAGAAGTTTACTAACCTTTTTAGACGCTTGAATGTTGAGAAGCTTTTGGAAAAAGGTTGCAACGTTTGTCTCCCCTCGCAGCACGTCTCTCTTCCTTCCTCGGCAACTCGAGCTACCACGAAAGTTTCTATCACTAAATCACTCGAGAGAAAAGGAATTAGTGTGTGGGCACTTTTAAACACTACGACTTAAGAACGAGTCTTGAAGTCGAAGAGCTAAACTCTAGGTCAAATGTGGACCTAGGTGCCAAAACAAAAATCGAAAATTAACTAGAGAGAGAGAGAGGATAGGCCAAGTTCTAGAGAGAGAGTCTCTCAAATCTCTTAAACTTGGATGAATGAAATGTGATGAATAAGGCTCCTATTTATAGGAGAGGTCTCACCTTCAATAAGGTAGTTTCCTGTTCTATAGAATATCACATATTCATGAGCCAATTTCCTTTTCTTCTCCTTCATTTGGGTGGCCAAGACTTGCCAAGCAAGTCCTTGGATTTGTTTCCTCTTTTATTTGCTTATCCCTTGACCCATTTGGGCGCCCAACTTAGTTTCCTCTTATTGGAAATTTGTTTCCTCTTTTTCTTTTGGCAAGTATCTTCATACATTCATGCACAAAATATTCTCTCTTTCTTTGGGTATGTTGGGCGCCTATTTCAATCCAGAAAGGCCTTCTATAAGCTTTTCCATTTGTTCATGACAACATGAAAAAGGCCCATTAAGAATTTTCAATAAAATTCTTATGAAATGAAATTAATCCACACGGCCCAATAAGACTAATATTGGCCGAGTGATATATGTCACTAAATGACCTTGTCAAAAAATTTATTGACATTCATTTCATCCTATGTCTCAAAAGACAATAATACCCTTTTGACAATTTTCGAAAAACTTGTCTCGTTTTTGTTTTGACTTAACTTCTAGTTTAACTATTCCTACTCGATGTGATTCGTGACAATGACCTCATGGATCCAAATGAACAAAGCTTGAGCTAAACACTTGGACTCAAAAGTTCACAAACCTTTTCCAAGTTTAGCTTAATGTCAACTGACTCCACTAAAGAGTTGACACTGAAAATCTCTCGGTTCAAATGAATTTATTTTCTACTCAAGAATTCAACCTAATTGTAATGAGTGGATCCACAGAATATTATCAGTGTTTACCCTTCATGAATATCATCAGCTAGTCGGGATTTACAAAATTACCATTTTACCCTTCTAGCTGTTATTTCCTCAACTCCTTTGTCGCTTGTGAATAAGTTAGAAACAATGTATTGACGAGGAACTAACAAGTCACATTGTTTCATCCAAAAGAGTCATGAATCAATTTGGACACTGGCCAGTTCATTTATTCACATTCCAAGGAACAAAGCATGAGGTGATATACATTGCATTTCAGCAATCTTGTACATGAATTCCATATCTATGAGAACTTCACAAAGTTACTCATGACATTCTCACAACTTAGTACTTCACCAATAGGCCCTGTTCGGAATCACATAGTGAGTCCAAACTCTGACTTTCTCAAATGAAAATACGTAAGCTGTGAAATGGCATGTCTCATTTCAGGATTAAGGTAAGCACGATGCAATTCATACGTAGTGACTTCGAGACATAAGAGGTTAAATGGTTTGTTCTTATCTTGTCTCTAGAAGTCCACTGGTCAATTCAGTACCTTCGGAAGATACCTAGAAGAACTATAGAGTCTCCAACTCTCAATGCCTCATAACCAGACATCATAGATTCTTCTAACAATCATACTGAGGTCAATAGTCCTTTGACCCTTAGATTGCGAATATATCGTTTTAAGCAAACTACGAAGAGTTTGTTCATGCAAATCTACATTTGTCTCTTCGTAAGTTGTTTAGTTTGTTTATGGACTAAAGACTAATGTTCTATCATAAAGCTTCAAACAGACAAGGAAGAATGAATGAACGTTTCAACTTTTTATTAATGAATAAGCAATTACAAGCAAGAGTCTTCATGAGACTTTATTACATCAAATGTACAATATAAAGACTATAACTCTTCTTGTGGGCACCATTGACAACAAACTCCCACTTGACTCAAAGAAGATGTGTATAGTCCTTCATGCCTAATCCATCTCGATGTTGGTCGAAGACCTTGTTCGCTAGGGCCTTGGTAAATGGATCTACTAGGTTGTTCACCGTTGAGATCTTCTTCATTTCCACGTCTTTGCGCTGCACGATCTCTCGAATCAAATGGTATTTCCTATCAATATGCTTAGAGCATTTATGGCTTCGAGGTTCCTTTGAGTTAGTGACAGCCCCACTATTATCACAATAAAGGGTCATGGGCTTGTCGACGTTTGGAATAACTTCCAAATACTTAAGGAATTTTCTAAGCCATACAGCCTCTTTGGATGCTTCACAAGCAGCCACATATTCTGCTTCCATTGTGGAGTCAGCAATGCAAGATTGCTTAATACTTCTCCACACAACAGCTCCACCATTAAGGATGAACACAGATCCCGAAGTGGATTTCCTGGAATCCTTGTCCGCTTGAAAATTGGAGTCGGTATATCCCGTCATAGTCAGGTCAGTACCTGAGTATGTAAGCATCAAGTTCCTAGTTCTTCGAAAATACTTAAGAACATGCTTAACAGCAATCCAGTGCTCGGGTCCATGGTTGGATTGGAAACGGCTAACTACGCCAACGGCGAAACAGATGTCAGGTCTAGTGCAAAGCATAGCATACATGAGGCTTCCTACGGCAGAGGCGTAAGGAATTTTCCTCATGTCTTCAATCTCTTGTGCAATCTTGGGAGACTGGTCCTTAGAGAATGAGACTCTATGCCTAAAGGGTGTTTGGCCCTTCTTGGAGTCTTGCATCGAGAAGCGATCCATCACCTTATCAATATAAGAGGCTTGAGAGAGCGACAGTGTCCAATTTTTCCTATCTCGAAAGATTTGGATCCCCAAAATGTACGCGGCTTCTCCTAGATCCTTCATATCGAATTGATTTGCCAGCCAGACCTTAACCTCAGACAACTTACCCACGTCATTACCAATGAGTAGTATATCATCGACATATAGTACCAGAAACACAACTTTGCCTTCGTGTATTAACTTGTAAACACAAGGCTCATCTATTGACTGTTCAAAGCCGAAGCTCTTTACAGTTTCATCGAATCTAATATTCCATGACCTAGATGCTTGCTTTAATCCATAAATGGACTTAAGCAACTCACAAACCTTGGTCTCTTGACCTTCTTCCACGAAACCGTCTGGTTGAGCCATGTAAATGCGCTCGTCAAGATTGCCATTCAGGAAGGCTGTCTTGACATCCATTTGCCAGATCTCATAGTCGAGAGCTGCAGCTATGGATAGGAGTATGCGGATGGATTTAAGCATCACGATTGGCGATAAGGTTTCTTCATAGTCAATCCTTCTTGTTGGGTATAACCCTTAGCCACAAGTCGTGCTTTGAACGTCTCGACGTTCCCATCAGGACCCTTTTCTTCTTGTATATCCACTTACAACCTACGGGTTTAATCCCTTCAGGAAGGTCTACAAGTTTCCAGACTTTGTTGACATACATCGAGTGCATCTCAACTTTCATGGCGTCAAGCCAAAGGTTTGATTCAGAACAAGCTATCGCTTGGCTATAGGAAACAAGATCATCCATGTCAGAGACGGCTACGAGAGAGTCTCCATAGGACATATACCTGTCAGGCTTTTGAGTAGCCCCCCCACTACGTCGAAGTACTACTTGACGAGATTCTGATGAGTTAGGTTGTGTTTCAGTTGGGGTAAGAACAGTTCTTACAGATGGGGTAGAAGCTTCCTCACCCAACTTTTCTTCAAGCATAATTTTGCTTCTAGGTTTTGCATCCTTCATAAAGTCCTCCTCAAGGAAACGAGCATTCGTGCTAACAAAAGTCTTATCGTCCTCGGGACTATAGAAAGTAAAACCCTTGGTTTCCTTTGGATATCCAATGAACAGACACAATTCTGACCTACTAGCCAACTTACTAGTCTTTTGCCTCAGCACGTGTGCGGGGTAACCCCAAATTTTGATGCGGCCAAGATTCACTTTACGGCCAGTCCATCGTTCATAAGGAGTACCAGGAACCGTCTTGGACGGAACTTGGTTCAGAATATAAGCGGCTGTTTCGAGGGCATATCCCCAAAAGGAAAGAAGGAGTGATGAGTAACTCATCATTGATCTAACCATCTCCATAAGAGTTCGGTTTCTTCTCTCTGACACTCCGTTTTGTTGAGGTGTGCCAGGTGCGGTAAGCTGAGAAGCGATACCTTCTTCTTTAAGAAAGTCATCGAACTCTCCAGACATATACTCACCACCTCGATCAGATCGAAGGGTTTTGATCACTTTGCCAGTTTGCTTTTCCACTAAAGCCCTAAAGACCTTAAATACGTTAAAGGTCTCGGATTTGTGTTTGAGCAAATAGACAAAACCATATCGCGAGTAATCATCGGTGAAGGTAATGAAGTATTCGTATCCTCCACGTGCCTGTTGGCTGAGCGGACCATATACATCAGAATGTACTAGTTCCAGCAACTCAGTAGCTCTTCGACCCTTATCGGAGAAAGGTCGCTTAGTCATTTTTCCTTCTATGCAGGATTCACAAGTAGGTAGTGAACCTATTGCAGAGGCTTGGAGTGGACCGTCCCTCACAAGTCTCTTAATCCTATCTAGACTGATATGACCAAGTCTTAAGTGCCATAGGTATGTTGATTTTGTTAGATCGGAGGATTCAGAAAGTTTGATCCTCTTTGGCTCCCTAATTAGATCATTATCTATTTCGGTGTCTAAAAGAGAAGGTTGAGCGGGATAGATGTAGAAACGAGCATTCTTCATACATGCATCAGTGACAAAAGAATTATCAGGAAACGAAATACGAATTCCATTCTTAATGAACTTTAAACAATAATCTTGCTCAAGAAGACGAGCAATGGATATTAAGTTCTTCCCAAAGGCAGGAACAAAATAAACATTATTCAAGTTTAAAATGCGGTCTTCAAAAGACAGCGTCACGGATCCCACAGCCTTCGCAGACACCAGGCTCCCATCACCCCATTTGAAACAGAACTCGCCTTCATCTAAGCTTTTGGTTTTCTTGAAACCATTCAAGGAACAACAAATATGGTTAGTAGCATCGGAGTCAAGAATCCACGTTGATACATTATTAGCTACTAAGCATGCTTTGGTAACTAGTACAATACTATGTTCCTTTGCTTTGAGATAGGCATGACAGTTCTTTTTATCGGCCTTATGAGGTCTCTTCTTAGTTCCAGAGGTGGAGGCTTTTTGCTCGGTAACATGTGCCTCTCCTAGATTTCTCTTTCTCTTAGTGAGACCTACAGCAGTGTGAAGTTCCTTCATAAGCTTGGTAACAATGTACTCTAGCGTGTTTATGGAGTAGTTCATCTTGGAGGTATCAAGAGATGCGGGGAGAGTTTCTAAGATCATATCTATGAAAATCCGGAATTATAAAAAACTGGACTTTCGGAACAGCCGCGCACCTTAGAGTAAAATCGCCATATCTGGCGGCTCCGATGTCCTTTTGACCCAAAACCGGTGGCATTGGAAAGAGGACAAACAGACCTTTAATTTTACTGCGGCTCCGATGTCTTCAACCCGATCATTTGGTCCCGGATCGGCCACATTTTCTTGTGAATTCTTGTTGGACAGCTCCAACAATTGATCTTTGACACTTTTTGTGGATTCTTGGAAACTTTATTTCATGTTTATCCTGAACAAACTCCACTCCCCTTTCATATGGTTGACTGTGTCTTCCACAGATTTCAACTGAGCTTGTGTTAAAAAGTAGATGCTAGAAATGTTATTTTTACTAGACAGAAATCAACAAAGAATACAATTTACATACCTCTGAATCTTTGTTGGGGCATGAATGAGGGCTTTGACGGAAGGGATGTGTCTCCAGATGATTCAACCCATGCATGTAACAAAATGTCAACAATTGTTAAGAATATTGGCAACAATTGATGTTATATGTCAACAATTAACATCTATTGTTGGCATTGATGTCAACAATATATGTCAATTGTTGACATCTATGTCAACAAACAGAGAACCCAAAACTCACAGATGTCAACAATAAATATCTATTGTTGATATCAAAACCATTAAAAAAACATTTAATGAGAAATTAATACATTAGGTCATAGCTTCTGGGTATTCTTCATTGTGGTCTCCAAATGCAATCCTCACCGAAGAGTTTAAACTCCAAATCCTCGAATTGGAAATCGATGCTTTGGAAAGTGTTGTCCACAACATGGATCACCGATTTCCACCGATGTAAAAGTGAAAATGTCGTCTCGGACACTTTCTCGCAAAACGCGAGAGATGTGAGCACAACATTGTCTCAAAAGCCCATATCTGTAGAGGATACATAAATGAAGGAAATTTTATCTTTCCATTCAACTCAAACTTCGAGGAAACATTATTGATGTACTTACGGGCGCATTCTAGGAAAAACTTCCAAACCATATTACCCCACGGATGTGAGTTAAATGCGTCTAGGTCCTCAACCAACTTAACGTAGAGCTAATCTGGAACGTTTGTATGCGGAGCGGCACCGAGGAACACGTTTAAGAGAAAATGAAGGAGTAAGAACTTTACCCTCTTCTCAGCATTTTTCCAACCTTTGCTTTCTTCGAGTTGCGAGGTCAGCACACCCCGAGTCTTGAACGTCCCATTATTGAAGATGCTCATATATAATCTACCTTCGACAACTTCCGTGTAGTTGCGAGCTTCGTAGTTGTTGACTACATGAAGACCCGTGATGTCCGCGAAATGATTTATTGAAAAAGCCCGAGGTTCACCCCCAAGCTCTATAAGAGAGCATCGCGACTCTTATGTCCATCAGAATTACCAATCCTCATCAACAAGTGGTTGATAATATTTGAAGACCGGTTGACCTTTGGGAGTTTTAAAAATGGGCCGAAGCAGGAATTATTAAATAGAGCAGTCTCATCTTCGGTCATATCAGTGGCTTCTTTAAATTTGTCAAGTGATCCATAAAAAGTGAAATTATGGTCCAATATATCCCCTTCGGGGAAAAACCTATTCCATCCCTGAAAATCATTACAAATAAGTGTTGTCAATGGTGCCCACAAGAAGAGTAGTAGTGTCTTTTTATGTACATTTGATGTCATATAGTCTTACGAAGACTCTTGCTTGTAACTGCTGAATAATCAATAAAAGTTGAAACGTTCATTCATTCTTCCTTGTCTGAAGCTTTATGATAAAACCTTAGTCTTTAGTCCATAAACAAACCTAACAACATATGAAGAGACAAATGTAGATTTGCATGAACAAACTCGTCATGGTTTGCTTAAAACAATATATTCACAATCTAAGGATCAAAGGACTATTAATCTCAGTACGATTGTTAGGAGATTCTATGATGTCTGTTTATGGGACATTGAGAGTTAGAGACTCTATAGTTCTTCTAGGTATCTTCTGAAGGTACTGAATTGACCAGTGAACTTCTAGAGACAAGATAAGAACAAACCATTTAACCTCTTATGTCTCGAGGTCACTACGTATGAATTGCATCATGCTTATCTCAATCCTGAAATGAGACATGTCATTGCATAGCTTACGTATTCTCATTTTAGAAAGTCAGAGTTCGGACTCACTATATGATTCTTAACAGAACCTATTGGTGAAATACTAAGTTATGAATACGTCATGAGTAACTTTGTGAAGATCTCATAAATATGGAATTCATGAACAAGATTACTGAAATGCGATGTATATCACCTCATGCTTTGTTCCTTGGGATGTGAATAAATGAACTGATCAGTGTCAAAATTGAGTCATGACTCTTTTGTATGAAACAATGTGACTTGTTAGCTCATCGTCAATACATTGTTTATAACTTATTCACAAGCGACAAAAGAGTTGAGGAAATAACAGCTAGAAGGGTAAAATAGTAATTTTTCAAATCCCGACTAGCTGATGATGTTCATGAAGGGTAAACATAGATAATATTCAGTGGATCCACCCATCATAATTTAGTTGAATTCTTGAGTAGAAAATAAATTCATTTGAACCGAGAGATTCTAAGTATCAACTCTTTAGTGGAGTCAGTTGACATTAAACTAAACTTGGAAAAGGTTTGTGAACTTTAGAGTCCACGTATTTTAGCTCAAGCTTTGTTCATTTAGATCCATGAGGTCACTGTCACAAATCATATCGAGTAGGAATAGTAAACTATAAGCTAAGTCAAAACAAGAACGAGACAAGTTTTACGAAAATTATCAAAAGGGTAATTTTGTCTTTTTGGAAATAGGATGAAATGAATGTCAATAAATTTTTTGACAATGTCATATGATGACATATTATCACTCGGCCATAACAAGATCATTGGGCCTTTTGGATTAATTTCATTTCATATAATTTTATTTGAAAATTCTTAATGGGCATTCACTACTACAAATGCTGTTTTCCGGTGCGGAAGACATTCGGGTGCCACTTTTCGCACCAAATATTCGCACCAAATAAGGCTTTCAGGTGTGACTTTTCGCACCCAAAACTCAAACAAGCATTTGAAAATTTTCGCTGATTTTTTTAAGTCGCACCCAAAAGTTTATCAAAACTATTAGGTGCGATATAGTCGCACCCATAGGCTGAAAATATTTTAGCGGCCAACTTTCCCCCTCTTTTTGGTTAAAATATCATTGGGTACGGAAAATTGCACCCAAAAGTGTCGTTGGGTGCGACTTTTCGCACCCAAAAGTGTTATTGGGTGCGACAAAGTCACACCCAAATGTCCTATATTTTTCCGAGGCCAAATTTTCCCCCTCTTTTTACAAATATCATTGGGTGCGACTTTTCGCACCCAAAAGTACTAACACAGGTCTGTGTCATTGGGTGCGACAAAGTCGCACCCAAATTCAAAGTTTTATATAAATCAAATTTCTGCTCGATTTTCATTCTATCCGAGCCAAAACATTTCATTTCGCCTCTCTCTCTTCGATTTCTCTCCTACAAATTCTCCGACCACCACCACACTCCGAGCTCCGTCACCGCCACCACTCCGAGCTTCGTCGTCGTGATCTCTCTCCGGCTAGGTAATCCATCGCTCTCACTCTTAGATTCTCATCCTCACTTTGTCTCTCCCCCTTCTCTCTAACACACACTCTCTCTCTCTCTCAGCCTCCGACCAGCCCCTCCGACAAACCTTTCCGCTGCAGCCCCTCCGACCAGCCCCACCGCTGCAGCCCCTCCGACCAACCCCTCCAAAACCCAAATTTTCTAGGGTTTGGAACTTGAATTTGGGGCTTTGTGGAAATCAGTTGTATCTCTCGTTCTATGCTCGATTTTTGCTTGTTGAGTAGTGGATTGAAGGATATTATTTGGTTTCGATGATGATTCTGTGAGGTTTTGGTTTGTTCTTGGTGTTGGCCGTGTGTTTCTGGTGTTAGCCGTGTGTTTTTTATGCTGGTCGTGTTGAGGCTGTAATGATTTTTTTTTTTTATGAATTTTGGATATTTGGATTGGGTTGTTTTTCGGCCGAGGGATTTGGTTATTTGGCCGTGTGAGCATGTCTTGGCCGTGTGAGCACCTAAATGTCGCCATTTTTTTTTTATTTTTGGTGACTTTTTAGGTGCGACTTTAGGTGCGGAAAGTCGCACCTAAATGTCGCACCCGAAATTCAAGACTTTTGGGTGCGACTTTTCGCACCCAAGACTTTTAGGTGCGGACTTTCGGGTGCGGAAAAGTCGCACCCAAAGTCGCACCTAAAGATATCTTTGGGTGCGAAAATTGACTTTTTGGTGCGAAAAAAGTCGCACCCAAAGGTCTTTTTTGTACTAGTGATTTCTTATATTGTCATGAATAAATGAAAAAACATCTAGAAGCTCCTTCTAGATGCTCTTGGCCGCCCAACATAGATAGAAAAATGAGAGATTATTTTGTGCAGTAATGTATGAAGATACTTGCCAAAAGAAAAAGAGGAAATAAATTTCCTCTATGAGAAAAGGGAATTTCGGCCAAGCTAGGGGGAAGCAAAAGAGGAAACAAATTCAAGCCTTCTTGAAGCTCTCTTGGCCGTGTGAATGAGGAAGGAAGGAGAGCACATTTTGCTCATGAATATATGATATTCTATAGAAGAGGAAACTACCTTATTGAAGGTAAAACCTCTCCTATAAATAGAGTCATCATTCCTCTCATTTTATTCATTCCAAAGTTTTAGAGATTGAGAGCTTCTCTCTCTAGCTTAGCCGCCTATCTCCCCTCTCTCTCTCTCTCTCTCTCTAAGTTTTCTTTCATTTTTGTTTTGGCACCTAGGTCCACATTTGACCTAGTGTTTTAGCTCTTCGACTTTGAGACTTGTTCTTGAGTCGTCATGTTTAAAAGTGTCCACACACTAATTCCTTTCTTTTTCGAGTGATTATTGTGATAGAATCTTTTGTGGAAGCTCGAGTTCCCGAGGAAAGAAGAGAGACGTGCTGCGAGAGGAGACGAACGTTTCAACCTTCCTAAGGCTTCTCAACGTTCAAGCTTCTCAAAGGTTAGTAAACATATAATGATCATTTATAGTTTTAATTTATATGTATTTGCTCTTTGTCTAGGTTAGTAAAATCCTTTCACTTGTTTAAAAGAAAATTTTTAAATTCCGCCTCTTGCTCGAAGCGTTAAATGTTTTCTTAACCCTAGATCAATTCCAACAATAAGAATCTAAAATCAGGGAATCTTCAAAGATTATCAATTGTTGACATCTACCTTCAAACATTAGCAACTGTTGATGGATATTGTTGACATCTATATGTCAAAAATTGGTATTAATTGTTGACATGTAGATGTCAACAATTGCCATCAACTGTTGACATCTAAGTCAACAATTGATACCAAGTGTTGACATTGATGTCAACGGTTGATGGCAATTGTTAAAATCTATATGTCAACAACTGGTATCAATTGTTGACATATAGATGTCAACAATTCCAATTGTTGACATATAGATGTCAACAATTCCAATTGTTGACATATATATGTCAACAATTCCCATCAACTGTTGACATCAATGCCAAGAATTGGTGTCAATTGTTGACTTCGATGTCAACGGTTGATGGCAATTGTTGACATCTTTTATTATGTTTCTCGTGTTTCAATATGGTTATTTGTTGATATCTACGTCCACAAGTACCCCAATTTGTTTACCATTTTAACCAAAATATAGTTC
This sequence comes from Urtica dioica subsp. dioica, assembly GCF_054948205.1. NCBI lineage: Eukaryota > Viridiplantae > Streptophyta > Magnoliopsida > Rosales > Urticaceae > Urtica > Urtica dioica. The sequence goes on along the minus strand of NC_142758.1, from coordinate 6,174,735 downwards.
TACAACAATAACTCACAAATTAAAACTAACCCTAAACCGAAAATCAATCAACAATATTCTCTTCGATCAATTATCCAAAACCAAATCCAAAAAACTAAACCGAGATTCAAAAATTCAATCAATAATCCATAAATCAATCAACAATTCAATCAAAAATCAATTACACAAAACTAAACCCCCAAAACTAAACTGAGATTCAACAATTCAATCAATAATCGACAAATCAATAACCAATTCAATCAACAAGCAACTAACCAAATCTAAACTGAGATCCAACAATAAAGAGAAAATGAGAAAACCCCCAAAAATAGCCTCATTTTTTTGTTGCTATTTTACAGGGTGTTTTGAGGGAGGACCTGGGGTTTTCTTTATCTTCCGCATCAGACGAAGATAGTGTGGGTTTCACCCTACGCCGCGGCTTCTTCGTGGACGTCTTCACATGTGGTTTAGGTGAAGTCATCGTTTTTCTTTTCCGGGAGGGGGGCGAACGCTTGGGTGAGGATTCTGACTCCTCAGGTGCCTTCGATTTTGTCCGAGGACTCCTTTGCGTTATAGGTTCAAAAGGTTGTTTGGGTTTCTGAACGTTGTTTAGATCCACTTAAAGATGGGATTAGGGTTTGTGTTTTGTGGGTTTTTGAAGGTTATAGAGCATGAGAGAGAGAGAGAGAGAGAGATAGCGCGAAAGAAGGAATCGGAAGGTTGTTTAAAGAGAAAGAGCGCGAGAGAAAATGAAGATGATGGTTCTTCGAAATCAGAATTGCAAGGAAGTTTGGAGATGAGCGAGAGAGAAGGCTACCGGTTCGGTGTTTGTTTGGGAAAAGAGAGAAAGAACAGATGGTTTAAATGAGAGAGAGAGAGAGAAGGCGGGAACATTAAATTAAATTAGGAGAGAAAATGCTAAGAATAACAAACTTGAGGTTAAAATTGTATTTATACAAAGAGAAATTGCCTCATTTGCCACCACTTTCATAACATTTTCCCACTTTCCACCAAAAAGCTAATTTGGCCCAACATGCCACCCTCACATGTGTAAAAAGTCAAGTTTGCCCTTCACTATTATTTTATTAGCAATTCCACAACAAACTTTTAAGACAACATTTATTAGGTCTCATACCTCATTTTTGTTTTTGATTCTATACAGTCACACTCTCTCTCCTCCTTCGTTCATCTCTTCTCTCTCTCGTCCAGATCTTCTCTCTCTCTTTTCCCCATCTCGTCCAAGCTCATAAAACTCGTGAACATAGCTCAGAAAAGTCGTCGGAGGAGTTCGGAGGAGCATTCCGAATCTCAGCCCAAAAAAAAGAGAAATTGGAATGCACGAAATAAAGCCCTAGGTTTGTTGTTTTTTCATTTTCCGGGTATAAAAAAGCTCTATGTCTTCAAATAATGAAGTTTTTGTTGTTTAAAAGATTGGGTTTGTTATGGGTATGTTATGTGATTTTTGAAGATGATGTTCATTATTTGTTGACATCTATGTCAACATTGTTGACATCTATGTGAACAATGTTGATATCTATGTCAACAATGTTGACATCTAAAGTTAACAAATATTAACTATATTGACTTTTTTTGTACGCAGTGATGGCGGATATTTATTTATTATTCAAGCACAGTGGAACTTGGGTTGAACCTGAATGGTATCACGAGAAAGGATCTTTCGGAATTGTGGTGCCGTACGACGTCAACTTCGCTAGTTTGATGCAAATCATTTACATGAACTTACATAAATCACGATCCACTCATAGCGTTGGTGTTGCATACTCGATGGCTGGTGTAGTGCAGCATGTTGAGATAACCAACGATGACACGCTCAAAGGTTACTTATATTTGCGGAGAAGAGGGAAAGATGACATGGAGAAATTTCAATTGATATTGGAAGTATATGAAAAACAATCGGGTCCCGATTCACCAGGGTTGGATCCACTCCCAACAGCCGTGGTAGTGGTTGTGTTGGAAATCTACCTAGAAGAGTTTCCGACATGCCATCTATAGCCGAGGAGGGGTGTGGTTCAGTCCCAACTCTTGATCAAACTGTGGGATTAGATGACTTTATGTTATTTGACAATGCGGCACAACGACGATGCTATCCACCACCACAAAACTCCCCTCCACCACAAAACTCGCCTCCACCACCACAAAACTCGCCTCCACCACAAAACTCGTATCCACTGCGAAACTCGCCTCCACCACAAAACCCTCATCCGCCACCATGATCTCCTCCACCACCACGCAACTCCACTCCTCCACTGTATTCGCCACTGAATTCACATAGCGTCCCAAGTTCATCTACTAGGAACGGCGCAGACGATGCCACTATTGTTTTGGATGACCATTCCCCTATATATATTGAGCTTCATGCATTGTCCACTAATTAAAAGGCTTTACAGAAACACTTGATATTGTTCGCCGTAGTCAACGACTTCGCATATAAGACAAAGAACTTAGACAAAAAATCTCTGCACATTGTTTGTCCGGGAGAGGGCTGTAATTGGGCTATTCGAGCTGTGAGAAAGGCAAACACGCCCATATTTCAAATTAGAAGGTAAATTATCTTTATGTTCCATATGTTCTCTGCATGTTGACTTCTTATGTCAACAGTTTATGTCCACTGTTGACATAGATGTCAACAAACAAAGAGCAGATTGTTACAGATGTCAACATTGTTGACATCTGTGTATAATTCTCAACTTTTTCTCCGGTGATACTCATGGAATTTTCATGTTTCAAATTTGACAAAGACCATAGTTGTGCCTTACACGTAAGACAAGGACATCACCCGCAAGCGACGAGTGAGCTAATTGGAGAGGTTGTAAAGCACAAGTGTATTGATCCAACGACGGGTATGTGCAAACCGAAAGAGATAATGAGTTATATGCAATCGGATTACGGTGTTTCCATGACTTACAAAAAAGCTTGGCTGTCCAGAGAGAAGGCACTAAAGTCCCTCTACGGTAGTTCAGCAGATTCGTACGCGTTCTTACCTAAGTTAAGGTACACGATCGAGACTAAGAATCCCGGTTCTTTTTTTGACCTAGTCACTGGTGCGGGTGGCGTATTTGTCAGTTTTTTCATGGCACTCGGCCCTTGGAGAAGTGGTTGGGAGTACCTTAGACCTGTGATTATCGTTGATGGTACCCATTTGAAGAACTATTATAAAGGTACGTTGTATACATCGTGTAGGATGGATGGAAACAAGCAAATTTTTCCATTAGCCTATTGTGTTGGTCCTTCAGAATCTAGCGAGACTTGGACTTACTTCTTCGCCAAATTGAAGGACGCACATGGGGAACGGGAGAATCAAGTATTTGTATCTGATAGACACACTGGCATAATCAATGGCGTGATGACGGTATTTCCGAATTGTGATCATGGTTTTTGCATGTACCATCTCCATAATAATTTGAAGACTGCTTTTAGGGGGATTACTAAGGTATATACTACGGAGTATTCGCAGGCAACTTACGCAGCTGTACATCATCATCATGACGACATTTCGAGTTTGGATATTCCCCCTGAGGTGGAGAATATCCACGTTCTTGCGCCTCAGCACCAAGCACGTGCCGCCGGTAGGCCAAAAAAGCAAAGAATACCCTCTCAAGAGGAGAATGTTATTAGCCGCAAGTGTGCACATTGCGGAGAAATTGGTCACAATCGTCAAACTTGTAATAGTGTTACTCCATTGTCCTAGCCTCCTTTGTCAAACTTTTTTGTTGATTTTATTCTTTTTTTGTGTATGATACTTCTTGATTTCAGATATTATTGTGTACTTTGTTTGTGACTTCAGATATTATTGTGAGTTTTTACTTTGTTTGTGATTTCAGATGTCAACAATTTTAACATAGATGTCAACATTGTGTACATAGATGTCAACAATGTTGACATAATTACTTGTCTTTAAAATATAATAGAAAATACATATTTTAACAAAAACTAAATTAAATAAATAAGAGTTCATGCATCAATTTTCTTCATTCATCCATCTCGATGTCCGATTCCGCCTCTTTTGCAATTTTCACTACCCCGTGTCGGTATATGTCGATGGTGAACTTATGTCGGTACATGGCCATGTCTTCTTGTTTGATCGCCGACACGTCAAACCCGTGAGTCATAAACTCAATGGTCTTCACAACAAACATGCCACAATCGCTGCTGTTTTACAAAAATATGGTATTAGATAAATTTGTGTATTACTGGTAATATTAAACAATATGTAACCATGTTGACATCAGATGTCAACAATGTTGACATCTAATGTCAACATCTCTTTCATCAAATCTCAATGAAGAAAATAATTACCTCTGTTTTGCCTTTCTAGTTTTTCTTCTTCTTCTTCTTCTTCTTCTTCTTCTTCTTCTTCTTCTTCTTCTTCTTCTTCTTCTTCTTCTCATTCAAAATGTGATCCTCACCAATGGCGTTGAACGCTAACTCCTCCGATTGAAAATCGATGTTTTGTAATGTGTTTTCCAAGACATGAGTCACCGATTTCCAACGTCGCATCAGTGGAATAGCTGTTTCCGACACTTTGTCACACAACACGAGTGACGTGAACACAAGCATCGTCTCGAATGCCCAAATCTGTAGTGGAAGGTTGATCTTCTCTTTTGAGTCGGACTTCCAGCGAACGTTCTTCACGTACTTGAGGGCGTTTTCGTGAAAGAATTTCCAAACCACGTTACCCCATGGATATTTGTTAAACTGGTTTAATTCCTCGACCATCTCAACGTACGACAAATCGGGAATGTTGGTGTGGCCGGGTGCACCAAGGATAACGTTGCACAGGAAGTGAAGGATTAAGAACTTCACCCACCTCTCGGGATTGTCACACCCTTTGCTCTCCTTCAGTTTAGAAGTCAGCACTGCCCGTGACTTTACCGTGCCATTATGAAAAATGTCCAAGTACAAACCCCCGTCAACAACTTTATTGTACTCGAGAGCTTCAAAGTTATCGACGATGCAGAGACTAGTGATTTCCACGAAGTGCTTTATCGTGAAAGCACGTGGTTGTCCGGCAACCTCAATAAACAGTGCATCTTCGCACTCCTCTTGGCCATCATACTTACCAACCCTCATTAGCAAGTGGTTGATAATCTTCGAAGATCGGTTGATTTTCGGCAGTTGAAGAAACTGGCCAAAGCAGGAATTGCTAAACAAGGCCCTCTCTTCTTCGGTCATATCCGCAGCGTCCTCGAATTTCTCGAGGGATCCAAAGAAACTGAAATTATGGTCTACAATGTTCCCTTCGGGAACAAATCTCGAACAACCCTGAAAATTACGATTAACTGCTAAGGAAATGATATTAGAATAAGGAAAAAAACAATATATTGTTGACATCTATGTCTACATTGTTGAAAACGATGTCTACATTGTTGACATCGATGTCAACAATGTAGACATCGATGTCAACTGTTGATATCGATGTCTACAATGTTGATATAGATGTCAACAATATTGACATATATGTCTACAATGTTGACATCGATGTAAATATTGTTGATATCTATTCATAGACAAATACAACAACAATACAGAGAAATATTCCAACAAGTATTCAGAGACAAAATCACCAACAAATATTCAGAGACAAAACCGATTCCCATGTTCAGAGACAAATATTCCGAAAAATCAAGAAAATCAACAACACTAACCCAAAATAAATCAATAAAAATCAAAATAAAATAGGGATTTTGGATCGAAGACTAATCTGCTTTGTAGTTCCCATTTTAGTACGAGGTTTTTTGACGGTTTTGGGAACGAATTCTTCCTCTTCTGTGTCCGACGAACCAGCGGTGATGATCTTCCTCTTTGGCGGCTTCTTCACCGCGATTTTCGTCAGGGGTTTGGGCGAAGTTGTTGTTTTCCTTTTCCAAGCCGGCTTTGGACTTCCCGGCTCCTCCGGGACTTTATTTATGATCGTCCGAGGACTCCGACACGGGGATGTTGTTGAGTCCACCATTTTTCTTCGATCGATGTTAGGGTTCGTGTGAGAAGGGATAAATGGGTGGGTTTGAGTTTAGTGGGTTGGGAAATGAGATTGAGAAGTGATTGTAGAGATGAAATGGGTGGGTTTGAGTTGACGGTTTCACGGTGGTTACATGCAGTTACAGAGAGAAAGAGAGAAGTCTGACGGTTTTGAGAATGGTTGTGATGTGAGAGAGAGGGAAAATTGATGAGGAAAAAGAAGGAAATGAATTAGGAATTGAGGAACTCTTATTTATTTATTTATCTCTTTATTTCTCTTATAAATCGGCAAACAAGAAAATGGAGATACAATTGTTAAGAAAATAATAATGAAGGGCAAACTTGACTTTTTACACATGGGCGGGTGGCATTTTGGGCCAAATTAGCCTTTTGGTGGAAAGCGGGAAAATGTTATGAAATTGGTGGGAAGTGAGGCAATTTCTCTTATACAAATGGATTAGTAGTATTTTTTACCAAATTAAGGTCTTGGTGGGAAATCGGAAAAAATTTATGTAATGGTTGTAGTTGAGGCATTTTCTCTTTCTTTTAATTATTTCTTAAATAGTAGAACTAATATTATCAATTTTTAGGGGTGAAAAATAAATAAATATTAAACGAAGAAACCATAGTTGAAACTTCAATTGAGATTTTTCAATTAAAAAAAATTTGAAGATTCGCTATGGAATTCAATATTAAAAAAACAATTTTGTTAATATACCCTTTTTAGTTCCTTAAATTAATTGACAGATTTTTTTTCTTCTCCTATTTAAATTTACAAACTTGTAATAATCACTGTATATTATTTATGAATGTATTAATATATGTTTACCAAACAAACATCAACCCATTTAGAATATAACATCATACTATTAATCAAACAACAAACCATAAAAATTTTACTTACCAACAAATCATAAACATTTTTATAAAAAAAATAACCATTTATGTTCTATTATCAAACAACAAACCAAAACATCAAACAAATTCTATATCATTTTCTATTCATAAAAACCTAAAATAAATGGAATCAATACCCAAAAACATGAAATACTAACTGACTACAATACATATGTGTCATTTTTTTAAATAAACTATAAAAATATATTTATTTGACATACAAATTAGGAATGTTAACTCAAAAAAATCTTCCAAAATAAACAATAACATCAAAATGCCGAGTAATTAATACATACAACAGTAATAAATTGTAATTTATAAAATAGAAAAGTCAGCAAGAAAATAGTATGAAACCGGAAAAGAAAAAAAAATTGTCGTTATTAAAAAAAACGAAATATAAATAAGGAAACAAATCACTGCTGCTTTTTTTAAAAAAAATAAGTTATAAAATCAAAGGATAGAATAGTAAAATTAACCAATTAAACTGCCTAATAAAATGAGAATGGCTAATTATTTAAAACCAACAAAAATTGGCTATTTCATAATTGAAATAGTTTTAAGTGACTATTTAGTATAATTTCTCTTGGAAAAATGGAATGAAGTAGCCAATTCAAATTATGACTTTTGCAAAATAGCCACAGTTTTATTAGATATATCAAAATAGTCAATTGAGAGTACATGTTTTCATTAAATTTAATCATGCCTCAATTAATTTTAATTCAGCCTTCATAAAGCTTACATTCTGTCTTTATAGTACGTTGGGATTAAATTTAATCCAGTCTAAATTAATCTTACTTGGGCTAGTTTGCTTATAGTTGACAAACTATGATTATTTTGCAAAAGCTTAAGTTCTATTGTGTTATATAACCGTTTGACCCATTTCTCTTAATGTAATGAGGTATCTAACAATTTCCATAAAGCAAAAGAAAATTAAGCAAAAGAAGTTAACTATATCAACAACTTTTATAAAAAGAAAGAAGTTTGCATAAATATGTCGTTGTTTTAGCATTATTCCATCTACACTAAAAAAAAATTCACGCGATCAAAATTCTCGTATAGACTGAGCTAAGCCGACATAGATAGATGAACTAATACAAAGAAAAAGTACCCTCCCGATATTCTCAATTAGCGAAAAAAATATATAATTCTTTTTTATAATTATAGTAGTAATAAAAAAAAATGGTAATTTAGCAAAGTAGCCAACTCAAACCTTAGAAATTACTAAATAGTCAAGGTGTTATAAATATTAAGTAAATATCCAGCAGTATTTAATTACCCGTCCAAGTTTACTAAAATGCCCAAAAATTTTCCCGCCTATTCGTCATTACTGATTAATATTTTAAAAAAATCAAGGGAAATCGTGATTTTCGAGAATCGAGGTAATTAAAACACATTCATGACCGCTCACTTTCATTATCTCTCGGTTAGAAGAAAAAAAAAGCTCTAAAAAAAAGGAAACGTCTGCTCTCTCCCCCGACGAAAATCTGTTCATCTTCCCCGACGAGCGATTTCGGATGAAAAAAATATATCTGGTATACATGTGTAGAGGTTCTTGCTATTTAAACTAGTATTTACTGTTGTTACGTTGTTTTGTTGGCTTTATTTTTTAGTGCAAGTTGTGTGGAAAGATGTCGGTCGTTTTGTTTTCACTTCTGATATGACATATTTCCTCCTGTGTGCAGACTCTTTTTCTGGCAAGTTTCCAGTTTTGACAGATTGCTTCGCTGGTGACTTATTGCTGAGTTATTGCCTCGCTGCTGTCTTCATTACGAGATATCTGCCTTGCTGGTGCCTTCATTGCAAGATATCTCCCGCGGCTGTCTTCATTGCATGATATTCGCCTTGATGGAGTCTTTACTATGTGATATTCGCTTGAGGCCGGGTAAGGAAACCCGAGATAACTTCCAGGATTGTAAAGCTGCTATAAAAGCCATGCGCTCTCCCTTAGCAGCCTTGACACTTTTGATCAAACACTCAGAGCTCTTAGACGTGCAAGACCGGCGGACTGGGAGGCTGTGTGTTTTGGTTATAAGTGGTGTATTCTCTCAAACACTATTCCACAAAGATTGAGTTTATGTGAGAGTTGGGTTTTGTGTTCTCGTGATTGAAGGTTCACGTACTGCTGAAGACTAAAGGTCATCCGAGCCAGGAGGTTGCTCGAAGAGTGGAATTGAGACGGAGCTCAAATTCAGGGAGAATCCCTGTCTAGGTGATCACTGGTAGTAATAGTCTCTAGGTTTTAATGATTTGTTGATTGTAATCAGATATAAACCTTGTGTGTACTATTGACTACAAGATAGTGAAAATCCTTTCCACTGGCAGCGTGCCCCCAGATGTAGGTGTGTTTCACCGAACTGGGTAACCATATCGTGTGTACTTTGTTTTCTGCACTGTTTTGTTGTTTATCCATATCTGTGTTCAAGCAAGTTGTTGGACACATTGTCAACACATTGTGTGCGACATCTTGTCTTTGCAACTAATCAGGATTTCAGTTGGTATCAGAGCAGGCACCTTGATCTTTAGGTGGTTTCCTGGATTTTTTTTCTGATTGCCTATTATGGATAGTTCCCGAGAGGGAGGTTCTGTCAATCGCCCTCCAGTACTCGACGGAACCAACTATGGATATTGGAAGGCATGACCGCTTTCTTGAAGTCCCTTGATAGCCGAACATGGAAAGCTGTGATACACGGGTGGGAAGCTCCTATGACGACTGATGACAAAGGAGCTCCTACTGACACAAAACCCGAAAAGGACTGGACCCCCACTTAAGATGAGGCGGCCATTGGTAACTCCCGTGTTCTTAATGCTATATTTAACGGAGTCGATAAAGATGTTTTCAGGTTGATAAATACATGCACCACTGCCAAAGAGGCCTGAGAAATCCTCGCTGTTGCCTATGAGGGAACTACAAAGGTCCGTGAACAGAAGCTTCAATATCTCACAACCAACTTTGAAGCTCTCACGATGCTCGAGGATGAATCAGTTGCTGAGTTCAACGTTCGCATTCGTGATCTCGCCAATGAATCATATTCTCTCGGGAAACCAATGACATGAAGATCTTGTTCGAAAAACCCTGAGAGCCTTGAGCTCTAGGTTCAAAATGAAAATCACGGCCATTGAGGAAGTTCATGACCTAAAGACGTTGAAGTTCGACGAGCTAATGGGATCCCTCATGAGGGATGGCCCTCAAAAGCGCTGTTCATGAACAAAGGGAACAGGTATATTCAGACTCTGACAATGATATTGACGATACTATAGCTATGCTTGCAAAAAACTATGGCAGGGTCATGAAAAGACTCAATCAGATGAATGGGAAAAATGTCCCGCGAGATGTCAAGGACAATTTCCAGCAACGATTCCAGAAGAATACTAATCCTCACAGGAATAGTAAAAGTGGTGAACGATCTGGGAAGGGCAAAGGCATTCAGTGCCACAAATGTGAAGGCTTTGGACATATTCAAAAGGAGTGTCCCAACTTCCTCAAGAAACAGAAAAAGGGATACAACGCTACTCTTTCAGATGAAGAAGATGAAGATAGCGACTCAGATCAGATAAGTAACTTTGTAGCCTTTACTGCCTCTGTCCATACTCATGAGTCTACTAATGAATTTGGTGAATGCTCTCAGAAATATGTTCTAGATGAAGAACTATCTGACGATGCTATGAATGAAGCATACAATACCTTGCACACCAAATGGGTTGAGGAATCCCAGATTCTAGACAAACAGAGTGCTTTTATTCTTTCCCTGACTGAAGATAAGGCAAGGCTTCTAGAGACGATTATGGATCTGAAGAAGGAAGTCAGTAAGCTGAATGGCGAACTCGATCACATGACTAAAACTGTCAGAATGCCGAACTCTGGGACTGACAGCCTTGACAAAATCCTCACCATTGGCAAACCTGCGAAGAACATGAAGGGGCTTGGATATACCCATGGAGCTTCATCATCCCAGACTACATTCGTTCCCCAAAAGCAGACTAGCCAGATGTCGCGAAACATGCCTTAACCATCTGGTAACAACAATTCTCATGATCTTTCTCGGCATCGTCTCTCTAGATCAACCAGGTCTTCTGTCAACTGACCTCGTTGGGTATGCCATTATTGTGGTAGGAAGGGCCATATCCGTCCTTTTTGCTATCGGTTGTATGGGAGAAATGTCCGTCAGCAACGGTCCACTCACAGGAATGTCCCATCTCGTCAACAACCTGCTACTCGGCTAGAATGGAGAGTGAAAAATGCCTCCTATCGTGCCAATATTGCCTACACATCTCTGAGTGCATCCACCGGGAATGACTGGTATTTCGACAGTGGTTGCTCTCGCCACATGACTGGTGAACACACCTTCCTGACCAACGTGAAACCTTATTATAACTGTCATGTTACCTTTGGAGATGGAGTAAAAGCCAAAATTGTGGGTAAAGGTCAATTAAACTATCCTGGTATGTCTTGCTTGACTGAGCCTTTGTTGGTAGAAGGACTTACTGCTAACCTTATCAGTATTAGTCAGCTTTGTGATCTAAATTTGCATGTCAACTTTACTCGTGATAAGTGTGTGGTGATTAATGAGGAACATGATGAACTTATGCGAGGAAACAGATCTCGGGATAACTGCTATATGTGGTCTCCCGTACCAAACAGCAATTGCCTCTTGACCAAAGTTGACAAAACCAAACTGTGGCACCAAAAGCTTGGTCACCTGAATCTCAGAAGCATGCAGAAAATTGTCGCTGAAAAAGCCATCATCGGTGTCCCAAACCTGAAGATTGTAGAAGGAAAAATTTGTGGTGAGTGCCAGATTGGGAAACAGGTCAAGAAGTCTCACAAGATGGTGCAACATCTTACCACATCTCGTGTTCTGGAACTTCTTCACATGGACCTGATGGGACCGATGCAGGTCGAGAGTCTTGGAGGGAAGAGATACGTGTTCGTGTGTGTGGATGACTACTCCAGGTACACTTGGGTTGATTTTATTCGTGAGAAATCTGACACTTTTGCTGTTTTTGAAGCTCTATGTAAGAAGGTTCAGAGAGAAAAAAGAGAGAGCATATGCAAAGTGATCAGAATCCGGAGTGATCATGGAAGGGAATTTGAGAACATGAGCTTTACTAAGTTTTGTACTGAAGAAGGGATAGCCCATGAGTTCTCTGCTCCAATCACACCACAACAAAATGGAATTGTTGAAAGGAAAAATCGAACCCTTCAAGAGATGGCTAGAGTGATGATGTTGGCCAATGATATTCCACCACATTTCTGGGCTGAAGCTCTCAATACTGCCTGCCATATTCACAATAGAGTTACTATTCGTCCAGGTACTTCCAGCACTCATTATGAAATATGGAGGGGGAGAAAGCCGAATGTGAAATACTTTCATGTCTTTGGTTCTGTTTGTTATATACTTGCTGACAGAGATCCTCGGCGTAAATTTGACCCGAAAAGTGATGAAGGTATATTTCTTGGATATTCTAGAAATAGTCGTGCCTACCGTGTTTTTAACAAACGCACTAAGACTATGATGGAATCCATAAATGTGGTGGTAAACGATGATCATGATGTTACTAACAGTACTAATGATGAAGATGAAGTTTTTCCTAGTAACACAGATGTCAGGACAGATGCTGAAAACTCTTTGGACGACATCTCTACTGGAAATCCAAATGTCAGAACTGATGCTGATGACAAAGAAAGCAACATTGTTCCAGATGAAGGATCTCATCCTGAGACTGAACAGAGAATTCCTTCCCGAAGAATTCAGAAAAATCATCCGGCTCATGAGGTGATTGGCGAAATCAGTGAAGGAATAAAGACTCGTCCAAAACCTCCTGTTAACTACCGGGAGATGATTGGTAATCTCTGCTTTGTCTCTAAGATTGAACCTACGAATGTTAATGAGGCTATTGATGATGAATATTGGGTTAATGCTATGCAAGAAGAGCTTGTTCAGTTTGAAAGAAATAAAGTCTGGGAGCTGGTTCCTAAACCTGACAATGTGAATGTCATTGGAACTAAGTGGATTTTTAAGAATAAATCTGATGAACATGGTAATATAACTCGGAACAAAGCTAGACTTGTGGCGCAGGGCTATTCACAGGTGGAAGGCGTAGACTTTGATGAAACCTTTGCCCCTGTTGCAAGACTTGAAGCCATCAGACTCTTGCTTGGCATCTCTTGTCACCTGCACTTCAAGCTTTACCAGATGGATGTTAAGAGTGCTTTTCTCAATGGGTACCTGAATGAGGAAGTCTATGTAGCACAACCAAAAGGGTTTACTGATCCTAGCTCTCCACAGCATGTCTACAAACTCAGAAAAGCTCTCTACGGCCTTAAGCAGGCTCCTCGTGCATGGTATGAGAGACTGACCCAGTTTCTTGTGCAGAATGGTTATACCCGAGGTGGAGTTGACAAGACCTTGTTCGTGAAAAAGGAGAATGGCAATATCATGATAGCTCAGATTTATGTTGACGATATCGTCTTTGGAGGAATGTCAAACAAGATGGTGGATCTTTTTGTTCGACAAATGCAGTCTGAATTTGAGATGAGTATGATCCTCCTGAGAATCCATCTCTCTCCGCCGCCAGAAGCGCAATCCTCAAGAAAGCTTCTCTTTCCATCACTGACATCACAGGAGAAGCAAGTTCCAGCAGTTCGTCTGAGGAAGAAAGAAAAAGTGACGATGCTCCAGAAGAGGAAACCATCACCGGTGGATCCCCCATCGAAAGCCCTCACAAGGTTGTGCTAGGTAATCATGTTGCCTCTGTCTCTCCTATTGTCAATCCTAGGGATAGGGATTCGCTGCCCCATACTCAAGAGCCTACTCATGAGGATGCCATTGGAGGCATGTTGGGCTTGAGTAAAGAAGTCGCGAAAGATGTGCCTACATCTTCTCAGGGGCAAGAAAGAACGACTGACCCTGTCCAGGATGTTGGAGAAGATATCCTTGCTTCTCTAAAAGAGAAGGTTTAGAAAGATGACGACGTATGCCTAGCCACTCTTCTGTCAGAGAAGAGAAAGAAGAAAAAAAAGCTGGTGGAAGAAGCTGCTCCCACTACCATCCCTGTTAAAAAGAAGATGAAGAAACCGATGAAGATGGGCTTGAACAAGAAGAAGCTGAAGGGAAAGTCCGTTGAAGAGACGATCCCAGATGTCCTGAAGGATTTGGAAGAGGAAGAGGATGTTGCCCGTCCTGAGGCCGTGCCTCACATCTCCAGGAAATCTGTCGGAGGCCAAAAGCTTCCCAAGGATGTCCCCGCCGCTCCTCTGGATAATGTCTCCTTCCATGAGGAAGATCGTGTCAGAAAATGGAGGTATGTCTATCACAGATCTATATTTCCGGAAAAGGAACTGTCTAAAGAGGCCCTGAAGATTGATGTGATCATGGAACTTTTGTCCGATGCTTAACTTGGGAAAACTGTCTCTGGGATCGGGCCTTATTATCCTAGACTGGTGAAAGAGTGCATTGTGAATTTGTCCTCTGAGATTGACCAGCCTCATCACCCTGAGTTTGGGAAGGTCTTTGTTCGTGGACATTGCTTTGATATATCGTCCACTGCCATCAACGAGTTTCTGGGAAGAGGAAAAATTGTCACTGCTGATCGGCTTCCATGCTTGGATGAGGTTGCCAAAGAGCTCACTAACGATGAGAAGAAGACTTGGCCCACCAAGGGTTCTCTGCCTTCCTCAGATCTCTCGGCGAAGTATTCTGTTCTATACAGAATTGGGATTGCGAATTGGGCCCCTTCCTCTCACGGCTCAAGCATCAACTCCGACCTGGCATGCCTCATTTATCAGATTGGTACTCGGGCGTCCTTCGACTTTGGGGAGTTTGTTTTCTGCCACCTGGCAAAGCATGCTAAGTCCTATGCAGTGAAGCTTCCTATTGGCTTCCCTTCTCTCATGTCAGGCATGTTGGTAGCTCAGAAGAGGGATCTGCTTAGGGCTGACGACATTGCAGGTAAACCTCCCAGTAAACTCTCCTTCAGTCCTAAGTTGTTTGAAGGGAAACATGCCAGGGATCTTGTCATGCCATCTGTCGCGACATCTGTCTCTCTTGGTGGTACCATCAAAGTGGCTCCCCTGTCAGAAAGTGCCAAGAGCGATATTCTCAAGAGTTTGATGGAAGAAGTTGCTGCTCTTAAGGAAGTCATTGCTATCTCTACTCGAAGAAAGACTGCTTGTGAGCGTCTTATCTCTGTCGTGACTCTCTCCTCTACCACGGATGGTGCTTTCACCTTCAACCAAATCCCTCTGCGTGTCCTGATGAAGAAGAGACATAGGATGGTGTCAGTAGCGATTCTCAGGGTTCTCATGCCAACAATGTCTCTGATCCCTCTAGTTGATGTTTATTTGTTCTGGTCTGTAACATCTAACATTTGTATTTTCTCTGATGAATGTTATGTTGTTTTTCTAGTTCTCATTCCTTTACAGGCTGTTGTTTCCTCCCTCTGTGTTGGTCGATCCTTGCCTTCGGTATTTTTTTTTTAGGCAATCAGGGGGAGAGGCGTCATGAGGTCATTTATTTTGACTATCTTCTCTGGTCATGACGCTTGTATGAGAACTGGTCCTGGAAGTGCTTGCCTAAAAAATAGCCAAAGGGGGAGATTGTTGTTACGTTGTTTTGTTGACTTTATTTTTTAGTGCAAGTTGTGTGGAAAGATGTCGGTCGTTTTGTTTTCACTTCTGGTATGACATCTTTCCTCCTGTGTGCAGACTCTTTTTCTGGCAAGTTTCCAGTTTTGACAGATTGCTTCGCTGGTGACTTATTGCTGAGTTATTGCCTCGCTGCTGTCTTCATTACGAGATATCTGCCTTGCTGGTGCCTTCATTGCAAGATATCTCTCGCGGCTGTCTTCATTGCATGATATTCGCCTTGATGGAGTCTTTACTATGTGATATTCGCTTGAGGCCGGGTAAGGAAACCCGAGATAACTTCCAGGATTGTAAAGCTGCTATAAAAGCCATGCGCTCTCCCTTAGCAGCCTTGACACTTTTGATCAAACACTCAGAGCTCTTAGACGTGCAAGACCGGCGGACTGGGAGGCTGTGTGTTTTGGTTATAAGTGGTGTATTCTCTCAAACACTATTCCACAAAGATTGAGTGTATGTGAGAGTTGGGTTTTGTGTTCTCGTGATTGAAGGTTCACGTACTGCTGAAGACTAAAGGTCATCCGAACTAGGAGGTTGCTCGAAGAGTGGAATTGAGACGGAGCTCAAATTCAGGGGGAGTCCCTGTCTAGGTGATCACTGGTAGTAATAGTCTCTAGGTTTTATTGATTTGTTGATTGTAATCAGATATAAACCTTGTGTGTACTATTGACTACAAGATAGTGAAAATCCTTTCCACTGGCAGCGTGCCCCCAGATGTAGGTGTGTTTCACCGAACTGGGTAACCATATCGTGTGTACTTTGATTTCTGCACTGTTTTGTTGTTTATCCATATCTGTGTTCAAGCATGTTGTCGGACACATTGTCAACACATTGTGTGCGACATCTTGTCTTTGCACCTAATCAGAATTTCATTTACTATTTTTCGTCAAAGATTTACACAAAATGAAAAAAGAAAACTGGATTTTTGGGATCGATTATCGAATAACATGGATTTTGTGTTAGTCATCTTCCTCTGGGATAAAGAATGATGTATTGTTAATATTCGTGCATTCCTTATTCATAATCCTAGATTTTTGCCTTAAACCCTAGAAATTTGCAGACGAGATTTGGGGGTTCGGGTTTTAAATGGCTAGATGTGTAAATTTTGTTATGATGCCTTCGTATCAATAATAGATGGATTGTTTAGTTTTTGGAATTGTGTATGGCTGTTGTCAGGCCTGGCTGTTGTGAATGGCGTTGGAAAGATTGACGGTTTTGATGTATGTTCATATGTACATATATTTGCTACATAATATGTCAAGTTCTGAATTTGTTATAACAAGTGGACGAGTTATACATGGCTTGTGGTGTAATTAAATGGAAATATGTTTGCATGTAGATGTCAATGATTTAGGTGTGATGTTGTTGAAGAATATGATGTCTAGGTATTTTACATGTAATTGTTTCTTTGTAAAAACGTGTATTTACTGCAGAAAATGTCAATAAAAAAGTTGTTAATAAGATTTTTCCATGTATTTACTGCAAAATATGTCAAGTCCTGAATTTGTTATATCTAGTGGATGATATACATTTCGATTTAGAACATACAGACGCTCACATTGTCCATCAACATCCAACATTCATTCAAACAATACTATATCGAGTTTTGCTAGAACTCTGAACCCTTAATTCAAAATTACCGCGAAGTGCAATCATGCTCATAGCCGACACAAGAACATCCTTTCGCATATAAACATTGTTGACATTAACATCAAAATTCATGGGGAAGTTTTTCAAAATCAAGATCATCGAAAATAGCAGTTTGTAAATCATTTTTATTACATTTTGTATTTACACCACCTGACAATGGATTGTGGTTTTCCAGCCATTGACGTTCAAAAAGCTTAACTGGAACATAACAGCGACAATAAATATACGTAAATACAATAGTAATTTTAAGTAAACTTGTGCGAAAACAGCCTAAATATAAAATAATAAAAAAAATAATACACCAGCTGATTCATTCAGAGAAAACCCAGATATCTTATAGATCCGTGATATTTTCAGACGTTTGAATAATATATGAGCGCTTGGAAAAATAACGACTATTAAGGAAGATACAACTAAAAAATAAAGAAATAATCGGAACAGTAAATAAGGAATAAAAATCAAATATATAAGGAAACAAAATAACAATGCACAACCATGCAATTTAGTTGCTACATATAAGGAAATAATTAAACACCAAAAATGTTTACACTTAAATTCGGGAAATTCAAATTTAAATTTCCGGGTAGCCTAAATAATTCAAATTTCAAATAATTTCAGAATTCAAAACTCTAAAAGGACAAATTTCAAAAATAAAAATAAAAAATCTAATTAGACCACGTCATCCGAGTGGCTATTTATTTAATATTTACAAAACATTGATTATTTAGTAAATTCCAACGTTTGAGTTAGCTATTTTGCTAAATTTTTGTAAAAAAAAACGACCAATTAGGATACACAGCTGAAAGTCAGAGCAATATAATTAAAGGGTTGACCATTAAATAATTGAAACGACTTACTTTATAGTTAGATAATACGATGAAGCGAGCAACAATATAAGATAAACGACCAAACTACAACCCTCTGACCTTGAAATAATCAACAACATGAACATATTTTATTGCATGAAAAGATAGCGAGATCCGCCATCCATAACAATAGGCCAATTGGCCAAGATCTGCGATCGATTCTGTCAATCACGCCCTTAATCACCTAGAGGAATTTCGCGATAGCTCGACCTCCTCCGCTTAGACTCAGGCTGGTCCTAATCATCCCCCTCCTCAACACTAGCCGCCACCACTTCCAAGGGTGGTGGCCGTCAGCACCGACGCCGCTTTCTCTGCAGACGGCCGTCGTTGCGGTCCCGGGAGGTGTCTTCCGGACCTCTACCGGACTGGTTCGCGGATCCTTCATCACCCAGACCAGCACCGCCATTTGCCCCACTGTCGTTGAAGCTCTCGCGGTTAATCACATCATCTTGAACGCCAATCTTCTCGGCATCACCCACCTGCAGATTCAAACCGACTACACACCATCCCAAAACTACTCGGTCTCAACCAGCTCCCTATTACTGAAGTTGGGAGGGTCCTCGAAGACATTAGAGCTCTTGCTTTGGGTTTTTCTTCTATTTATGTCACTTATATACCCAGACTTTGTAACATAGCGGCACATGCGCTTGCCAAATTTGCTCTCTAAACATTGCTTCTGAAACTCTGCGACACAGCTCTGTACATCCTATTTTATGGGAGACCATTTTGATAGACATGCCTTCTAATCCATAGCCCTTGAGGCTACCGTTCAGTAAAAAAAAAAAAAAAAAAGATTAATAATAACAACACAAATATAAGTTGATAATAATAAGAATATATGCTCACACATAATTTATATAAGTTTTATGAACTTAGAGAGAAAGGAAATAATAGCAAAATTATTGTCAGCTTCTCCTTTCTATTTTTCTTAGAATTTGAATGACCACACATGGTGTGTGCGCATGTATATATTATGTGTATGTATTTAAAATCATGTGTGATTTAAACCATGAATTTACATATACTTTAAATGTGTCTTTATGAAAATAAAAATGCAAAGATAATGATAAAAAAGAGAAGAATAAAAAAAATGTTAGGTTTTATATTCTCTGTTATTTTATGTATTTATATCGGTTCTAGTGTGTATACATATTTTTAAACATCATATATACACGCACTACTTTACCTCCACTTTTCTATTTGTTCCTCAAATTAATGGAACACCTTTCTGATCAAATGTTTATAATAGTTGATATATATCTGTCACTTGAAAAAAAAAAAAAAAAAAAAAAAAAAAAAAAAAAACACCCAACTTTGCAAGCATAAAAATATATTTCACATGCATGAGCTATCCTTAAAAAAATTGTATTTGACTGAACGTACATACAGTACACATATATATAAAAACATGATATAAATATTTTAGAAATAGAAGATAGGACACCAACGAAATTGTGGTTAGGAAAGTAATAACTGAATAGAGGTGAAGTAAAAAAAATCAAAGAAGTAAATAACGAGAAAATTAAAGTTTGATTTTTTTTTTCTTTTGAAAGATGGGTTCACAAACCTTATAGATGTTGACCGTGTATATTGATGATGTTTGACGAAGGTGAAACCTCTTAAAGTTGGATTTTCTAGAAAGATATAGTGAATGGGAATCCCACGGAACAATTTGCTCGCAACTTCGCATATATAACTGTTAGATAATTCTTCGAAATTGAAGACTTCGAGGCTTGAATCACGCATATGAACATTTTCCTTATAGTATTTCGAGTACCCCAAAATGTCTTAAGGTTTCTGTACAAGAATACCGCAGGATACGACAAGCCTAGTTCGGACTGCACCAAGACAGAGTGAAAATCCGAAAATAAGCAAGAACTGTGTTTCTGGATTAGTGTTTCGGGAATAGAGAAACTTGGTTCGAAAACCTGTGTAGATTACTGAATCCGAAGTCGGATTATATAAGCAATCGTACCCGTTCGCGAAGAGGTTCGACGAACAGACGCATTGTTTCGGTCGAACTACGGTTATAGTCGCAAACGACACGACCGTTGGCCAAACGGTAGTTCGTTTCGAAGCGACGTGACCGTTGGTTCGAACTGTAATAAAAAATAACTACTAAATGAGGAGGCGCGACCGTTGGCGAGAATCGCCGCGAGAAACCCGCGGACCGTGCCGTTTCGCTTGGAGGTCGAGCTCGCTTGGAGGTCGAACTCACCTGGAGGTCGAGCTCACCAGGAGGTCGAGCTCAACAGGAGGTCGAGCTCAACAGGAGGTCGAGCTCAACAGGAGGTCGTCCAGTCGACCTCGCCCCCAGTCGAGCTGAAATGACTCCGTCATTTCATCCAGTCGACCTTGCCCTAGTCGAGCTGAAATGACTTCGTCATTTCGTTCAGTCGACCTCGCCCCAGTCGAGCTCGTCACTTCCTCATTCACCTTAGTATTTGTTCCATGTGGGACTCTTTCCCACACACAAACTCACTTTCTCAATCAACCACACACTATTTTGTCTTTTAGTGAACAAATTAAATTGAGTTAATTAAAGCACCTATTTAATGTTACTCAATTTCCAACAATCCCCCACTTGTTCAGAAAAGTCAAAATAGAATCCAGAAAAGAGACAAAGAGTGTTAGTACAGTTAAGTATCTTTCGATTTGAACTTATCCTTAGTATAAGCAACACAAGACTTTATCGGAAATTAGGTAGCAAGGCTTTGAAGCTATTTTCCTTGTGATAAAATCGGTGTTACTCAACACACACCCTTTAGTGTTCTTCGCCTATATCACACGCTTAGCACCGTTAATGGCCATGTGCTCATCCTGTCTCGTGAATTTTTCATGAGAGAAACTCCAGCTCTCACTTTGGGACGGCACCATCCCGAAATTCACATAGGTGAAGTTCTTACGGTATCTCTGTTACGTATAGATACTTGTCCTCAAGACTGAACTTCATTAAGAGTTAAGAAACTCAACCTCCCGATTGTAACAGTCAACATTATTATATAATGTTATGATTATCTAATTCAATGACTTGTTCGTACCCATTGAACCTATTGTTAGTCATTTCCTAACCTTAGGTTGGGTTGCCATCATTTTCAGATCGCTACTCAAGGAGTTTAAGACCCATACCTCTCGAGGTCGATTTCACCAAATCTCTTGCAAGAGGTTTAGTGAACGGATCAGCAATATTAAAGCTTGATCTCATGTGAGCGAAATGATTCCATCTTTGATCAATTTCCTCACATAGTCATGTCTAAGACTAATATGTCTAGACTTTCCATTATACACTTCACTGTATGCTCTAGCTAAAGTTGATTGACTATCACAATGTATCGACACGGTTGATATATTGTCTTTAGCCAATGGAATTTCTAAAAGAAGATCCCTCAACCATTCAGCCTCTTGACCTGCGGAAGCAAGAGCCACGAACTCTGATTCCATGGTCGAATGAGTGATACAAGTTTGTTTCTTTGATTTCCAAGAAACTGCCCCATCGGCAAGTGTAAACACCCATCCCGTCGTAGATTTGTTATCTCCGACACTCGATATCCAACTTGCGTCAGTATATCCTTCTAGTACGGCAGGAAACTGACCGTATTGAAGTCCAAGGTTTTTGGTTTTCAAAAGAAATCCAAAAATTATCCCAATGGCCTTCCAATGCTCGGTACTTGGATTGCTAGTAAATCTACTCATTTTACTAACGGCAAATGCTATGTCTGGTCGAGTACATTGCATCAAGTACATAAGACAACCAACAGCACTAGCATATTCCAATTGAGCCACAACCCTTCCATCATTCTTTTCAAGTTTTACACTTGGATCAAATGGGGTGTTCACCTCTTTGAACTTTAAATGTTTGAACTTATCAAGCACTTTTTCAACATAGTGTGATTGACTAAGTTCATAACCCCCACTGGTTCTACGAACCTTGATACCTAAAATAGTATCAACTTGTCCAAGATCTTTCATTTTGAAAGTGGAAGATAGAAACCTCTTCGTTTCTAATATTCCTTTCATCTCATTGCTAATGATCAACATATCATCAACATAGAGACATAGGAAGATCACAAGGTTACCACGCACCTTTGTGTACAAACACTTGTCACAAACGTTAGGAACAAATCCATTCGAAAGTATGACTGAGTCAAACTTTTGATGCCATTGTTTGGGTGCTTGTTTTAATCCATATAAGGATTTAACAAGTTTGCAAACCTTTTGTTCATTAACGGGAAGTACATAACCTTCCGGCTGCTCCATGTAAATCTCCTCATCGAGATCTCCATTTAAGAATGCCGTCTTGACATCCATTTGATGAACATTGAGGTTATACAAAGAAGCCAACGCAAACAACACTCTAATTGTTGTTGTCCTTGCTACCGGTGCATATGTGTCAAAGTAATCAATTCCTTCTCGTTATCGAAATCCTTTAGCTACTAATCTAGCCTTGTAAGTGTTAAGAGTGCCATCACTGTGGTACTTCTTTCGGAACACCCACTTACACCCAATAGGTCTCGACCCTTTGGGTAGATCGACAATCTCCCAAGTGTGGTTTGACATAATAGAATCCATTTCATCTTGGATAGCATCCTTCCAAAAAGCAGAGACTCGAGAAGCCACAGCTTCACTATAAGTCTTAGGATCATCTTCAATAAGAAGAATAATAGGAATCTTTCGAGCAAAACTCTCTCTATTTCCTTCTACTAGGTAAAAAGAAATAAGGCGAGAATCTATTTTGTCAGATCTTAAATCCTTAGTCTTACGAACTCTTTTGCTCGTCCGAAGTTCGGGTTGTTCTACAACTACCCTAGAAGAACTTTCCTCTCGAGGCGTCGAGCCTGCCTGGAGGTCGAGCTCGCCTGGGGTTCGAGCTCGCCTTAAGGTCAAGCCTGTCTGGAGGTCGAGCTCGCCTGGGGTTCGAGCTCGCCTTGAGGTCGAGCCTGACTGGAGGTCGAGCTCGCCTAGTCGAAGTTCTTCATTAGTGGAATTTTGAGATTCTTTTTCTTTCGAGTTAAGATTCTCAAAGAATTCCACATCTCGGGATTCGACTATGACATTAGACTCTAAGTTTAGAAGTCTATATGCCTTGCTATTCGTAGCATAGCCAACAAAAGCACTTCGTATCCCTCGAGGACCCAACTTGGTCCTTTTAGGATCCATGTTTTTGTAGTAGGCTAGACACCCCCACACTTTGAAATACCCAATATTCGGCTTTCGCCCTTTCCATACCTCGTACGGCGATATTTGGGTTTTCTTTAAAGGAATACGGTTTAAAATATGACATGCGGAAAGTAAAGCTTCACCCCACAAACTAAAATGTAATTCAGAATACATTAACATGGCATTTATCATCTCTTGAAGTGTCCTATTTTTACGTTCGGCTAAACCGTTTTGTTGTGGTGTTCTAGGTGCGGAACATTCATGAACAATACCATTTTCTTCACAAAATGCATTAAAATCACTAGGAAAATATTCACCGCCCCTATCACTTCTAAGGACTTTAATATTAACTCCTAATTGATTTTCTACTTCAGCCTTATACACCTTAAAAACATTAAAAGCATCATCTTTATGTTTCAATAAAGACACATATGTAAATCTAGAGCAATCATCAATAAAGGTAATAAAGTACCTATTTCCCCCACGGGTTAACATGCCATTAAATTCACATAAATCAGAGTGTATAAGATCTAACAACTTAGAATTTCTCTCTACACTATAAAACGGTTTCTTTATCATTTTAGATTTCACACATATTTCACATTTATCTAATTTATCAGGTTTGCACGAAATTAAACCACATTTAATTAACCTTTTCACAGTGCTAAAACCAATATGTGCTAATCTACTATGCCATAAAGAAACAGAATCAAGCATATAAGCAGAAGGAGAAATTTCATTAATAACATTGTCAATAATACAAAGTTTGACCATCCCTTCACTGGAATAGCCTTTGCCAACAAATACACCATTACGGGTCAAGATAAGTTTGCCCGACTCATACACAGATTTGATCCCCGGTTTGCCTAGGAGATCGCCACTAACTAGGTTCCTACACATATCCGGAACATGGAGAACATTGGTCAAAGTGACCGTCTTCCCGGAGGTGAAGTTGAGATCCACGTTTCCGATGCCGACAACTTGAGAGCGATGCTCGTTTCCCATCTGAACTGCTTGTCCATCGTTGACTTCAGAATAGGTTTTGAAGGCAGCCCTATCATAGGTGACGTGGACGGTAGCACAAGTGTCGTACCACCACCCTTGAACCTTGCCGTTGACCGCCATCAGTTCGCTCAACGTAGCGACTATGTTAGTATCGGTCATAATGGCGTCGATTTATTTCTCTTCCGTCTTGCGGTGTCGACAATCTCGAGCATAGTGACCGGGTTTACCACACACATAGCAGCCCCCTTTGGACCCCTTGGACCCGGGCTTGTTACCGGACGTGGATTTGCCGGAATGCTTGAATTTCTTCGAGTCCTTTTTGGAACCCGAAAAACCTTCCTTGTCATTCCTCTTCCTTTTGGCTTTAGCGCTCACCGCATTGGCCTTGGAAGTACCGGCATCCGTCGTCTTCTCTCTCATCCTCGATTCCTCCTCGATTCGAAGATGTTTCTGGATTTGTTCCAAAGAGAAGTCCTCGGTGTTGTGAAGAAGTTTCTTCCGATAGCCTTTCCACGAATTGGGCAACTTCGCAATAATCGCACCAACTTGGAAAGACTCCGGAATATCTATCTTCACAGTCCTCAATTTGTTGACGATAACTTGCAATTCATGAACTTGAGCAAGTATAGGCTTGTCATCAAACATCTTGAAATCAACGTAACTCGAGACAAGGAACTTTTTGGTACCTTCTTCTTCGGCCTTGAACTTGTACTCGAGAGCCTTCCATATCTCGACCGCCGATGGATTGTCGGTGTAGAGATCGTAGAGTCGGTCTGATAATGTGTTCAGAATGTGACCCCGGCACAGCAGCTCGTCCTCTTGACGCTTCTTCCGGTCCGCCTTGAGTTCGTCATCATCATTGTCTGTCGGCTCCGGGATGGGCACCAACGTCGGGTCGAGCACGTAGAAGATCTTCATGGCAGTGAGGAAGAACCGCATCTTGTCCTGCCAGCGGGTGAAGTTGGTCCCGTCGAAGCGATCTAACTTGACGAAGTCCTGGCTCATCACTTTCAGACTCGAAACAGACGCCTCGGTAGCCATAGCACAAGATACTATAAGATTGTTAGATAATTCTTCGAAATTGAAGACTTCGAGGCTTAAATCACGCATAGGAACGCTTTCCTTATAGTATTTCGAGTACCCCAAAATGTCTTAAGGTTTCTGTACAAGAATACCGCAGGATACGACAAGCCTAGTTCGGACTGCACCAAGACAGAGTGAAAATCCGAAAATAAGCAAGAACTGTGTTTCTGGATTAGTGTTTCGGGAATAGAGAAAGTTGGTTCGAAAACCTGTGTAGATTACTGAATCCGAAGTCGGATTATATAAGCAATCGTACCCGTTCGCGAAGAGGTTCGACGAACAGACGCACTGTTTCGGTCGAACTACGGTTATAGTCGCAAACGACACGATCGTTGGCCAAACGGTAGTTCGTTTCGAAGCGACGTGACCGTTGGTTCGAACTGTAACAAAAAATAACTACTAAATGAGGAGGCGCGACTGTTGGCGAGAATCGCCGCGAGAAACCCGCGGACCGTGCCGTTTCGCTTGGAGGTCGAGCTCGCCTGGAGGTCGAACTCACCAGGAGGTCGAGCTCACCAGGAGGTCGAGCTCACCAGGAGGTCGAGCTCAACAGGAGGTCGTCCAGTCGACCTCGCCCCCAGTCGAGCTAAAATGACTTTGTCATTTCATCCAGTCGACCTTGCCCTAGTCGAGCTGAAATGACTTCGTCATTTCGTTCAGTCGACCTCGCCCCAGTCGAGCTGAAATGACTTCGTCATTTCGTTCAGTCGACCTCGCCCCAGTCGAGCTCGTCACTTCCTCATTCACCTTAGTATTTGTTCCATGTGGGACTCTTTCCCACACACAAACTCACTTTCTCAATCAACAACACACTATTTTGTCTTTTAGTGAACAAATTAAATTGAGTTAATTAAAGCACCTATTTAATGTTACTCAATTTACAACAATAACCATCAGATGTATACAAAATATTGTGTGCTCAATTATGCATTGATACATGGCCTTTATTAAACTTATGGTTAGCATGGTATATGTATGCTTTGGTATTTCTGCTTGTATAGGCATACTTGTTTTCTTCACGTACATAACTAACTACGTATTCAAGACGTATAGACAGACTAAATCAAATAAATAAAAGAGGAATTGTCATAACTACCACCAACTCAATAACAATTTCCAATAATCCACCAAACAATAATTTTGACCAAATATACCACTTGCCTCTATGTGTAAAACCCTAAATACCCTTAAAAAAATTATTCTTTACATTTTATCATTTAATTCTCTCTCTCTCTCTCTCTCTCTCTCTCTCTCTCTCTCTCTCTCTCTCTCTCTCTCTCTCTCTCTCTCTTCTCTCCCTAACGTCTGATACATTTTCAAAATCTCATCACTCAAACCCACCCAAAATCAAAACCATTCTTCTTCTTTGAACCACGATCGAAATCCTTGCCCAAACATTTCAGCGAACGAAACTCTTTTTCTTCTCCACGAATCTCTTCTCCTTCTCCACGAATCTCTTCTCCTTGCCCGGATTCTACTTGGTTAGTTTCAGCGAATCTCTTTCCCAAAGACTCTACTTGGTTAGTTTTAATGTTTTTTCTTACCATTTATTTCGTTTTTGTGTATGTTTATTCTAGGTATGTTTAAATTTGGGGCAAAAATAAGGTTTTCGTGATTCTGGGTAATTTTTAAAGTTGTTCAGCGAAGTTCGTAAGTTTCGTCAGATGTCAACAGTTGACGTCAACAGTTGACATCTTATGTCAACAGTTGACATCAATTGTTGACATCTTATGTCAACAGTTGATGTCATCTGTTGACATATATTGCTGATGTATAATGTCAACAGTTGACATCAACTGTTGACATCTGATGTCAACAATTACTAACTTTGGATTTCTTCTTGATTTGTACGCAGTGATGGCAAAAATTTATTGAGGACGTCATCTGTAATGGAGAGTTTGCTGAAGTTTGGATTGTTGAAGAAGAAAGATTAGGAAAGGCGTTGGTACAAGCCACTAGAAGATAAATTGTCATAGGGATGAAATTTCACAGAAGTTGAAATCAAATTGAAGACATTTTACTAACAACTCTAGACCGAAGAAGAATGGCTTGGCGATCAGGTACGACAGTCAATTCTACTGTTGTTTTTTAATGGTTTTGACGTCAATTGATGACATTGATGTCAACAGTTTACATCAATTGTTGACATTGATGTCAACAGTTGACGTCAATTGACATCAATGTCAACAATTGGCGTCAACTGTTAACATCAATTGTTGACATTAACGTCAATTGTTGACATTGATGTCAACAGTTGATGTCAATTGTTGACATTGATGTCAACAAATGACGTTAATTGTTGACATCAATGTCAACAGTTGACATCAATTGTTGACATCAATGTAAACAATTGACATCAACTGTTGACACCAATGTCAACAATTGACGTCAATGTCAACAATTGACGTTAATGTCAACTGTTGACGTCAATGTCAACTGTTGACGTCAATTGTTGACATCTGTGACATATGTGATTTTTGAGCTCTCTGCAAGATGTCAAACAAGAGGAGATGTACATGCACCGGCAAAAGTTCGCGATCGACTTATACCGGCACGGGGCAGTGAAGTTAGCGACCCATGTTGGATCGGACATGGAGATTTAAGACAATTAGGAAACAATGTAAACAATACATAGCAATGTGTTTCACATACTACTTTTATCTTAATCTTTTGGTATGCTTTTGATAGCAATGTTGTTCACGTACTACTCGTATCTTATTCTTTTGGTATGCTTTTGATAGCATGTTTAATGAATATCAACAATATATCAATTATCATTTTGTAGTTGTTTTTAATGGTTTTGACGTCAATTGTTGACATCAATGTCAACAGTTGACGTCAACTGTTGACATATGTGATTTATGAGCTATCTGTTTATTGACATTGATGTCAATAATTGACGTCAATTGTTGACATTGGTATCAACAGTTGACGTCAATTGTTGACATTGATGTTGTTGGCATTGATATCAACAATTGATGTCAATTGTTGATATTGATATCAACAGTTGACGTCAATTGTTGATATTGATGATGTTGACATTGATGTCAACAGTTGACGTCAATTGTTGACATCAACGTCAACAGTTGAGGTCAACAAGTAGTCTGGATTCTCTTTAACAAAAGTAGTTTGAACAAAAAGCATAATGAATTAAACAAATAGACTCTTAAACAAAAGTAGTATGAACAAAGCATAATAAATTAAAAAAAAAAAAGTAGTCTGAACAAAGAATTAAAAAAGTAGTCATCCAATCCTAATGTAGAACGAATTGCCGATTCATGAGTTGGGACCGAATCACACCCTTCCTCGAGTATTGATGGCATAAGGGGATTCGATGGCATAAGGGTATTGAACAAAGCTAGCGAAGTTCGCTTCAGACGGCACCATAATTCCGAAATATCATTTCTCATGATACCGACCAGGTTCAATCCAAGTACTACTGTGCTTGACTAATAAATAAATTTCCGCCATCACTGTACAAATCAAGAAGAAATCCAAAGTTAGTAATTGTTGACATCAGATGTCAACAGTTGACGTCAACAGTTGATGTCAACTGTTGAAATTATACATCAACAATATATGTCAACATATGACATCAACTGTTGACATAAGATGTCAACAAATGATGTCAACTGTTGACGTCAACTGTTGACATCTGACGAAACTTACGAACTTCGCTGAACAACTTCAAAAATTACCCAGAATCACAAAAACCTGATTGTTGTCCCAAATTTAAACATACCTAGAATAAACATACACAAAAACAAAATAAATGGTAAGAAAAAACATTAAAACTAACCAAGTAGAGTCTTTGACAAAGAGATTCGCTGAAACTAACCAAGTAGAATCCGGGCAAGGAGAAGAGATTCGTGGAGAAGGAGAAGAGATTCGTGGAGAAGAAAAAGAGTTTCGTTCGCTGAAATGTTTGGGCAAGGATTTCGATCATGGTTCAAAGAAGAAGAATGGTTTTGATTTTGGGTGGGTTTGAGTGATGAGATTTTGAAAATGTATCAGACGTTAGGGAGAGAGAGAGAGAGAGAGAGAGAGAGAGAGAGAGAGAGAAAGAATTAAATGATAAAATGTAAAGAATAATTTTTTTAAGGGTATTTAGGGTTTTACACGTAGAGGCAAGTGGTATATTTGGTCAAAATTATTGTTTGGTGGATTATTGTAAATTGTTATTGAGTTGGTGGTAGTTATGGCAATTCCTCTAAATAAAATGATGCACGTTTCAATATGCATGCACTAACTCAATCTCAACGGTCACAAATTTCCACAGATAAATATAAATGACTTTTTGTCTCTTTCCTTTTACCAAGGAAAACATTCCATAGACAGAATAAACTATTATTTTTGTTGGTTTGCTAAATAAAGCAATTAATCTTCACGAAAGTCACAAATGTAGTCAACAGTTTGCATGGACGTGAATTTTTGCAATTGCTCAATCGTTGTAACATTAATTAACAACATTTTTTTGGACGATTCAATATAAATAAAAACTTGAACTCATATAAAATCGACGACAATTAATTAATGAATTTGCAATTCCTTCTGGCACGGTGCTCATCTATGTTGTCGTTTCTCTGGGTCTGCGCAGCCTGCCGCGCCCGACGCCGTTTAGAGCCTAGATTTGACCGACGACATCCTCCGTCTTCTCCTCCT
The DNA here is from genome assembly GCF_054948205.1 of Urtica dioica subsp. dioica. Lineage (NCBI taxonomy): Eukaryota > Viridiplantae > Streptophyta > Magnoliopsida > Rosales > Urticaceae > Urtica > Urtica dioica. Next base: position 6,144,816 of record NC_142758.1, on the reverse strand, counting down.
CGATGCACGGTGGTAGGGTCGGCCCAAACTCACCGGAGGCTCTAAGCGATTCAATATTTTGGAGCCCTATAATACTAATAAAAATTTAAATTTTCAGGGTAAAAAATGTAAATTTTTTAGAAAATGGGCCAAAAGTATAAATTTTTAGGATAAAAAATGTAAATTTTCTTAAAAATAGGCAAAAAGTGTAAATCTTTTGGGGCCCTTCCACATATGGGGGCCTAGCCCGCCTTAGCCCAAGACCGGCAGTGCACGGTGGTTCCGCACCTCCGTTGCGGCTTTAGAGAGATAGTGAGAGGGAGCGAGAAAGAGAGGATTAGTCAATTAAAATTTAATATCACATGGTAAAAGCCAAACAACTATATATTACTAACATTATACCCAAAATATCAAGATGGATCAACGATGAGTGTTTGGGAGAAAACTCACTTCTCAGTATGAGCAAGCAATTGTGTAATTCTCATTCACTAAAATGAATATACAAGTGACGGTTATATACAATATAACAAACTCTCACTACCTCAACCGATCTCCTAGTGACACATGTCACATAATAAAAGAATAACGAATCACTATCTAAAACGATGTCGTATGAACTAAGACTCTAATACGCCCCCTCAAGGTGGACGGTACATGTCAAGCTTGCTCATCAACGGCTTTAGAATCGGAGCCGCAAGGGGTTTGATGAGCAGGTCAGCTAACTATTGATGTGTCCGGATAGGAAGGAGCTTGAAGACCCCATTCTGAAGATGATGACGAAAGAAATGACAATCAACGTCAATGTGTTTGGTACGCTCGTGAAACGTTGGATGAGAGGCGAGGTGAATTACCGATTGGTTGTCACATAACAGGACAGCTGGCGAGGATTCTGAGACACCAAAGTCGACAAGAAGTTGCCTCAACCATATGATCTCACACGTTGTAGAAGCAATCGCCCTATATTCTGCCTCAGTCGATGAACGTGAGACCGTTGTTTGCTTCTTAGATTTTCACGAAATCAAGGCGTCCCCCAGAAAGACACAAAAGCCTGTGATCGAAAGACGAGTATCATAGCAATTCGCCCAATCTGCATAAGAGAATGCTTTCAACTGCGTCGTCGATGTGGCAGGGTAAAGAAGACCAAGCCCCGGCTGTGCCTTGATGTACCGTAGAAGGTGATGGACGGCATGCAAGTGAGACTCACGTGGTGCCGAGATGAACTGACTGAGCGTGCTAACACAAAACGTAATGTCCGGATGCGTAATGGTCAAGTAAAGCAACTTCCCAACTATTTTCCTGTAGTGAGAAGGGTCAGCAAGCAATTCACCAGCCGCACAATGCAAGTCAACTCTGGGATTCATAGGCGTGTAGACCGGATGAGCCTGAAGGAAGTCAAAATCTTCCAGAAGTTGCAGGGCATACTGACGTTGAGAAACGAAAATCCCAGAAGAGGATCGAGCCACCTCAAGCACCAGAAAATATTTCAGCTCGCCAAGATCCTTCAACTTGAACCTAGTGCTAAGACAATGCTTCACATCATCAATCTGTTGTTGACTAGGCCCAGCTAAGATAATGCCATCTACATAGAGTAGGATGGCAATGAAGTTAGAGCCCTTTCCACGTGTGAACAATGAATAGTCAGCCTGGGATTGAGCAAATCCAAGAGTCTTAACAGCATGGGTGAATTTGAGGTTCCACTGACGAGATGCCTGTTTTAGTACATAGATTGACTTATAAAGAAGGCAAATAGGTTTGCCGTGAAACTTGTCTCGTTCTGAAGCAAACAAATAACCCTAAGGCAGTTCCATGTATACCTCTTCAAAGAGATCACCATTCAGGAAAGTGTTATTGACATCCAATTGAGCCAAAACCCAAGACTTAGAAGCAGCCAAAGCCAAGAGCATCTTCACACTGACAAGCTTGGCAACAGTGAGAAGGTTTCAACATAGTCAATGCCCTCTTGATGATTGTAGCCTTTAGCCACAAGTCGTGCCTTATGTCTTGCTAAGAGCCCATTAGCACCAAACTTGTTTTTAAAAAGCCAACGACAGCCAATAGCCTGCTTTCCTTCAGGTAATGAGACCACTGACCATGTGTTATTGGCATGCATGGCCTCTAACTCCTCTGACATGGCCTGACGCTAGTGGTCATGTTTCACAGCGTGATGATAGAACTGCGGTTCTGAATTGATTGAGATCGCAAAGGCAAAAGCTCGAAACGCTGGAGACAAGTAAGCATAGCCAAGCACAGAGTCAAGAGAGTGAGGAGAACTGCGAACAAGTCCCTCGTGTCTAGGTGGAGGAAAGCTATTTGCCAAACAACAATGGTAGTCACACAGTTTAACAGGTGGCTGAGCTGATCGAGTAGACCGACGAAGTGTAGGCTCCGATGTCGAAGTAGTGGCAATCAATAGGGGCACAAGTGACCTTATCAGTGATAACTTGCGAATCACGCAACACAAAGTCACTCGAAGGACGCTCAAGCTGAGACTCTTCAACATCTTCCATTAACACGTCTGAGGTCTGTAGGGGCTGCTCAGGTTATTAAATGACTGTTGGAGGCATGACTTGTGATGCACGCAATGTAGGGTCATCATAAACCTCAGTGGAAATAGGATGTGAAGCAAGCAAAACAAAGTCATCGAAGGGATCACTGATCGACTCCATGTCTTGAATACTGACAATGTTGTCAATGGTGCCCACAAGAAGAGTAGTAGTGTCTATTTATGTACATTTGATGTCATATAGTCTTACGAAGACTCTTGCTTGTGATTGCTTATTCATTAATAAAAAGTTGAAACGTTCATTCAATCTTCCTTGTCTGAAGCTTTATGATAAAACCATAGTCTTTTAGTCCATAAACAAACTAAACAACTTACGAAGAGACAAATGTAGATTTGCATGAACAAACTCTTCGTAGTTTGCTTAAAACGATATATTCGCAATCTTAGGGTCAAAGGACTATTGACCTCAGTATGATTGTTAGAAGAATCTATGATGTCTGGTTATGAGGCATTGAGAGTTAGGAACTCTATAGTTCTTCTAGGTATCTTCCGAAGGTACTGAATTGACCAGTGCACTTCTAGAGACAATATAAGAACAAACCATTTAACCTCTTATGTCTCGAAGTCACTATGTATGAATTGCATCATGCTTACCTTAATCCTGAAATGAGACATGCCATTTCACACCTTAGTATTCTCATTTGAGAAAGTCAAAGTTCGGACTCACTATGTGATTCCGAACAAGGCCTATTGGTGAAGTACTAAGTTGTGAGTCTGTCATGAGTAACTTTGTGAAGTTCTCATAGATATGGAATTCATGTACAAGATTGCTGAAATGCAATGTATGTCACCTCATGCTTTGTTCCTTGGAGTGTGAATAAATGAACTGGCCAGTGTCCAAATTGAGTCCTGACTCTTTTGGATGAAACAATGTGACTTGTTAGCTCCTCGTCAATACATTGTTTCTAACTTATTCACAAGCGACAAAGGAGTTGAGGAAATAACAGCTAGAAGGGTAAAATGGTAATTTAGTAAATCCCGACTAGCTGATGACATTCATGAAGGGTAAACATAGATAATATTCAGTGGATCCGCTCATCATAATTAGGTCGAATTCTTGAGTAGAAAATAAATTCATTTGAACCGAGAGATTTTCAGTGTCAGCTCTTTAGTGGAGTCAGTTGGCATTAAGCTAAACTTGGAAAAGGTTTGTGAACTTTTGAGTCCAAGTGTTTAGCTAAAGCTTTGTTCATTTGGGTCCATGAGGTCACTGTCACGAATCACATCGATAGGAATAGTTAAACTGGAAGCTAAGCCAAAACAAGAACGAAAATAGTTAAAAGGGTATTTTTGTCTTTTGAGACAAAGGATGAAATGAATGTCAATAAATTTTTTTGACAAGGTCATTTTATGACATGTTTCACTCGGCCATGACTTGATCATTGGGCCTTGTGAATTAATTTCATTTCATAAGAATTTCATTGAAAATTCTTAATGGGCCTTTTTCATGTTCTCATGAATAAATGAAGAAGCTTCTAGAAGCTCCTTCTAGAGACATGTTGGGCGCCCAACATACCTAAGGAAAGAGAGTTTATTTTGTGCATAAATGTATTTAGATACTTGCCAAAAGAAAAAGAGGAAACAAATTTCCCACACAAGCATGGGGAATTTCGGCCAAGAGAGCAATAGGCAAGCCAATGAACAAAAAAGGAAACAAATCCTAGCCTTCTAGAAGGCTGCCTTGGGCGCCTAAGAGGAATGGGAAATAAGGGTTATTTTGCTCATGAATATGTGATATTCTATAGAAGAGGAAACTACCTTATTGAAGGTGAGACCTCTCCTATAAATAGGAGCCTCATTCTTCTCACAATTCATTCATCCAAGTTTAAGAGATTTGAGAGACTCTCTCTCTAGAACTTGGCCGAAGTCCTCTTCTCTCTCTCTCTAGTTTATTTTCGGTTTTCTCTTGTCTTGGCACCTAGGTCCTCACTCGACCTAGTCTTTAGCTCTGCGACTTCGAGACTCGTTCTCAAGTCGTAGTGTTTAAAAGTGCCCACTCACTGATTCCTTCTTTTCGAGTGATTTAGTGATAGAAACTTTCGTGGTTGCTCGAGGTGCCGAGGAAAGAAAGAGAGACGTGCTGCGAGGGGAGACGAGCGTTGCAACTTTCCAAAAGCTTCTACAAGGTTCAAGCTTCAAGAAAGGTTAGTAACTTTAATAGCTCATATTAGTTTTTATTTACATGCATATGCTCTTGTCTAGGTTAGTAAAAACTAGTTTTACTTAAAAAGAAAATTTTTAAAATTCCGCCGCTTAACGAAGCGTTAAACCTTTTCTCAAACCCTAGATCGATTCCAACAGACAAAGGGAAAGATATGTTCGTGAAACACAACATCTCGTGAGATGAAGATCTCCCTTTTGTGAATATCAAGAAGCATGTATCCTTTTATGCCACAAGGATAGCCAATGAACACATAGCGACGAGCTCGTGGTTCAAATTTTGTCCTGTGCGATTTCAAAGTAGAAGCAAAGCATTGACAGCCGAAAACTCTCAAGCCACTATAGTCCACTGGCTTATTATACATGATCTCATATGGTGTCATACCATTGAGAATAGGAGATGGGATTCGATTGATCAGGAACATATCTGTAAGCACACATTCTGACCAAAAACGCAGTGGAATTCTGGACTGAAAGTACAAGGCTCGTGCGACATTAAGCAGATGTTAATGCTTTCGTTCAACCACCGAGTTTTGCTGGGGAGACTCAACACACGAGAACTGGTGCATTATTCCCTTTTTGGAAAAGAAATTTGCGAACATCAACTCTCGTGCATTGTCTGAACGAAATTGCTTGATCACTTTTCCAAACTGAGTTTGCACCATAGCACAGAAATTTGGAATAAGCATAAGCACATCAGATTTTTGCTTCATAAGGTAAATCCATACAAAACGAGAGCAGTCATCAACAAGAATAGTCATATAAAAAACTAGAATATGCATGTAATATTATACATAGAACAGTGATCCAGTTCTTAGATGGTTGAAAGTGATATTTAGTTCTATGCGTTTGCAATACTTTTTATCTTCAATGGACGCACAAAAGCTGATTCGAAAGACATTCAAGCGAATCCATTTTGAGAGCGAGAGAAAAAAAAATCGTAGAATATACTTCAAAATAGTTGCATCTAATTGGCCATAACTATCTGCTTTAAAAATAGAAATAAATCAAGTAATTAATTAAGAGATTTGTTAATAACTAGCCTATAGTTAGAGGGAATATTAAAATAGTAGCCAATCTATTAGTTTATTTAGCTAAATAGCCAATATTACACGTAGTACCAAAAATGCCATTTTCTCTAACTTCACCGTAAAGAAGCCTACATTTTTTCTCTGTCCGATCTCGCTAGAGATCATGAGAGATCCGATGACAGTGACGACAAAATCGCCGCCGAAGAGCTCCGGCGAAGGACAAAAACTCACCGGATCCGGGGAGCGCCGGGTCTCATCGCACAGATCTGGAAAGGCCCGGAGAGGAAGCTCGGTGAGCGTCGACGAAGGAACGCCAGGGGACGGAGACCAGTCGCGCGAATCGGGGGTGGAAATTGCAGGTCCGAGTCATCGAGCGCCGTCGCCCGGAGAGGCGCGGGAGAGACAACCCTCCTCGTCGTAAGGCGTCACCGGGGCGGAGCAGAGCCGGCCGTTGAACCAGCCTCCGTCACGCAGATCTAGAGAGTGAAAGCCTTCGTTGCTTGCGCCAGAGATGAAGCCTTCCTGAGACCGGAGCTGAGGAGCATCACCGGAACTGGAGAAACATGAGGAACCTGTTGTCTATGGTGCCCACAAGAAGAGTTGTAATCTTTATATTGTACATTTGATGTAATAAAGTCTCATGAAGACTCTTGCTTGTAATTGCTTATTCATTAATAAAAAGTTGACACGTTCATTCATTCCTCCTTGTCTGTTTAAAGCTTTATGATAAAACATTAGTCTTTAGTCCATAAACAAACTAAACAACTAACGAAGAGACAAATGTAGATTTGCATGAACAAACTCTTCGTAGTTTGCTTAAAACGCTATATTCGCAATCTAAGGGTCAAAGGACTATTGACCTCAGTATGATTGTTAGGAGAATCTATGATGTCTGGTTATGAGGCATTGAGAGTTGCCATTTCACAGCTTACGTATTCTCATTTGAGAAAGTCAGAGTTCGGACTCACTATGTGATTCTGAACATGGCATATTGGTGAAGTACTAAGTTGTGAGAATGTCATGAGTAACTTTGTGAAGTTCTCATAGATATGAAATTCATGTACAAGTTTTCTGAAATGCAATGTATATCACCTCATGCTTTGTTCCTTGGAATGTGAATAAATGAACTGGCCAGTGTCCAAATTGAGTCTTGACTCTTTTGGATGAAACAATGTGACTTGTTAGCTCCTCGTCAATACATTGTTTCTAACTTATTCACAAGCTACAAAAGAGTTTATGAAATAACACCTAGAAGGGTAAGTAAACCCCGTCTAGCTGATGATATTCATGAAGGGTAAACACTGATAATATTCTGTGGATCCGCTCATTACAATTAGGTTGAATTCTTGAGTAGAAAATAAATTCATTTGAACCGAGAGATTTTCAGTGTCAACTCTTTAGTGGAGTCAGTTGACATTAAGCTAAACTTGGAAAAGGTTTGTGAACTTTTGAGTCCAAGTATTTAGCTCAAGCTTTGTTCATTTGGATCCATGAGGTCACTATCACGAATAACATTAAGTATGAATAGTTAAACTGGAAGCTAAGTCAAAACAAGAACGAAAATTGTCAAAAGGGTATTCTTGTCTTTTGAGACATATGATGAAATGAATGTCAATAAATTTTTTGACATGGTCATTTGATGACATGCATCACTCGGCCAAAATTAGATTTATTGGGCCTTGTGGATTAATTTCATTTCATAAGATTTATTGAAAATTCTCAATGAGCCTTTTTCATGTTGTCATGAACAAATGAAGGAGCTTCTAGAAGCCCCTTCTAGATATGAAATGGGCGCCTACTACCCAAGGGAAAGAGAGAATATTTTGTGCATAAATGTATCAAGATACTTGCCAAATGAAAAAGAGGAAACAAATTTCCCATGCATGCATGAGGATATTCGGCCAAGAGAGAGTCAAAGGCAAGGCATGTGATATTCTATAGAAGAGGAAATTACCTTATTGAAGGCAAAGCCTCTCCTATAAATAGGAGCCTCATTCCACACATTTTATTCATCCAAAGTTTTAGAGATTGAGAGCTTCTCTCTCTAGACTTGGCCGCCCCTCTCCTCTCTCTCTCTAGTCAATTTCATTTTATTGTTTTGACACCTAGGTCCTCATTTGACCTAGTGTTTAGCTCTGCAACTTCAAGACTCGTTCTTAAGTCGTAGTGTTTAAAAGTGTCCACACACTAATTCCTTTTTATCTTGAGTGATTTAGTGATAGAAACTTTCGTGGTTGCTCGAGTTAACGAGGAAAGGAAGAGAGACGTGCTGCGAGGGAGACGAACGTTGCAACCTTTTCCAAAAGTTTCTCAACGTTCAAGCTTCTAAAAAGGTTAGTAATCTTTTATGCTCATATTAGTTTTTATTTACATGTGTTTGCTCTTTGTCTAGGTTAGTAAAAACTGTTTTACTTGAAAAAGAAAATTTTTAAAATTCCGCCGCTTAACGAAGCGTTAAACTTTTTCTTAAACCCTAGATCAATTCCAACAGAACCCGCACCTGGTCGGAGGAGCCTGCGCGTCCACCGTCGAAAAGAGGAAGCTCCGATGGGCTCGGGACGACGTGACCACCGACGCTCTCCAGTCGAAGGACAAGAAGGTCGCGGCTCTCATGGAGGCCAAGAAGAGGCTCGAAGAGAGGTTCAAGACCGGCAAGAATAGGTGGTTCTTCACCAAGCTCAGGTTCTTATTGGAACCTGGATTCCTGAACCTTCTGTGTTGTCTTTTTTTTTTTTTTTTTTTTTTTTTTTTTTCTATCTTTAATCAGAGGATTTTTTAGTTATTTTAAATGTATGCATCTTTTTTTTTATATGAGAAAATATTTAGAAATTTTTGTGAAAAATAGAATTGTAATGTTGTGTATATCGTAGGTATTTCGTTATAAATAAAATCGAATTTACTGTTATATTTACCATAGAAACGAGTGATTTATTCAATGGTTAATATGATTTACTGTCGGATTTACTCTCTTCGATTGTTCACAGAAATAATTAGTAAATCGTATTTACTGTTAGATTAACTAGTCCTCGTATTTGATACTTTTCCTGTTAGATTAACTAGAAAATGTTATGGTTAATCGTATTTACTGTTGTTCTTGTTACGGTAAATAAGATTTACTATTGTTCTTGTTACGGTAAATAAGATTTACTATTGTTCTTGTTACGGTAAATAAGATTTACTTTTGTTCCTGTTACGGTAAATAAGATTTACTTTTGTTCTTGCTACGGTAAATAAGATTTATTGTTTTCTTGTTACGATAAATAAGATTTACTATTGTTCTTGTTATGGTAAATAAGGTTTACTGTTATTCTTGTTACGACAAATAATATTTACTGTAGTTTTTTTATTATTGTTAATTAGATATACTATTTTTTTTTTGTTATGGATGATATTATTTACTATGATAATATTAACCTAAGGTTATTATTGGAATATTGGAATGTTGTCATGATAAATTAGCTATTTTCATATGTAAATAGTTTGACTATAATTTTAAAGTAGGGGTGTTATTTTGGCTAGTTATTTAGTCGGCCCATTAATTAACAAACAATAATACTAATTTAAAAACGCAATAATTGCACGTATTGTGGTAAGGGTATATTAGACATTTGTAAACATTGATTCAAGTGACAACTCATCAATATGGTTATTTGTTTTAGAATTTTTAAACGTTGGTTATAATGAAAATTTTAGGTTTGATGTAGGTCTAGTTGATTATAATATTAAAAAATAATTAACATAGTTGCATAAGATTATTGGGTAATTGCTATTTTTTTATTCTATTTTAATATTGTATATGTGCTTTATTGGTAATTTAGATATCGTATGGATTTGTGTGATTCAACTTCTGCCGAATCAGAGTACAAATATACAGCTTTTTTAAATACTGGTAACTTGCAGTACCAATCAATGCATGCCAATAACCACGTGGATGAATATATAATTGACACATTTAGCAAAGAGAAACTACTAGTACCCAAAAGGTCCAGAATTTTTTTGAGGCAAAAAGGTCCAGAATTTTTGTTCCATCATAAACGTTACATTAACAACAAACTTTTAAAAGGTGTTACAGTAATTCAACATTTACTTCGTTTTAGTACTCGAGCGTTGCTACGGGTTAATTAAAAGTTAGATTACTATATTTTAAAATTTTAATAATAACAAGATGTATGATAAATTCATTATTACAAATATAAGATTTTACGACACTTAAAAATTGTTGTAAAATAATTCTACAATACTTTTGTATCGTTATGTAATCCATTTAAAAAATTGTATATTGTATGAAATAAAAAATAACAAAAAATATATACGAGATGAAGACAATAAAAAATAAAACGTAGAATTGATCAAAAAGCCTACTAGATAAATTTTTTATTCGGATGAAGACAAATATATATATATATATATATATATATATATATATATATACTTGATGAAAAAAAAAAAATTATAATGGATCAAGAAGCCTACTATACAAAATTTGTGTACTTGTTGAAGAGATAACAAGAAATAGCCGTATTATAAAAATAATTACAACTAATAAAATTCATCATAGACTTCGTATACAAATTGTGACGGCGTGGCTGACCACGAGCGCAAGGAGGTCAGGTTGATCGCCATGACTCCGCCAGCAGAATCACAGCCAACACCGGCCCAAAAGCACAACATGGAATCTCTAGCCTTCTAGAGGCTAAGAACTGCGGTGGAGGCTCGCCATGGTCGCTCTCAAGAGGTGTCACTCGCTGCATTGATCGGAGGAGTCTCCGGGAGCAAAGAGAAGACGTCGGTGGTTTGGTTGCGTGTTGAAAGCTCCACATTCCTCGGTCTCCATTTATTTTAAGAGATTGTTGTCTTCTTTGATCCAAACTTCCTCGCAAAAAGTGTGAATCCCCTATTGGTGTTATAGAGTAGAGATAAGGGACCATATCCTCCTAGAAGAAGCTGAAGTTGTCAGGCCTCTGCTCTGCATCATTGGAGGAGGCGACGAATGTCGATGGACTCGCGGGAGAGCGTGAGGGTGATAAGCAGAGTGATCTCCTGTAACCCTATTAGATTATTGAGAAGCCAACACAAGCAATAGATTCTACATGTTAGACTTCTAGAAATAAATATTTAAGAAGCCAAAGCTAATAACCAAAGCATTTTGTAAATAAATAAAAAACTACTATTTTCAACCTTTGTTAATAGCTTTTGTAACCGAAGCATTTTGTAACCGCATTTTCGAATGATTATAAATGAGTTATCGTCTTTTACTTACGTTCCACTGACATGAAAAAGCTAAGGTTTTGACAAACGAATCAACCGTATTTTCTTGTGTGAGCTTTCGATCCTCGACGACGACGAGCCATGGCTGGTTGCAAATCGAATATGTGGCATTTGTATAGTTGCAGGGGTTCATGGTGGAGACTCTGCTCAGCTACTCCATCTTAATTTCAACGAAATCGAGGAGGTTTCCGGAGCTGTGGCACTCATTGCTTCTGTCGTTCTTGATGTACACATTCGTCTACGAGACAATGAACTTCACATTTTCGGAGCTGTGGCACTCCTTGCTTATATCGTTATTGATGTACACGTACGTCTTCGAGATAATGAACTTCACATCAATCTTTCCAAATGAGGCTTTCGCAGTCGCCGATGCCCGCTGTGACGTTGGCGGATAGGGAATTTTCGCTGAGCTTGAGGATTGCGAACTAAAGGAGGTTTTTGAGCTCAATGGAGATCACACCGGAGAGCTTGTTGTTGGAGAGGGAGATTTAATTCAAATTTGTGTAGTTGCTTAGTCCTGACGAGATTTCGCCGCTGAGCTCCCATGCTTGTTCCCGACTGATCCCTTCAAGTCATCCACGGAGTTCCCGAGATGACGAGTTTTGGTCTCTAGCTAAAAATTCCAACAACACAAATAAAAACATACGGAGATCATGCGAATCGACCATGGAACGGAAATTCCTTCAAGAAATTATTAGCCAATTCAGGTTAAAGATTATCATTCTTTCTTAACTTAAATAAAATTATATTATTCAAAGATCCAATTCATGAAAATTGAAATCATACAATTCTAACCAAATGTTAACAAACACAAATCGAAAACACGCTAATGAATAAAACGCTTGTGGATATGGTAGGCTTGAGACGATAGCGACGATGACAATTGCTTGATTCGCACATGCCCGAGATCGAAGCTCGCCGGCTTAGAGGAAAAGGCGGCTCCAGCGATCGGTCGAATCGGGTCGTAGTTAACGAGAATCTTGTCCTTGTTAAAGATCCCACTCTCGCCATGGATAGCCTCCGATCCTCGTCTTCTTCGTTTTCCTCTTTGTTGCGTTGAACTTTTCTAAATGAGTAATGGTATATTCGTCCGTTTACTGGTAAAAGTGCGCCTATTGCAATTAAAAAAAAGAAGCAAAGGGCTTTTATGCAAACTTTGGCGTAAAATATGAGTTTGGTGCAAATATCCCTTTAACTTCGAGGGGTGGGTCGTTACGAGTGTGATAGTTAAGGGGGAATTGATGTAATTAATACTTGATAATTAGTAATCAATTTTTTGTTATAATTATAATAAGTTGTATTTGCCTCATACTACAAATAATAATGTGACAATATATCATTGAACAAAAACGAATTGAACGAAAACGAATGGTTGTAGGATTAAAAAAAACTTTTAAAATTAAAAGACAATAATAATAGGGATACCATAATAATAATAAGCTAGAGATTTTGGATGTAATGTGTAAATAGAATACAAACGATAAAATACTTCTTTTATATTATATAAAATGTAACTCAAAATAAATAATGGGCCTCGTTGGTCGGGGCTTGTTCCGCCATGCGCCATTCGAGGAGTCCTTAATGATATTCTCTCGATGTAATCACGGTTTTCCTCCGCCATACGTGAGGGTTTTAATAGACTTGCTCGTGGTTCCGCCCACGTTTAATAAAAAAAAAAAATGGGCCTGATGAGTGAACAAAAGCCTAAATTGTATAGATGAAAATTTTTTAATAGCCCAACACATAATAATCAGTCAGTTTTATTTTTTTGGTTTTTAGCTGAGAAAATACTTACGGGTAAGAACATAAAATGAAGAGAAAATTGCGGTAAAAATACCAATTGTTTTCGTCTTCATACAGTTTGCTACCTAATCTTTTTTTTTTTTTTGTCGGCGAAAATACCAATTGTTTAATTTTGGTGTCTCCATTACTACCAGGATTGTTAAATACAAACAGAGTTACACATGTCAACATTCTAAACCAGCATCATTTACAAATGAAATGTTGAAGTAAATTTATTATTTACAAACGGACTTATGGTAATAAATATGCATTTAATAGGTAGATATACCCACAATAATCGAATATGCATTTTAGCCACAAATTGAAATCCCTAGTTTCATTTTCAAATCGCCCAGACTTCTCTTCGTCTCTCTCGTCTTCTTCCTCGTGATGTCAAAGCAATGGACGATGACAACACGTGGTACTACTGCGTCTGTGGCGTGCCTTCGACGAAGTGGCGGCATGGAAGAATGAAAATCATGGTAGGAGGTTCTATGGGTGCGTTAAAAAAGGTAAGAGATTCTATTCGTTGCTGAGTTTCTTTTCGTCTTCTTCTTCGTTGGAATATGCATTTGCTCACATATCCATTATCATGAAAAGGGTGGATGTAATTTTTTTTTTATGGAGAGATCTCACATTATGTGAAAGATCCAAATGTATCATTCCTGGACTGATCAAGAAGAAGAACAATTTGGAGGCCGAGATTGAGTCACTTCGAACAAGGATTTTCAAACCGTAAGTTGTTTTGATCATACTTGTTCTGCTTTTGTTGGGTTGGTTTGTAATTGTGTAATGTGTTTGTAATATGTACTCTTTGCAATGAAATTTGTTGGTTGTATTGTGTAATTGTGTAATGTGTTTGTAATTTGTACTCTTTGCAATGCTTTTGTTGTGTAATTTGTGCTCTTTGCAATGAAATTTGCTTTGTAATGAAATTTGGAAATAGAATTTATAGTGTAATATGTACTCAATAAATTGACCAAAAAATTGCATTCACTTGGCATCTGCATTCACATTAGCTTGTAGCTAAATCTACACAAGCTGTTACCAAACAATTGACCCCTAAATGTTGCCAAAGAAACATACTGCTATGTCCATGCTAATATCTAAACAGACTTGCCAGTATAACCATTTGTTAAAAAAAAAAAAACAGACTACTATGTCCGTGCTGGCAATAAAACAGGCTTGCCAATATAACCATTTGTTAAAAAAAAACAGCTCATATGCTCTACGAAATCTAAGTCATAAACTGAACAAGCGCAAATGCTTGGCTTGAATTTGGCAGGGATGCCTGTGACTTGGATTTTTGTCTTTGCCTGCACTCATCTCTCTTCAAAGCATCTAGGCCATTTGTCCGGACTAGTCATTGGCTCTATAATGCCAATGTAAGCCATGATAAATACTCCTTTTTGTACCACTCATCAACAAAGTCTACCGGATTTAGTCCGGATGCCCAAATACAAGACAATGCATGAGGGCAAGGAATGCCACTAAATTCAAAACCCTGACAACTGCATTCTTTGGCCCTCAAGTCAACCGCAAAAGACTCGGCCCCAAGAAAAGTGACTTGAAATTTAGCATCACCTTAAATATACAAGCAAAAACAGATTATGCTAGCACTACACTTATGCAATCAAAAACAAATTATGCTAATGTGTATCTGCTAGTTTTGATTGACAATGTTTTGCAACACCTTTGTGTTTTTCAACCACAATCCTTGTATTTTATTAATCTGAAACAAATACCTGGGTTAGTGGATGTCAATTGTTTATAGTAATCCTCTAGAATAACATGTTGATCTTGTTGGAAAAAGCAAGTAGGTATCAGACACGAACAATCACTCTTATACCACTTGTTGGGAGACGAAGAGGGGTATCAGACACAAATGATTGCTCTGACACAACTCGTAGGTGAAGCACGTAGGATATCAGACATGAACAATCGCTTTGATACCACTTGTTGGAGAAACACGAGCGATATCGGACACGAACAATCGATCCAATACCACTTGTTGTAATTATATGCTCACCTTGATAACCATATAAATTGCGGAATAAATTAATTACAACGAGAGCTAAATAAAAGTATGGTTATCTAACAAGATCTAGATTTAATTTAGAGATTTGTAAGTAACTAGGGCACTTTAAACATGTGATTTTGGATCTAGCCTATGTTTGACAATTTTTAGGGATATAGCCAAATGGCTTATGTGGCAATAATTAAGGTCTGATTTGCCCTTATTTATTAACAAATTCGTCACTTTCTCTCTCCTATTTTTTTTCAAATAATTTTTTTTGCATCAAAACTTCAAAAATTCGTATCTTTCTCATACGAACTCGAAATTGAGTGATTTCAGATCCTACAAATTCGTGGCGTCGATATCTTCAAAAATAAACCCATTGTGTTTGATGAAAAATTATGTTTAATGCATCATAGTTACGTTTCCATTTATTTTTTTGATAATTTCAAAAATTTCCAGTTATTTCAATATTTAAGGTAGTAACATGATTTTTCTACATCTATGGTATTAAACATGATTTTTCATCAAACACAATGGATCTATTTTTGAAGATATCGTTGTCACGAATCCGTAGGATTTGGAATCACTCAATTTCGAGTTCATATGAGATAGATATGGTTTTTTGAAGTTTTTATGTAAAAAAAAAGTGTAGGAAAAAAGTAAGAGAGAGAAAGTGACGAATTTGTTAATAAATAAGGGTAAATCAGACCTTAATTATTGCCACATAAGTCTGTTGGCTATTTCCCTAAAAGTTGTGAAACATAGGCTAAAAACAAATTTCATAGTTTCATTTTGGCTATTTCGCTACGGTGCCCTTTAATTTATTAATTAAATAATGAAAGCATTCATACATGTCAAGCAACCAATAAGAACAAAGAACAAGGTTCATAGAGAACTTACGGATTGAGCTGACGAACAGAAACTTTAAGCTTTCTCAATCTGTCTTCAAACGCATTCATCTCTTTCTTCAAGTTTTCAGATCCTCGTATTTGAACGCCTTGATCTCCTTCTTCAAGCTTCCAGATCCTCGTACCACTCTTGATGACATCGTAGTCTTCCGAAACGTAATCTTCGGACGAATAAAGAAAGACGGCGTGAGATCACACTCTTTATATCACCGATCTACAGTGAGGTGTTTAGATCGTATCGTGTTTATGAGATTGGAATCACGGAGTTCCAAGAGAGGATGAGGGGCGTCCGTCAAGAGAGAGAGGGATAGCTCTTTGGTCGAAAATTCTAAAGCACCAAAAGTGTGTATGTTGCATTCTCATGAACCTCTATTTGTAGTAGTGTAAATGATATATTCTTTGTAGTTTCCATAATATATTATTTCCTTTTATTGTGTTCACACTAGTGAATCAAAGTTTGGCCATTGGATCTCATCTCATGAATCCTACTTTCTCTCTTAGCCATCAGATCAATATCTATGAGATTTTATTTTATGTTTAAATAAAGAATATTTAATTATGAGAGAATAAAAGAAATATCTTATTTACTTTTAAATATTATTCTCTTCTAATATTTATGAGAGAGAATAAAAGACAATATCTTATTTCTTTTTAAATATTATTCTCTCCTAATATTCATGAGAGAGAATAAATGACAATATCTTATTTCCTTTTAAATATTATTCTCTCAAAATATTCATGAGAGAGAATAAATGACGATATCTTATTTCCTTTTAAATATTTATCTCTCTCCTTTATTTAAGCAACTAAATATAAAATATTGGTAAGTACCAATATGGTAGAAACGAACTTTTGACCTAATGGCCAAGATGTTTGGCGCAAATCCCAATGCCCGAAACCCTAAAATTCATTCACCTCATATATGTAAGGCCAACTTGATTAAAACTCAATTAATTATTTATTTACTTGGTCCAACAATAAACAAATAAGTAATTGATTAATTATTTACTTGATCAAACAATAAATAATTAATACTACCATAAATAATTATTTAACTATGCAAATACCCATATTTCATAATTGATGTTGTCAATTACAATTACAGCTTGTGAGATTATAATAATGAAACACATTATTATTAGAGGTTCTTTATTCATCTTATCGAGGCCGAATCGGGGACTATGAACCTAGTAATAGAAGCTTAACAAATCCGATGAAAAAACGAAAAAATCGTTTCTCTTTTTTCATATCGATTTATCTAATCTTGGTCAGACTCCACCTAGGTACTGTTGTCAATGGTGCCCACAAGAAGAGTTGTAGTCTTTATTTTGTACATTTGATGTAATAAAGTCTCATGAAGACTCTTGCTTGTAATTGCGTATCTATTCATTAATAAAGTTGAAACGTTCATTCATTCTTTCTTTGTTTGAAGCTTTATGATAAAACCTTAGTCTTTTAGTCCATAAACAAACTTAACAACTTACGAAGAGACAAATGTAGATTTGCATGAACAAACTCTTCGTAGTTTGCTTAAAACGATATATTCGCAATCTTAGGGTCAAAGGACTATTGACCTCAGTACGATTGTTAGAAGAATCTATGATGTCTGGTTATGAGGCATTGAGAGTTGGGGACTCTATAGTTCTTCTAGGTATCTTCCGAAGGTACTGAATTGACCAGTGCACTTCTAGAGACAATATAAGAACAAACCATTTAACCTCTTATGTCTCGAAGTCACTATGTATGAATTGCATCATGCTTACCTTAATCCTGAAATGAGACATGCCATTTCACACCTTAGTATTCTCATTTGAGAAAGTCAAAGTTCGGACTCACTATGTGATTCCGAACAAGGCCTATTGGTGAAGTACTAAGTTGTGAGTCTGTCATGAGTAACTTTGTGAAGTTCTCATAGATATGGAATTCATGTACAAGATTGCTGAAATGCAATGTATGTCACCTCATGCTTTGTTCCTTGGAATGTGAATAAATGAACTGGCCAGTGTCCAAATTGAGTCCTGACTCTTTTGGATGAAACAATGTGACTTGTTAGCTCCTCGTCAATACATTGTTTCTAACTTATTCACAAGCGACAAAGGAGTTGAGGAAATAACAGCTAGAAGGGTAAAATGGTAATTTAGTAAATCCCGACTAGCTGATGACATTCACGAAGGGTAAACATAGATAATATTCAGTGGATCCGCTCATCATAATTAGGTCGAATTCTTGAGTAGAAAGCAAATTCATTTGAACCGAGAGATTTTCAGTGTCAGCTCTTTAGTGGAGTCAGTTGGCATTAAGCTAAACTTGGAAAAGGTTTGTGAACTTTTGAGTCCAAGTGTTTAGCTCAAGCTTTGTTCATTTGGGTCCATGAGGTCACTGTCACGAATCACATCGATAGGAATAGTTAAACTGGAAGCTAAGTCAAAACAAGAACGAAAATAGTCAAAAGGGTATTTTTGTCTTTTGAGACATATGATGAAATGAATGTCAATAAATTTTTTGACAAGTTCATTTGATGACTTAATGTCACTCGGCCATAACTTGATTATTGGGCCTTGTGAATTAATTTCATTTCATAAGAATTTTATTGAAAATTCTTAATGGGCTTTTCTCATGTTGTCATGAACAAATGAAGAAGCTTCTAGAAGGTCCTTCTAGATGAGAATAGGCGCCCATAATACCCAAGGAAAGAGAGTTTATTTTGTGCATAAATGTATTTAGATACTTGCCAAAAGAAAAAGAGGAAACAAATTTCCTTCAAGAGGAAAGTGGGAATCGGCCAAGTGAGAGACAAGGCAAGGCCTTGAACAAAATAGGAAACAAATCAAGGCTTCTAGAAGCCTTGTGTTGGCCGAGTGTCTCAAAGGGAAAAAGAGGAAATTGCTCATGAATATGTGATATTCTATAGAAGAGGAAACTACCTTATTGAAGGAGAGACCTCTCCTATAAATAGGAGCCTCATTTCCTCACATTTGATTCATCCAAGTTTAAGAGATTTGAGAGACTCTCTCTCTAGAACTTTGGCCGAAAATCCTCTCTCTCTCTCTCTCGTTTATTTTCGATTTTTTCTTGTCTTGGCACCTAGGTCCTCACTCGACCTAGTGTTTAGCTCTGCGACTTCGAGACTCGTTCTTAAGTCGTAGTGTTTAAAAGTGCCCACTCACTGATTCCTTCTTTTCGAGTGATTTAGTGATAGAAACTTTCGTGGTTGCTCGAGGTGCCGAGGAAAGAAAGAGAGACGTGCTGCGAGGGGAGACGAGCGTTGCAAACTTTCCAAAAGCTTCTTCAAGGTTCAAGCTTCAAGAAAGGTTAGTAAACTCTTAGCTCATATTGATTTTTAATTACATGTACTTGCTTCTTTGTCTAGGTTAGTAAAAACTGTTTTTACTTGAAAAGAAATTTTTTAAAATTCCGCCGCTTCTCGAAGCGTTTAATCTTTTTCTTAAACCCTAGATCAATTCCAACAAATGGTATCAGAGCTATGGTCAAAGATTAGCATGTACATGTTTTTAAAATTATGAGCTTGAAAATCGTTTTCGAAAGTTTACTAATTTTGTGACAAGTTCGAATTGTAATCTTAGATTTTTTTTAATTTAATGCTCTTGTCTTTAAATTAAAAAGCATGTTGATTTTCTATGAGTTTGGGATGTTTTTAAAACACATTATAATCAGTTCTAAAAGTTTTTAATTTTTTATATTGAAAAACGTGTTTTAAAGGTTTGAGAAATTTCGAGTAAATTTTTGTGACTAGTTTTGATATCTTGCTAGTTTCTTATTTTTACTTGAATCGTTTTATGCTTGTTGTTATTTATTTTATTCTATGTTATTACCCTGCTAATAAAACAAAAATAGAAGCTTTAAACAACATCTTAAAACGTTCCGTTACACTTGATTCTTTTTCGCACCTAAAAAGGACCAAACTTTAATTTATTTCTTTTTCTTCGAGCTGGAGTAAACCCGCATTAAAAGTGGCATAACTCTCTGCTCAGAAATTGAAATTTAATGCTTCTTGAATCAAATTAAAGCTCTGTCTGTCCTCTGTCCAATGCCACCGGTTTCGGCTCAAAAGGACATCGGATCCGCCAGATATGGCGATTTTACTCCGAGGTGCGCGGCTGTCTGAAACTCCAGTTTTTTAGAAATCCGGATTTTCAAACCCCACTACCATGAGTTATAGAACTCTAATGAGAAAATTTTCTTGAGCAAAAATGTTTTTCATATGATTATAAACATGATGTGTAAGATTAAAATGTTTTGATATTTGAAAGTTTAATTGAAATTGAGTTTTTACAAAACTAGTTTGAATTTTGAAAAACCGTTTTCACTTTCAAACTTGAAAATATTTTGTCATCCAAATCAAATAAGTTTTCAAAATGTTTTCAAAACTATATCTATATCACATATGTTCAAAATCTATATGCTCTTGAAAATTTGAGTGGGAGGTCTCTTTGTAGACAAGCCGAAAAATAAAAAGATGTGTAATCTCAAACTTTCAAGTGTTCGAGTGAGTTGAAGTTCACACTTCCCTCACGCACTTTCCCGAAATAGAAAATAGGAAAAGATCGAGTATGTACCTTGTGCCTTTATGCACTAATACTGCTCTGAACATGTCGATCTAGGATTCTCTTCTAGTTGTCCGCTCTGTCGCTCTCTAACTAGGAAATTTGTTTCCGAACTTATAAGAGTCGATGAACCATCTCCAAAAACTAAGTGGGAGGGTTATATTCGTTGTTTGTAACCCACGATCCCCAACACTAATGAAAGATGCAATAACGTGGGACTAAGAGCCGCTCTTGCGACCCTCACTTAAATGTGAGTACTCCAAGGCGTTATTGCTTCGATCATTGCTCAATGAGCTACGTCCGAGAGTGATGCAATGATGACAAGGCCTCCCCTTGGGGGATTGTTTTTCAAAGCTGATCTTTTGGACTAAGTGGTTGGTTACACACTTAGGCTCAATCCCTAGTAATCCTCCCTTGAGGCTCTGCGAAAGGATGTGAGTGATCAAACCAATTTAAAAGGTGGCTAGTCAAAATAGATGTATTGACATCTTGGCTTAGCATTAATGATGTGTCATTTACTTATAAATGGAGATTTTTTGCGGCCTTCTCTTGAGGGAGTAAATTATCGTTTGGTTTATAACACCTTTGGATTTTACAAAAGTCTTAATAAAACTTAAATCCTAAACCAAAGACTAATCATAAACTTGTTTCAACTTTTATAGGCAATATGTCTCTCAACCCTCTCTCAACCATTCTTTCCTCGAATAAACTCGAAGGCGACAATTACGTCGACTGGAAACGTAACCTCGACATAGTCCTTACTGTCGACAAGCACAAATGGGTTCTCACCACCCCCTGTCCTCAAACGAATGATGATTCGACGCAAGAGGAGAAAGACGCCTTGGCGGCCTGGCTTCGATCCGATGAGATTGCGAGATGCTATATTTTGGCATCGATGAACGATGTGTTGCAACAACAACATCGTGATTACGAAACTGCCACCGATATGCTCTACAATCTCCATGAGATGTTTGGAGGGCAAGGACGTCAAGCTAGGCAACAAGCGGTCCGACAATTCATGAACTGTCGTATGAAGGCTGGAACTCCCGTTAGAGATCATATGATGCTGATCATTAGCTATCTCAACGAGATGGAGATCCTTGGATCTGAGACTGATGGGGAGACTAAAATAGATATGATCTTGGAAACTCTCCCCAAAACCTTTGATACCTTCAAGTTGAATTATTCCATGAACAAGCTAGAGTACACTGTTACCGAGCTCATGAAGGAACTTCAAACCGCTGAGGCACTCACTAAGAAAAAGAGGGCTCAAGGAGAAGTACATGCTACTGCCTCCACCTCTGGATCTAAGAAGAGACCTCGCAATGCCGAGAAGAAGAACCAACCTAAGGTTCAAACGAAGAAGAAGGCGCCAAAGGCTCCGAAGGTGGACAAGTCTAAAGACAAGTGCCACCACTGCAACGAGCCTGGTCACTGGCGTAGGAACTGTCCCGCCTACCTCAAAACCAAAGCAAAAGGTATTGTACTTGTTACTGAAGCCTGTTTAGTAGCTGATAATGTATCATCGTGGATTATTGACTCCGCTGCTACTAACCATATTTGCTGCTCCTTGACTGGTTTTAGGAAAAGCAAAAGCTTAGAGGATGGCGACTTCTGCTTCAAGTGGGGTGATGAGAGCGTGGTGTCTGCGAAGGCTGTGGGATCTGTGACGCTATCTTTTGAAGATCGAACTTTAAATTTGAATAATGTTTATTATGTTCCTTCCTTTGGGAAAAACCTAGTATTTGTTGCTCAACTTTTCGAGCAAGATTATTATTTAAAGTTTATAAAGAATGGAATTCGTATTTCTTTTTCTAATTCTTTTGTCACTGATGCATGTATGAAGAATGGTCTTTTTTACATCTATCCCACTCAACCTTCTCTTTTAGACACCGAAATAGATAACGATCTAATTAGGGAGCCAAAGAGGATCAAACTTTCTGAATCCTCCGATCTAACAAAATCAACATACCTCTGGCACTTAAGACTTGGTCATATCAGTCTAGATAGGATTAAGAGACTTGTG
Source organism: Urtica dioica subsp. dioica (assembly GCF_054948205.1). Lineage (NCBI taxonomy): Eukaryota > Viridiplantae > Streptophyta > Magnoliopsida > Rosales > Urticaceae > Urtica > Urtica dioica. The sequence goes on along the minus strand of NC_142758.1, from coordinate 6,122,514 downwards.
AGGGATGGTCCACTCCAAGCCTCTGCAATAGGTTCACTACCTACTTGTGAATCCTGTATAGAAGGAAAAATGACTGAGCGACCTTTCTCCGATAAGGGTCGAAGAGCCACTGAGTTGCTGGAACTAATACATTCTGATGTATGTGGTCCGCTCAACCAACAGGCACGTGGAGGATACGAATACTTCGTTACCTTCACTGATGATTACTCACGATATGGGTTTGTCTAGTTGCTCAAACACAAATCCGAGACCTTTAACGTATTTAAGGTCTTTAGGGCTTTAGTGGAAAAGCAAACTGGCAAAGTGATCAAAACCCTTCGATCTGATCGAGGTGGTGAGTATATGTCTGGAGAGTTCGATGACTTTCTTAAAGAAGAAGGTATCGCTTCTCAGCTTACCGCACCTGGCACACCTCAACAAAACGGAGTCTCAGAGAGAAGAAACCGAACTCTTATGGAGATGGTTAGATCAATGATGAGTTACTCATCACTCCCTCTTTCCTTTTGGGGATATGCCCTCGAAACAGCCGCTTACATTCTGAACCAAGTTCCGTCTAAAACGGTTCCTGGTACTCCTTATGAACGATGGACTGGCCGCAAAGTAAGTTTGGGCCACATCCGAATTTGGGGTTGCCCTGCACACGTGATGAGGCAAAAGACTAGCAAGTTGGCTAGTAGGTCAGAATTGTGCCTGTTTGTAGGATATCCGAAGGAAACCAAAGGTTTTACTTTCTATAGTCCCGAGGATGATAAGACTTTCGTTAGCACGAATGCTCGTTTCCTTGAGGAGGACTTTATGAAGGATGCGAAACCTAGAAGCAAAATTGTGCTTGAAGAAAAGTTGGGTGAGGAAGCTTCTACCTCATCTGTAAGAACTGTTCTTACCCCAACTGAAACACAACCTAACTCATCAGAATCTCGTCAAGTAGTACTTCGACGTAGTGGGAGGGCTGTTCAACAGCCTGACAGGTACATGTCTTATGGAGACTCTCTCGTAGCCGTCTCCGACATGAATGACCCTGTTTCCTATAGCCAAGCGATGGCTTGTTCTGAATCAAACCTTTGGCTTGACGCCATGAAAGTTGAAATGCACTCGATGTATGTCAACAAAGTCTGGAAACTTGTAGACCTTCCTGAATGGATTAAACCCGTAGGGTGTAAGTGGATATACAAGAAGAAAATGGGTCCTGATGGGAACGTCGAGACGTTCAAAGCACGACTTGTGGCGAAGGGTTATACCCAACAAGAAGGGATTGACTATGAAGAAACCTTCTCGCCAGTCACGATGCTTAAATCCATCCGCATACTCCTATCCATAGCTGCAGCTCTCGACTATGAGATCTGGCAAATGGATGTCAAGACAGCCTTTCTGAATGGCAATCTTGACGAGCGCATTTACATGGCTCAACCAGACGGTTTCGTGGATAAAGGTCAAGAGACCAAGGTTTGTGAGTTGCTTAAATCCATTTATGGACTAAAGCAAGCATCTAGGTCATGGAATATTAGATTCGATGAAACTGTAAAGAGCTTCGGCTTTGAACAGTCAATAGATGAGCCTTGTGTTTACAAGTTAATACACGAAGGCAAAGTTGTGTTTCTGGTACTATATGTCGATGATATACTACTCATTGGTAATGACGTGGGTAAGTTATCTGAGGTTAAAGTCTGGCTGGCAGAGCAATTCGATATGAAGGATCTAGGAGAAGCCGCATACATTCTGGGAATCCAAATCTTTCGAGAGAGGAAAAATCGGACCCTGTCGCTCTCTCAAGCATCTTATATTGATAAGGTGATGGATCGCTTCTCGATGCAAGACTGCAAGAGGGGTCAAACACCCTTTAGGCATGGAGTTTCACTCTCTAAGGACCAGTCTCCCAAGACTGCACAAGAGATTGAAGACATGAGGAAGATTCCTTACGCCTCTGCCGTAGGAAGCCTCATGTATGCTATGCTTTGCACTAGACCTGACATCTGTTTCGCCGTTGGCGTAGTTAGTCGTTTCCAATCCAACCCTGGACCCGAGCACTGGATTGCTGTTAAGCATGTTCTTAAGTATCTTCGAAGAACTAGGAACTTGATGCTTATATACTCAGGTACTGACCTGACTATGACGGGATATACCGACTCCGATTTTCAAGCGGATAAGGATTCCAGGAAATCCACTTCGGGATCTGTGTTCATCCTTAATGGTGGAGCTGTTGTGTGGAGAAGTATTAAGCAATCTTGCATTGCTGACTCCACAATGGAAGCAGAATATGTGGCTGCTTGTGAAGCATCCAAAGAGGCTGTATGGCTTAGAAAGTTCCTTAAGTATTTGGAAGTTGTTCCAAACGTCGACGAGCCCATGACCCTTTATTGTGATAATAGTGGGGCTGTCCCTAACTCAAAGGAACCTAGAAGCCATAAGCGCTCTAAGCATATTGAGAGGAAATACCATTTGATTCGAGAGATCGTGCAGCGCGGAGACGTGGAAGTGAAGAAGATCTCAACGGTGGACAACCTCGCAGATCCATTCACCAAGGCCCTAGCGAACAAGGTCTTCGACCAACATCGTGAGGGATTAGGCATGAAGGACTACACACACCTTTTTTGAGTCAAGTGGGAGTTTGTTGTCAATGGTGCCCACAAGAAGAAATGTAGTCTTTATTTTGTACATTTGATGTAATAAAGTCTCATGAAGACTCTTGCTTGTAATTGCCTATCTATTCATTAATAAAGTTGAAAGTTCATTCATTCTTTCTTTGTTTGAAGCTTTATGATAAAACCTTAGTCTTTTAGTCCATAAACAAACTTAACAACTTACGAAGAGACAAATGTAGATTTGCATGAACAAACTCTTCGTAGTTTGCTTAAAACGATATATTCGCAATCTTAGGGTCAAAGGACTATTGACCTCAGTACGATTGTTAGAAAAATCTATGATGTCTGGTTATGAGGCATTGAGAGTTGGGGACTCTATAGTTCTTCTAGGTATCTTCCGAAGGTACTGAATTGACCAGTGCACTTCTAGAGACAATATAAGAACAAACCATTTAACCTCTTATGTCTCGAAGTCACTATGTATGAATTGCATCATGCTTACCTTAATCCTGAAATGAGACATGCCATTTCACACCTTAGTATTCTCATTTGAGAAAGTCAAAGTTCGGACTCACTATGTGATTCCGAACAAGGCCTATTGGTGAAGTACTAAGTTGTGAGTCTGTCATGAGTAACTTTGTGAAGTTCTCATAGATATGGAATTCATGTACAAGATTGCTGAAATGCAATGTATGTCACCTCATGCTTTGTTCCTTGGAATGTGAATAAATGAACTGGCCAGTGTCCAAATTGAGTCCAGACTCTTTTGGATGAAACAATGTGACTTGTTAGCTCCTCGTCAATACATTGTTTCTAACTTATTCACAAGCGACAAAAGAGTTGAGGAAATAACAACTAGAAGGGTAAAATGGTAATTTAGTAAATCCCGACTAGCTGATGAAATTCATGAAGGGTAAACATAGATAATATTCAGTGGATCCGCTCATCATAATTAGGTCGAATTCTTGAGTAGAAAACAAATTCATTTGAGCCGAGAGATTTTCAGTGTCAGCTCTTTAGTGGAGTCAGTTGGCATTAAGCTAAACTTGGAAAAGGTTTGTGAACTTTTGAGTCCAAGTGTTTAGCTCAAGCTTTGTTCATTTTGGTCCATGAGGTCACTGTCACGAATCACATCGATAGGAATAATTAAACTGGAAGCTAAGTCAAAACAAGAACGAAAATAGTCAAAAGGGTATTTTTGTCTTTTGAGACATATGATGAAATGAATGTCAATAAATTTTTTGACAAGTTCATTTGATGACTTAATGTCACTCGGCCATAACTTGATTATTGGGCCTTGTGAATTAATTTCATTTCATAAGAATTTTATTGAAAATTCTTAATGGGCTTTTCTCATGTTGTCATGAACAAATGAAGAAGCTTCTAGAAGGTCCTTCTAGATGAGAATAGGCGCCCATAATACCCAAGGAAAGAGAGTTTATTTTGTGCATAAATGTATTTAGATACTTGCCAAAAGAAAAAGAGGAAACAAATTTCCTTCAAGAGGAAAGTGGGAATCGGCCAAGTGAGAGACAAGGCAAGGCCTTGAACAAAATAGGAAACAAATCAAGGCTTCTAGAAGCCTTGTGTTGGCCGAGTGTCTCAAAGGGAAAAAGAGGAAATTGCTCATGAATATGTGATATTCTATAGAAGAGGAAACTACCTTATTGAAGGAGAGACCTCTCCTATAAATAGGAGCCTCATTTCCTCACATTTGATTCATCCAAGTTTAAGAGATTTGAGAGACTCTCTCTCTAGAACTTTGGCCGAAAATCCTCTCTCTCTCTCTCTAGTTTATTTTCGATTTTTTCTTGTCTTGGCACCTAGGTCCTCACTCGACCTAGTGTTTAGCTCTGCGACTTCGAGACTCGTTCTTAAGTCGTAGTGTTTAAAAGTGCCCACTCACTGATTCCTTCTTTTCGAGTGATTTAGTGATAGAAACTTTCGTGGTTGCTCGAGGTGCCGAGGAAAGAAAGAGAGACGTGCTGCGAGGGGGGACGAGCGTTGCAAACTTTCCAAAAGCTTCTTCAAGGTTCAAGCTTCAAGAAAGGTTAGTAAACTCTTAGCTCATATTGATTTTTAATTACATGTACTTGCTTCTTTGTCTAGGTTAGTAAAAACTGTTTTTACTTGAAAAGAAATTTTTTAAAATTCTGCCGCTTCCCGAAGCGTTTAATCTTTTTCTTAAACCCTAGATCAATTCCAACAAGTACGCCAAGACCGAACTCTCTTTTATACTAGAATTATATTTACTCGTCATGATGAGTATCCACTGATCTAGTCAGCACGTGATCAAGATCCTCCAGGTCCAACCCGTATCGAGAAAGGTGAATTAATCCATTATACATTTATTGATACTTATATACCCTAAGCACTGTTGCTTCCGCAGCGAAAGATTCTTTCGAAGTACGGACTTCGAAAGTGTCGGCAATCTATCGATTCTGGAATCAACCCTTAGGTGAGTGAACATTGATCTTCTTCCGAGAAGGCTGGATTTCGTATATGTCAAACACTTTCCACTCAAATCATGCTCCAAAACTCCCAAGACATAAGCTGTGATTAGCATGATAGTAGGGCTTTTAGTGAATGAGTCAAAAAGCGCAGTAACATGATCCAGTTTCCATGATCACTTCAGGATTTAGAACAAATCTCACCGTGACCATCATAGCGACCCCGGTTAGTGTGTTATAACGGTACTTAAATGACACATCTACAACCGAAGTCTGTCTGGGTCGTGCACTTACCACAAGTGCAGAATGCTCGCACGTCGTGATCAACCTTCACTAGTGTTCCGCATATATGACTTTAGATACAGCTATCCAGACATGTATCAGTCATCGACCATGTTTTAGCTCACCGCCCGAACTCAGGTGCCCAACACGTGACTCACTTTAATACGGAGGCTACGGATGATAGTTGCTATTGATTATGATATTCAGAACTCAACCCACTAATCATATGATGCTAATAAAGTAAACCATTATTCTATTTAGTAATCATTTATGATTCATTATCTCTCGTGGGCAAGAATTCCTAATAGATCCTTCATCGACCCCTCTAACGCGTCTCTTGCAATCTTCTTTGCTCTATAAAACATGGTACTGGACACGTTGCTGAATTTCTGTGCACACACCATACTCTTGAAGCTTATGTAGTCCATGTTCGGGCTTAGCCAAAATTGCTCCAAGAAATGTGTTCCTAACCACTGGCTTGTCACGCGAGTGTTATAAAAAACTATGCCACAATCGTGCTCGTCCATTAGAGTATTAATCCTACCCGTTTTGTAATCAATATTTTTTACCCTGGCGTATAAAACCCGCCTACACCCTTTGCCTTTACATTATGCTCGCACTCTTTGACTATCATTGAATACATACTTAAAATCTCTATCGTTTTGAATAAATACTTCTTTCAGAACATTCCTCAGATGAGTCATGGTTGGAAATTCCATTCCGATTTTGAACTTGAAATTCTCAAACCTTGACTGTGGATTGAACTCGTTTTTGCTCCTCCCCCTCCGGTTATGGACGACGTCGTCGTTGCACAAACTATCCAAATCGCTTTCCTCCCATGACCCATCCGAGTCTTGTTGGCGATCGTTGCCGACGTTATAGACTTCGTTCACAGCGGCCCATGACTGTTGAGGGTGAGTCTTCTTCTGAAGGTCGACCTCGTGTTCTCCGTTATCGTCGTACTCTTCTTCACCCAGTTCGAAATCGTCTTTGCCATCACTTCCACGCTCTTCAGCCATTATGCTTCGATAATAGATTTCGATTTTGAGAATTTCTGATTTAGGAATTTAGGGTTCTCGATATAACTCTTTTTTATGCCATATAACTCGTTTTTAATTATGTTATTTAATAAAATATTTCATTATATTCATTTCTAAAAATGAATCAAATAAACAATCTGAATAATAAATATATTTAAAGGGCTTTTTATTTTAAAAATCAATCCAGACCGTTCATTTAAAATCGGTAGTAACAGAGACACCAAAATTAAACAATTGGTATTTTCGCCGATGAAAAAAAAAGATTAGGTAGCAAACTGTATGAAGACAAAAACAATTGATAATTTTGCCGCCATTTTCTCTAAAATGAATACATAATAATAAATCAGTATTATAAAAAATGCAATGAAAATAAAGGTAGTGGGCCCAATAAATGTTGTAGACGCTACAATAATTTGAAGGCTTCACTTTAATGTAGAGTAGAATATAACGAGTTAAATGCCTCACGTGTTATCGCGGGTCAAAAGCAATTTATTATATTCTAAATTTTAAATTTAGTAAAAGATAATGATAGTGATATTTAAGCTAGTAAAATTAAAATTATTATACACTGAAAATTTAAAGTTAGTAAATGATAATAATAGTGAATCATGTGATAATAAATACATACACATATACATTTGTGACATGATATATATAAATCTCAATATAAAAGATAATACTATAATACTCACGTTAGGCGGGCTCCCATTCAAATGGTTTGAAAACCTGAGGCCAGGGTCGATTGACTCGTTTGATGGGATGCAGCGATCTTTCCTCACTCGCTTCAGCGGCTCCCGCGAGAAAATGCTTGGGAAAGCTCACTTGCGATCTCTTAAGCAAAGAAAATGAGAACCCCACTGTGGATACTTGGTTATATTCACAGAAGAATCTAACTAGGTAGACCAGTTCGAGGACGGAGACGCCATCACAGCTATCCTCGAGGGGCTTCAAATGGGGGACTTCCTCAGCCTTCTCGTCAAGCGAGAGGCACGAACAATGGTTGAGCTCTTGACTCGTGCATAAAATACATATCCCTAGAAGACTTCATTCAAAGCCAAAAATCTCACGACAACCGTCGTAGAGAGGAGGAAGACTCTGGCAACCGCGACTTGCGAAGAAAAAGAGCAAAACCTGATGACAACTCTCGCACACCCGTGGGACAAAGGCCTCAACTACCAGACAAGTTTCGCAATTATGCAAGCTACACACTGCTCAACATGTGGCCTGAAACGATCCTCACACTGAGGCGTGAAAAATTCAACGATCCCGCTCCAATGAAAGCCAACACGCATCGTGATATGACAAAGTAATGTGTATTCCACAAAAATCATTGTCACTTGACATCCGACTATATAGACAGTTGAAATGGCAAATTGAAGACCTCATCGAAAATATTTATAAAAAATTTAAATTTTTAACGTTGAATCTAACTCTGAGTCAAAATAGCAATCTAACCTAATCTAAACTGATTCGAAATAAATAAAGTTAGCTTATCCATTCTCTTGAAATTTAATCTATAAAATCCACATTTTTAGAGAAACTGAGATTTGGAGTGAGAGAGAAGTGGAAAAATGAAAATAAAAATATCATGATTTTTGTCAAAAAAAACTTCAAAAAGTTTAATTTTAAATATTTTTTTTAGGATAGGGAGTTCAGTCTCCCAATTGATTTATTTATTTATTTTTTTTTTTTTTATGGTTACAATATGAAATTCTCTTTTATAATTGGGCATAAAAAAAAAGCTTCAAAAACCCTGGCGAAAAGCCCTCTCACAAATCTCAATCTCATTCCTCAAGCTCCTTCCTATAACATACAATGGCGTGGCGCTCCTACGCCGGCTCTCTGGTTCGCATGCTCACCGGAAAGTTGCCGGAAATTCCTCTTCCCACTCTTTTGCGCACGAGGTCCGACCATTTCCACACTATCTCCTCTCAATCTTTCCCTTCGATTAGGGTTCAAGCTCTATATTATTTTACTTCCGTGTTTCTCATTCGTTTCCATTGCTTTTCGTCGAGCATTTTCGCTGCTCTATTGCTTATTAGATTCAATTTATATATTTAGCGAAGTATAAATTCGGTCGTCGTTCGTTTCATATCCATATGCGTGCTTAGCTATCGAATTTCCGACTTCTTTTGGTCAAATGATTTTAACCTTGAGTGTTGCGTTCATAAATCTAATCTTGTAAACTCGCACGGAGTCCTAGTCTTGACCCTAAACCAATTTTTAGCACTGGTCTGCTATTGTGTGTAGCTATTTATAATTTTTATGGTGTTTTGTTATCTCCGTTCTGGTATTCATACATTATTGTACCATCGCATGGTTATAAGTGTAGGAATTCCAGGGAATTCGGGTGCTTACAATTTTATCATAAAGGGGCCAATGTCAGGGCTGCGTCGAGCTTAACGTCTAACCTCGGGATCAACTTAAGTGCTCTTTGCAAGCCGTCTCATGGTATCTTCTTACATACTTGTCAAGATTTTCTGGTTGACTATATCTCATCCTCGATGTATATGTATCAAAACGATGAGAATATATTTTTTTCTTTCCCTCCCTGGTTGCTTTTATTGTTAGACTTGATTGACTTAGCTCATGTGAATAAACTGACTAGGATCTTATTAGATATTAAGTTGGTTGATAAGACTGACCAGAGCACGGACAAGGTCAATTATCTGTGGTGCAGATTCTTTTTTTCCTCAACCGTAAATTCAAGGCTGTGTATAGTTTTGTATATATTGTATTGTATTGCATTAGGCAATAGGTGTGTTAGTGATTATTTGAAATTCGTTGATGCTAAGCAGTATTCTTATGTAGGTTGTTTTTTTTTCTTCTTCTTGTATTCATCATTTCGTCAATATCAACTCACAAGTGCTCGAGCCATTGAACTCTTCTTAGTATAAGCATTCAAGTAAACTCTGCTTTTTATGTAATATGATTTGTTTGTTTACTACATTATCTTTTTCTAGATTGCATCGCTTGCTTACTTCATAAGAGCGTTGATGTTTCTATGTTGCCATTTGCTTGTGCATACTTGTGAAAGAAGCACTTGCCTTTCTCTTTGATTGCATTTTACTGCACATCGTTAATTCTACTAAATAATTAATATTATATATATATATATATATATAATATAAAATAATGGGTAGGGGATGCTGTTTAAAAAAACATTGCCACTCTTTGACCTGTCCTATTTAGTCCGCTACTACATGCAATCTCAAACTTTTGTATTCCAGGATATCCCTCCCAGAAAAGGTAGCTATTTTTTTTTTATGCAATTATACTATTGAAAACTTGTTAGAGGATAGCTGAGTGGTAGGCACCACCCACAATGAGGAGATGGGTTCCTCGTCGAAGTAAAAATAGAAAAAGTGCATAATTTGCAAGAAAAATAAGTATGTTGAGTGGAGAATTTAGGTTTGAAATCAGAATAATGATCTTTTCAACTATGTAGTGTCTATTCAAATTCTCTAACAGGAAATGTTGCGAGTTGACTAAGTCCATTAGCTGGAAACATATATCTTTTTGTTCGATGTGGAGATGGAAATGTTTTTTTGCATGCCATGTTGCTTGTCTCAGAACAAGTTTTTATGTGAAAGAATTATAATCACATTTAATTGAATTTGAGGTTTGAATTTGAATATGATCAATCATTAAATCTTACAGGTGTGGCTCGTAGCGACTGGGAGAGTAGAGCATTTGCCACCATAAGGCAATTGATACGGAATGGTAGAAAACCGAAAAAGCGTCGTGAGAGGACCAAAGCTTTGGGTAATGCTCCTCAAAAACAAGGAGTCTGTCTACGTGTGTCAACGATGACACCCAAAAAACCTAACTCAGCTCTTCGTAAGATAGCCAAAGTAAGGTTGAGTAATCAAAAAGAGATTCTGGCGTACATTCCGGGCGAAGGCCATAATTTGCAGGAACATTCCATCGTCTTGGTAAGAGGAGGTAGGGTTAAGGATTTGCCCGGTCTGAAATTCCATTGCATCCGCGGAGTAAAGGATTTACTAGGAGTTGCCAATCGAAAAAGCAGCAGATCAAAATATGGCGCGAAGAAACCGAAATCAACATGAATCGCAATTGCTCCTCTTCTTACGGAGCCTTCTACAAAAGGTAACAACCTGTCTACATTGTAACGGTGTCATTGATAAAATTAAAAAATCTGAATATCCATAAGATAAAGACCTGCATAACTCGGATAAGATCACCTTTCTACAGTAAGAGTCGATAAGCTTATGGAGCCCTATTTTTTTTTTTTTTAAATACCGTGGTGTCCGGATTAGACCCGACTAAAATCCACGAGACCCTGGCATTATGGACCGCGAGACTACCCTAGTGGTCCCGAATAGTTGGGTCCAGAGGAATTGAACCGGGGACTTATAAGGTCCCAAGAATCGCCCTTATCACTAGACAAACCCCTATACTGTCAGACTAATTTATAAAACAAGTATATTGCTTTCTACGTAGAAATATCTCAGCTTGCGGTTATTATTATTTTGAGGGGTCAATATATGGTCAACTAGTTATCAATCTGCATTGTAGTTTGTCATTATTTAAATACTAGAGTTATTCTTCTTTCTAACTTGATGTAGGTATATACTTTTACCGATCCTCAAATTTGGAAAGAACAGCCTTTTAGGATCTTGTACTTGTATGAATAACAGATATATACTCCATATAACCTAAAAAAAGTAGACTTGGGGTTCTAGTGCCCAATTCTTAATCATCCCACCATTAGAGGGGAACAAAACATCTATGTACTCTTTCCATGACAGCTGAAGATGAAAAAAATACCATAGAGACGAAATTGTTCATCTGCTAGATTATATAACATATATTAAAAGAAAACTAGTTGGATAGGATGCAATCAAACTTGTAGATTGTTGGGTACTTTTGTATTTTCTATTATTGGGAGCAAGAAAATTACTAAGATCGAAAAAAAAAAAAAAAGTAAGAGTCTCAAGTACTCAACATTATCAGGTGCCATTTTCTTTAAATTCTTACTGTTAGTGTAATTGATTTGGCGACGCAGGTATTAGGGAAGGCTTATGGATCCGTCGATTTTGAAGGTGTTACAATATACTCTGGGGAAAGCAATGGGATAATATATCCTTCAGGAGGTTGAGCTTTTATGGATTCGGAACTGTAATAAGTTAATTTTTTTTTTTTTACTGATCCCCAAAATAAGTTATTTGAAGTTGTAGTTTTAGCCTTTCACATGGTCTCTCGACTTTTGCCACTCCTTTTTGGTTCACACATTGTTGAGGGCATTCAAGGTTTCCTTTTTGATGTGCAACTAAAAAAAGTAATTTCGTGCCTATGGCAGAATATTGCCATATTCATTTCATTCACTTCATGATACTGAATTTCATCCTGGCAGGAAATTGAAATTCCATTTTCAATAAAGTGCCTTTAATTTTTTATTCCATTTCTTATTGGAAGTGGTATTTCCGTTAGGCAATTTTGTGTCTTCCATTGCTTAACAGAATTGGAATTTTCGTTAAGCTTAATGAAAATTAGCATTTCCGTCAATTTTCAGTAAATAATTAAAAATAAATAAAAATCAAATTTAAATGATAAATGAAAGGGATTAAACTGTTAAAATTTTAAAAGAAGGTATTAATATGTAAAATTAGTTTCATCTTTATCAATAACTTAAAAAAAAAGTAAAAACATTATAACAAGATAATCAGTAAAACATTACAATAAGGCTACATTTCATTAATGATCATGTTTTGAAAGTTTATATCAGAATTATAATTTTTTTTTAGATAATAACTATATACCAATTTGTAGACAATATTGTAGAGTAATGTTGTAGAACTGAAATGTGAGTTGTGAAAAGTGAATTACAATGAGGTCTATTTATAGTGAATGTGTAAAAATGGGCTAAAAGTGTAAATAAAAGAATTATCAGTCAATGTCCAAAATTTTGTAACGGTCTAATGGAAGCGAATTCCCTGCCACTGCCCACCTTCCGTCACTGCCACTTCCGTAAGTGAGTCGGAATTTTTTTTTCCGTTTCCAAGGCATACGAAAGTTATTCTTTGCGTGAGAGATGTACCAGTGTTAGGAAGTCATTCATTCCAATATGTGTCACACCGATCACTAGATTTAGTAATTGATATAGAAAAAGTTAGCAGCTCAATCCAAAGACAAAGAAATGTATTGCAGTGGTAGCTAGCTTGGTCTAGCGGTAATCCCACACACACCTCGACGGAAATGTCATGAGTTCATGCCCCCATGGGATGCAGAAATGCATGCCCCCTAGGATTTATTCTAAAAAGTATGTAATCTTGGCCAATAGTGTCACCTACTATGTAATCTTGCCCGATAGTGCCACCTGCGCTTTGCACTGCTAATATATCATGTAATCTTGGCCAATAGTGCCCCTACTAAAAAAAGAGAAAGGTATTGCAATTTTAGCATCAATTTACGAAATTTCCTTTTAAATACTTTGTGTAATAATAGGTCAATATTTTTTAATGAAATTTTGTGGGAAGTAATGTGTGATGAAATAGTTTTTTAAGTTTTTAAGGATAATTTGATAAGTGCATAATTAAGAAAAAAAATATTTTAAGTTTTGCAAATAGAAATTAAATCTAAATTGAGTGATTTTCACACATTTCTATATAATTTCTCAAATTTGGATATAGTTGTAGTTTCAAATACGACAGTGCTAACCGTTCAATTATAAACACGCTTAGATATTTCAGCTTCACTTCAACAACAACTTTCCAAAGTTTCCGAGCATATAGATTATCCACTCGTTTTGTTTGTTGCACTTTGACAAATGTGTGTATGTTGGTGTCAATTTTCCTAATATTCTGTTGTTAAAATGCAGGCATTTGAATGATAAGAAAAGTTAAATCGCCACACAGCACTGTATAGAAGCTATTTTAGCTCAGAAAAGAAAACCAAGACGAAAAGTATTGGAGGAGTTATTCAGATTATTAGTTTTTATTGTCGTTTGTTTTTAGTTAGATAAAAAACGACTTGTCGTCGTTATTGTGACTAATTCTTTTTCTTTTTTCTTTTCCAGTACTCTGTGTATAAAAGGAATTTCAATTCCTCAATCGATGAATTAATTCAGTCTTTTCATTTCATTCTTTTCACTTCCTGAAATTCCTTTCTCTTTCTCGATCATTGGATCTCAGAATCCAATATGGTATTAGAGCATTTTTTCCGCAAATCCTGAGATCGTGTGATCGTTTTTCTCCTTTTTCCGAATCTTGTTTCTTCTCCAATTCTCGTTTTCAAGCATCAGTAATCTTCACCAACAACAATGGAAATTGAAGCTTCATCGATGGAGAACCAGATCGCCGGAGTCATTGGAAACACCAGACCTAGGTCTAACATCGAGGATCAATTCTCGCCTTTTTACCTTCACCATTCTGATTCGTCTGGAGGTAGTCTCGTCTCAAACGTCCTCAACGGAACTAACTACATGCCTTGGAGTCGCTCGATGATGATTGTTCTTGAAGCTAAGAACAAAATGGGATTCATCGATGGCTCTATCAAGAAACCTCCACCAGAGGATCCAGATCTCCTCCGGTTATGGAGCAGGAACAACAGCACCATTATTGCCTGGATTATGAATTCAGTGAGTAAAGAAATCGCCTCTAGCCTTCTTCTTGGTGGTACTGCCATGGATATCTGGAACGATTTGAAGGATCGCTTCCAGCAGAGCAACGGACCAAGGATCTTTCAGCTGAGACGCGAGTTCATCAATCTGGCGCAAGAAAATCAATCCATTGGTGTTTTCTTCACGAAGCTCAAGTCAATCTACCAAGACCTCTGCGAATTCAAGCCAGAATGTACATGTGGAGGAAAGGCAAAGCTGCACTAGTTCGCCGAGTCTGAGTACGTTATGCAATTTCTCATGGGACTCAATGAGAACTACACTCATGCTCGTGGACAAATCCTCTTGATGGAGCCAATTCCTCCAATAAGCAAGGTGTATGCGATGCTAACACAAGAAGAAACGCAAAGATCGATCGGTCTCGACTCTCTTTCCTCAGGAGATCAATCCAACTCCTTGGCAATGACGATCCGTGATGATCAGAAGAAGCCTAAGGGCAAGGAGAGGCCACTGTGTACGCATTGCAAGATGCTAAAACATACCCTTGATCATGTTCTTAATTATGAGAATTTGTCTACTGCTTTCAGAAATTTTGTCCTTTCTGTTTCAGTGCAATCAGCACCTCAATGCTACCATATAGTTGTCAAAGATAGTGAATGGCGAGCAGCCATGTCAGATGAAATTGCAGCTATGCACAACAACAATACATAGACTGTTATGCCTCTTCCACAATATAAAACAGCTATTGGATGCAGATGGGTGTATACAAATAAGCTAAACTCTGATGGAACTTTAGCTAGAAGAAAAGCACGTCTCGTGGCCAAGGGTTACAATCAAAAGGAGGGAGTTGGCTTTCTTGACACTTTTTCTCCGGTTGCTAAATTAGTTTCAGTTAAAGTTTTACTTAGTCTAGCATCTTCTCACAACTGGTTTCTTTCACAGTTAGACATTAGTAATGCTTTTCTTAATGGTGATCTTTTTGAAGAAGTTTTCATTGAATTGCCATTGGGATATGTTGTTCAGGTCAAGGATCCAAGTGCTAAGATGGTCTGTAAGCTTCATAAATCAATTTATGGTCTTAAGCAGGCATCAAGGCAATGGAACTTGAAGTTTACTGAGTCTGTTATTCAAGCAGGTTTCACTCAATCTAAAAGCGACTACTCTATGTATACTCGTGGTTATGGAGACCAGTGTGTTGTTATTTTATTATATGTAGATGATATTATAGTTGCTGGTCCAACTAAGGATGTTATTGATGGAGTTAAGTGTTTCTTAAGTAAGGTTTTCAGGTTAAAAGATTTGGGAGATCTTAAGTTCTTCCTTGGCTTGGAAATTACACGTTCACATGAAGGCATTGTTGTCAATCAACGTCAATATGCTTTACAGATTCTTGAAACTGCAGGTTTTTTGGAATCTAAGCCGGTTAAGACTTCCATGAATCCAAGAGTCACTTTGAATCAGGAGGATGGTGATCCTATCCAAGACCCTACAGTATATCGAAGGCTTATAGGCAAACTTTTGTATCTTACTATAACTCGTCCGGATATTACCTTTGCTGTGCATTGTCTTAGCCGTTTTGTGTAGGCTCCAAGGACTTGTCATTTACAAGCCGCCAACCACCTGCTACGTTACTTAAAGTCTACACCAGGACTTGGCCTTTTCTTTCCTTCTCACTCCTTAACTCAGATTAAGGCTTTCTCTGATGCTGGTTGGGGGACGTGTGTAGATTCAAGAAAATCTGTGACTGGCTATTGTGTCTATGTAGGTGATTCGTTGGGGGCATGGAAGTCCAAGAAACAGACCACTCTGTCTCGGAACTCTGTAGAAGCGGAGTATCGGGCGTTAGCAGCAGCTTTAAGTGAGGTCCTCTGGATGCAGCAGTTGTTACGGGATTTCCAGGTGGAATCAAAGAATTAGGCTGTGATTTATTGTGATGATCAGGCAGCTTTACATATTGCCTCGAATCCGATATTTCACGAGCGTACAAAACATATCGAGATTGATTTGCATTTTGTACGCGATAATCTTCAGAAAGGCCTTGTCAAGCTCCTTCCCATCAGGTCTCAGCACCAAGTTGCTGACATTTTTACCAAGCCTTTAGCTTCACCAGCGTTGCACCAATTCATGTCCAAGCTTAACATGAAGAATATCTTATGTTCAGCTTGAGGGGGTGTATTGGAGGAGTTATTCAGATTATTAGTTTTTATTGTCGTTTGTTTTTAGTTAGATAAAAAACGACTTGTCGTCGTTATTGTGACTAATTCTTTTTCTTTTTTCTTTTCCAGTACTCTGTGTATAAAAGGAATTTCAATTCCTCAATCGATGAATTAATTCAGTCTTTTCATTTCATTCTTTTCACTTCCTGAAATTCCTTTCTCTTTCTCGATCATTGGATCTCAGAATCCAATATGGTATTAGAGCATTTTTTCCGCAAATCCTGAGATCGTGTGATCGTTTTTCTCCTTTTTCCGAATCTTGTTTCTTCTCCAATTCTCGTTTTCAAGCATCAGTAATCTTCACCAACAACAATGGAAATTGAAGCTTCATCGATGGAGAACCAGATCGCCGGAGTCATTGGAAACACCAGACCTAGGTCTAACATCGAGGATCAATTCTCGCCTTTTTACCTTCACCATTCTGATTCGTCTGGAGGTAGTCTCGTCTCAAACGTCCTCAACGGAACTAACTACATGCCTTGGAGTCGCTCGATGATGATTGTTCTTGAAGCTAAGAACAAAATGGGATTCATCGATGGCTCTATCAAGAAACCTCCACCAGAGGATCCAGATCTCCTCCGGTTATGGAGCAGGAACAACAGCACCATTATTGCCTGGATTATGAATTCAGTGAGTAAAGAAATCGCCTCTAGCCTTCTTCTTGGTGGTACTGCCATGGATATCTGGAACGATTTGAAGGATCGCTTCCAGCAGAGCAACGGACCAAGGATCTTTCAGCTGAGACGCGAGTTCATCAATCTGGCGCAAGAAAATCAATCCATTGGTGTTTTCTTCACGAAGCTCAAGTCAATCTACCAAGACCTCTGCGAATTCAAGCCAGAATGTACATGTGGAGGAAAGGCAAAGCTGCACTAGTTCGCCGAGTCTGAGTACGTTATGCAATTTCTCATGGGACTCAATGAGAACTACACTCATGCTCGTGGACAAATCCTCTTGATGGAGCCAATTCCTCCAATAAGCAAGGTGTATGCGATGCTAACACAAGAAGAAACGCAAAGATCGATCGGTCTCGACTCTCTTTCCTCAGGAGATCAATCCAACTCCTTGGCAATGACGATCCGTGATGATCAGAAGAAGCCTAAGGGCAAGGAGAGGCCACTGTGTACGCATTGCAAGATGCTAAAACATACCCTTGATCATGTTCTTAATTATGAGAATTTGTCTACTGCTTTCAGAAATTTTGTCCTTTCTGTTTCAGTGCAATCAGCACCTCAATACTACCATATAGTTGTCAAAGATAGTGAATGGCGAGCAGCCATGTCAGATGAAATTGCAGCTATGCACAACAACAATACATAGACTGTTATGCCTCTTCCACAATATAAAACAGCTATTGGATGCAGATGGGTGTATACAAATAAGCTAAACTCTGATGGAACTTTAGCTAGAAGAAAAGCACGTCTCGTGGCCAAGGGTTACAATCAAAAGGAGGGAGTTGGCTTTCTTGACACTTTTTCTCCGGTTGCTAAATTAGTTTCAGTTAAAGTTTTACTTAGTCTAGCATCTTCTCACAACTGGTTTCTTTCACAGTTAGACATTAGTAATGCTTTTCTTAATGGTGATCTTTTTGAAGAAGTTTTCATTGAATTGCCATTGGGATATGTTGTTCAGGTCAAGGATCCAAGTGCTAAGATGGTCTGTAAGCTTCATAAATCAATTTATGGTCTTAAGCAGGCATCAAGGCAATGGAACTTGAAGTTTACTGAGTCTGTTATTCAAGCAGGTTTCACTCAATCTAAAAGCGACTACTCTATGTATACTCGTGGTTATGGAGACCAGTGTGTTGTTATTTTATTATATGTAGATGATATTATAGTTGCTGGTCCAACTAAGGATGTTATTGATGGAGTTAAGTGTTTCTTAAGTAAGGTTTTCAGGTTAAAAGATTTGGGAGATCTTAAGTTCTTCCTTGGCTTGGAAATTACACGTTCACATGAAGGCATTGTTGTCAATCAACGTCAATATGCTTTACAGATTCTTGAAACTGCAGGTTTTTTGGAATCTAAGCCGGTTAAGACTTCCATGAATCCAAGAGTCACTTTGAATCAGGAGGATGGTGATCCTATCCAAGACCCTACAGTATATCGAAGGCTTATAGGCAAACTTTTGTATCTTACTATAACTCGTCCGGATATTACCTTTGCTGTGCATTGTCTTAGCCGTTTTGTGTAGGCTCCAAGGACTTGTCATTTACAAGCCGCCAACCACCTGCTACGTTACTTAAAGTCTACACCAGGACTTGGCCTTTTCTTTCCTTCTCACTCCTTAACTCAGATTAAGGCTTTCTCTGATGCTGGTTGGGGGACGTGTGTAGATTCAAGAAAATCTGTGACTGGCTATTGTGTCTATGTAGGTGATTCGTTGGGGGCATGGAAGTCCAAGAAACAGACCACTCTGTCTCGGAACTCTGTAGAAGCGGAGTATCGGGCGTTAGCAGCAGCTTTAAGTGAGGTCCTCTGGATGCAGCAGTTGTTACGGGATTTCCAGGTGGAATCAAAGAATTAGGCTGTGATTTATTGTGATGATCAGGCAGCTTTACATATTGCCTCGAATCCGATATTTCACGAGCGTACAAAACATATCGAGATTGATTTGCATTTTGTACGCGATAATCTTCAGAAAGGCCTTGTCAAGCTCCTTCCCATCAGGTCTCAGCACCAAGTTGCTGACATTTTTACCAAGCCTTTAGCTTCACCAGCGTTGCACCAATTCATGTCCAAGCTTAACATGAAGAATATCTTATGTTCAGCTTGAGGGGGTGTATTGGAGGAGTTATTCAGATTATTAGTTTTTATTGTCGTTTGTTTTTAGTTAGATAAAAAACGACTTGTCGTCGTTATTGTGACTAATTCTTTTTCTTTTTTCTTTTCCAGTACTCTGTGTATAAAAGGAATTTCAATTCCTCAATCGATGAATTAATTCAGTCTTTTCATTTCATTCTTTTCACTTCCTGAAATTCCTTTCTCTTTCTCGATCATTGGATCTCAGAATCCAATATGGTATTAGAGCATTTTTTCCGCAAATCCTGAGATCGTGTGATCGTTTTTCTCCTTTTTCCGAATCTTGTTTCTTCTCCAATTCTCGTTTTCAAGCATCAGTAATCTTCACCAACAACAATGGAAATTGAAGCTTCATCGATGGAGAACCAGATCGCCGGAGTCATTGGAAACACCAGACCTAGGTCTAACATCGAGGATCAATTCTCGCCTTTTTACCTTCACCATTCTGATTCGTCTGGAGGTAGTCTCGTCTCAAACGTCCTCAACGGAACTAACTACATGCCTTGGAGTCGCTCGATGATGATTGTTCTTGAAGCCAAGAACAAATTGGGATTCATCGATGGCTCTATCAAGAAACCTCCACCAGAGGATCCAGATCTCCTCCGGTTATGGAGCAGGAACAACAGCACCATTATTGCCTGGATTATGAATTCAGTGAGTAAAGAAATCGCCTCTAGCCTTCTTCTTGGTGGTACTGCCATGGATATCTGGAACGATTTGAAGGATCGCTTCCAGCAGAGCAACGGACCAAGGATCTTTCAGCTGAGACGCGAGTTCATCAATCTGGCGCAAGAAAATCAATCCATTGGTGTTTTCTTCACGAAGCTCAAGTCAATCTACCAAGACCTCTGCGAATTCAAGCCAGAATGTACATGTGGAGGAAAGGCAAAGCTGCACTAGTTCGCCGAGTCTGAGTACGTTATGCAATTTCTCATGGGACTCAATGAGAACTACACTCATGCTCGTGGACAAATCCTCTTGATGGAGCCAATTCCTCCAATAAGCAAGGTGTATGCGATGCTAACACAAGAAGAAACGCAAAGATCGATCGGTCTCGACTCTCTTTCCTCAGGAGATCAATCCAACTCCTTGGCAATGACGATCCGTGATGATCAGAAGAAGCCTAAGGGCAAGGAGAGGCCACTGTGTACGCATTGCAAGATGCTAAAACATACCCTTGATCATGTTCTTAATTATGAGAATTTGTCTACTGCTTTCAGAAATTTTGTCCTTTCTGTTTCAGTGCAATCAGCACCTCAATACTACCATATAGTTGTCAAAGATAGTGAATGGCGAGCAGCCATGTCAGATGAAATTGCAGCTATGCACAACAACAATACATAGACTGTTATGCCTCTTCCACAATATAAAACAGCTATTGGATGCAGATGGGTGTATACAAATAAGCTAAACTCTGATGGAACTTTAGCTAGAAGAAAAGCACGTCTCGTGGCCAAGGGCTACAATCAAAAGGAGGGAGTTGGCTTTCTTGACACTTTTTCTCCGGTTGCTAAATTAGTTTCAGTTAAAGTTTTACTTAGTCTAGCATCTTCTCACAACTGGTTTCTTTCACAGTTAGACATTAGTAATGCTTTTCTTAATGGTGATCTTTTTGAAGAAGTTTTCATTGAATTGCCATTGGGATATGTTGTTCAGGTCAAGGATCCAAGTGCTAAGATGGTCTGTAAGCTTCATAAATCAATTTATGGTCTTAAGCAGGCATCAAGGCAATGGAACTTGAAGTTTACTGAGTCTGTTATTCAAGCAGGTTTCACTCAATCTAAAAGCGACTACTCTATGTATACTCGTGGTTATGGAGACCAGTGTGTTGTTATTTTATTATATGTAGATGATATTATAGTTGCTGGTCCAACTAAGGATGTTATTGATGGAGTTAAGTGTTTCTTAAGTAAGGTTTTCAGGTTAAAAGATTTGGGAGATCTTAAGTTCTTCCTTGGCTTGGAAATTACACGTTCACATGAAGGCATTGTTGTCAATCAACGTCAATATGCTTTACAGATTCTTGAAACTGCAGGTTTTTTGGAATCTAAGCCGGTTAAGACTTCCATGAATCCAAGAGTCACTTTGAATCAGGAGGATGGTGATCCTATCCAAGACCCTACAGTATATCGAAGGCTTATAGGCAAACTTTTGTATCTTACTATAACTCGTCCGGATATTACCTTTGCTGTGCATTGTCTTAGCCGTTTTGTGTAGGCTCCAAGGACTTGTCATTTACAAGCCGCCAACCACCTGCTACGTTACTTAAAGTCTACACCAGGACTTGGCCTTTTCTTTCCTTCTCACTCCTTAACTCAGATTAAGGCTTTCTCTGATGCTGGTTGGGGGACGTGTGTAGATTCAAGAAAATCTGTGACTGGCTATTGTGTCTATGTAGGTGATTCGTTGGGGGCATGGAAGTCCAAGAAACAGACCACTCTGTCTCGGAACTCTGTAGAAGCGGAGTATCGGGCGTTAGCAGCAGCTTTAAGTGAGGTCCTCTGGATGCAGCAGTTGTTACGGGATTTCCAGGTGGAATCAAAGAATTAGGCTGTGATTTATTGTGATGATCAGGCAGCTTTACATATTGCCTCGAATCCGATATTTCACGAGCGTACAAAACATATCGAGATTGATTTGCATTTTGTACGCGATAATCTTCAGAAAGGCCTTGTCAAGCTCCTTCCCATCAGGTCTCAGCACCAAGTTGCTGACATTTTTACCAAGCCTTTAGCTTCACCAGCGTTGCACCAATTCATGTCCAAGCTTAACATGAAGAATATCTTATGTTCAGCTTGAGGGGGTGTATTGGAGGAGTTATTCAGATTATTAGTTTTTATTGTCGTTTGTTTTTAGTTAGATAAAAAACGACTTGTCGTCGTTATTGTGACTAATTCTTTTTCTTTTTTCTTTTCCAGTACTCTGTGTATAAAAGGAATTTCAATTCCTCAATCGATGAATTAATTCAGTCTTTTCATTTCATTCTTTTCACTTCCTGAAATTCCTTTCTCTTTCTCGATCATTGGATCTCAGAATCCAATATGGTATTAGAGCATTTTTTCCGCAAATCCTGAGATCGTGTGATCGTTTTTCTCCTTTTTCCGAATCTTGTTTCTTCTCCAATTCTCGTTTTCAAGCATCAGTAATCTTCACCAACAACAATGGAAATTGAAGCTTCATCGATGGAGAACCAGATCGCCGGAGTCATTGGAAACACCAGACCTAGGTCTAACATCGAGGATCAATTCTCGCCTTTTTACCTTCACCATTCTGATTCGTCTGGAGGTAGTCTCGTCTCAAACGTCCTCAACGGAACTAACTACATGCCTTGGAGTCGCTCGATGATGATTGTTCTTGAAGCCAAGAACAAATTGGGATTCATCGATGGCTCTATCAAGAAACCTCCACCAGAGGATCCAGATCTCCTCCGGTTATGGAGCAGGAACAACAGCACCATTATTGCCTGGATTATGAATTCAGTGAGTAAAGAAATCGCCTCTAGCCTTCTTCTTGGTGGTACTGCCATGGATATCTGGAACGATTTGAAGGATCGCTTCCAGCAGAGCAACGGACCAAGGATCTTTCAGCTGAGACGCGAGTTCATCAATCTGGCGCAAGAAAATCAATCCATTGGTGTTTTCTTCACGAAGCTCAAGTCAATCTACCAAGACCTCTGCGAATTCAAGCCAGAATGTACATGTGGAGGAAAGGCAAAGCTGCACTAGTTCGCCGAGTCTGAGTACGTTATGCAATTTCTCATGGGACTCAATGAGAACTACACTCATGCTCGTGGACAAATCCTCTTGATGGAGCCAATTCCTCCAATAAGCAAGGTGTATGCGATGCTAACACAAGAAGAAACGCAAAGATCGATCGGTCTCGACTCTCTTTCCTCAGGAGATCAATCCAACTCCTTGGCAATGACGATCCGTGATGATCAGAAGAAGCCTAAGGGCAAGGAGAGGCCACTGTGTACGCATTGCAAGATGCTAAAACATACCCTTGATCATGTTCTTAATTATGAGAATTTGTCTACTGCTTTCAGAAATTTTGTCCTTTCTGTTTCAGTGCAATCAGCACCTCAATACTACCATATAGTTGTCAAAGATAGTGAATGGCGAGCAGCCATGTCAGATGAAATTGCAGCTATGCACAACAACAATACATAGACTGTTATGCCTCTTCCACAATATAAAACAGCTATTGGATGCAGATGGGTGTATACAAATAAGCTAAACTCTGATGGAACTTTAGCTAGAAGAAAAGCACGTCTCGTGGCCAAGGGTTACAATCAAAAGGAGGGAGTTGGCTTTCTTGACACTTTTTCTCCGGTTGCTAAATTAGTTTCAGTTAAAGTTTTACTTAGTCTAGCATCTTCTCACAACTGGTTTCTTTCACAGTTAGACATTAGTAATGCTTTTCTTAATGGTGATCTTTTTGAAGAAGTTTTCATTGAATTGCCATTGGGATATGTTGTTCAGGTCAAGGATCCAAGTGCTAAGATGGTCTGTAAGCTTCATAAATCAATTTATGGTCTTAAGCAGGCATCAAGGCAATGGAACTTGAAGTTTACTGAGTCTGTTATTCAAGCAGGTTTCACTCAATCTAAAAGCGACTACTCTATGTATACTCGTGGTTATGGAGACCAGTGTGTTGTTATTTTATTATATGTAGATGATATTATAGTTGCTGGTCCAACTAAGGATGTTATTGATGGAGTTAAGTGTTTCTTAAGTAAGGTTTTCAGGTTAAAAGATTTGGGAGATCTTAAGTTCTTCCTTGGCTTGGAAATTACACGTTCACATGAAGGCATTGTTGTCAATCAACGTCAATATGCTTTACAGATTCTTGAAACTGCAGGTTTTTTGGAATCTAAGCCGGTTAAGACTTCCATGAATCCAAGAGTCACTTTGAATCAGGAGGATGGTGATCCTATCCAAGACCCTACAGTATATCGAAGGCTTATAGGCAAACTTTTGTATCTTACTATAACTCGTCCGGATATTACCTTTGCTGTGCATTGTCTTAGCCGTTTTGTGTAGGCTCCAAGGACTTGTCATTTACAAGCCGCCAACCACCTGCTACGTTACTTAAAGTCTACACCAGGACTTGGCCTTTTCTTTCCTTCTCACTCCTTAACTCAGATTAAGGCTTTCTCTGATGCTGGTTGGGGGACGTGTGTAGATTCAAGAAAATCTGTGACTGGCTATTGTGTCTATGTAGGTGATTCGTTGGGGGCATGGAAGTCCAAGAAACAGACCACTCTGTCTCGGAACTCTGTAGAAGCGGAGTATCGGGCGTTAGCAGCAGCTTTAAGTGAGGTCCTCTGGATGCAGCAGTTGTTACGGGATTTCCAGGTGGAATCAAAGAATTAGGCTGTGATTTATTGTGATGATCAGGCAGCTTTACATATTGCCTCGAATCCGATATTTCACGAGCGTACAAAACATATCGAGATTGATTTGCATTTTGTACGCGATAATCTTCAGAAAGGCCTTGTCAAGCTCCTTCCCATCAGGTCTCAGCACCAAGTTGCTGACATTTTTACCAAGCCTTTAGCTTCACCAGCGTTGCACCAATTCATGTCCAAGCTTAACATGAAGAATATCTTATGTTCAGCTTGAGGGGGTGTATTGGAGGAGTTATTCAGATTATTTGTTTTTATTGTCGTTTGTTTTTAGTTAGATCAAAAACGACTTGTCGTCGTTATTGTGACTAATTCTTTTTCTTTTTTCTTTTCCAGTACTCTGTGTATAAAAGGAATTTCAATTCCTCAATCGATGAATTAATTCAGTCTTTTCATTTCATTCTTTTCACTTCCTGAAATTCCTTTCTCTTTCTCGATCATTGGATCTCAGAATCCAATATGGTATTAGAGCATTTTTTCCGCAAATCCTGAGATCGTGTGATCGTTTTTCTCCTTTTTCCGAATCTTGTTTCTTCTCCAATTCTCGTTTTCAAGCATCAGTAATCTTCACCAACAACAATGGAAATTGAAGCTTCATCGATGGAGAACCAGATCGCCGGAGTCATTGGAAACACCAGACCTAGGTCTAACATCGAGGATCAATTCTCGCCTTTTTACCTTCACCATTCTGATTCGTCTGGAGGTAGTCTCGTCTCAAACGTCCTCAACGGAACTAACTACATGCCTTGGAGTCGCTCGATGATGATTGTTCTTGAAGCCAAGAACAAATTGGGATTCATCGATGGCTCTATCAAGAAACCTCCACCAGAGGATCCAGATCTCCTCCGGTTATGGAGCAGGAACAACAGCACCATTATTGCCTGGATTATGAATTCAGTGAGTAAAGAAATCGCCTCTAGCCTTCTTCTTGGTGGTACTGCCATGGATATCTGGAACGATTTGAAGGATCGCTTCCAGCAGAGCAACGGACCAAGGATCTTTCAGCTGAGACGCGAGTTCATCAATCTGGCGCAAGAAAATCAATCCATTGGTGTTTTCTTCACGAAGCTCAAGTCAATCTACCAAGACCTCTGCGAATTCAAGCCAGAATGTACATGTGGAGGAAAGGCAAAGCTGCACTAGTTCGCCGAGTCTGAGTACGTTATGCAATTTCTCATGGGACTCAATGAGAACTACACTCATGCTCGTGGACAAATCCTCTTGATGGAGCCAATTCCTCCAATAAGCAAGGTGTATGCGATGCTAACACAAGAAGAAACGCAAAGATCGATCGGTCTCGACTCTCTTTCCTCAGGAGATCAATCCAACTCCTTGGCAATGACGATCCGTGATGATCAGAAGAAGCCTAAGGGCAAGGAGAGGCCACTGTGTACGCATTGCAAGATGCTAAAACATACCCTTGATCATGTTCTTAATTATGAGAATTTGTCTACTGCTTTCAAAAATTTTGTCCTTTCTGTTTCAGTGCAATCAGCACCTCAATACTACCATATAGTTGTCAAAGATAGTGAATGGCGAGCAGCCATGTCAGATGAAATTGCAGCTATGCACAACAACAATACATAGACTGTTATGCCTCTTCCACAACATAAAACTGCTATTGGATGCAGATGGGTGTATACAAATAAGCTAAACTCTGATGGAACTTTAGCTAGAAGAAAAGCACGTCTCGTGGCCAAGGGTTACAGTCAAAAGGAGGGAGTTGGCTTTCTTGACACTTTTTCTCCGGTTGCTAAATTAGTTTCAGTTAAAGTTTTACTTAGTCTAGCATCTTCTCACAACTGGTTTCTTTCACAGTTAGACATTAGTAATGCTTTTCTTAATGGTGATCTTTTTGAAGAAGTTTTCATGGAATTGCCATTGGGATATGTTGTTCAGGTCAAGGATCCAAGTGCTAAGATGGTCTGTAAGCTTCATAAATCAATTTATGGTCTTAAGCAGGCATCAAGGCAATGGAACTTGAAGTTTACTGAGTCTGTTATTCAAGCAGGTTTCACTCAATCTAAAAGCGACTACTCTATGTATACTCGTGGTTATGGAGACCAGTGTGTTGTTATTTTATTATATGTAGATGATATTATAGTTGCTGGTCCAACTAAGGATGTTATTGATGGAGTTAAGTGTTTCTTAAGTAAGGTTTTCAGGTTAAAAGATTTGGGAGATCTTAAGTTCTTCCTTGGCTTGGAAATTACACGTTCACATGAAGGCATTGTTGTCAATCAACGTCAATATGCTTTACAGATTCTTGAAACTGCAGGTTTTTTGGAATCTAAGCCGGTTAAGACTTCCATGAATCCAAGAGTCACTTTGAATCAGGAGGATGGTGATCCTATCCAAGACCCTACAGTATATCGAAGGCTTATAGGCAAACTTTTGTATCTTACTATAACTCGTCCGGATATTACCTTTGCTGTGCATTGTCTTAGCCGTTTTGTGTAGGCTCCAAGGACTTGTCATTTACAAGCCGCCAACCACCTGCTACGTTACTTAAAGTCTACACCAGGACTTGGCCTTTTCTTTCCTTCTCATTCCTTAACTCAGATTAAGGCTTTCTCTGATGCTGGTTGGGGGACGTGTGTAGATTCAAGAAAATCTGTGACTGGCTATTGTGTCTATGTAGGTGATTCGTTGGGGGCATGGAAGTCCAAGAAACAGACCACTCTGTCTCGGAACTCTGCAGAAGCGGAGTATCGGGCGTTAGCAGCAGCTTTGAGTGAGGTCCTCTGGATGCAGCAGTTACAGGATTTCCAGGTGGAATCAAAGAATCAGGCTGTGATTTATTGTGATGATCAGGCAGCTTTACATATTGCCTCGAATCCGATATTTCACGAGCGTACAAAACATATCGAGATTGATTTGCATTTTGTACGCGATAATCTTCAGAAAGGCCTTGTCAAGCTCCTTCCCATCAGGTCTCAGCACCAAGTTGCTGACATTTTTACCAAGCCTTTAGCTTCACCAGCGTTGCACCAATTCATGTCCAAGCTTAACATGAAGAATATCTTATGTTCAGCTTGAGGGGGTGTATTGGAGGAGTTATTCAGATTATTTGTTTTTATTGTCGTTTGTTTTTAGTTAGATCAAAAACGACTTGTCGTCGTTATTGTGACTAATTCTTTTTCTTTTTTCTTTTCCAGTACTCTGTGTATAAAAGGAATTTCAATTCCTCAATCGATGAATTAATTCAGTCTTTTCATTTCATTCTTTTCATTTCCTGAAATTCCTTTCTCTTTCTCGATCATTGGATCTCAGAATCCAATAAAAAGAGAAGCCATACACTGCGTCATTAATTCAATCCCAGGTTGGTACGATCGCTCCCTTGCTTCCGATGTTGGACCTATTATTTCTCAAAGCCTATTACGTGGGGTTTGTAAGTGGGAAATAATTGTGGCCCAAGTATATTTACTTATTGGTTTAATAATAATAATGAGATAATTCCTATTGGTTAATTAATAGAAGATAAATTCTTATTGTACTATGATGGTGGGTCTATATAAAGAGAAACCCTAGGGATTGGTCCTCTCTCAACCTATTACGTAGTTTTCATCTGCCATCAAAAGAAAGCTCTGAAGTCTAAATAGGTCAAGAGAGAGAAACCAATTCCGGTGATCATCCGCTGCCCGTCATTCTCGTCATGGATCGAGGTAGATTTTTCTCAATCCCTAATGTTCTGTGAAAATCATCTAGTTCTAAGATCTTGGCTAATTAGGATCGTTTAAATTATGCTTATATGTGGTATCAGAGCCTTGATTGATGAATTAGTGTTTTTCCGATTATGATTTATTTTCATACGCGGTGCCATCTGCTTCTACTTTATTAAATTAAAATTGCTTGCTATTACGTTCTGTACAATATAAATTCGGTGTTCAGATTCTTTATCACCGCTTATGTTTATTGGATCGAAGTGATTATCGTTATCGTTTTCGTATACTAAATAATGAATGCATATAATCGATGAATTGGAATGTGTGTCTTTAATCGTAGTTCTTTTGGCCCTATTCAGTTTGCTTTGATCGATGATTGCTGTTGATGTGCTTTGTTTAGGCTTTGAATACTTTAGCACCCATTCTGATGTCTATTGAAATTCGATTACTTTCAGTGCAAATTTCGCACATGCACATAGGCTTAGAAACTAATGTTGACTTTTAAATGTATTCACGTGTAGTCTGTTATCATATTTGTTTGATTTGTATGATCTTATCCCAATAAAAGAATGAAAGAATGACCAAAAGAACTACGATTAAAGACACACATTCCAATTCATCGATTATATGCATTCATTATTCAGTTTGCTTTGATCGATGATTGCTGTTGATGTGCTTTGTTTAGGCTTTGAATACTTTAATGTTTTGCACCCATTCTGATGTCTATTGAAATTCGATGACTTTAGTGCAAATTTCGCACATGCACATAGGCTTAGAAACTAATGTTGACTTTTAAATGTATTCACGTGTAGTCTGTTATCATATTTGTTTGATTTGTATGATCTTATCCCAATAAAAGAATGAAAGAATGAATTATGGGATACACACAAATGTCGATTTTCAATGTGTATATTTAATTATTAATGATGATATTACGTTTGAATTTTATTGATATTGAAATTAAATGCAGTCGAATCTGCTGGTAAATAGCAGTTTCTTTATTTATGGATATCTTTAAGTCATAAGTTTTCTTTTGCCTTGAGCAGTTTTATATTCTCATCTGTTTTTCTTTTAGCAAGCCGTATAATGTATATTCACTATTTTGTTTGATATCTATGTCCAATTTGTTAGTCACCAAAGTGATCGAATTAGAAAAATATTAGATATCAAATTAAAATAAATTCAATTACTCATGTTTATGTGATGCTTTTAAGTTAAATGACATTATGTTTATCATGAGTAAATTGAAGTTCATGGTTATAAAATATTTTGGATCGCCCAAAGGTTGATTATTCGTTTTATAATTCATGAACATTATGGTGGTAAATTAATATGCTTGGTTAGTTATGTTTAGTACATCCAAAGATTGCAAATATATCTAATTCAAGTATATCAATAACCTATTATGCGAAATTTTTATTTTTATTTTTTTAGCATCATTTATGTGTACCTTATTGTATATTTCTGCCCAAAGGTGACTTCAATGTGTACCTTATGTTTGTTTCCAGTATTCTGAATCTGTATTATGGATTATGTTTATTACTCAAAGCATTAATGTGTGAGCATATATTATTATTTATTTTTGCAGCCTCTTTTCCTGTTTCTTTTCAGTCGCAAGCCACGTCTGTTATTAAGTTCAATGGTCTGATGAATAATTCCTATTGGTTAATTAATAGAAGGTAAATTCCTATTGTACCCTGATGGTGGGTCTATATAAAGAGAAACCCTAGGGATTGGTTCTCTCTCAACCTATTACGTAGTTTTCCTCTGCCATCAAGTCTAAAAAAGTCAAGAGAGAGAAACCAATTTCGGTGATCATCCGCTGCCGTCACCGTCACTCTCGTCATGGATCGAGGTAGATTTTTCTCAATCCCTAATGTTCTGTGAAAATCATCTAGTTATAAGATCTTGGCTAATTAGGATTGTTTAAATTATGCTTACATCCGATTCTTGCTAATTTGTTCTCGGATGTGTACATAAAGAAACAAATTAGTTCATACCAAACAAATAAGTGTTTAAGCAGACGAAGCAGCTCTTCAATGGCTGTGGTTGATCGTTACCACTTTGAACCCATTTCCATTCCTGGAATATATGCTTTCTCTGAAACCCAACTAAACAAAATTGTCGATTGTCCATGTTTCAATATCAGTTTTGTTTTTTTTTTCAACGTTTCTTGTAAGTTACACATTGCCACTATAATTGCATAATTTAATAAGTTCACCCCATTCTCGATTGTGTACCTCAAAAACCGAACGAACTCCAGATAATTTTTTTTTGGAAGGTGTTAAGAAAATGGAGTTATCTTTGGGGTTCTGAGCCGTGGTTTGTTGTTCTTCAGGGAACGGCATACGAGGTGGAACGCAAAAAGCACGATCTGTTGATGGACACTCAGCGTGGCCAAGTCACCACCGCGGATCAGCGTTCCGCGATAGAGGAGGCCTTGGTACTACTCTTCACCTGCTCTTCATTTTTATTGACTAGAGATCGAACAAGCAGAAAAAGCGTTCATTTGAGGAATATATTACTTCTTTGTATCTCTACGGTGTCTGTGGTGACTGGACTAGTCTCCCAAATTACCTATTTTTTTCAACAAAAAAAGTAATTGAAGAAGGAATTGCGGTCGAGTTAAATTCGCAGGTGACCGTGGAAGGTTACAATGGGGGTGAGGCGGTCGATTTGGTCAAATTGGACGGGACGTGGCGTTTGCAATACACCTCCGCCTCCGATGTTCTCGTTCTTTTCGAAGCCGCTGCGACTGCGAGGTTTCCTTTCTTTCAGGTATAAACTGTCATCTTTCTTTCATGCCAGACTTGTACGAGGGTAAATTAGTCATTTTAGCCTAACAGGTTATTACGGGGCTTTTGAGAGAATTGAGTGAATTAATTACTTTAGTTATTTTACTAATAGAGTCGTCTAGAAAGATTGGCCTCCCTCTCGAACTGTAGGCCGATTCGGTATGATCATATGTTCAATTATCAATACCAACATCAATTTGTGTTCTTATTCAACCCGGGTTATTTGGGATACAACATTCCCACCATTTCAATGTTGGATTGTATATGCTTATATAAATAAGCCATAACCAGATTTGCATGATATATATATATATATATATATATATATATATATATATATATATATATATATATATAATATAATAAGCCACAATGAGTAGTTACTATTTATAGACTATTCCTAATCGTTTTTAGCCACTCGTAATGTGACACGTCATTATCTTATCTTAAATATGTCTATGGTTATATTTAGCATTAATGATAAGGATCAAGCGGCTAAATGACCAAATAGAACTTAAAGATTTACAAAATAGCCAAAGTTTATCAAGTATAAGCAAAATAACCAAGCTGCGATTAATCCAGGCAGGATTAAATTTAATCCAGACATGATTAAATTTAATCCAGGCAGGATTAATTTAATCCAGGGATTTTATTCAGCCCTAAAATTTAATACTCGACCTTCTTCGACCTCCTTCTTCTCCAACCTCATTCTAGTCACCACAATCGCACAGATCTTATCTCCAGTCGGACTCTCCGTCACGGCGGCGAAGGCGAGGAGATCGACGGAGATTCGGGACTCTCCGTCACGCTACGGCGATGAGGAGGGCCACCGCCGCTTCATCCGACGCCACTCGGAGAACGCTCGAGGCCGTGGTGGGGATGATCCCCGCCGACCGCGGCTCCGTCTCCGCCGGCTTCCTCCTCCGGCTCCTCGCCGGTGCCGGCGCCGGCGGCGTCTCGCACGCCACCAGGTCGGAGCTGCTGCGGAAGTGCGCGGCGCAGCTGGACGACGTGGCAGTGGAGGATTTGGTGTTTCCGGGGTTGGGGGGAGGCTCGGCGTACAACGTGGATCTGGTGACGGAGGTGGTGGAGAACTTCATGACGACGTGCCGGAGGCAGGCGGCGGCGCCGGAGGGGGGGCGGGTCGTGGCGGCGCTGAGGAAGGTCGGGAGGTTCGTTGATCGGTATCTTCAGGTGGTGACCAGGGATGTGAACATGCCTTTTTCCAAGTTCGTGACTTTGGCTGAGTGTGTAGTGCCTCATCTGGGAAGAGAGACTATGATTATTTTGCCTAACCTAATGAAACTATGGCTATTTTGCAAAAGCCATAGTTTGAATTGGCTAGTTCATGCCATTTTTCCTAATGTTAAATGCTTCAATGCTTACCATATAGTTTATGAATCCAATACCACATTTATTGTAACATTTTTTTAAACTTGTATAGTACTAAATTTCTCATAAGTCAATATCTTTCTCCATTGCTAAATAGCTAATAAGGAATTAATTAATCAACCGCAACTCTGTTGAATTATAATAACCATGACTCATTTTGATTATTTTATCCTAAATTATAACAAATATATGTTTTTGATAGATACTACATTGGGAGTTGATTGAAGTAATTAATTAGATTAAAAAAAGCTGAATTTTTTTTAACACATTTAAAACTCATATAGTCCTTAAATTGTTATATATGTGAGGTTTTGGTTCATAAACTAATTGAACAAGAAAAATGGACCTACACTAGTTGTTGTTTAAACATGTTCGTTCTTCTTCAAATCTTCGTACGAGATCTCTTCGATCCTATAGACTAGGAAGTGCATATCAATAAAATATGATATTATTTTTTTTATCTATCATATATTTTAATCTGTATTTACTAAACGTGTATGATACCTAGTTTTTTCTTTCCTCAGTTCGTCCTCATTTGCCAATAACACAAACAATGAAGACACAAGTGACGTCGTCGTTAGTACACCATTTAAATAAATCACGGAATTGAAACCGAGAAACCATCAATGGATATCCAAATTAATGGTAGCTGAAAAGAAAATTCCTAAGAAAAATACTCAAACTGGAATGAGACACCAAAGCATGGTGTTAATTGATTCGGAGGTCAGCACTTCTTAACATTAAGATTTACTTTTTTTTTTTAAATAAAAATAACACTTCTAACACATTCTTTTTTAAGGCAAACAAGATAAGAGGAACAATATTCAACCACGACATTGAACCTCTCCAAAACACTCTAGAACTGGGTAAAACCTATCACGTTTCAAATGCAATAGTAGCAGACGAGAAACCTTCATACAAATTATACGGAACGGAAACTCATTTGACGTTCAGAAGAGACATAAAAATTGTGAAGTCCAAGAAAATAACACAGCTATGGTGGAAAGATTGTACGAATTCACTTCACTCGATTTGTGCAAGAATTTCGTTGATACAACAACTGCATTAAGTATGTACTTTATTATTTCTTTTATTATAAACTGTTAATTCATTTATTCAAATTAATGTCTTACTTTATTTCATTGTATTTAATCTCCTATAACATCGATTCTTTTGCAGATGCTGTAGGAGTGTGATAAACATTTCAAAACAAGAAAAGAAAAATGACGTTGATTTCTATGAGATAACTTTGATTGATCAAAGGTTTGTTTCGAATACATTTCTCCTACACCTTATTTATTCATTATTATTTTCTAACAGTGTTACACATTTCTGTCAGTTTTTATGTTATCAGGCTAGCGTTGTGAGATAATTTTTGCGACCAACGAAGCAAACCGAATTTCAGCTATGATACCTTGAAACTGTTTTGATAGCTGAAATTAATTTGATTTGCTTCATTGGTCGCAAAATTATCCCACAACGCTAGCCTGATAACATCAAAACTGACAGAAATGTATAACACTGTTAGAAAATAGTAATGAATAAATAAAGTGTAGGAGAAATGTATTCGAAACAAACCTTTGATCAATCAAAGTTATCTGACAAAAATCAACGTCATTTTTCTTTTCTTGTTTTGAAATGTTTATCACGACTCTTACAACACCTGCAAAAGAATCGATGTTAAAGTAGATTAAATAAAAGGAAATAAAGTACGACATTAATTTGAATAAAGGAATTAACAATTTATAATAAAATAAATAATAAAGTACATACTTAATGCAGTTGTTGTATCAACGGAATTCTTGCACAAATCGAGTGAAGTGAATTCGTACAATCCTTCCGCCATAGTTGTGTTATCTTCTTGGACTTCATCAATTTGTGTCTCTCTTCTGAACGTCAAATGCGTCTCCGTTCCGTATAATTTGAATGAAGGTTTCTCGTCTGCTACTATTGCATTTGAAACGTTATAGGTTTTACCCAATTCTAGAGTGTTTTGGAGAGGTTCAATGTCGTGGTTGAATATTGTTCATCTTATCTTGTTTGCCTTAAAAACTGTTTTGTTAGAAGTGTTATTTTTGTTTAAAAGGAAATTATAATGTTTGGAAGCGCTGACCTCCGAATCAATCAACACCATGCTTTGGTGTCTCGTTCCAGTTTGAATATTTTTCTTAGGACTTTGCTTTTCGGCCACCGTTAATTTGGATGTCCATTGATGGTCTCTCGGTTTCAATTCCTTGATTAATTTAGATGGTGTACTAACGGCGACATCACTTGTTTCTTCATTGTTTGTGTTATTGGCAAATGATGACAAACTGTGGAAAGAAAAAAGAAGTTCATACACGTTTAGTAAATACAGATTAAAATATATGATAGATAAAAAATATTAGCAGACGATTTTTTTTTTAATTTGTAAGAGTGTAGGGCAAGAAAATATTATAACATACCTGGATGATGACGAGGAGGACATATTTGTGAATACTATTGGTGCAAAAGTTAAACAACGTTATAAGCTGGATTATAACAACGCTTTTTTTTGTAAGGGAAAGAATATAACAACGCTATTAGGAAAATATATATATATATATATATATATATATATATATATATATACACACACACACACACGTAGTTGACAAAATCTTTAGCATTTATATAAGAAAAAAAACAATACAATAAGCTACAGATTTGTATTTAATATTCTGTATTCAAAGATTATGCGTGTGTGTGTTCATATATATATATATATATATATATATATATATATATATATATATATATATACTAGGATATAGAACGTGCTTCGCACGTGTGGACATAGAAGTTATTTTAGAACGGCATTGCAAAATTGTATTTAAGTTTTCTCTCAACGTACTCTACATACTAATTTCAGCCAAATCGTTCACCTATGCTTTCATATATTTGAAGCTACATTTTCCTCTTCATGATTCATGACTCGTTCTTCATTAGCTCATCTCAAGGCACGCCGTGCCTATCCCATCAATTCGAAGTCCTACGTGGGTCAGTGCACAGATTCATTGCAACATCACATACATCAGTCTCTTAAAACAAAGATTGAGAAACTCATGCTTTTAGTCGAGAACAATCCACATTGCAAAAAATATAAGGATATCTCACACCCGGATACTCCGAACCTGAGGCCGACTCTCGATCCTTAAGGAGGGATCATGACTTCAATTTTGAAACAGACAAGGCTTTAAGCAATGTCAACTCAGCCTCGATCATTGGACAGATAAGCAAAGAGAGGTAGGGTTGCACCACCCAATTTGAGTGTGCATCCTTATACTCCGAGAGTGGAGAAGCAACATATTCCTTTGTGCAATCTGTCAGACCTCAGATAAGAGAAGATAGTGTATGAGAGTATAACATGAATGATGGGGCTTTGCAAATGATTAAAATAAAACATGCCTAGAGAATCTGATTAACAAATGTTGATGCTAATGGTCAGAGTAACAGAGTCAAACGAGTACTTTGTTGCACTTGAGTATAGCATATCTGCCAAATTTTGCATAAACATAAGATGAACTAAGGACAGACTTATAATCTATAACTGATACTCCGTTAAAGCCGTATCTGAACACCCAAAATCACGAATCACCCACAGTAAGAAGGTGAAAAGAGAAACACAAACTTCTTATCAAGTCATAACTGTAATTCTTGTTCGTACAAGTTCATTATATGACGATTAGAAAACGGAAAGTCATCACACACCACCCTTGTAATAAAAGAC
Source organism: Urtica dioica subsp. dioica (assembly GCF_054948205.1). Taxonomy (NCBI): domain Eukaryota; kingdom Viridiplantae; phylum Streptophyta; class Magnoliopsida; order Rosales; family Urticaceae; genus Urtica; species Urtica dioica. The sequence goes on along the minus strand of NC_142758.1, from coordinate 6,086,560 downwards.
ATTGTGAATAAAAGCGAAATAAGAAGTGTAATATTTTAGACCCGAAAAAAAGTCAATTACTAAGTCATTAATGGCATCCTTGGATTACTTTTTCGGCGTTAGAATAACACAGTTGACAAAAGATTTATCGAACTCCTCGTTGTTGAAAGAACATGGGAAAACACAGTTGAGAAGATCGTCTAGTTAGGTATTATCTTCAATTCATGGAATTATTATATATGCTGGAAGTTTGATATTTTCTTCATCATCGATATACTCAGTTCCAACTCCAATAGTTAAAAAAAAAAAAAAAAAAAACTGTAAAATTCTTCACCAAAACTTGCTTGATATTGTGATGAAGCCTATATTTAACTAAAGAAGACCACGAGTATCAGTGAATCTGTTATACTAATATATATCCGCAAAAAAACGTGCTTATCTATCAATATATTATCATATCTAAATACTAAAGTGATGCAAGAGAAGAGAAACAGACGACAATGACATGTAGGAACAAACAACCCTTGTAATCAATGATGAGCGATTACTCTGTTCATTAGTATTAATAATTTCAAAATAGATTACCGAAAAAGTATAAACATATCCAGATGATTATAGCGTAATTACCAGAAATAGTTGTATGACGACCCATGTAAAGAACAACGGACCAAGTAGAGAAGAAAAGTCAAGTCTCAGCTGTCTTTGAACTTTGGGCATTTCTTTGAGAAATTCACATTGAATTTTTGTGCCCGGTCCTTGCAGAAATTGTAGGTTTCACCCTGTGATGTTGTCAATTTTATAATAAGAATGGAATAGCATCAAAAGTAAAATAACTTGATTTTATAACATGTCGTTCTTGATAAGATTTATAAGGTCAACAGTTACTCGTATCTCGTGATACTCACCTGAAAAGAATCATCATATACATCAACTACACCTTCATCTTCCTTTTAGCAATCTTTCATGTCATTTACATAAGCATGACTATCGGAATATTAAAGGTTTTTTAATTTTTATTTTTATTTTTTTGCATATCATAGTGATGTTTATGGAAAAAGTGTGAATATGAGATAAATAGGCATTAAGTCCGTGAATGGCTATATTAAAAAAAGAATGCTTACCTTTATCAATTATGTGCTAAAAAAAATTTGCTGACTTCTCTGCTTGTTCAAACCCAGATGAAGAATTTAAACTCTGAAACAACAATGGAGGCAATGCGAGTGAAAAGAAATCAAGAAGAAAGTGGCTGTGAATGTCTCCTGATCGGCGGAAGAGAATATACCGTCATAGCTGATCTTGATTCGAGGTCCGGTTCGAGTCGGAAGCGCACGTCGGGTGAGCGCGGGGACAGAGAGACAACAGGCGAGAGGGAGAGATGGCGGCGCCTGGTCGCTGGTCGCGCGGTCGGCAGAGGCGCGCGCGCAGTCAGTGAAAGAGGGAGGAAGAGAAAGAGAGCGGTGAGGTGTGACGAGGGAGATAGGCGGTGAGGAAGAATGGAGAAGAAGAAATAAGGTGAATCAATTTGATTGAGTAAGGTGAATAAAATTTATATAAGTGTAATGAACAGTAAATCATCGTCGTGATTTATAGTATAAAGTAGATATATACACGCACACGCGTAGTTGACAAAATCTTTAGCATTTATATAAGAAAAAAAACAATACAATAAGCTACAGATTTGTATTTAATATTCTGTATTCAAAGATTATGCGTTTGTGTGTTCATATTCCTAAGTGTAATATATCCTTAATTGATTCCTATATGTGCTATAAATGTCGTTAGCATAATCTCATATAAGCAAGAAAGATTCATAAAAACAAGGCTTTCTGAATTTCCTCACCTTTTTAAATACGTACCAATTTTTAAAAACTAACCTGCTGAATTAGAGTCTGCAATTATATTACACTTACGAATATGAATTATTTAGGCAATTTGAATATCGTGCAATTTACTCACCTTGTCAAAAGGAGTATTCAATTTCTAATATTTAGAAATCTATATTTGATTGGAAAGAATCTATATTCATATTCATTGCCTACTCGTCTTATTTTGTGTGTTCCTCAAGTTTTAAATTGCCTAAATAATTCATATTCTAAAGTGTAATATATCCTTAATTGATTCCAATATGTGCTATAAATGTCGTTAGCATAGTATAATATTTAAGCAAGAAAGATTCATAAAAACAAGGCTTTCTGAATTTACTCACCTTTTTAAAATACGTACCAATTTTTAAAAACTAACCGGCTGAATTAGAGTTTGCAATTATATTACACTTAAGAATATGAATTATTTAGGCAATTTGAATATCGTGCAATTTACTCACCTTGTCAAAAGGAGTATTCCATTTCTAATATTTAGAAATCTATATTTGATTGGAAAGAAATCTATATTCATATTCATTGCCTACTCGTCTTATTTTGTGTGTTCCTAAAGTTTTATCGAATATATTCGGTTTCCATTTATGAATAAGTTATATACATGTAAATTATACATGTGAATAAACGATTTTTTTACATGACAATAAACATTCAGCTCTTTGATTTCCTTATACATGTCAATAAACGATTTTTTTTAAGGTTAATTGCATTTCAAAATGGTTGGTTAGTTTTATTGTTAATTATTGACACCAATTGCGTAGATCACGTTGTCATTAAAATTATGAGAGTACTACGAAATTATGTTATATTAAAAATATAAAGCGGAGATCACCTTGTCATTAAAATTATGAGTACTACGAAATTATCTTATATTAAAAATAGAAACAATATAACGTTCTTTAGTAGATCCTTTAGTTAAAGGTTGCATAAATAATTCATATTCTTGAGTGTAATATATACTTAATTGATTCTTATATGTGCTGAAAATTGTGTTTAAAAATGTCAAACCATGGGTATAAAATTGTTTTTGAATAACGTGAAAAATCAAACAAAATTATACAATATACTGATCTAAGACATTAGTGAGCAATAATGACTTTCTCTCATGTGTTTAAATTCAGATATATATATAATAAAGAGTGATAGGAGTTTTTCAAAAAAAAAAAAATCATGACTATCCTGGTTTATTTTTATTGTTGTTTCACACAAAATAGATAATAAAGTATATCTTTCTAGACAAATATGAGCTTTCAACCTAAGATTTTCCATAACATGAATTGTTCGGACATCGGACCAACTTCACAAACATTGTCTTTATTGCTTATTTCTTCGACTAAATCGAAGCACCACTTAGTCACTGCAAAATAGTTGCCCAATTGTGATATAGAAAATTAGGTTTAAAAAAAATGAGATTTGCCTCATGCTTGGTACCTGAAATGGACTTGTTTTTGGCTGTTCTATTTCTTGTAAAAAAATAGACTCACAAATCTGGTAAGAAAACAAATTAGCTTAATTAAAATAATTGTGGGGAGATTTATTGCTTGTGTAGTAAAAGAGAAACGTACCAAAGTGAAATGAATTTCACAATAGTCGCTATAAACATTCAGCTAGTCTTAGCACATCATGAAACACAATATTTTTTTGTACAACTAACATCAGAGCTTGTTGATTCTGGATTTAAGAATACTTTGACGGATTTTTTTTTTGCTCGTGACAGTGCAACATAAAGCTGACCGTGTGAGAAAACAGGATGAGGAAAGTATAGTCCGACAAAATTAAGTGTCTGGCCTAGGGTTTTATTAATGGTTATAGCAAAACACAATTGAATAGGGAATTGAGTTCGCTTAAATGCAAATGGATTTTGTTGTGACTCCAGTCGTAAAAATGGAATTCTTGGAAGAAAAACCTGATTTCCTTTGTGTTGTCCATTTGATATTTCTGCTTTGATAATATTTGGCAAAAATCGTCGGCAGACAAGTCTTGTTCCATTTGATAATCATTTGGCTGAATTTAAATTCCTCAATAATATGATAGGGCAATTTTTTTTTCAATCGAAATTGATGTGGAGGAATTCCATTTGGGGTTAATGTGTTCAAGAAATCACTTTGAAATGTATGTTCGGTGGCATCAATGCAATCATCGAAATTGTAGTAGGGTTGAATATCACCTTTAAAAATAATTTATCTAATGAGGAACATTTGAAATGGAAAATTGTATGAATCAATTTAAAATGAAAGAATTGAAAAAGGGTAAGACAACTTTAATACCTGGAAATAAATCTATGATCACATCATTAATTGCGTCAACAGAATCATTTTTGAGTGAAAGAATAATACTATTCATATCATGAGATGAACCCATATGCACGTTTGACAAATTCGGGAAAACCTAACCAAAGAAAATAAAAAGATAATTATTAGGTAACAAAAAATTTATTCAAAGTAAGATATACTTGAATGAAATTTGTTTTTAATACCCGATTGATGAGCTCGAGAAGTGATGTCTTCTCGTCAATAAACTTAAGAAGCATATCACTTGGAATTTTTATGCAATCATCATTGTTGATGGCTCCATCATCAATTTCGAGCAAATAATCATAAAATTATGTATCAGTACTTGCTCTTATGTTATGATGAAGTTTGTATCTTTGGAAAGAGTTCCATATGTAAGATTTGACAAGTGATGCATTCGCCACATCATAATGATTACCACGAGTAACAACAGGCAAAACTTGTCAAAAATCACTGCAAAGACCACAATTTTTCCACCAAATGGAAGTGTGGAAGAATTTAAGTCTTGCAACAATCTATCAACGGCTTCAATAGAAAAACGATGCATCATTGGAGCTTCATCCCAAATGATAAGTTTTGCAATATGTAGTAGATTTGAAAGCCCCGATTGTTTGCTGACATTACATTGCATCGATTCCTTGACATCAAGTGGGATCTTGAAACGAAAGTGAGCCGTTCGACCTCCTGGTAAAATACTGGCTGCAACACTAGAGGAAGCTGTCGCCAACGCAATAAAACCACGTTTTCTAATTGCAGCAAGCAAAACACAATAGAGAAAACTTTTCCTTGTGCCTCCAGGACCATCGACAAATATAACTGCTGGAGAGTTCAGTTCCACACAACGCATGACATGATCAAATACGACTCTTTGTTATGCATTTAATCTATCAGCCGATTGAATGTCTGCCGACGAGATTGGTATTTGTTGTTCATCGTCAATAATTTTAGCACTTATTTCATGAGCACCCGCTGTGACAAAGGCTGGAGCAATAGAATAACCATTTATATTTCTTCCAAGCATCTCAAGCATGTATTGTATTTCTTTAAGAGCTAAATGTTCTGCATTTTCTGCTGATAGACCCTTGTGGCAGAAATCAGCTATCATCTCTTGCTTGAATCTTGACCAAATTGAAGATGGATTCTCAAGCTCACAGTACACCAACAAAATAACAAACAACCGACGTAGTTGCGATGGCATCCCAAAAAGTGTGGCTTCCTCAAAACAAATTCCATAATGATATCTCTAAAAGACCACGAGCTAAGCATGCGTCTCTAAAAGTTTCAGCAACAACTGAATTAAAACTTCGTAAATCTTCAAAAGAGGTAGGACCTTTGCAATGAGATAATAGTAAACGCAAATAATATCTCTCTCCTTCTGCTGGCCCCACGGAAACCATTCTGCCAATGACATGTTATTTTTTTCTTTTCAGCCAAATTTTTCGTCCCTTGTGCCACACAAAATGTTCGGGTATTTGCTTATACAGTAGATTTTTTTCTTCTTATTCTACCTTGTTTAGGTTGAAGAATTCGGTTAGCATAGTTTGGCTTAATGGAGCCTTGGATAAAATGTTACCAATATCCGCACTTTCTTGAAAAGTTACCTATTAAGAATAAAGTAAAGTGTTAATATAATAATTTAACATAGTGTAACAAATTTAAATACAACCAAGTAATGGTATGGACTACCTATTGTTTTACAGGTAAATGAATTTGAAGTGGCAATACGTGTGGAAACATTTCATTATGAGGAAACCTGAAAATTCTCCAACCAGCTTCTGGTGGAGCAATCCATCTTGCTCATTGAAATTGTTTAATTTCATCAATATCGGTATCATCATTACCCTTTTCAAGTGAGAACGCGATACGATCATGGCATGTATACACGTATTTGTATAAATATTTCACAGCTTTAATGGTTGAGCATACCTCGACATTTAGATGGCAATCAAAATTAGCCAATAGCCATGGATTATATGGGACAATCCATCTATTATCGAGTTCTTTTCCTCGAATAATTAATGTTGCTCCATTTGAAGGCCACTTATAAGAGGATAAGAGTCTTCACCAAATTCTGTAGACTCAAGAAATGGTCTTGGGTAATGATCCTTGCACTATCTGTTTTTGGATTCAAATGCCCACAAGGACCATGCATCATGTGCTTCAAGACAAGTGAACGTTGATATGGATGCTCATTTTGAAGAGGTATCTCTGCGCAAACAAGTCAATCTATTTGTTTAGCACGGTATATCTTCGAACCAGTCTTTAGAATGATTAAGAAGTGAGCATATGGCAGACCTCTTTTCTGAAACCCAACAACATAAACATATGCAGCAATTGGCCCAAAATTCTTTTTCATCACAATATATTTTTTAAGTTGCTCCAACTTTTCTCTGAAAATCCGAGAAGTCGGGTCTTGTCTATTCTGAGCTGATTCAAATGGCTTTAGTTGTTGTTGGATTTCTGGCCAATTTGGATTGCAAGTCATGGTAAGGAAAATATCTGGCTTTCCAAATTTGCGTACCAAAGCCATAGCGTCAAGATAATGTCGTTGCATATCTCTTGGTCCACCAATAAAGGATCCAGGAAGAACAATGCACTTACCATCCTCCGCACCTCTTGTGCACCCCAATTCAACAGCATCAACAAGACCCTGGTAAAATCAGCCGGAATGTGTTGTTGATTTTTGCGGAAAAAATGTAAGCATCCTGTTTCAATTTTAACATACATGTCAAATATGTATTGTTGGAACAATCGACCAGGTGTGTAGTAAAACTGATGATTGAAGATGACGAATTTGAAGCTTGTAACAATAGTAATCGCGGCAAGAAACTCTTGTATTGTGTTTCTATTTTGTCCAGTTAAGAAGAAGAAGACAAATTTTGAATTACCACACTAAATTTGTGTATACTTATATCTAGTTAAATGATGAACAAGTAGTAATTTAAGAGCCAAAACAAGCTTAGTATTTAAATTACAACAATCCATTTCTAAGTTGTGAGCTTAAAATAAATTAAGGACATATGAAAAAAGTAAAATACCCGTGTTTTCTGATTGAAGTATGTCTTCTATATTCGATGCAATGTTTGCTAAGCTTTGATGTAGTGAAGCAAATGACGTAGATGTTTGTTGTGTGTTGCGAGGAATGTTTGGATGCCAACCCGTTTCACCATTGGGGAATAAGATCGGATATTGTAAAGGATCATAGCATCCATAGTCATAACGAATAGTATGTGTACGATTATCTGATCCATGGACAATGATATCCCTATTCCATTGGTCACTTGATGGGCCATCTTCTACCCACATAGCTGCTACTTGAGAAACAGAGGGCGAATTAAAAACTCGTTGATCTAGCACAAGATCCATCTTTATACGTATGGAAAAATCATGCAAGTCAGGGACATCAGTCAATGTCTTGAAGAACTTTGAGTACGGATTGGAAGCCATGATTTCCATTAATTTCTCGATAATAAGAGCGTCTAAAAGTTTCGAGTATCGTTGACGATTTTGTATTTCATGATCGGTATCATGAAAGTAAAGTTGAAGTGCAGAGATATCATTATCACTGGGATTTAATGGATTAATCCAATGATGAACTTGACCTTGTACACGTAAATTATAAATCCCAGCGTTTTGTTGCAACAAACTTTCGTCCAAATGAACACTCATTGAAGTGAACGCAAAATTAGAATTATATATTCTAACATAATGCCGAAAATCATCTGATTCAGGTCCACTCCCACAGAATAAATCCCAAAGAGCATAGGCATTTCTTCGGTTGTCTATCGAATTTGACCAGATGAGCAACAAAAATTGGGTGGCTCGAATTGGAATTTCACAGCAGCACAGTAAGAAAATTTTTTCTCGTCTTTTAGAACTTGAGGATGGTTTGATAGTTCATAATCTTTGAACAAGTTCTTCACCAGACCAAAATCTGTAACACAAAAATAAAATAACGAACAAGAGTTATTTATCCATTTAAAAATGAGTGAAAATTTGGAGTAAAAAAATGCATTTTTCAAATCGTATTAAAATCCCAAATGCATTTTGAAAATGAGTAGATGAATAAAAATAATAATGAGTAGTCACAATGAATGAGTATCTTACCCAAAGAATTACTGTGGAACAAATTTTAGATAACAAAATTACACTTAATTACACTTTGTAGCAAGCATTGTACGTAGTTGGGCGTTGGCGTATTTCATATAGCTTTTTGCAACTCCTTGTGGCAAAATTGGTTTAAATTTGTTTCGCATAGCTTCTAAAAATGGAAAATTGTATGCAATATTATGCAATGTTTAGTCATGGGAAGTCAAAGTGTGAAAATAGCAAGTATGAACAGTAAATAAGACGGCATATACCAGCACACGCGTTGTTGGGTTCGAGACCAACATCGACGAATGTTTTGTTCTGAGAAATATGATAACCTCTTACTGTTTCTATTTTTCTTTCTCCAGTTCAAACTGTTGGATGTTGCGTTGCGATCAATTTTATGTAGTTGAGAATAAGATATATTTTAGACAATATTAATTACAAATAATTTAACAAAGATGGATTCTTGAACATAATAAGCATACCTTGTTTTGTAACTCCATTCTCGAACAACTCAAGTAGTCGGCTAATAATGTTTCAGAAGGGATCGAATTACTGTCTTGATCAATGGAAGATGACTCCATAGGTTGTTGCGGCACGATTCTCTAAACAACAGATTAGGAAATATAATATTTAGTTTTAGCAATGTTTGATTTGCAAATGTAAACAAATAACACTACATTTTTATATTATTAAATCCTAGTAAACCTTGTTTCGGATTTCAATCTTTGAGTGATTCAACTAGTCTGACACCAACATGTCAGAATAAATTGAGTTATTGCATTGATCAGTAGAGGAGGATGTTGCAAAGGCACTCTAAAAAAAGTTATTATCATTTTATAATATTGAGCGGAAGAGAGATTACACGACAAATTGTCTAACATAGACCAAAGTAATAACCATACAAATGAAACCTCTAACCTGTGGATATCTGGAAAAGAATTCATGACGAGAGATTTTTTTTTTCTTGTATGGCTTCGTTTGTGCCTGTCATTCTACAATTATAAGGACTTAGCACATAGCAAAAAAAAATTGCAATTTTCTTTTCTTGTTTTGCTTCATTGATATTGAGAGATTTAAGCAGATGAATTTAATATCAATAATTTTTTTTTCTTCTTTTGTATCAAGCCATTCAGGAAAAAAAAATCCTCCAGAAAGTTTAATCCTCTGGAAAGTTTTCTCTCTAGCAAGTTTTTGCTCAATTTTTTTGTTTTAAAAAAAAAAACCCAGAAAAAGAAATAAAATAAGGAAAAAAATGTCTCGCAATGAAAACAACAACGACATGCCGAGGAGTTTTGATTTACTCAACGGCTTCTTCTATTTCTTAGTGAAGTTGTTAGCTTTCTTATGTATATAAGTTCAATTAGAAAATGTTTAGGGTAAAGTCAATTAATTTACTCTGATATCAACAACATTCAATTAGAAAATGTTATGACAAAAAAAATGAATCGTATATAAATGAGTTAAGCTAAACAATGGTAAACAAAAATTTCATACCAAAGCGTGAATGATGAGCAGAAGTTCAATTAGAAAATGTTATGACAAGAAAAATGAATCATCTATAAATGAGTTAAGATAAACAATCACAATACAAATTAAAAGATCGAAAACAATCAGAATAAACAAAATGTAGCGTAAAATTCAACACATGAAAAATAGTAAATATATTAGCTCAAATACACCTAACGACATGATTGTAATTAACATATTTTGTCCGAACACATAAAAGAGCTCGGATCAATTTTTAGGATTTTTGGTGGGTAATATATGTAATATACATAATTGCAATATTCAAAATATAATCTCTAAATCTTAGACAGTCGAACCTATTCTTCGGACCTACTTCAGGATAAGGAAGAGACAATACCTTCTTCCGCAAAAACCAATAACTTCAAAAATCAAGGCAATCTTCCCAACATTTCTTATGCTTGAGAACACGAAGTTATCCAATAAAATTTTGGACCCTAACTAAGAATTAACACAAGCTCAAAATAAGCTGGTAGAGCTATCAGTTTCCACTCAGAAATCCTGCACAAACAGTGAATAAGACCGCATATACCAGCACACACGTTGTTGGGTTCGAGACCAACATCGACGACGTCTTATTCAGAGAAATATGATAACCTCTTACTGTATATATTTTTCTTTTTCAAGTTCAGACTGTTGGATGTTGCGTTGCGATCAATTTTCTGTGGTTGAGAATAAGATATATTTTAGACAATATTAATTACAAATAAATTTAACAAAGATGCATTCTTGAACATAATAAGCATACCTTGTTTGGTAACTCCATTCTCAAACAACTCAAGTAGTCGGCTAATAATGTTTCAGAAGGGATTGAATTACTGTCTTGATCGATGGAAGATGACTCCATAGGGTGTTGCGGCATGATTCTCTAAACAACAGATTAGGAAATATAATATTTAGCTTTAGCAATGTTTGATTTGCAAATGTAAACACATAACACTACATTTTTTTGGTATTAAATGCTAGTAAACCTTGTTTCGTATTTCAATCTTTGAGTGATTCAACTAGTCTGACAACAACATATCAAAATGAGTTGAGTTATTGCATTGATCAGTAGAGGAGGATGTTGCAAAGGCGCTCTGAAAAAAAAAGTTATTATCATTTTATAATATCGAGCGGAAGAGAGATCACACGACAAATTGTCTAACATAGACCAAAGTAATAACCATACAAATGAAACCTCTAACCTGTGGATATGTGGAAAAGATTTCATGATGACAGATTTTTCTTTCTTTTATGGCTTCATTTGTGCCTGTCAATCTACAATTATAAGAACTTAGCACATAGCCAAAAAAATTGCAATTTTCTTTTCTTGTTTTGCTTCATTGATATTGAGAGATTTAAACTGATGAATTTAATATCAATAAAATTTATTTTTTTCATTTTTTTGTATCAAGCCATTTAGGGAAAAAAAATCCTCCAGAAAGTTTAATCCTCCGGAAATGTTTCTCTCCAGCAAGCTTTTGCTCAATTTTGTTTTGTTTTTTTTTTTTAAAAAAACCCAGAAAAAGAGATAAAAAAGGAAAAAAAATGTCTCGCAATGAAAACAACGACGACATGCCGATGAATTTTGATTCACTCAAAGACTTCTTCTATTTCTTAGTGAAGTTGTTAGCTTTCTTATGTATATAAGTTCAATTAGAAAATGTTTAGGGTAAAGTCAATTAATTTACTTTGATATCAACAACGTTCAATTAGAAAATGTTATGACAAGAAAAATGAATCATATATAAATAAGTTAAGCTAAACAATGGTGTTACGGGATAAAATAGTCAGACTCCGAGTAGGGTAGTCGGAACCCCGAGCAGAATGCAAAACCCAGCACCGAACTCAGGTAAAATAGACCTAAGAGTTAAACACTGAAAAGGAACGATCCGTTCATAAGTTAAGAACGAAACCTACCGATCAGAACTTCGGAGAGAAGAGAAGATCGTGGGCCAAAGACTAGTCAAACCAAAAGAAAACATGTTTCAAATGCTTAAACGCACACCTTGACGGTTTAGAAATCGTGTAACCATCCACCTCAGCGAGAGGGAATCGACAGTTACCCAAAAAACCGTCTAGAATGTGGGATTGATCACCCCACGTTCCCCAGAATAACCGTCAAAACCCACAACCACGAAGCTACACCAGACAAGTATAAATAGGAGCTCGCAAAGGACTTTAGGGGGAGATTACGGATTGATTGATACTTAGAACCTCTAGAAAACATTTCTCTCTTGTATTAGAGTCGTCTGTATAAAGAGAAAGTCTTACCTAAATCATCTCTGTACTCGGAGTCTGTGTATTTTCGTGAGATATTGTTGTACTAATTTTACAGGTCAACAGTTGGCGCTAGAAGGAGGGCACACAGCTGAAGAATATGGCTAGCTCATCCACCCCGATCACTGTCCCCAACCAGGAGACGGAGATAGAACATCACAATCGCACCTTGCCTCTCACCCTGGAGGAAATAGCTGAACTTCTCCTAGAACCTAGTCTCGAAGAACAATTCAGACAGCTGCAAGAGCGTCTTTCGGTCTTAGAGGCGAATAACAGGGAGCTGAAGAGAAGGCTCCAGGCAAAGAAAGTCACACTGCGAAGCGCGGTAGTGATCCCAGATGAAGAACCCTCACACCGATCAGGGAAAGAACCCGTCGGGCAGGATCCGTAGGTTAAGAAATCTCGGAAACATGCTAAAGATCGGTATGAGAGGATGGAAGATGACTCTGAATCCGAGAAAGAGCAGTCCAGTCAGGAAAAGATTCCTGATCAGTACCAGCCCACTATGGACGGAGGTCATTCAAACACTTTCAGAAATAACATGGTAAGCTCGGAAACTGAAGACAACGCGAGCACCAACAAAACAAATTTTAGAAGATTGGAGCGTCGAATCGAAGAAGTGGCCCTAGGTCAGAAGGAGTCTATCCCGAAAGTTGGAGAAGCTGTCTCCCCTTTCACAGCACGCGTGTTAGAACACCCGCTACCTGATCGTTTCAGGATGCCGAGCATCCCAGTATATGATGGAAAAACCGACCCAAGAGACCATCTAGACACCTTTTCTTCTTGGATGCTGTTGCAAGGGGCCGGACCAGAAGTTATGTGCAGAGCATTCTCTATCACTTTAACTGGCTCAGCCAAAAGGTGGTATAGAAAACTAAAGCCAAACTCCATAGGATCCTAGAAATAGTTATCCAGAAAATTCATGGAACAGTTTGTCGGCTCCAGCTCGGGAAAAACTCCCAAAGAAAGGCTGCTAGCAGTGAGACAAGCCCACGACGAGTCATTGAAAGATTTTATTAATCGCTATTCGGAGCAAGCTCTTTAAGTTGACGATCTGAACGAAGACTTTAAGCTCTTCGGGATCTCCTCCGGCGTCCGAACAGAATCGGAGTTCTGGTGGTCAGTTCAGAAGACTAGTCCAAGGGACTACAACGATTTCCTGAAGAGAGCTCAGAAGTATATCAACGCGGAGGAAGCAAGGTTGGCGGCAAGAAAAGCGAAGCCACCGAAGAGCTACCGAGAAGAGCACAAGGAGCGACATTCTGAGGATAACCGCCCACCAAAGAAGAGCCGATCTGGAGCAGACCTTTGAAGCCTTTTTCCAGTATGTTTGATAAATATCATAAACTCAATGCCCCGATAGAGGAGATATTTAGTCTTACACAGGACAAAGAAGATTTCCCTAAGCCAAGGCCGATCAAGAAAGATATCTCAAAGAGAGATAAAACAAAATATTGTGCTTTCCACGCGGACATCGGTCATCGCACTGTAGACTGCTTCAACCTCAAAGAAGCTATAGAAGCTCTGATCCGATGAGGAGCACTGAAGAAATTCAAGGCCGAGCACGGGGATCAAGAGGATCAAAAAGGTGAAGCATATGCTGAAATCTCGCTCATAGTCGGAGGACCACATGTGGGAGGAACTTCAAGGAGCGCTCAAAAGAGCTATGTAAGAGAGGCCTACGCGGGCCCCCGACAAATCTTGTTCACAGCCGAACAAAGGCCTAACAAGATAGCCAAGCCTAGCTCGGAGCCCATCACCTTTACAGCAGAGGATGCTCGGTGGGTGATTTTTCCTCACAATGATCCACTGGTCATATCAGCTCTTGTCGGTAACAGGAATGTGCACCGAATATTGGTGGACACTGGGAGTGCCGTCGACGTGCTCTATGAAGACACCTTCAACAAAATGGGTCTTAAGCAAGACGCATTAGCTCATTCTCCTGAAAATCTCTATGGTTTCACAGGAGACTCAATCCAGCCTAAGGGAGTAGTCTCACTCCTGATAACTGTAGGAGAGAGCCCGAGGAGTAAAACCACTAACACAACATGGGTGGTGGTCCCCGGAAAATCTTCGTTCAACGCGATCATTGGCAGGCCAACCTTGCAGTCCCTTGGGGCTATCGCTTCTGTGGAATATTTGAAAATGAAGTTTCCTACCGAGCACGGGGTAGGTGAAGTAGTCGGTACACAGGCTATCGCAAGAAGCTGTTATGCAAATTACCTCAAAGAGAGTCAGGACAAAGATGTCCATAAAGTTATGATGATCGACTCGGATGTCGACCCACGCCTTCCGAGCCGAGAAGAGATTGGCCCAGGGGATGAAGTCGAGGAAATCACTCCGGATCCAAAACAACCTGAGAAGAAGCTCAAGATTGGAAAATATCTTGAATCAGGTACCAAAAATAATTTAATTACTCTCTTGTCTAATAGCTTAGACATATTTGCCTGGTCACAGTCCGACATGACGGGGATAGATCCCCAAATAGCGTGTCATAGGTTAAATATAGATCCTAAAGAAAAACCCATTAGACAAAAGAGAAGGGCTTTGAACTCCGAAAGGTATATAGCCTTAAAAGAAGAAGTAGATAAGCTAATTTCTAACGGATCAATAAAAGAAACTAAATATCCAAAATGGGTAGCCAATCCCGTCCTGGTCAAGAAACCTAACGGGAAATGGAGAACTTGTGTAGATTTTACGGATCTGAACAAGGCTTGCCCAAAAGATAGTTTCCCTATGCCGAGAATAGATCAGTTAGTAGACGCCACAGCAGGCCATGAAATTTTAAGCTTCATGGATGCCTACTCTGGCTACAATCAAATCCCTATGTATGGTCCTGACCAGGATCACACGGCATTTATAACTGACCGAGGACTATACTGTTACACAGTAATGCCCTTTGGGTTAAAAAATGCTGGAGCAACATATCAAAGATTAGTAAATCATATGTTCGCTGAATTACTCGGGATTACGATGGAAGCATACATTGATGATCTGCTAGTCAAAAGCCGAAAAATAAATGAACATACGGACGATCTTAGAAGATCATTCGAACTTTTAAGGCAATATCGCATGAAATTGAATCCTCTAAAATGTACATTTGGTGTCTCCGCAGGTAAATTCTTAGGTTTCATCATTCATGAGCGAGGCATCGAAGTAAATCCAGAGAAGATCACAGCCTTATGGAACATGACACCACCACGGAACATAAAAGAAGTGCAAAAGTTGACAGGGTGCATAGCTGCATTAAGCCGTTTTATTTCGAGGTCAACCGATTGGAGTATTCACTTCTTTAATGTGCTCAGAGGCTCCAAGGAATTTGAATGGACCAAGCAATGCGATGAGAGTTTCGAGTCTCTAAAAAAGCATTTGGCATGGCCTCCTACTTTAAGAAGAGTACAGGAAGGAGAGCCCCTAGAAATTTACTTTGCCGTATCGGAGCATGCAGTGAGTTCAGCGCTAGTCAAGGATGAGGGAAAGCACCAGGTCCCGGTTTATTACACTTCGCGACGTCTCAACGAGGCGGGAGGAAGATACCCGGAACTCGAAAAGCTAGCCTTCGCCCTCATCACCGCCTCTCGGAAGCTGAAACACTATTTCCTCGCACATCCGATTACAGTCCTTACCAATTTCCCGCTACGCCAGGTGCTGCAAAAACCTGATGTGTCTGGAAGGCTAATGAAATGGTCGATCGAGCTGACGCAATATGATATACGCTTCAGCCCCCGACCAGCAATCAAAAGACATGCAGTAGCTGACTTCATTGCAGAATTCACATACAGACCAGTTGATTTCCCAATTTGGGACATGTACGTGGACGGAGCGGCCAACGAAAAGGGGTCCGGGGTCGGGATTGCGCTATCCAGCCCAGAAGGAGACAAGGTAAAATTCGCTTTGAAATTCAATTTCAATGCTTCAAACAATGAAGCTGAGTACGAAGCTATGATACATGGGCTACAAATAGCAAAAGATTTAGAAATCAAAAAGCTCAAAGTATATTCGGATTCTCAGTTAATTGTTAATCAAATGAAACTTGAATTTCAGGCAAAAGGCGAAAAGATGTCGCTATATGCCGAGAAAGCCAGAAATCTGGCAAGCAAATTCAAACTTTGCGAAATCACCCAAGTTCCCAGAGCCATGAACGAAGAGGCCGATGCATTAGCGAAGCTTGCCACCCAAGGATCCAACTCGGAGTCAATCTCAGTCATCAAGATTGGGCAACCTAGCATTGAGCAAGCTCCCCATGTGCTTCAGGTCGACCAACGAAAGTCATGGCAAACTCCGATCAGGGAGTACTTGCAGCACAGAACTCTGCCCGAAGATAAAAATGAGGCTAGGAACTTGAAATTCAGAGCTGCTCGGTATTTCCTAGAAGGTCAAAATCTCTACAAAAGAGGATTTTCTCAGGCTCTCCTCAAATGTCTAGACGAAGACGAAGCTGAGTACACTCTCAAAGAAATCCATGAAGGGATATGCGGAAGTCACATCGGATGCGAAGCATTGGCGCAAAAAATCATCCGGCAAGGACTCTAATGGCCAACGCTAAAAGCCGACGCTCGGTATATGACACAAAAATGCGTCAAATGCCAGAAGTTCTCTAACATCCCGAGGCTTCCTCCTAATCCACTCATCTCCCTCTCATGCCCGATCCCATTCGCAGAATGGGGAATAGATTTGATCGGAGCTTTTCCAACAGGCCGAGGTGGATGCAGGTACGCGATTGTAGCCATCGACTATTTTTCAAAATGGGTTGAAGCCGAGCCCTTAAATAAAATAACAGCTCATGCAATTGAGAAATTTGTATGGAAAAATATTATCACTCGTTTTGGAATACCAGTCAAAATTGTATCCGACCACGGAACTCAGTTTGACTGCGATTCCTTCAAAAGTTTTTGTGAAAAATATGGCATTAACAAGGTTTTTTCTACTCCAGTAAGACCACAGTCCAACGGATTGGTGGAGGCCGTCAACAAAACAATAAAACACGGCCTAAAAACGAAGTTAGGCGACTAGAAGTCAGAGTGGGTGGATATGAAGTCCTCTGGTCATACAGAACCACCGAGCATTCCGCAAGTGGCGAAACGCCTTTCTTCCTCGCATACGGTTCCGACGCGGCCATCCCGACCGACGTCATGATACCAACAGTGAGAAGAGAAAACTACTCGACAGAGGTAAACAACGACATTTTAAAAATTAGCCTAGACTTGCTAGAAGAAAAAAGGGAAAAAGCTAGATTAAGAAATCTCGCTAACCAACAAAAAGTTACTTGGTATTTCAACAGGAAAGTCCGACCAAGATTTTTCAAAGTCGGTGACAAAGTCCTCAGAAGAGTTTTTCTCCACACCAAAATCCACCGGGAAGGAGCCTTCAACGCAAACTGGGAGGGACCCTACATCATCCGAGAAGACTTCGGAAACGGGGTATACCGACTACAACAGTTGAACGGTGATATGGAGAAAAACCCTTGGAATGCCGAGCACCTTCACCGATTTTACGTTTAAGTTTTTTTTTTAATTTGTAGACATTCAAAAAGCGGCTTGGTCGCATGTATTGTGTTTGCAATTTCAAAAAGCGGCCTGGTCGCACGTACTTGTGATTTCCAGAAGTTATTTATCTTTCGTTTCTCTACTCGGTGTTTAATCGCATGGTTTTTATAAATTACGGCTAAATAAACTAGGCTGCAGGATAATTAGCAAACAATTGTTTAGAAAACTTAAAGGAAATATACTTAGTTATACTTTATTTTGCCAAAATTCAGAAATACTTTTTACTCTTTTTCGCTAAAGTCAGAAACATAGATAAATTAACATGGATTATAAATCCGACCAAGGATCAATTGTTCAAAACCCGAGCGGGTTAACAAAAAATTACATAATAAAAGATCCGACCACGGATCAATTGTTCAAAACCCAAGCGGGTTAACAGAACTTAAAATGCAAAAGAAAAATAAAATTCTACTCCTGGTCGCCTCCATCCGCGTCATCACTAGCTCTTGATTCCGAATCCTCATCGAGATCCGTAGTATCCAGAGTAGGATTCTTTGGGCCGAGGATCCAAACGGCCTCGTTTATCCTAGCGGCATAAAGGTCATCGCGCATGTTGCGATAATCCTCGGAAGCCTTGTACTCTTCCACCGCTGCTAAACGAGCAGCCTCAAGATCTGCTTGGAATTTTCGCGTGAGCTCCGTGAGCTCCGATCGGGTCTTCACCGTTTCGTCCCTGGCCGCATCCCTCTCCTTGAGAAAACGATCGTTTCGTTTTCTCAAAGATGTGAGCTCGGAGCCTAGTAATCCGACAAGGCCGACCACACCAACGAAAACCTGTGGTAATCAAAAGGTCAGTTACAAAATTTGTCAAGGAAAGAAAATAGATACCGACTAGGTGAGTAAAAACGTACCGAAACCGCGGAGTCGGTGACCTGGTTAAGCCTCTCTAAAGGCTCAGACCCGAGAATCGCTTGGACCTTCTCGACAGGAAGATGCTCGCGAAGGAAGGTAACGATCGGAGTCAGGTGGTCGGATGCAGAAGAAGTTTCGATCAGGCTTTTCACCGGAGAAGAACTCGGAAGTTCCAAAGCCTTTGAAGCAGACGCGGTCGCCCGCTTACTAGCAGCCAAAGTCTTGGAAGCCTTAGTACGTTTCGGGTTAGGAGGAACCTGTTCAGGAGTGGGTCTCTTCTTCGCCATCTGCGCAATCTCTGTTAAGAAACAAAATGTAAGAACGAGAAAAGATTGGAACATATGCGATTTGATAAAAGACGAATAGAATGCTCACTCGAGTAGGGATAATAATAGTATTGATCGAGTAAGTCTGGGTCCGACAACACAAACGTCGACCGATCAGCCTCCAAAATGTCAACGATCTCCGAGTGGAGTGGTCGCTCGTCCTCGGGATACTGTGGAAGGCACCCTGGAACCAAACATAAAATATATGAGGAAACCAGAACAACAAATCTGGTCCAGTTTATCAAATAAGAATGTTGAACCAGAGTCACACCCAGTTCCGAGAACGAAGCTCTTATGGGGCACCTTTCGTAAGAGGCGTTCCCTTCAACCCAAAAGAAGTAATCCTTCCAATTTTTCTGGCTGGAAGGAAGACGAGTAACCACCCTAGATTGGTCATCATGGGCCCGAGCATAATAATAACCATGTTGGCCGGGAGCCGACTTAAACGAATAATATTGCGAAAAATCTTGTAAAGTGACGGGCCGATCGTAAACTTTCGCCCATAGCACAGCCATCCCAACAAAAATCTTATACACATTGGGGACGAGCTGAGTAGGAGAACAACCCAGGTCAGAAACGAACTGAGAAATAAGAGGATGCATCGGTAATCCTCTGATCACATTCAAGATAGCCTTGTTGAACGCTATCTTCCCGGCAGGAGGCTGATCGGCCCTCTCATTTTCTAAAGGCGCCGAGATGATAATTCCTTCTGCTATCTCAAATTCCTCCCTCAGTTCTTGTATCTATTTTTCGGTAACCCGAGAAGTCCAAACCTTGGCCGAAAACTGGCCCTCTTTCCGTTCAAAAACCAAGGCCTCATCCTCTTCCTGCGGGAGATCAACCCCGAAAGTCCTCCCGCTCGGGCCTGGAGCATCGTGGGAATACTCGCGCGAAAAGGAAGGACTCATCGTCTCTTGGGACTCCGACTCGCTTCCCCTCGAAGAAGCAGACGAAGACGATATCTCCAGAACCATGGTAGACCCCTACACGACAGGGAAGACGAATCAAAAACCTTTTTCTCGTTATCAACCCCCTCGGACTCAGGACTGGGATACACGCATGATTCATCAAAAGCCATTATGGGGCGGTCTCATCCGATCTCTGGGACATGATACCAAACGCGACTCCTGAGGAAAGGAAACGTGGACCCATCCGACAAGATAACACTATCGGGATCAGGCTCCGATCGTCGAACGACACGAGGGTCAAAACTCAGGTCAGGACGCGCAAGTCCTCCCATGTCCCTAAGGAAGTCGAAAACTATGATCCCTAAAGTCCGAAGGGTCCGAATACGAGAGGTAAAGGAAAACACAGATCACCGAATAACGATCTCAAAACAAAGAGATGTATCGGATTAATGATGAAAAAGCCTTACCCGCGAGTTTGAAGATCGGAAGATCCGAGCAAAAAACAAGAGAGCCGAGAGCACAGTCTGAATAGGCAGATCAAGCCGAGAGCGCTCCGAGAGTAAAATTTAGAAGAAAACGTGGAATGAATCCAAAAACTTAGGAGAAGCCTTATATAAAGACCACGCGAACGGCTTGGATTAAGCTTGTCCAAGAAGCCAAGCAGATCCGACCGTCAAAAGCGAAACGACGCGATGATTCAATATCACCAAAGGTAAACGACGTCGTGCGATACCCTACAAAAAGATAAAAATGTAGAACGTTACTCGGATCATTCCGGGACGAACAAGCAAAGATGAATGCGGTAATTTGTTAAACCGAAATAGTTCCTTACCATTTTTGCTAAAAATACTAAGAAACTGGAGGGCTGCTGTTACGGGATAAAATAGTCAGACTCCGAGTAGGGTAGTCGGAACCCCGAGCAGAATGCAAAACCCAGCACCGAACTCAGGTAAAATAGACCTAAGAGTTAAACACTGAAAAGGAACGACCCGTTCATAAGTTAAGAACGAAACCTACCGATCAGAACTTCGGAGAGAAGAGAAGATCGTGGGCCAAAGACTAGTCAAACCAAAAGAAAACATGTTTCAAATGCTTAAACGCGCACCTTGACGGTTCAGAAATCGTGTAACCATCCACCTCAGCGAGAGGGAATCGACAGTTACCCAAAACACCGTCTAGAACGTGGGATTGATCACCCCACGTTCCCCAGAATAACCGTCAAAACCCACAACCACGAAGCTACACCAGACAAGTATAAATAGGAGCTCGCAGAGGACTTTAGGGGGAGATTACGGATTGATTGATACTTAGAACCTCTAGAAAACATTTCTCTCTTGTATTAGATTCGTCTGTATAAAGAGAAAATCTTACCTAAATCATCTCTGTACTCGGAGTCCTTGTACTCGGAGTCTGTGTATTTTCGTGAGATATTGTTGTACTAATTTTACAGGTCAACAAATGGTAAACAAAATAGGGTCTAACCAGCGGAATAATGGAAATAAATATTTCCTCACCAAGAAAAAAAAAGGACGACTAAAGGGGTTGAAGTTTGGAACCTTTGATTATAGAAAAGCAATATATGAATCAGAACAAAAAGCAAGTTATTCACCAAAATACGATGATAACAGTACCCTGATTGCACTATGCTTCCAATCTACACGCTTGGATAAGAATCTGTTTCAAACATTATACTAATTTGTAGAGCAAAAGCATGGAGGCAATATTTTGAAGAGTGAACAAAAACGGAAAGCTTTTACACTTAATAGCAGACTGAACCAAAACGTTTTCAAGAGGCACGGAGATCAATAAATTCTATACAAAGGCTTTCCGTTTTTGTATATAATGTTAAAAAACCCCACAATAAACGAGATTTATGGAAAATTCATACTTATAAACGACTATGAGCCAAAACATTTAATAGCATTGCATTTCGTCTATTCCCTTACAAATGAGCGAGATTATGTGATTTATGACACCTAGTTTATCGTTTTAAGAGAAAAAAAGGCATACAAATTTTTAATGTAAGCAATAAAAAGGGCGTTAAATACTTGGGAAACGTGCAACGATATATTGGCGAGGAGATTTGCCATTAACAGCTCAATTAAGAGCTCGTAAGCTAAACAATGGTAAACAAAATAGGGTCAAACCAGCGGAAAAATGGAAATAAATATTTCCTCACCAAGAAAAAAAAAAGGAAGACTAAAGGGGTTGACGTTTGGAACCTTTGATGATAGAAAGGCAATATATGAATCAGAACAAAAAGCAAGTTATTCGCCAAAATACGAAATAACAGTACCTTGATTGCACTATGCTTCCAATCAACACGCTTGGATAAGAATCTGTTTCAAAGATTATATTAATTTGTAGATCAAAAGCATGGAGGCAACATTTTGAAGAGTGAACCAAAACGGAAAACTTTTACACTTAATAGCTTACTGAACCAAAACTTTTTCAAGAGGCACGGAGATCAATAAATTCTATAAAAAGGCTTTCCGTTCTTGTATATAATGTCAAAAAACCGCACAATAAATGAGAGTTATGAAAAATTCATACTTATAAACGACTATGAGCCAAAACGTTTAATAGCATTCCATTTCGTACATTCCCTGACAAATGAGCGAGATTATGTGATTTATGACACCTAGGGTATGTTTGGTTGAAAAAGAAAAGTGGAATATGAATGAGAATGTGAATGAGAATGGTAATAGAATGAGAATGAAAAGCTAGTCTGGTGTTTGGTAATTATTTTTAATCAATTAAAAATAAGAATGGAATGAGATGGTAATTGAAAAAAATAACCCGACTTTATCGTCCCCAAAGTTCAAAGGCCCTCTGCTTCGAATGTCTGCAAGCCACAAAACCCCTCGCCGGACAATTCACTGCCGCCACAGCCCCTGCCGACTCCTCGCCGTGATAGCGAACCCCTCCGGTAGCCTGACACGACCTGCCCATCCCCAACCCTCTTCTCACCAAAATTCCCGGTATCACCGCACGAACTTCTCCGCGAAGCCTCTGCACGATGAGCTGGAAGGCCGTAGCAGACGCAACACGAACACGCCGTTGGCCTTCGCCCACTCCACGAAGCTGACCGGGGACGACGGCTAGTCGGCGGAGTGGACAGAGTGAGGTCCACCGGAGAGGATCACGACGCGGGGTGGTGGGCGGTGATGGTGGAGAGCGATGCCGTGCAGAGAACACCGAGAGGGACCGGATTCTGTGGGTGTATTGCGAGCTATAGTCGAGGATTATCACTCGCTCGGCATCTATGGAGTTCGAGTCCAACGCCATTGCTAGGGTTTTTTTGGTTTTGTTGTGTTTAGAGATTGACTAGGGTTTTGTTAAAGGCGGATTGCGAGGGCGGCGGTCGGGGACGGCGTCGTCCGTGGAGGCGGTCCAGAAGGTGGCCGAGATCGAGATCTGCCATCAACAGATCTGAGTTTGGTATTTTGAAGTTGAGAGTTTTTAATTTTTTTAAGTAAAAAAATAATAATAAAGATTCAGGGATAAATTTGGAAAAATAATTGATTACATAATGGAATGGCTCATTCTCTCCAATATATGAGGAATGAAAATGAAGTAATGAATATTCTATAGAATGATGATTACCTTAAAAAAAATTGAACAAAACAAAGCAATCCGAATTTTTTGGAATGGATTCCATTCTATTCCTTCATTTTTTGGTGAACCAAACATGTCCCTAGTTTATCATTTTAGGGAAAAAAAAAAGACGTACAAATTTTTAATGTAAGCAATAAAAAGCGCGTTAAATACTTGGGAAACGTGCAACGATATATTGGCGAGGAGATTTGCCATTAACAGCTCAATTAAGAGCTCGTATGTTGCCTCATTTTAGGGTTATATCTAGGAATGGCAACGGGTACGGGTTTTAGCGGGTACATCAATACCGGTACCCGTACCCGCCTATTAAAATACCCGTTAACCCGGTTTTCCCAATGGGGCGGGTAACGGGTATACCCGCCGGGTGACGGGTGCCAAAATTGAGCACCCGCTAACCCGTTAACCCGTTTAAAAAAAATAAAAATAAAATAATTTTTAATAAGAATCAAAACAACAACGTACTCATTATGATGTAATCTAATGTTTTCTTAAAAAAAAATATCTAGTTTTTTTTCCATAAAACTAATTAACGGGTGGGTTAGCGGGTTAACGGGGCGGGTTTAACATTTTCGCTACCCGACCCGTACCCGCTAAAATACTAACGGGTAATACCCGTTAGCCCGTTAACTCATTTTGAACGGGTATTACCCGACCCGTTAAGACCGGGTAACGGACGGGCTAACGGGTTTCGGGTAAAAATGCCATCCCTAGTTATATCAATGAAAGCTTTTTTAAAATTTTTTAAATTTATAAAAAGGATAATTCATTTAAGTGACGTGTCGAGTTAAGATTGGTTAAAAACAAAAAGGAATAGTCTATGAATAGTAAGTAAGCATTTTGGCATATTATATATATATATATATATATATATATATATATATATTATTTAGTAATACAATTGTTGCAAGTGTTTGAATTGAATCTGATTACTTATTGTTACTTATGTAAATTACTTGAATCGAGCACCTGTTTGGAGGCACCGTGAACGGAAGGAATTCAACACCGAGCTCGATTCTAATAGGCCCGAGAGTTCATGAAGTTAAGGAACGACCCGTTCATAAGGCAAGAACAAACCCTACCGAGCAGAATTTCAAAGAGAAGCGAAGCTGGTAGGTCAAAGACTAATCAAAACAAATCAAACATGTGTAAACAAATGAAAGCCAAAGAAAAATGCACACCTCGAGGCCAAGGAAGAGAAGTATAACTGCCCATTACGCATGTCATAAGGACAGTTACTCGAGAAACCGTCAAGAACGTGAGACTGATCACCCCACGTACTCGCTTAACAGAGCACGAGACTGTTTTACACACACAAGCACTCGCCTCAAACTTCACATATCGTTCAACACCTTCATCATTTTCTCTCTTTTACTATATTCGTCTGTATTTAGTAATAATCTTGCCTAGACACTCGGAGTTTTCGGGACTGCGTTATCGGAACCAAGTGCTCTTCGTGAGGCATTTGTTGTACTAATTTTTATGTGTCAACACTTGCAATTGCTCAAATCATGAAACCAATAATTCCCAGGCATTCACAGTTTTTCTTTACTTTTTTCTTTTAGAAGAAAATGTTATGCTTAACATCAGTCATATATGAAATAACTCAGACAACATGCTCTCACTCTCGGCTCGTTAGTTAGCGACTAATTTTGGGCTTCTATTGTTAACTTAGCGGCTCGTGCAACCTCAGCCACCCACCCACACCTTGCGTAAGTTAATCTGATTGGAGATCCAACATTACCTTTGCCAAAAAAAGTCACCTTATTAGTAAGGTGAAATATCATAAATTGGCCGTCGAGGACGCCGAAAGCCTTTGAAGTTGCATTGAAATTGTCCAAGCTCGACCACTTGATAAGTACTTTCATTTTCTAGGTTGTCTTTGTCCTTGTATGTTATGTATCTAATATTGAGGGGCTTTAATTAGGGAAAGTTAAGGTTTTTAATTAAGAAGTTAAGTTTTCAAATTAAGAAATTAGGTTTTTAAACTATGTATTTTTATTATACGAATTTATTTAATTAAATGCATTTATTTGAAAAGTTTGATTAGGGTTGTAAGTGACCCGTCTATAAATAGGTCTTTTTCATTCAATAAAAAAAATAGTCTCTAACCAATAACACGATCTGTCTAAAAAACGAGAAGAGATTAGGTTCCGGTGGAGCTTTGCATTCTTCATTCTTCTTGTTACCAAAAATCTGTCCGCAATTGCTATAAATAATCTTTTTCATTTAATAAAAATTAGTCTCCAACCAATAACACTATCTCTCTCAAGAATGAGAAAAGATTAGGTTCTGGTGGAGCTTTGTGTTCTTCATTCTTCTTGTTACAAAAAATCTAACCACAATTGTTCACTTACGAGACCTATATCTCGGGTTGTAACAATTATGATCATATCATATCCAAATCTCGAGATAGGGGTTGTGATAGACGATTTCATCTCGCAGATGAAGCAATTCATGGAAACACATGCGGCGGTGATCGCAATAGCAGCTACAACAATGGAGGTAAAAACAGTAGCTATGGATGTGATGATAGAGGAACTACGTGCAATGAAAGAGAGGCACTGATGAAGACATCTCAAGCATCAATGTGAAGAAAGGCCAATGCACTCATCAACAAATTTGGATTTTTTTTTTTACTTGTTTGTAACCTCTAGCTTTTAATTTTCATTACTTGGTGGTTTTTATTTTCTTAGAGGGGTTGGTTATTTATTTTTGTGGTTATGTTTTTTTTCATTCAGTTGGTTTTATAACCATTGAATTAGAATATATATGGTTTGTGTCTAGAGGTTATTATCTAGACTATATATATGTGTGTGCAAGCTCTAGTATGGGCATCTTGAAAGATATATGAAAAGAAGGTGTGCTAGTGTGTTTAGTGAGTATTCTCTTAGTCTAGAACTTATCAAGAATTTGTGTTCAAAATTCTTGTGGCGTTCGTCCGATTTATCTATGGAAATTCCGCAAACTCATCGTGGCATCATTCGATCCATCCTAATTCGAAGGTTTCGTCTATATCCAAACCTTCCGATAGACAGTCCGCTCAAATTGAACTCCGACGAATTTCTCCGAAGAATTCACATCAAGTGGTATCAAAGCCAATTTCTATCAAAGGTGTCCATTTTTTTTTTCTTCTTTCTCCTCCTAGTTTTGTATCTGCATTTGCAACTTCCAAAAAACAAAAAAAAAGGAATAGAAAAAAAAAGAACAAAAAAAAAAGAGAAAAAAAAATAACAAAAAAAAAGAGAGCAAAAAATCAAAAAACAAAAGAAGAACAAAAAAAATGTCTTACGATGGAAACAACAATGACATGCCGAGGAATTTTGAGTTGCTCCAAGGTTTGATTGAAGATATGAATAGGAGATTCACCATCCTCGAAGAAGCCATGCTACGACCTCCCGCACCACCACAAGTTCCACCACCGCAACTTCCACCACCACGAAGTCCTAACCCACCGGCCGCGAGAAGACAACCAAGGTATGCACTCCGTCAATATCCCGACGAGCCAGAGAGCAATGACCAAGGCGAATACCGACTCCATCGACAAGACTATCAACGTCGAAGACATCGGCGAATACAATCGTCACACCAAAATGGCGTCCAAGACGATGAACGGGGGTCGGAAAGAAGTTATGGCCGATATCGAAATGAACTAGCCAACGTCCGAATGAAGGTTCCTCCCTTCTATGGGAAAAATGATCCCAAAGCCTATCTTGATTGGGAGAGAAAAGTCGATATGATTTTTGGCGATTGACGTTGTTCCAAGGCAAGCAAAGTCAAACTCGCGTCCCATGAGTTTTATGACTATGCTTTGGTTTGGTGGGATCAAATGGTATTAAATAGAAGAAAAAATCGCGAACCCGCCATCGACACATGGGAGCAAATGAAGTCAATCATGAGAAAAAGATTTGTGCCAAGCCATTACCACCGAGGAATTTATACCAAACTTCAACGACTCAACCAAGGAAGCCGAAGTGTGGAAGAATACTACCAAGAGATGGAAATGTTGATGAGTCGCGCCTGATGGGGATGATTCCCCCATATAACCATATTAATGCTGAAAAATAATTAATTATGCTAATCATGAGCTGATTAATTCATTGATTATATGACAAGATCTAGATTTACGTTAATTAAATTTATACGAGAGCATATATGTCAAGCAACCAATATAAGAGTAAACGAATACTTACATTGATTTTCGGTTCAGCTACAGAACGCTCCTAAACCAATCGCGTACTCCTTGCGTCGTCTTGATGAAGGACTCGAGAATGACACCTTAGTCTTCCGAAACGTAATCTCCGAGGCAAATAAGAAAGATGAGTGGGCACAGTCTTTATCTCACTAGATCACGAAACTAGGTGTTTCGAGATCTCGCTCTTATTTTACTAAGAATGGAAACGAATTTCCGAGGGGAAGGAGAGGCAGAAGTGCACGGCCAAGGGAGGCTAGAATGCACGAATTTTTCACAAATTAATTGCTTATTTTTGCCTTCTAATGAACCCCTATTTATAGTAGTAAAATGAGATATTCATGGAATCTTCCAGAATATTTTATTTCCTTTTATTGTGTTCACACTAGTGGATTAAATCTAGGCCATTGGATCTCAACAAGTGAATCCTACTTTTTCTCTCATCCATCAGATCAATATCTATGGGATATTATTATCTATTTAAATAGAGAATATTTTATTTAGTGAGATAATAAATGAGAATATATTATTTCCTTTAAATATATTATCATATATTCTCCTAAATACTTTCCTTTAAATAAGGAGAGAATATAGGACAATATCTTATATTATTCTCTCTCCTTTATTTAAACAACTAAAGAGAAAATATTGGTAAATACCAATTTGAAATTGTCGAACTTGATGGCACACGGCCAAGGGGATTTGCGCAAATCCTAGTGCCATAAACCCTATTTCAACTTTTTCATGTGTACAAGGCCTAATTGCTTAACACCCAATTAATCATTTATTTACTTGGTCCAATAATAAACAAATAATTAATAATTGTTTATTTACTTGATCAAACATATCAGCCCTAAGCATTGTTGCTTCCCTAGCGAAAGATTCTTTCGAACATTACTTACTTTGAACGTTAGTGTGTCGTAACGGTCCTTAAACGACACATCTACACCAAGACATGTTCAAGTCGTACACTTACCACAAGTGTAGAATGCTCTCACATAGTGATCAGCCTTCACCTTTGTGTTCCACATATATGACTTTAGATATAGTTTTCCAGCCGTATATCAGTCATCGACCATGTTTTAGCACACCGCCCGAACTCAGGTGCCCAGAACATGACTCATTTAGATACGGAGGCTATGGAATAATGAATGTTTAATAAATCTCATTAAATAAGAAATAACGCTTTCAATTCAAATAGATAATAAATGTCGAACTTTATTTTATTAATAAATTTCAACTAGAATTTACATAAGTATCTTCTCGTAGGCAAGAATTCTTAACAATCTCCCACTTTGACCTAGAGAAGATATGACAAGTATCTAAGGCCCATTCCTCCAACGTGTTTCACGAACACATGTTCAGATAGTCCCTTTGTCATTGGATCCGCGATGTTGTCCAACGTCGAGATCTTCACGACTGCCACGTCTCTTCTTCAAACTATTTCTCTTATAAGCTGGTATTTTCGCTCTATATGCTTTCCTCTCTTATGGCTGTGAGGTTCTTTCGAGTTTGCGATGGCTCCAGTGTTATCACAGTGGAGTTGCACAGGCTCGTTCATGTTAGGAACTACCTCCAGTTCGGCTAAGAAATTCTTAAGCCAAACAGCCTCTTTGGCTGCCTCGGAAGCTGCAATATATTCAGCTTCCATAGTAGAGTCTGCGATACTATTGCTTAACGCTTCTCCAGACAATCGTTCCTCCATTGAGAGTGAACACTGACCCAGACATTGACTTCAACATGTCACGGTCTATGAATCCGTCTGGTTGAGCCATATAGATTTCTTCTTCCAAATAGCAATTCAAGAATGTCGTCTTTACGTCCATTTGCCAAATCTCATAATCGTAATCAGCGGCAATGGCCAGAAGAATTCTGATGGATTTAAACATGGCTACAGGAGAGAAGGTTTCGTCGTAGTCGATTCCTTCTCTTTGGGTAAAACCCTTAGCCACAAGTCTAGCCTTAAAGGTTTCGACTTGTCCATCAGCTTATTTCTTCCTCTTATAGATCCACTTGCACTCAATCGGTCTAATTTGTTCGGGTGCATCTACAAGAGTCCAGACTGAGTTCGAGTGCATAGACTCAATCTCTAGATCCATGGCTTCTAGCCATTTTTCTTTGTCCAAGTCGACCATGGCGTCATTAATGACACGGGGTCGTCGTCGTTCGCATCCAAGGTAACGACGTTTGCTTCAAAACCAAGATATCGGTCGGCCTCTCTAGAGACCCTCCCACTACGATGAGGCAGTGTAGCACTTGGACCAACGTTTGTGTTTTCTTCTTCATCTCCCACTCTCACAACAATTGTAGGTGGAGATGGATTCCCTTGGACGTTAGTCTTCGGGGTTGGTCTAACATTTTTCTCGAGTATAATTGTACTTCGAGGTTTATGATTTTTAACATAATCATCTTCAAGAAAAGTAGCATGAGTTGAAATGAATGTTTTCCTATCAATAGGATCATAAAAAATACCTCCTTTTGTCCCTTCTGGATAACCAACAAAGAAACAAACGTTTGTTCTTGGTTCCAGCTTGCTCGATTTCTTTTCCAAGACATGAGCGGGACAACCCCAAATACGGAAGTGACGCAAACCTTCAGGTGCTCCATTCCATAGTACTTTGGGTGTTTCGGATACAGATTTCGAAGGAACTTGATTTAAGATATACATGGCAGTCTTCAATGCATAACCCCAGAAAGATGTTGAAAGTGAAGAGTAGCTAATCATGGATCTTACCATGTCTAATAGAGTTCTATTTCTCCTTTCAGCAATCCCATTTTGTTGAGGGTTACTAGGAGCCGATAATTGCGACTTAATCCCATGCTCCAGCAAGTAATCGGTGAACTCAGTATCTAAGAACTCGCCTCCCCGATCCGATCGAAAGGTCTTAATAGTCTTACCCAATTGGTTTTCAACACAAGCATGAAATTCTTTGAACTTACTAAAAGTTTCAGATTTTCGTTGCATTAGGTAAATGAAACCATATCTAGAATAGTCGTCAGTAAATGTGACGAAGTATTCATAACCGCCTCTCGCAGCTTCACTCATTGGTCCACAGCGTCAGAGTGAACAAGTTGCAGAGTATCGGTGGCTCTTAATCCTTTTCCAGCAAAAGATCGCTTGGTCATTTTTCCTTCAATACAGGATTCACAAACAGGTAGAGTTCCCACTTGAAGGTGTTTCAACGGCCCAAGCCTTGAAAGCCTCTCTAGCCTCTTTATATTTATATGACCAAGTCTTAAGTGCCATAAAGAGGTTTGTTCATCACTAGACAGTTTAATTTTCTTATTAGATGTGGGTTTAGCTACTTTAAACATTTCAGCATTAAATGAACATTTATTTTCAAGAGTTAATACATATAAACCATTATATAATAAGGCATCACATATTATTCTTCCATCTAAAGAAACACTCATAGTTTTCTCATTCACAGGTAAAGAAAAATTTTGTTTAAGTAATTCAGAAACTGAAATTAGGTTTCTACAGAACCCAACTATAAAATAAACTGAATCTAATATCAAATATTTATTTTCAAATCGGAGTCGAACTATTCCTAAAGCTTTAGCCGTGACGGACTCTCCGTTCCCCACTCTAAGCTTTAGTTCGTCTCCCCTGAGTTCATCCCACGAGTCAAACACATGTAAGGTTGTACAAACATGATTAGTTGTCCCCGAATCAATTATCCAAGACGAGAGAGAATCTCCAGCATATAATGCTTCTAATACATGTAAGTGAGTGAACGGTACATTACCTTCACACGACTCAGGGCTGATGTCATCATCATCAGGAATCACTATAAGTGATGGCTTTTCCATTACGAGAACATTCTCTAATGGTAAATCTTCTGGTGAAGGTGGACGAGGCTGTGGTGCCAAACTCGGTTGCACCAGATGGTAAGCATACTCTATCAAACCATCACGCCAAGAAAGAAGTTCGCTTTGAAACTTCGTCATCTTATAATTCGGGCCAAAACCACGAAAGTAAGTGACAAAGTCGGCGTATTCCTCGGCGAGTGAACTCAGAATGATTTCAACCCGAGTTGCCTCATCAATCTTTGTACCCCGAAAGGCGGCTTGATTCATCCAATCAGACATATTTCTCATATAGAGAACTGCGCATTCACCAGACTTCATTTTGTTATCCATAATATACTTCAAGAGATTATAATTCGAAGTCATGCTGAAATTAATAAAATACAAGTACATAAATTACTATTGAAAAGAAAAAACATTCATCATATAAATTTAGGAAATAAAAAACAATGCATAAGCACGGGGAAAAATACTAAAGATTTAAAAGACCCAGTTTTTTATATTCCAAGGTAATTCGACTAATATTCACAGTCCGTTTCACTCTGGTGACGTAACGGAGTGCACCTAGTGAAAATGAGAACCATCTCAGATTAGTGAACAATCACAGTACATGTACCTTCATAACTATGCTCACTAACTACCATTTTAATAGGAACCGTTGGCCACATGAGCAACCACCGGTTGGTTCATGCATGAGTCGACCCAACATTTCAGTGAAAGAAATCTAGCCCATACGCACTAGCGTAACTAGTACACGCAGAGATCAACCCTCCCACCTATCGTCAGAGACACAACCTTGGTATTAGAATCAGAAAAGCCCTTCCGAATGGAACTGACCACCATGTTTAGAAAACCGCCGGTCACGAGGGGATCTTTCATCCTCACGGTGTTGTGTCAATGTTAGAGGCCTAAGACTCAATATACTTTTAGTATTTTAATTTCCTAGCATTTACTTTAATCTAGGTGATACACTCGTGTTTACTAAATCATATTAAAAGCTCGAGTGATTCTAAGCTACCCTTGAAAACAATAAGTTTCGATATAGCTTAGTGATTAGGAAAATTGTGACATTCTAGTCTTGATTATCCTAATAGTATTCCTTCACGGAAAAGCTCCCAGTAGAGAAGGTGAGACACTAGGTCTTCTTAAGTACCTCTCAGCTTAGCCTCTTATCGGCTTGGTGACAAAGCCATCCGATCCGTTCAACTCATTCATTAATTAACTATCCTAATCCAATTAGACAATTTTAATGAATGAAAGCCCATGACAACCATTAACATACGATACATGATCTAAGTTATAGCATACAAGCATGGCAAAGCAATTAAATAAACAAGCATAGCAAGCATGGTTTGATTTGTGTTGATCGTATCCTAATTGACTCTTTTAAAAATAAATCAAGATGAGCCCAATCATATTGGCCCATGGATTCAATTGGGCCCATTCTTATGTCCTTTAGAAAAATAAATCAATATCAAATTATTTAATTTTTCTAATTTTTTTTAATGAGTGGGCCCGTTTGCCCACTAGGGTTTCCGGGTTGAGGCCTGGACGAATCCTCTAATCCTGACCTAGGTAAAGATTAGACTTGACGCTGCACCGAACCGCCACCGCCACGAGGGCGCGGCCCGGCACGAAGAGGAAGGCCGAGACTTGTCACAAAATTTTGTGACAAGTTTTCTTGTGGCGTAGTCGTTGAGGCTTTCTTCGTCCGTCATGCTTCTTCGTTGTGTGTCCGTCTCGTCTCTCGCCGATCGTCGTGATCAAGAACGTCGCTTGTAGGATTATAACAATAATAATAATAATAAAATATTTACAAAAAATCCTATACCCTTTGAATTTCGGGTGTAAAAAAAAAAACTAGAAAAGCGAGAATAAAAAATTCTATGATCAACCACAAATCATAATTCACATAATCATATATTGAATTGCATGAACTTCATATCAAAATATAAATTCATTCAAACCATATTAAATTTAATCACATGAACGAATCAATTAATTAAGTAAATCGACTAGCTCTGATACCACTTGATGGGGATGATTCCCCATATAACCATATTAATGCTGAAAAATAATTAATTACGCTAATCATGAGCTGATTAATTCATTGATTATATGACAAGATCTAGATTTACGTTAATTAAATTTATATGAGAGCATATATGTCAAGCAACCGATATAAGAGTAAACGAATACTTACATTGATTTTCGGTTCAGCTACAGAACGCTCCTAAACCAATCGCGTACTCCTTGCGTCGTCTTGATGAAGGACTCGAGAATGACACATTAGTCTTCCGAAACGTAATCTCCGAGACAAATAAGAAAGATGAGTGGGCACAGTCTTTATCTCACTAGATCACGAAACTAGGTGTTTCGAGATCTCGCTCTTATTTTACTAAGAATGGAAACGAATTTCCGAGGGGAAGGAGAGGCAGAAGTGCACGGCCAAGGGAGGCTAGAATGCATGAATTTTTCACATATTAATTGCTTATTTTTGCCTTCTCATTAACCCCTATTTATAGTAGTAAAATGAGATATTCATGGAATCTTCCAGAATATTTTATTTCCTTTTATTGTGTTCACACTAGTGGATTAAATCTAGGCCATTGGATCTCAACAAGTGAATCCTACTTTTTCTCTCATCCATCAGATCAATATCTATGGGATATTATTATCTATTTAAATAGAGAATATTTTATTTAGTGAGATAATAAAGGAGAATATATTATTTCATTTAAATATATTCTCATATATTCTCCTGAATATTTTCCTTTAAATAAGGAGAGAATATATGACAATATCTTATATTATTCTCTCTCCTTTATTTAAACAACTAAAGAGAAAATATTGGTAAATACCAATTTGAAATTGTCGAACTTGATGGCACATGGCCAAGGGGATTTGCGCAAATCCTAGTGCCATAAACCCTATTTCGACTTTTCCATGTGTGCAAGGCCTAATTGCTTAAAACTCAATTAATCATTTATTTACTTGGTCCAACAATAAACAAATAATTAATAATTGTTTATTATTTGATCAAACAATAAATAAACAATTGTACCATAAATATTTATTTAATTCCGCGAATACCCGTTTTCCAGAATTAATGATGTCAATCACAATTACAGCAAATGAGATGAATAATGATAAACATTATTATACGAAAGTTCTTATCCGCAAATATTTATTTAATTCCGCGAATACCCGTTTTCCAGAATTAATGATGTCAATCACAATTACAGCAAATGAGATGAATAATGATAAACATTATTATACGAAAGTTCTTATCCGCCTTTATCAGAGCCGAATCGGGGACTATGGACCTAGTAATAGAAGCTTAACAAATCCGATGAAAAAGAGAAGTAGTCATTTCTCTTTTTCCATCGATTCGTTTAATCTTGGTCAAATACTCCACTTTGTATGCCAGGACTGAACTCTCCTATATACTAGAATTATATTTACTCATCGTGATGAGTGTCCACTGATATAGTCAGTTCGTGATCAAGATCCTCCAGGTTCAACCCGTATCGAGAGAAGTCAATTTATTCTGTTATACTTCCATTGATACATATCAGCCCTGAGCATTGTTGCTTCCCTAGCGAAAGATTCTTTCGAACGTTACTTACTTCGAAAGTGCGCGCAATCTATCGGTTCTAGAATCAACCCTTAGGTGAGAGAACATTAACCTTCTTTCAGGAAGGCTGGATTCCGTATCTGTAAATCATTTCCCACTCGAATTATGCTCTGAGAAAACTCCCAAGACATAAGTTGTGATTAGCATGAATAGCCTTTTAGCGAATGAGTCAAAGAGCTCAGTAACATAACCTAGTGTCCATGATCACTTCAGGATTTCGATCAAGTCTCATTGTGACCATCATAGTGGCCTCGGTTAGTGTGTCATAACGGTTCTTAAACGACACATCTACACCAAGACCTGTCCAAGTCGTACACTTACCACAAGTGTAGAATGCTCCCACATAGTGATCAGCCTTCACCTATGTGTTCCACATATATGACTTTAGATATAGTTTTCCAGCCGTATATCAGTCATCGACCATGTTTTAGCACACCGCCCGAACTCAGGTGCCCAGCACGTGACTCATTTAGATACGGAGGCTATGGAATAATGAATGTTTAATAAATCTCATTAAATAAGAAATAACGCTTTCAATTCAAATAGATAATAAATGTCGAACTTTATTTTATTAATAATTTCAACTAGAATTTACATAAGTATCTTCTCGTGGGCAAGAATTCCTAACAGCGCCGACATCGAGGAGGACCGAGAACGTACAATGGCTCGATTTCTAGCCGGGCTCAATATCAACATCACCAACGAAGTAGAACTCCACCACTACGTAGAGCTTGAAGAAATGGTCAACATGGCAAATATTATCGAGAAACAATTAAGAAGAGGAAGCAATCGATCCTTCAAGACCGCCGAAAAGACTCCTTGGAAGACGCCCTACCAACAACGAGAAGATAAAAGATCAAGCTCCTCCAAAATAGTGGTTCCACCATCGTCCACGCCACTCACTCATGATGTTCAAGACAAGACCGGCATCGAAACGTCAAGAAATAGTGACATAAGGTGTTTCAAATGCCAAGGGCGAGGGCACAGCGCTAGCCAATGTCCAAACAAGCGCACCATGATCTTGACTGAAAATGGAGAGTACACCACCGATGAAGAGTCGACGGAAGAACAAGAAGAGAACGAAGAAGACCTGGCCAATGACATCCCAAAAAGTCTCACACTTGTGAATCGTCGGTCCTTAAGTGTGCTCGCTAAGGAAGATGACGACGTTCAACGAAAAATAATCTTCCAAACACGGTGCTTCATCAAGGACAATGTATGTAGTTTGATCATTGATGGTGGTAGTTGTACCAACGTGGCTAGTACTACCTTGGTCGACAAGCTTGATTTATCGATGACCAACCACCCACGACCATACAAGCTCCATTGGCTCAACGATAATGGAGGTGTGAAAGTTGTTCAACAAGTTGTCGTTCCATTTAAAATCGGAATATATGAAGACAAGGTTCTTTGCGACGTGGTTCCAATGAAGGCCGGACATTTACTACTCGGACGGCCATGGCAATTCGACCGGAAGCTATCTCACAACGGCTTCACCAACAAGTACACTTTCCGTCACAACCACCGCGGCATCACTTTGTCACCACTTTCTCCAAAAGAAATTTTCAAAGACCAACAACAAATGTGCCAAGAAAGTGAGGTAATAATAAAAAAAAAAATTAAAGGAAAAGACAATTTGATTTGAGGGCAAATCCTTCTCAAACCGGAGGGAATGATGAGGACATCTCAAGCATCAATGTGAAGAAAGGCCAATGCACTCATCAACAAATTTGGATGTTTTTTTTACTTGTTTGTAACCTCTAGCTTTTAATTTTCATTACTTGGTAGTTTTTATTTTCTTAGAGGTTATGGTTATTTATTTTTGTGGTTATGTTTTTTTTTCATTCATTTGGTTTTATAACCATTGAATTAGAATATGTATGGTTTGTGTGTGTCTAGAGGTTATTATCTAGACTATATATATGTGTGTGTAAGCTCTAGTATGGGCATCTTGGAAGATATATGAAAAAAGTGTGTTTGTGTGTTTAGTGAGGATTCTCTTAGTCTAGAACTTATCAAGAATTTGTGCTCAAAATTCTTGTGGTGTTCGTCCGATTTATCGATGGGAATTCCGCAACCCATCGTGGCATCATTCGATCCATCCTAATTCGAAGGTTTCAGGCACGTAAGCTTCGTCTATATCCAAACCTTTCGATAGACGGTCCGCTCAAATTGAACTCCGACGAATCTCTCCGACGAATTCACATCAGGCACGCAAAGGAACTAATCACATCTCCATTGAAAAATTGAATAATAGAGCACGAATGGGTCATCGGAATCGAGCTGTACAGTGCACTGTCAAGGGAAATGAAGGAAGACGCGCCTCGTAGGGCTGGCAGTCTGGTCTGCTACAATGGGGAAGAGAGCAGGGAGAGACCAGTGACCCCCGCGCGAGAGTCTACTGGAGCGACGAGCACAGAAACATTAGCAGATATGGGCCTCATACCCTTAGATCTGCGAATGCAGCGGGACTTCGAGGCAGTGAGTTCGGGCATGGGTTTCAGGGGGACGACGACTTAAGGATATATACAAGGTGGCGTGATGGGGATTAGGGGCCGTGGTCGTCTGGCCAACACTTGAGATGAAGGTTGGCCAGAGACGGGGAACTGGGACATAAATTTGGGATTAAAGTCCTAAAAAGATTGTTCCGAATTGGGTTTTTCAAACCCCAGGGTTGGATGAGAGTTCACACCGAGAAAATGGAGAAGGGCGATTAGATAATGACAAGGCTGAATGAGAGTGGTTAGACGACCATCAAGGGTACTACAAACCGATTCACAAGTCAAAGATGGCAAATATAAATTTCTCGACTTAGACAACTTCATCGAAGAACAAGGCACGATCAACGATTGTAATGTACGCCAATCAAGTTTTTGCCTTACGGGGCCAGCCGCCAGGTGGTTTTTGTTGGAATTGATCTAGGATTAAGAAAAGATTTAACGCTTAGAGCAGGCGGCGGAATTTAAAAAATTTCTTTAA
This sequence comes from Urtica dioica subsp. dioica, assembly GCF_054948205.1. Classification (NCBI taxonomy): domain Eukaryota; kingdom Viridiplantae; phylum Streptophyta; class Magnoliopsida; order Rosales; family Urticaceae; genus Urtica; species Urtica dioica. The sequence continues at coordinate 6,048,667 of NC_142758.1, read as the reverse complement.
AACAAGTAAAACGATTTTACTAACCTAGAAAAAGAGGAAGTACATATAAATTAAAACTATTAAAGAGCATTATTTATTTACTAACCTTTATGAAGCTTGAACGTTGAGAAGCCTTTGGAAGGTTGAAACGTTCGTTTCCCCACTCAGCTCGTCCTTCTTCTTTCCTCAGAAACTCGAGCAACCACGAAAGTTTCTATCACAAGAATCACTCGAGAAATAAAGGAATTAGTATGTGGGCACTTTTAAATACGACGATTCAAGAAAAAGTCTAAGAGTCGAAGAGCTAAAACACTAGGTCAAATGTGGACCTAGGTACCAAAACAAAATAAACTTAGAGAGAGAGAGAAGGGGGCGGCCACAAGTTCTAGAGAGAGAGAGTCTCTCAATCTCTAACTTATGTGGAAATGAATAGAATGAAGGAATGAGGGCTCTATTTATAGGAGAGGGATTACTTTCAACAAGGTAGTTTCTTCTTCTATAGAATATCACATATTCATGAGCAAAATTTGCTCTCCTTCCTTTCAAGTCACAAGACTAAATAAGGCTTCTAGAAGCCTTGGATTTGTTTCCTCTTTTGTTCTCCCTCTTGCTTGGCCGAATTCCCCCTTTCCTCATAGAGGAAATTTGTTTCCTCTTTTTCTTTTGGCAAGTATCTTCATACATTAATGCACAAAAAAATCTCTCCTTTTTCTATCTATGTTGGGCGGCCAAGACATCTATAATGAGCTTCTAGATGCTTCTTCATTTGTTCATAACAACATAAGAAAATGTCCATTAAGAATTTTCAAGTAAAATTCTATGAAATGAAATTAATCATCAAGGCCCAAATTCATCAATATGGCCGAGTGGTTTAAATCATTTGTCATCATATGACAATGTCAAAAAATTTATTGACATTCATTTCATCCTATGTCCAAAAAGATAAAAATACCCTTTAGACATTTTTCGTAAAACTTGTCTCGTTCTTGTATTGACTTAGCTTCTAGTTTAACTAATCCTACTCGATATGATTTGTGACAGTGACCTCATGGATCCAAATGAACAAAGCTTGAGCTTACATACTTGAACTCAAAAGTTCGCAAACCTTTTCCAAGTTCAGCTTAATGTCAACTGACTCCACTAAAGAGTTGACACTGAGAATCTCTCGGTTCAAATGAATTTATTTTCTACTCAAGAATTCAACTAAATTGTGATGAGTGGATCCACTGAATAATATTATCTATGTTTACTCTTCATGAATATCATCAGCCAGTCGGGGTTTACAAAATTACCATTTTACCCTTCTAGCTATTATTGTTGTCAATGGTGCCCACAAGAAGAGTAGTAGTGTCTATTTATGTACATTTGATGTCATATAGTCTTACGAAGACTCTTGCTTGTAATTGCTTATTCGTTAATAAAAAGTTGAAACGTTCATTCAATCTTCCTTGTCTGAAGCTTTATGATAAAACCTTAGTCTTTTAGTCCATAAACAAACTTAACAACTTACGAAGAGACAAATGTAGATTTGCATGAACAAACTCTTCGTAGTTTGCTTAAAACGATATATTCGCAATCTTAGGGTCAAAGGACTATTGACCTCAGTATGATTGTTAGAAGAATCTATGATGTCTGGTTATGAGGCATTGAGAGTTGGGGACTCTATAGTTCTTCTAGGTATCTTCCGAAGGTACTGAATTGACCAGTGCACTTCTAGAGACAATATAAGAACAAACCATTTAACCTCTTATGTCTCGAAGTCACTATGTATGAATTGCATCATGCTTACCTTAATCCTGAAATGAGACATGCCATTTCACACCTTAGTATTCTCATTTGAGAAAGTCAAAGTTCGGACTCACTATGTGATTCCGAACAAGGCCTATTGGTGAAGTACTAAGTTGTGAGTCTGTCATGAGTAACTTTGTGAAGTTCTCATAGATATGGAATTCATGTACAAGATTGCTGAAATGCAATGTATGTCACCTCATGCTTTGTTCCTTGGAGTGTGAATAAATGAACTGGCCAGTGTCCAAATTGAGTCCTGACTCTTTTGGATGAAACAATGTGACTTGTTAGCTCCTCGTCAATACATTGTTTCTAACTTATTCACAAGCGACAAAGGAGTTGAGGAAATAACAGCTAGAAGGGTAAAATGGTAATTTAGTAAATCCCGACTAGCTGATGACATTCATGAAGGGTAGCATAGATAATATTCAGTGGATCCGCTCATTACAATTAGGTGAATTCTTGAGTAGAAAATAAATTCATTTGAACCGAGAGATTTTCAGTGTCAGCTCTTTAGTGGAGTCAGTTGGCATTAAGCTAAACTTGGAAAAGGTTTGTGAACTTTTGAGTCCAAGTGTTTAGCTAAAGCTTTGTTCATTTGGGTCCATGAGGTCACTGTCACGAATCACATCGATAGGAATTGTTAAACTGGAAGCTAAGTCAAAACAAGAACGAAAATAGTCAAAAGGGTATTTTTGTCTTTTGAGACAAAGGATGAAATGAATGTCAATAAATTTTTTGACAAGTTCATTTGATGACTTAATGTCACTCGGCCATGATTTGATCATTGGGCCTTGTGAATTAATTTCATTTCATAAGAATTTTATTGAAAATTCTTAATGGGCCTTTCTCATGTTGTTATGAACAAATGAAGAAGCTTCTAGAAGCTCCTTCTAGATGTGAAATGGGCGCCCAAATACCCAAGAGAAAGAGAGATTATTTTGTGCATAAATGTATCAAGATACTTGCCAAAAGAAAAAGAGGAAACAAATTTCCTATGCTTGCCATAAGGAAATTCGGCCAAGGCAACCAAGAGAGAACAAAAGAGGAAACTAATCCCTTGGGGATTCACTTGAGGTGGGCGCCTATCTTGGATAGGAATGGGCAATAAAAGATTGCTCATTAAGGCTTGGAAAATAAGAGGAAACTACTTCTTTCCAAGGCCAACCCTTCTCCTATAAATAGGACCCTCATTCCTCTCATTTCATTCAACATAAGTTAGAGATTGAGAGACTCTCTCTCTAGACATTGTTAGCCGAACTCCTCTCTCTCTCTCTTTCTAGTTTATTTTCGATTTTTCTTGTTTTGGCACCTAGGTCATCACTCGACCTAGTGTTTAGCTCTGCGACTTCGAGACTCGTTCTTAAATCGTAGTGTTTAAAAGTGCCCACTCACTGATTCCTTCTTTTCGAGTGATTTAGTGATAGAAACTTTCGTGGTTGCTCGAGGTGCCGAGGAAAGAAAGAGAGACGTGCTGCGAGGGGAGACGAGCGTTGCAAACTTTCCAAAAGCTTCTTCAAAGTTCAAGCTTCAAGAAAGGTTAGTAAACTCTTTAGCTCATATTGATTTTTAATTACATGTACTTGCTTCTTTGTCTAGGTTAGTAAAAACTGTTTTACTTGAAAAGAAATTTTTTAAAATTCCGCCGCTTCCCGAAGCGTTTAATCTTTTTCTTAAACCCTAGATCAATTCCAACAATTATTTCCTCAACTCCTTTGTCGCTTGTGAATAAGTTAGAAACAATGTATACATTGCATTTCAAAAATCTTGTACATGAATTCCATATCTATGAGAACTTCACAAAGTTACTCATGATATCTTCATAACTTAGTACTTCACCAATAGGTCCTGTTAAGAATCACATAGTGAATCCGAACTCTGATTTTTCTCAAATGAGAATACATAAGCTATGAAATGACATGTCTCATTTCAGGATTGAGGTAAGCATGATGCAATTCATACGTAGTAACTTCGAGACATAAAAGGTTAAATGGTTTGTTTTTATCTTGTCTCTAGAAGTGCATTGGTCAATTCAGTACCTTCGGAAGATACCTAGAAGAACTATAGAGTCTCCAACTCTCAATGTCCCATAACCAGACATTATAGATTCTCCTAACAATCGTACTGAGATCAATAGTCCTCTGATCCTTAGATTGCGAATATGTTGTTTTAAGCAAACCATGAAGAGTTTGTTCATGCAAATCTACATTTGTCTCTTCATATGTTGTTAGGTTTGTTTATGGACTAAAGACTAAGGTTTTATCATAAAGCTTCATACAAGGAAGGATGAATGAACGTTTCAACTTTTATTAATAAATAAGCAATTACAAGCAAGAGTCTTCGTAAGACTATAGTACATTAAATGTACATAAATAGAGATTACAACTCTTCTTGTGGGCACCATTGACAACAAACTCTCACTTGACTCAATGAAGATGTGTGTAGTCCTTCATGCCTAATCCATCTCGATGTTGGTCGAAGACCTTGTTCGCTAGGGCGTTGGTGAATGGATCTGCCAGGTTTTCCACCGTTGAGATCTTCTTCACCTCCACGTCTCCGCTCTGCACGATCTCTCGAATCAAATGGTATTTCCTCTCAATATGTTTACAGTGCTTATGGCTTCGAGGTTCCTTTGAGTTAGCGACAACCCCACTATTATCACAATAAATGGTCATGGGCTCGTCGAAGTTTGGAACAACTTCCAAATATTTGAGGAATTTTCTAAGCCATATAGCCTCTTTGGATGCTTCACAAGCAGCCACATATTCTGCTTCCATTATGGAGTCAGCAATGCAAGATTGCTTAATACTCCTCTACACAACAGCACCAGAATTAAGGATGAACATAGATCCCGAAGTGGACTTCCTGGGATCCTTATCCGCTTGAAAATCGGAGTCGGTATATCCCGTCATAGCCAGGTCAGTACCTGAATATATAAGCATCAAGTTCCTAGTTCTTCGAAGATACTTAAGAACATGCTTAAAAGCAATCCAGTGCTCGGGTCCAGGGTTGGATTGAAAACGGCTAACTACGCCAACTGCGAAGCAGATATCAGGTCTAGTGCAAAGCATAGCATACATGAGACTTCCTATGGCTGAGGCGTAAGGAATTTTTCTCATGTCCTCAATCTCTTGTGCAGTCTTGGGAGAATGGTCCGTAGAGAGTGAGACTCCATGCCTAAAGGGTATTTGGCCCTTCTTGGAGTCTTGCATCGAGAAGCGATCCATCACCTTATCAATATAAGATGCTTGAGAGATCGACAAAGTCCGGTTCTTTCGATCTTGGAAGATTTGGATCCCCAAAATGTACGCGGCTTCTCCTAGATCATTCATATCGAATTGCTTTGCTAGCCAGACCTTAACCTCAGATAACTTACCCACATCATTACCTATGAGTAATATATCATCGACATATAGTACCAGAAACACAACTTTACTTTCGTGCATTAACTTGTAAACACACGGCTCATCTATTGAATGCTCAAAGCCGAAGCTCTTCACAGTTTCATCGAATCTAATATTCCATGACCTAGATGATTGCTTTAATCCATAAATGGACTTAAGCAACTCACAAACCTTGGTCTCTTGACCTTCTTCCACGAAACCGTCTGGTTGAGCCATATAAATGCGCTCGTCAAGATTGCCATTCAGGAAGGCAGCCTTGACATCCATTAGCAAGATCTCATATTACATTTGACAACAGTTTCACACGCTTCGACGGCTAGTTGATCGTCCACTAACTTTGTGAATTGATTTCTTAGAGCGGTGTGTGTATTTTTTTTGGCCTTCCGTAGAGCATCAATCCCCTGGGAAAACTCATATTCCTTCGATATATGGGAACGATTGAATCATAGGCAGTCTTGACATCCATTTGCTAGATCTCATATTACATTTGTCTTCGTAACACACGCTTCGAAGGCTAGTTTATCGTCCACTAACTTTGTGAATAGATTTCTTAGAGCGGTGTATGTATTTTTTTGCCCTCTGTAGAGCATCAATCCCCTGGGAAAACTCATATTCCTTCGATATGTGGGAACGATTGAATCATATTGCGTTGACTTTGAAGCCAGGGATGGACAACGAATTTGACCGAGAGCTTGGCGATTTAGAACTTATGTGCCAAGTTATTAGATAGCTTTCGTCGAGAAGCTGAATACCACAAACCCGAGTCGCTTTACATCGCCATGAATCTAGCCTACAAAATAGAATTGAATTTTCTGGATGATCGAGGATAGAAAATGTTTGGCGAATTTCCTAGTCTTGGGCCTCGCTCACCGGGACATACGAGCGGGTCGCAAAACGGAGAGGCATCTAGTAGTGAAAATCGTCACCAAAACATGGTCTTTAGCAGAGCTTCAAGAAAGATCAACAACTAAGAGATGGCCGATTATCGTGCGAAGGGACTTTGCTTCAACTGCGATGAACAACTAAGAGATGGCCGATTATCGTGTGAAGGGACTTTGCTTCAACTGCGATGAGATATTCATTCCCGGTCATCACTGTAAAAATTTGTTCTTTCTTTAGTTAAGAGAGGAGAATTGGAAAACGGTAGATGAGGCGGTGGCTGAAGCTTGATCTTGAGGACAAGCTCAAAGATAAGGATGAGGATAATGTTATGTATCTCATATTGAGGGGCTTTAAATGGGGAAAGTTAAGGCTTTAAATTAGAAAATTGGTTTTAAATTAAGAAATTAGGTTTTTAAGTTACGTATTTTTATCATTACGAATTTATTTAATTAAATGCATTTATTGGGAAAGTATAATTAGGGTTGTAAGTCACCTAACTGTAAATAGATATTTTCATTCAATAAAAATTAGCCCCAGCTAATAATTTAATCTCTCTCAAGTGTGAAAAGAGATTAGGTTCCGATGGAGCTTTGCGTGCTTCATTTTTATTGTTATCGAAAATCTAATCAGAATTGCTCCCGTTACGATATCTAAATCCCGGGCTGTAACATTATCCCGAGGTTTCAGCCATAGAGGTGTTTGGTAGACATGGTGAACTCCTAATGTAAGGACCGGAGCTTGTTGCGGTGACACGAAAGTGCTAAACTTGAAATACGTGAAAGGTGACATGATAATTCTTATTCGATTGGAAAACGAAAATTTGGATTCAGGAAGTTTGTAGCTGGAGAATTTGATGAACTTCGTAGATTGGGAATGTGAAAATTTTGGATTTTGGGAACTTGTACATGAGAAACTAATAAGAATATGTGAAATTTTATAAAATAAATTTTTTAAATGGAAATGATTGTGTTTAGTTATATATAAAAATACTCTTTCCAATAAGGTTTCATAAACTATGACAAATGACACATTAAATTCGGGTTTTTATCTTGAAAGTGTAAAAAAAAAAAAAAAAACTTATAATACCAAAATACCTATGAAAACTAAACTAATTGAAAAAATTGTGATTCTATGATCCGCTGCCATGTACGGCCACACAACGAGGGGAAAAAAAGTTTCTCGAGTCATTAAATGTATTTTGATCAAATGAGTCATATTTTTAAGATAACAAAAAATGTTTGGCGTTGTGATCAAGGATCGAAATACCATTACCGTTACCGTTCCGAGCTTCAGAATTTACTGGTAACCCCTGGTACCGTAAAGGAATACCGGGGAAAGTAGGAAAAAAAAGGAAAACGGTACCGTTGAACTTACCGTTACCGTAGAGGAATACTGTCAAATACCGTATTTACCGAGGGGAATTCATAAAAGAAATATACAAAAAACATACAAAGTACGTAGGATAAAATTCATAAAATTAAAAATAGTGTACAATGTTTCAACACAATACCAAATTACAAACACAACAAAAAGTAAGTTCAATAGAAGAAATATAAATGACAACTCAAAGCGACCGTATGCAGCGATCATACAGTAATTGTGAGACCCGGACAACCTAATTTTCTAAACGCCTTCTCCATATGATTCTCTCTCTCGCAAATAAATAAATGAGATTATATTTCTCTCTTTCGTTTGAATTTATATAGAATTTCATTCCTCTCTCGTTTAAGATAAACGAGAAGATTTTCTCTATACTCCCTCGGTTCACATTTCAAGTGAGATTTCAAGATTTCAAAGGAAATAATATCAAGGAGTTTCTCGAAGGAACGAGGAAATAATCGAGAATGAGAAATTAAGAATATCAAGGTCGATAAGGTTTTAGAATATTTTTACGAATGTAAGAAAGATTGTGAAAGTGAAAATATATTTTAACGACCTAACTAATTTCAACGTGAAAGGAATCCGGAAGGAAGTTAGTGAAGTAAATTCCTCGTTATATTTTTCCATCTCTAGAGTGAATTATGGTCCAATGAGTTTATCGAGTAATTTAAATATATTAAGGTAATGAGAAATCTCTGAAGGAGTGAAAGAATTATCGAGTTATCTCAATTAATAAAGTATTTCCGAGGAAATATTTTCGGGAGATAATTTAAGAAATAAATTCTCAAGAACGAGAATTATTTTCGAGAAACTTTGAATATATTTGAATTAATCGAGAACGAATGAGAAAATTCTCGGTTCGAATCATATAATTATAATCCGCTCGATTATGGATTTAATTAAATAATTATATGAGGAGGAGTTAGTTGTAACAATTTATCAGGATCCATTTGAAAGAAAATAAGGAATAAATGGTTGGATTGTAATTAATAGGATAAGGTTGAGCTTGCCAACTCATCACTTATCTACATTTAGTTACCTTTGCCATTAAGTCTTCATGGCCGAAAGCACATTAGCCAAAAGAAAAAGAAAAAGAAAACCCACGAGGAAAGAAAAGAAGAAAGAAGGAAAGGAAAGAAAGAAAGACCGAAGAAAAGGAAAAGAAAAGAAGAAGAAGAAGAAGAAGAATAAGAGAATCGAGCGGGAGCGAGAGAGAAGCCGAGAGAGCGAGAGAGATGAAGAGAGCGAGAGAGCGAGACGGAGTTGAGCTCGCGAAGAGGAAGCTCGGCCGACAGCCACCGAGACCCGAAGCCACCTCGCGCGCGCGTCTCAGCTGAGAAGACGAGGACGCCGTGAGCCGCCGAGGACACCGGGAAAGGCGGGATCCGGCGGGATCTGGGAGGAATTGGCTGTCGTCGTGTCGGGAAGGTGGCGGTTTGGCGGGATCTGGGGAAAAATAGCTTTGATCTGGGGATCCGGGTTTTTTTGTTTTTTTAACTGAACCGGACCGAGAGGTGGAAAAATAGCTTTGATCTGGGAATCACCGGAAAATTCCGGTTTTGGTGATTCCGGTGCCGGGGAGTCCAAAAAAGGGGGAACCGGACCGTCCGGTTCCCCTGGAATTTAAAACCTTGGTTGTGATACAAGTCATATTTTATAGATATCTCTATTTTATAAAAGAGAACTGCTATGTTGTGTATTGAAAAGAAATAGGACCCACAAAAGAACAAGACTAAATATATGATATCACGTGTCACCGCTAGCACCGATGTTACAGTGAGGAAGATCATTTCTCTTATTAAATTGATCTAAATGTTGTATTTTTCAATTAATTTGTGTTTTCACAATACTGATCCCCAAAAATAAATGTCGTGGCAACTTTTCATTGCTGCAGCACATTTAAAAGGAGCAACTCCAACAAACTATGTGCGTCACAATTTACGGCCCGGAACATTTGGGGAGCTGGAAAAGTTTCCTAGTAAACAAAATAAATAAACAAAAAGTTTCCTAGCAATCCTCTAAACCAATAACACTTAATGACTGTTTGGTTACGAAATAAAAACTGAATGGGAATGAGAACGAGAAACTTAATGAGAATGGAATGTAAAGACAAATCTATTCCTTCGTTTGCTTTACTTAAATCGGTTAGGAGTAGAATGGAATTATTTATGAAGTGACAAAAATTTCTTCCCCAACGCAAAATGGAAAGTATCCAGGGGAAAAAGTGCAACCAATTAAAATCAAAGCACCAAAGCAATCTATGAACTGAACGATGACAAAAGAAAAGTCTCCAATTTTTCTTCCTCGGCCGAGGCTTTGTACCCAATTTCACGTCTATGCTGAGGAAAGAGGATCGGAGACCTCCAATGCCGACGATGATTGAGATGACTCCACGGCCGAAGGGAGGAGTGTCGAGGGCGAATCCGATGTCGAGTTTGAAGGGGAGCAAATCCGTTGGCGCCGGAGACAAGCGTCGTCCGACGGTGGCAGCGAGGAAGAGCTACGCGAGTATCGAAGAGCTCAAGGGATTCTCCATGGCCGCCTCGAACGCCATTAACGATGGCATAAGAACTGTTTTGGGCTCTTGACAGTGATTGCGCCGTCAATTTCATGAAAACGAAGATGAAGATCGAAAAAATATAAAAAAAAAACCTTCTCTGAAATGAAAGGGATTCGATGACAGTGTTGAACTCGGAGACATTGTTCGTGTAATTCCCTGTTCTCGTAGATGAGAGCGGTGGCTGGCGTAGACACGGAGGAATTACGCCTCCAAACTTATTGCGCCTCCGTGGAAGGAAGCGATTGGTGGCACCAGTGGAGGAGAAATCGACTTGAATGCTGATGTCGGCGACGACGGTACGCTTTGACCCCCAACGGTGTTTGGTCGTGGCGGTGGGTGATGTTCTGACGTTTCGTTTATGTTGTTGAAAGAAGAAGGATAAATTTCGCATTTACCCCTTGAACTATAGGGGTTGTAATAATATCTATCCCACTTTTTTTTACAACCGTTGGTCACGTGCTTTTCAAGTTTTTCATAAATCGTCCTTCTGTCAATATTGTATCGATTCTGTTAGTTTTTTTAAACATGTGTGTTGCACATATACCTCACTCAGAGGGTAGTATCTTAATCTTTAATATATTTATTTGTTTTGATATCTTTATTTGTTTTCCTTTCCGTTTCATTATAAAACTCGTAATTGACCAAAAAAAAATCATAAACAACCCAAAAAAATCACAAACCTAAAATCGCAGTTCCCAAAAATTCGAAATCGCAAACTTATTCTCCCAAGTCTGTGAATTGAACAATGACGGACAAATCGAAAAAATCACCAGCGATGAAAACACCTGCGAAAAAATCACCGGCGAAGAAGAGAACACATGTGAAGAGAATTCAAATATGGAAAAGATTTATATGTTATATTTTTTTCTCGGGACCACATCAAATGTCTTTTTAATGGTATATGTAAAAAAGAGTTAAAGCTTGTATTTTATTCTATGGTCCACTTCGATATTTTTTTTGTAAATTGGTTGTTAAATATTTAATGTTCCATTATTTATTTCTTTTGTCTTGACACTAGGATAATTTGAGTTATTAGCATCCGGTGACTTTTAGATGCGATGTGACTAGTCGCATCCAATGGAGTCACCGAGAATCAAAAAATTCTCGCTCATTTAACTAAAAGTATAAAATATTGGATGCGACTAGTTGCATCCAACGCCTTCCAGATATATTGATTCGACTTTCGGATGTGACAAAGTCGCATCCAAAAGTCAAAATTTAAAGCGGCATATATTTACACCCTTTATTTTCATTCAATTGATGACATGGATATTTTTATAATTCATTACCTTTGGATGCGACTAGCCGCATCGAATGCCTTCCAGATATATTGATTCGACTTTCAGATGCGACAAAGTCGCTTCCAAAAATTCAAAATTTAAAGCGGCATATATTTCCACCCTTTATTTTCGTTCAGTTGATGGCATGGATATTTTTTTTAATTCATTCCCTTTGGATGCGACTAGTCGCATCCAATGCCAATTTTGGGTTGGCATTGGATGCGACTCTATCGTATCCAAAAATTAGGTCACGCTCATCTCCGCCTCTTTCTTTATCATTTTTACAGAATCTCTCTCTCATCTCTCTCTGCTCATGCTCCGTCTCCGCACTAGTTTTCTCGAACCAGACCACAGTCAGCCACCGCCAACGGACCACAACCGCTCCGTTCTTGTCTACTTTGTTGCGCGTCTCTGGCCGGTCTCCTCTATTGAGCCGCCGTCGTCTCCGGTCTCGGTCATCTCCGGCGTCTTCTTCGTTCCGTCGTCTTATCTCAGGTACTCTCTCTAACTCTCTTTCTCTCTGTCTCTCTCTCTCTCTCTGTCTAACTATCTCTTTGTCTCTCATTCTCTCTCTCTCTCTCTCTCTCTCTCTCTCTCTCTCTCTCTCTATCTCTCTCTATCTCTCTCTCTCTCTCTCCGTTTTTTTATCCGAGAAGTGTGTGCGTTATGGGATGATGAAACCGATAGTGTTAGACAATAAGCAGAAAGAGATGGCGGAGTGGTACATCTATACCAACTGTACTGAAGTGGATCCATATTTGTTGTAAGTTATCGATCTACGTTTTTCTCTAAGTTATCCCATTGTTTTTAATGTTGTTTCAGTAACATTTTAAGCAACAGTGAGCATTGGGAACTGATGAGAGAAACTGGAGTTGATAATATCGACGATGCGCATAGGAAGGAATTCAAGTTTGGTTTGCGAAAAAGGTAAATACAGTGTACACATTTTTAGATAGCTCTTACACGTATTTATCAATGCTTTGTTTTGAAACCAGATTTATGATATGAAAGCTAGTGGCTCTGACATCTCTGAAGAAATCTATGCATTATCTGCTAGGTCCTTTCAAATCGCTCATCAATATCCGAGCTGTTAGGTTAACGGCGTCAAGTTCATCACATTTTTCGTAACGTGAAGTCAAAATTATCGAGGAAGTTCAGAATCAAATTTTGTGGCCAAAAGATCTCGCTAAACAAGAAACGCCAAAGGGCGTGAGTCAGGCAAATTTGGAGAAGGCGATAGAGAGGTTTGATACAGAAGAGTTTAAATTAATATTTTTAAAGAAACTGTTATCGTCTATGAGCTTGAATTAACTCGATTTACATTTTGCAGAAAGCGTCTGAGCATAACAAAGAAAAATAGAAGAAGAAGAAGGCAAAAGAGTCGACAGGGGTCAATATCTTTCTTGGCTCGTCATCGGATGCAAGTAAGTTATTGATTCGTAAAATTGTAATTTCAATATTTAATATTATATAGTAATATGTTGCGCATATTTTCATTAATACTTGCAGATTAGGGAAGATGGGACCTTGGGCTCCGCACTAGAGATGTGGCAGCACTACCACCAAGACGACAAAGGCAACTGGACAACGGAAGCCGCGAAAGGCCTCTATGTAAGTTTTCATGTCTTAATTTAATCATAATTATTACTTATTAATCTATATTTGATAATCTTTATTGGTTTTTTTTTTATCACATTTGTAAAGGAACAAATCCAAAGTAAAATGGCGGATATGCAGCGGCAATGGGGGGAAGAAGGCGCAGAGGTGGACATCGATGACTAGGGGAGCTTTGCTCCTCGCTGTAGCTCATGACGCAAGCTCGTCATCAAGTTCGTCCTCTTGCACTCGGCATGATCCAGCTGTTAGCGACTTGCAGTCAACGGTGCAAGTCCAGCAGGCCATGATGGAGCAGATACAGCGACAGATTTTCGAGCTCACACAGAGCATGAGACCGAGTCAGCCGTCGCCATCGACAACGCAGCCTCAAACTACGCCGCCAGCTACAAGAGCTGATGACCAGATGCCAACTTCTTTCGAGTTCCAGCGAGAGCGTTCTAGCAGCATCAGCACATCCTGAGGCAGGGGCGGAAGAGGATCAGGCACAATGGAAAAGTGGTATCAAGTGCGAAAGAAATAATTTATTTATAATTACGAAATTGACTTTTATGTTTTGTAAGATATTTTGTATTACGTTTTATAAAATATTTTATATTATGTTTTATAAAATATTTTCTATTACGTTCGAATGAATATAATATTTTCTATTACATTTTGTAAGAAATTTATTTTTTAATTCTAATTTTGTTTTAATAAATATTAATTAAATTTTTTCAAAAAATAATAGAGTTATAATTGGATGCGACAAGTCGCATCCAATACTTCACCCGCCATAACGCGAGAAAGACTATTGGATTGTCGCATCCAATAGTCTAATATCCCGCCAAATATAATATCTCGCAATAGTTTTTTATGCGATAATGGATGGATGCGACTAGTCGCATCCAAAATGTGGAATTTTGAATGCGACCAGGATCATTAGATGCCGACTATTGGATGCGACTTTGTCGGATCCAATGTCGCATCCATTTTGACCATTGGATGCGACAAAAGTCGCATCCAAAAGTGTTATTTGTCCTAGTGTGATGTCCCACTGTGTTTGTAAAACCGGGGTATATACGGTCAATTGTTCAGTTTGATGTCATTGCCTTTTATCTTTTACTTTATTTGTTTTAATATTGAGTGGGTTATTTGTCCTAGTGTGATGTCCCACTGTGTGTGTAAAACCGGGGTACATACGGGCCATTGTGCAGTTTGAAGTCGTTGCATTTTATCTTTTACTTTATTTGTTTTAATATTGAGTGGGTTATTTAATGTTTGTTTACAGTAGCTAGATCTAGCTTGTTTACCTGCATGCTTCACCTTGTGGGTGAAATGGAGCTCAACAATCGTGGGTGGAGGTATATTAAAGGTACCATTTCTTATCTCCACTCTGACATAGATAAAATGTCTATAGTAGAATTATATGGTATTTTAAAACAAGACCTTGGGTACCCGGTGGGAGCTATTTACTATTCGAAGACTGGATTTGGTAATGAGGTAGACCACGTTTTAGATGATGTGTTTTTGCTGACAAGGATTGTAAAACTAGTTGAGTCAAGTTTTGTTGAGATATGGTGTGGTCACCCTAGACCAAAGATTGAGCTTCATGTACCTGTTAGTGAACCTTGTGGTGAATAGCTTCATGTACCTGCTAGTTGTAATCTGAGTCAAGAGCCATGCGTTGTTGGTGATGTGAACCTGAACCGAGATCCTTGTTCTGATGTCTATCAAGAGATAGAGTCTGATGGTGATGATAATCAACAGTTTGGTGATGATGAAGAGGGCATTAAAGAATAAAATGGTTATGAGGTTGGTGAAGATGAAGTGGTTGTCGATTGGGATACTGTAGATGCAACTCTAAATGCCAAAGGTAAAAATATCTTAGTGATAATGAGATGTAAGCAGATGATCGAAGTGACTACGAGGATGAGTATAACATGATCATGCATGAAAGTTCATCAAGTGAAGATGATGACGGAAGAAGATGTAAGAAGAAGAAGAAGAAGAAGAAGAAGGTATTGCATAACTTCTCTGAGTTCAGAGAGGACACTGACATAAGTCAAGTATGTTTCAGAATGAGTTAGTATTCCCTAATGCTAATGTTTTCAAAGATTCTATTAGGGAGTATTCAATTCATGCTGGTAAACATATTTTTTTTTTCAAAAAATGATCCAAACAGAGTCAAGGTTTGTTGTAGAGATCCAAAATGTAAGTGGGTTTGTTATGCATCACTCATAGAGGATACTAACGCATTCCTGATAAAGACCTACAATCTAGAGCATACATGTGCAAGGAGTAACACCAACGAGTACATATTTTGTTTAGTTTACATATTATGTTTAATATACACTAATAGTTACATATTATGTTTAGTTTACTGATTCCTATACTATTCTATTTTTTAAGTTTGGCAACGTGAAAACGGTTGTCAAAGCACTATAGGAATCAATTCCAGGACAATGAAGCTTGGTCAACGTCAAGCTTTATGAACAAAGTTCATCAGGACTTTGTCCTTGACTGTTTAAAGACGAAGGCATATCGTGCTAGGAAGTTCGCACATCAGTATCTTGATGGGAAATACAAAGAACAGTATGCAAGACTATGGAACTACAGTGCAAAAACCAAATGATCAAATCTTGATTCAACAGTTATGCTTGACACATGCCTTTTCAATGGAAAGGTTGTGTTCAAAAGGATGTACATATGCTACAAGGGTTGTATCGACGGTTTCAATGAGGGATGTAGACCTGTGATAGGTCTAGATGGCTATCACATCAATGGACACCACACTGGTCAATTGCTCATAGCAATAGGGGTGGATGCTACCAACAACATGTTCCCCATTGCTTATGTAGTTGTGGAATCCAAATACAGAGAAAGTTCCCCAGAGGTTTCTCCAGTATTTAAGAGAGGATGTGAAGATCCATTATGGTCTACATTGGACGTTCATAACAGACAAGCAAAATGGTCTACCAAAAGCACTGAATGGCATGTAGGAATAAGGTGCAATACCTGTTGAGCATCGACATTGTTCTTGACATTTGAGGAACAATTTTAATAAGGTATAGTTACTGATCCTTAATTTCCATTATACTATTTTCTTATAAGTTGTAGTTACTAATTACATGTTATTTTTTGAACAAGGTATTCAAAGGTCAGTCTCTGAAAGGTAAAGTCATGACTGCTGCCATGGCTTACTCAATGGAGAAGTACTCGGCTGAAATGGAGCTCATTAAGACTGAAGACGTGAAGGATTATGAATGATTGATTGACAAGGAGTCATGTCACTAGGCGAGCGCTTGTTTCAGAACAACTCTTAAGTGTGACATCTTGTTGAATCCAGCGAAGTATTTCATTGTTGTCTAAGTGAACCGACTCAATCCAGCGAAGCATTTCATCGTCTCCCTCATTGTCATTCCTCGAACATTCGAAAGCTCTTTCGATGATATCCAAATGATCCATTGGGACCATCGTGTTATCTTGAATCCGAGTTATTTCTCAGAGCTGCAACTTCATGTTGTATGAGCAGAAAACAAGCTTCTCGAGTCTTTTGTATGATAGGCGGTTCCTTTGTTTTGTGTGGTCGAGGGAGAATGTACTCCCATTCCTCTCACAAGCGGACACCGATGAAGTTTGTGACAAAATTCAAATGACCAACGCCTGTAAAGTCGGAGTCCAGTTTCCATAACATTCACACCATTCACCTGTAATCATGCGATATAAATCATATAATTTCATTTCATAACATTCTATGACATGGTTTGTATATCTTTTCAAATTCTTACTTGCACACAACATCCCTCGTGCCGAAATAGCACTTCTTTGTGAAAAGTCTCCTCTAGCTTCTCGAAATGCGATCAACTGTAATTACAAAATCAAATGAGACTACTACATTCATATACATAGTAAGAAAATCTCAACTACATTCATTCATGCAAAATTATACCTATTTTTCAAGAGTGACCCCATCTAACTCCGGATGCAAGGTATCAAACAACTTTGTGACATCGGCCATGTGAATATTGTCCATGGTAATGTTGGAATTGATCTAAGGTTTAAGAAAAATTTTAACGCTTCGGTAAGCGGCGGAATTTTAAAAATTTTCTTTTAACAAGTAAAACGATTTTACTAACCTCGACAAAGAGCAAGCACATGTAAATAAAAACCATTATGAGCATAAAAGATTACTAACCCTTTTAGAAGCTTGAACGTTGAGAAGCTTTTGGAAAGTTGCAACGTTCGTCTCCCCTCGCAGCACGTCTCTTTTCTTTCCTCGTCAACTCGAGCAACCACAAAAGTTTCTATCACATGAATCACTCGAGAAATAAGGAATTAGTGAGTGGGCACTTTTAAACACGACGACTCGAGAACAAGTCTCAGAGTTGAAGAGATAAAACCACTAGGTCAAATGAGGACCTAGGTGCCAAAACAAAAACGAAAAATAACTAGTGAGAGAGAGAGGAGAAATCGGCCACAAGGTCTAGAGAGAGAGTCTCTCAATCTCTAACTTATGTGGAATGAATGAAATGAGAGAAGTGAGGTGGGGTATTTATAGGAGGAGGATTACCTTCAAAAGGTAGTTTCCTCTTTTCTATAGAATATCAAATATTCATGAGGAAATCTTATTTCCTCTTTTTTCCCTTGCTTTGCACGTCCAAGCTTGTCCAACAAAGCCTTGGATTTGTTTCCTCATTTACTCTCTCTTAGTTGGCCGAAATTCCTTTGCTTCTAGAAGCAAATTTGTTTCCTCTTTTTCTTTTGGCAAGTATCTTCATACATTAATGCACAAAATAAACTCTCTTTCACACTAGGGGCTGCACGAATTTTATCTCCCATTTCCTTGGGTTGGACGGCCAAAAACCTTCTAGAAAGGCTTTCTAGATTTTTCTTTACTTGTTCATGACAACATAAGAAAAGCCCATTAAGAATTTTCAAGTAAAATTCTTTGAAATGAAATTAATTCACAAGGCCCAATGAACACATCATGGCAGAGTGACTTAGGACATCGTATGACCATGTCAAAAAAAATTTATTGACATTCATTTCATGCCATGTCCAAAAAGACAAAATTACCCTTTTGACAATTTTCGTAAAACTTGTCTCGTTCTTGTTTTGACTTAGCTTCTAGTTTAACTATTCCTACTCGATATGATTTGTGACAGTGACCTCATGAATCCAAATGAAAAAAGCTTGAGCTAAACACTTGGACTCAAAAGTTCACTAACCTTTTCCAAGTTCAGCTTAATGTCAACTGACTCCACTAAAGAGTTGACACTAAAAATCTCTCGGTTCAAATGAATTTATTTTCTACTCAAGAATTCAACCAAATTATGATGAGCGGATCCACTGAATATTATCTATGTTTACCCTTCATGAATATCATCAGCTAGTCGGGATTTACGACATTACCATTTTACCCTTCTAGCTGTTATTTCCTCAACTCCTTTGTCGCTTGTGAATAAGTTAGAAACAATGTATTGACGAGGAGCTAAAAAGTCACATTGTTTCATCCAAAAGAGCCAGGACTCAATTTGGACACTGGCCAGTTCATTTATTCACATTCCAAGGAACAAAGCATGGGGTGATATACATTGCATTTCAGCAATCTTGTACATGAATTTCATGTTGGAATCGATCTAGGGTTTGAGAAAATAATTAACGCTTCGGTAAGCGGCGGAATTTTAAAAATTTTCTTTTACAAGTAAAACAGTTTTTACTAACCTAGACAAGTGCAAGTACATGTAATTAAAAACCAATATGAGCTAGAAGTTTACTAACCTTTCTTGAAGCTTGAACTTTGAAGAAGCTTGTGGAAAGTTTGCAACGCTCGTCTCCCCTCGCAGCACGTCTCTCTTTCTTTCCTCGGCACCTCGAGCAACCACGAAAGTTTCTATCACTAAATCACTCGAAAAGAAGGAATCAGTGAGTGGGCACTTTTAAACACTACGACTTAAGAACGAGTCTCGAAGTCGCAGAGCTAAACACTAGGTCGAGTGAGGACCTAGGTGCCAAGACAAGAAAAAATCGAAAATAAACTAGAGAGAGAGAGAGAGGATTTTCGGCCAAAGTTCTAGAGAGAGAGTCTCTCAAATCTCTTAAACTTGGATGATTGAAATGTGAGGAAATGAGGCTCCTATTTATAGGAGAGGTCTCACCTTCAATAAGGTAGTTTCCTCTTCTATAGAATATCACATATTCATGAGCAATTTCCTCTTTTTTCCCTTTGAGACACTCGGCCAACTCAAGGCTTCTAGAAGCCTTGATTTGTTTCCTATTTTGTTCAAGGCCTTGCCTTGTCTCTCACTTGGCCGATTCCCACTTTCCTCTTGGAGGAAATTTGTTTCCTCTTTTTCTTTTGGCAAGTATCTAAATACATTTATGCACAAAATAAACTCTCCTATTTCTCTATTAGGGTAGGCGCCCAAGTCTCTCTAGAAGGAGCTTCTAGAAGCTTCTTCATTTGTTCATGACAACATGAGAAAGGCCCATTAAGAATTTTCAATAAAATTCTCATGAAATGAAATTAATTCACAAGGCCCAGTTAATCATATTATGGCCGAGTGACATTAAGTCATCAAATGAACTTGTCAAAATTTATTGACATCCATTTCATCCTTATGTCTCAAAAGACAAAAATACCCTTTCGACAATTTTCGTTCTTGTTTTGACTTAGCTTCCAGTTTAACAATTCCTATCGATGTGATTCGTGACAGTGACCTCATGGACCCAAATGAACAAAGCTTGAGCTAAACACTTGGACTTAAAAGTTCACAAACCTTTTCCAAGTTTAGCTTAATGCCAACTGACTCCACTAAAGAGCTGACACTGAAAATCTCTCGGTTCAAATGAATTTATTTTCTACTCAAGAATTCGACCTAATTATGATGAGCGGATCCACTGAATATTATCTATGTTTACCCTTCATGAATGTCATCAGCTAGTCGGGATTTACTAAATTACCATTTTACCCTTCTAGCTGTTATTTCCTCAACTCCTTTGTCGCTTGTGAATAAGTTAGAAACAATGTATTGACGAGGAGCTAACAAGTCACATTGTTTCATCCAAAAGAGTCAGGACTCAATTTGGACACTGGCCAGTTCATTTATTCACACTCCAAGGAACAAAGCATGAGGTGACATACATTGCATTTCAGCAATCTTGTAAATGAATTCCATATCTATGAGAACTTCACAAAGTTACTCATGACAGACTCACAACTTAGTACTTCACCAATAGGCCTTGTTCGGAATCACATAGTGAGTCCGAACTTTGACTTTCTCAAATGAGAATACTAAGGTGTGAAATGGCATGTCTCATTTCAGGATTAAGGTAAGCATGATGCAATTCATACATAGTGACTTCGAGACATAAGAGGTTAAATGGTTTGTTCTTATATTGTCTCTAGAAGTGCACTGGTCAATTCAGTACCTTCGGAAGATACCTAGAAGAACTATAGAGTCCCCAACTCTCAATG
The DNA here is from genome assembly GCF_054948205.1 of Urtica dioica subsp. dioica. Taxonomy (NCBI): domain Eukaryota; kingdom Viridiplantae; phylum Streptophyta; class Magnoliopsida; order Rosales; family Urticaceae; genus Urtica; species Urtica dioica. Next base: position 6,028,321 of record NC_142758.1, on the reverse strand, counting down.
CCTCATAACCAGACATCATAGATTCTTCTAACAATCATACTGAGGTCAATAGTCCTTTGACCCTAAGATTGCGAATATATCGTTTTAAGCAAACTACGAAGAGTTTGTTCATGCAAATCTACATTTGTCTCTTCGTAAGTTGTTAAGTTTGTTTATGGACTAAAAGACTAAGGTTTTATCATAAAGCTTCAAACAAAGAAAGAATGAATGAACGTTTCAACTTTATTAATGAATGAATAGGCAATTACAAGCAAGAGTCTTCGTAAGACTATATGACATCAAATGTACATAAATAGACACTACTACTCTTCTTGTGGGCACCATTGACAACAAACTCCCACTTGACTCAAAGAAGATGTGAGTAGTCCTACATGCCTAATCCCTCTCGAAGTTGGTCGAAGACCATGTTCGCTAGGGCCTTGGTGAATGGATCTGCCAGAGATCTACTTCACCTCCACGTCTCCGCGTTGCGCGATCTCTCGAATCAAATGGTATTTCCTCTCAATATGCTTAGAGCGCTTATGGCTTCGAGGTTCCTTTGAGTTAGCGACAGCCCCACTATTATTACAATAAAGGGTCATGGGCTCGTCGACGTTTGGAACAACTTCCAAATACTTAAGGAATTTTCTAAGCCATACAGCCTCTTTGGATGCTTCACAAGCAGCCACATATTCTGCTTCCATTGTGGAGTCAGCAATGCAAGATTGCTTAATACTTCTCCACACAACAGCTCCACCATTAAGGATGAACACAGATCCCGAAGTGGATTTCCTGGAATCCTTATCCGCTTGAAAATCGGAGTCGGTATATCCCGTCATAGTCAGGTCAGTACCTGAGTATATAAGCATCAAGTTCCTAGTTCTTCGAAGATACTTAAGAACATGCTTAACAGCAATCCAGTGCTCGGGTCCAGGGTTGGATTGGAAACGACTAACTACGCCAACGGCGAAACAGATGTCAGGTCTAGTGCAAAGCATAGCATACATGAGGCTTCCTACGGCAGAGGCGTAAGGAATCTTCCTCATGTCTTCAATCTCTTGTGCAGTCTTGGGAGACTGGTCCTTAGAGAGTGAAACTCCATGCCTAAAGGGTGTTTGACCCCTCTTGCAGTCTTGCATCGAGAAGCGATCCATCACCTTATCAATATAAGATGCTTGAGAGAGCGACAGGGTCCGGTTTTTCCTATCTCGAAAGATTTGGATTCCCAGAATGTATACGGCTTCTCCTAGATCCTTCATATCGAATTGCTTTGCCAGCCAGACCTTAACCTCAGATAACTTACCCACGTCATTACCAATGAGTAGTATATCATCGACATATAGTACCAGAAACACAACTTTGCCTTCGTGTATTAACTTGTAAACACAAGGCTCATCTATTGACTGTTCAAAGCCAAAGCTCTTTACAGTTTCATCGAATCTAATATTCCATGACCTAAATGCTTGCTTTAGTCCATAAATGGATTTAAGCAACTCACAAACCTTGGTCTCTTGACCTTTATCCACGAAACCGTCTGGTTGAGCCATGTAAATGCGCTCGTCAAGATTGCCATTCAGAAAGGCTGTCTTGACATCCATTTGCCAGATCTCATAGTCCAGAGCTGCAGCTATGGATAGGAGTATGCGGATGGATTTAAGCATCGCGACTGGCGAGAAGGTTTCTTCATAGTCAATCGCTTCTTGTTGGGTATAACCCTTCGCCACAAGTCGTGCTTTGAACGTCTCAACGTTCCCATCAGGACCCCTTTTCTTCTTGTATATCCACTTACACCCTACGGGTTTAATCCCTTCAGGAAGGTCTACAAGTTTCCAGACTTTGTTGACATACATCGAGTGCATTTCAACTTTCATGGCGTCAAGCCAAAGGTTTGATTCAGAACAAGCCATCGCTTGGCTATAGGAAACAGGGTCATCCATGTCGGAGACGGCTACAAGAGAGTCTCCATAAGACATGTACCTGTCAGGCTGTTGAACAGCCCTCCCACTACGTCTAAGTACTACTTGACGAGATTCTGATGAGTTAGGTTGTGTTTCAGTTGGGGTAAGAACAGTTCTTACAGATGAGGTAGAAGCTTCCTCACCCAACTTTTCTTCAAGCACAATTTTGCTTCTAGGTTTCGCATCCTTCATAAAGTCCTCCTCAAGGAAACGAGCATTCGTGCTAACGAAAGTCTTGTCGTCCTCGGGACTATAGAAAGTAAAACCTTTGGTTTCCTTTGGATATCCTACAAACAGGCACAATTCTGACCTACTAGCCAACTTGCTAGTCTTTTGCCTCAGCACGTGTGCAGGGCAACCCCAAATTCGGATGCGGCCAAGATTCACTTTACGGCCAGTCCATCGTTCATAAGGAGTACCAAGAACCGTTTTGGACGGAACTTGGTTCAGAATATAAGCGGCTGTTTCGAGGGCATATCCCCAAAAGGAAAGAGGGAGTGATGAGTAACTCATCATTGATCTAACCATCTCCATAAGAGTTCGGTTTCTTCTCTCTGACACTCCGTTTTGTTGAGGTGTTCCAGGTGCGGTAAGCTGAGAAGAGATACCTTCTTCTTTAAGAAAGTCATCGAACTCTCCAGACATATACTCACCACCTCGATCAGATCGAAGGGTTTTGATCACTTTGCTAGTTTTCTTTTCCACTAAAGCCCTAAAGACCTTAAATACGTTAAAGGTCTCGGATTTGTGTTTGAGCAAATAGACAAACCCATATCTTGAGTAATCATCAGTGAAGGTAACGAAGTATTCGTATCCTCCACGTGCCTGTTGGTTCAGCGGACCACATACATCAGAATGTATTAGTTCCAGCAACTCAGTGGCTCTTCGACCCTTATCGGAGAAAGGTCGCTTAGTCATTTTTCCTTCTATACAGGATTCACAAGTAGGTAGTGAACCTATTGCAGAGGCTTGGAGTGGACCATCCCTCACAAGTCTCTTAATCCTATCTAGACTGATATGACCAAGTCTTAAGTGCCAGATGTATGTTGATTTTGTTAGATCGGAGGATTCAGAAAGTTTGATCCTCTTTGGCTCCCTAATTAGATCATTATCTATTTCGGTGTCTAAAAGAGAAGGTTGAGTGGGATAGATGTAGAAAAGAGCAGTCTTCATACATGCATCAGTGACAAAAGAATTATCAGGAAACGAAATACGAATTCCATTCTTAATGAACTTTAAACAATAATCTTGCTCAAGAAGACGAGCATCGGATATTAAGTTCTTCCCAAAGGTAGGAACAAAATAAACATTGTTCAAGTTTAAAGTGCGGTCTTCAAAAGACAGCGTCACGGATCCCACAGCCTTCGCAGACACCAGGCTCCCATCATCCCATTTGAAACAGAACTCGCCTTCCTCTAAGCTTTTGGTTTTCTTGAAACCATTCAAGGAACAACAAATATGGTTAGTAGCAGCGGAGTCAAGAATCCACGTTGATACATTATCAGCTACTAAGCATGCTTCGGTAACTAGTACAATACTATGTTCCTTTGCTTTGAGATAGGCAGGACAGTTCTTTTTATCGGCTTTGTAAGGTCTGTTCTTAGTTCTAGAGGCGGAGGCTTTGTGCTCAGTAGCATGTGCCTCTCCTTGATTCCTCTTTCTCTTAGTGAGACCTACAGCAGTATGAAGTTCCTCCATAAGCTTGGTAACAGTGTACTAGCTTGTTAATGGAGTAGTTCATCTTGGAGGTATCAAGAGATGCGGGGAGAGTTTCTAAGATCATATCTATGATATTCTTCCCATCAATCTCAGATCCTAGGATTTCCATTTTGATCAGTATCATAAAGTTTACAACAGGAGTCCTAGCCTTCATGCGACAGTTCATAAGCTGTCGGACTGCTTTTTGCCTTGCTTGACGCCTTTGCCCTCCAAACATCTCATGGAGATTGGTGAGCATGTCGGCGGCAGTCTCGATGTCACGATGTTGCTCTTTCAGCATATTGTTCATAGATGCCAAGATATAGCACCTCACAATCTTATCGGATCGAAGCCAGGCCGCCAAGGCGTCTATGTCCTCTTGAGTTGAATCATCATTCGTCAGAGGAGGACACAGGGTGGTGAGTACCCTATTTGTGCTTGTTAACGGTAACTATTATGTCGAGGTTACGTTTCGAATCTACGTAGTTTTCGTTTTCGAGTTTATTCGAGGAAAGAAGTGTAGAGAGAGGGTTGAGAGACATATTGCCTATAAAAGTTGAAACAAGTTTATGATTAGTCTTTGGTTTAGGATTTAAGTTTTATTAAGACTTTTGTAAAATCCAAAGGTGTTATAAACCAAACGATAATTTACTCCCTCAAGAGAAGGCCGCAAAAAATCTCCATTTATAAGTAAATGACACATCATTAATGCTAAGCCAAGATGTCAATACATCTATTTTGACTAGCCACCTTTTAAATTGGTTTGATCACTCACATCCTTTCGCAGAGCCTCAAGGGAGGATACTAGGGATTGAGCCTAAGTGTGCAACCAACCACTTAGTCCAAAAGATCAGCTTTGAAAAACAATCCCCCAAGGGGAGGCCTTGCCATCATTGCATCACTCTCGGACGTAGCTCATTGAGCAATGATCGAAGCAATAACGCCTTGGAGTACTCACATTTAAGTGAGGGTCGCAAGAGCGGCTCTTAGTCCCACGTTATTGCATCTTTCATTAGTGTTGGGGATCGTGGGTTACAAACAACGAATATAACCCTCCCACTTAGTTTTTGGAGTTGGTTCATCGACTCTTATAAGTTCGGAAACAAATTTCCTAGTTAGAGAGCGACAGAGCGGACAACTAGAAGAGAATCCTAGATCGACATGTTCAGAGCAGTATTAGTGCATAAAGGCACAAGGTACATACTCGATCTTTTCCTATTTTCTATTTCGGGAAAGTGTGTGAGGGAAGTGTGAACTTCAACTCACTCGAACACTTGAAAGTTTGAGATTACACATCTTTATATTTTTCGGCTTGTCTACAAGGAGACCTCCCACTCAAATTTTCAAGAACATATAGGGTTTTTCGATCTAGGGTTTGAGAAAATAATTAACGCTTCGGTAAGCGGCGGAATTTTAAAAATTTTCTTTTACAAGTAAAACAGTTTTTACTAACCTAGACAAGTGCAAGTACATGTAATTAAAAACCAATATGAGCTAGAAGTTTACTAACCTTTCTTGAAGCTTGAACTTTGAAGAAGCTTGTGGAAAGTTTGCAACGCTCGTCTCCCCTCGCAGCACGTCTCTCTTTCTTTCCTCGGCACCTCGAGCAACCACGAAAGTTTCTATCACTAAATCACTCGAAAAGAAGGAATCAGTGAGTGGGCACTTTTAAACACTACGACTTAAAAACGAGTCTCGAAGTCGCAGAGCTAAACACTAGGTCGAGTGAGGACCTATGTGCCAAGACAAGAAAAAATCGAAAATAAACTAGAGAGAGAGAGAGAGGATTTTCGGCCAAAGTTCTAGAGAGAGAGTCTCTCAAATCTCTTAAACTTGGATGATTGAAATGTGAGGAAATGAGGCTCCTATTTATAGGAGAGGTCTCACCTTCAATAAGGTAGTTTCCTCTTCTATAGAATATCACATATTCATGAGCAATTTCCTCTTTTTTCCCTTTGAGACACTCGGCCAACTCAAGGCTTCTAGAAGCCTTGATTTGTTTCCTATTTTGTTCAAGGCCTTGCCTTGTCTCTCACTTGGCCGATTCCCACTTTCCTCTTGGAGGAAATTTGTTTCCTCTTTTTCTTTTGGCAAGTATCTAAATACATTTATGCACAAAATAAACTCTCCTATTTCTCTATTAGGGTAGGCGCCCAAGTCTCTCTAGAAGGAGCTTCTAGAAGCTTCTTCATTTGTTCATGACAACATGAGAAAGGCCCATTAAGAATTTTCAATAAAATTCTCATGAAATGAAATTAATTCACAAGGCCCAGTTAATCATATTATGGCCGAGTGACATTAAGTCATCAAATGAACTTGTCAAAATTTATTGACATCCATTTCATCCTTATGTCTCAAAAGACAAAAATACCCTTTCGACAATTTTCGTTCTTGTTTTGACTTAGCTTCCAGTTTAACAATTCCTATCGATGTGATTCGTGACAGTGACCTCATGGACCCAAATGAACAAAGCTTGAGCTAAACACTTGGACTTAAAAGTTCACAAACCTTTTCCAAGTTTAGCTTAATGCCAACTGACTCCACTAAAGAGCTGACACTGAAAATCTCTCGGTTCAAATGAATTTATTTTCTACTCAAGAATTCGACCTAATTATGATGAGCGGATCCACTGAATATTATCTATGTTTACCCTTCATGAATGTCATCAGCTAGTCGGGATTTACTAAATTACCATTTTACCCTTCTAGCTGTTATTTCCTCAACTCCTTTGTCGCTTGTGAATAAGTTAGAAACAATGTATTGACGAGGAGCTAACAAGTCACATTGTTTCATCCAAAAGAGTCAGGACTCAATTTGGACACTGGCCAGTTCATTTATTCACACTCCAAGGAACAAAGCATGAGGTGACATACATTGCATTTCAGCAATCTTGTACATGAATTTCATATCTATGAGAACTTCACAAAGTTACTCATGACAGACTCACAACTTAGTACTTCACCAATAGGCCTTGTTCGGAATCACATAGTGAGTCCGAACTTTGACTTTCTCAAATGAGAATACTAAGGTGTGAAATGGCATGTCTCATTTCAGGATTAAGGTAAGCATTATGCAATTCATGCATAGTGACTTCGAGACATAAGAGGTTAAATGGTTTGTTCTTATATTGTCTCTAGAAGTGCACTGGTCAATTCAGTACCTTCGGAAGATACCTAGAAGAACTATAGAGTCCCCAACTCTCAATGCCTCATAACCAGACATCATAGATTCTTCTAACAATCATACTGAGGTCAATAGTCCTTTGACCCTAAGATTGCGAATATATCGTTTTAAGCAAACTACGAAGAGTTTGTTCATGCAAATCTACATTTGTCTCTTCGTAAGTTGTTAAGTTTGTTTATGGACTAAAAGACTAAGGTTTTATCATAAAGCTTCAAACAAAGAAAGAATGAATGAACGTTTCAACTTTATTAATGAATGAATAGGCAATTACAAGCAAGAGTCTTCGTAAGACTATATGACATCAAATGTACATAAATAGACACTACTACTCTTCTTGTGGGCACCATTGACAACATTTCATATCTATGAGAACTTCACAAAATTACTCATGACATCTTCACAACTTAGTACTTCACCAATAGGCCCTGTTCAGAATCACATAGTTAGTCTGAACTCTGACTTTCTCAAATGAGAATACGTAAGCTGTGAAATGGCATGCCTCATTTTAGGATTATGGTAAGCACGATGCAATTCACACGTGCACTGGTCAATTCAGTACCTTCAGAAGATACCTAGAAGAACTATAGAGTCTCCAACTCTCAATGCCCCATAACCAGACATCATAGATTCTCCTAACAATCGTACTGAGGTCAATAGTCCTTTGATCCTTAGATTGCGAATATATCATTTTAAGCAAACTACGAAGAGTTTGTTCATGCAAATCTACATTTGTCTCTTCATAAGTTGTTAAGTTTGTTTATGGACTAAAGACTAAGGTTTTACCATAAAGCTTCAAACAGACAAGGAAGAATGAATGAACGTTTCAACTTTTTATTAATGAATAAACAATTACAAGCAAGAGTCTTTGTGAGACTTTATTACATCAAATGTACAAAATAAAGACTACAACTATTCTTGTGGGCACCATTGACAACAGGTAACTTCCAAGTTAAATTGCAACTTTAGATTGAGGAAGAAATATGCAATATGTAATGGATGACACATCTGTTGGAAGCGATCTAGGGTTTAAGAAAAAGATTAAACGCTTCGGGAAGCGGCGGAATTTTAAAAAATTTCTTTACAAGTAAAAACAGTTTTTACTAACCTAGACAAAGAGCAAGTACATGTAATTAAAAACTAATATGAGCTAGAAGTTTACTAACCTTTCTTGAAGCTTGAACTTTGAAGAAGCTTTTGGAAAGTTTGCAACGCTCGTCTCCCCTCGCAGCACGTCTCTCTTTCTTTCCTCGGCACCTCAAGCAACCACGAAAGTTTCTATCACTAAATCAGTCGAAATAAAGGAATTAGTGAGGGGGCACTTTTAAACACTACGACTTAAGAACGAGTCTTGAAATCGCAGAGCTAAACACTAGGTCGAGTGAGGACCTAGGTGCCAAAACAAGAAAAATCGAAAATAAACTAGAGAGAGAGAGAGGAGTTTCGGCCAAAGTTCTAGAGAGAGAGTCTCTCAAATCTCTTAAACTTGGATGAATGAAATGTGAGGAAATGAGGCTCCTATTTATAGGAGAGGTCTCACCTTCAATAAGGTAGTTTCCTCTTCTATAGAATATCACATATTCATGAGCCAATTTCCTCTTTTCCCTATTGAGACACTCGGCCAACAAGGGCTTCTAGAAGCCTTGATTTGTTTCCAATTTTGTTCATGGCTTGCCTTTTCTCTCAACATGGCCGAAGTTCCTTATGCATCCTTATGCAAATTTGTTTCCTCTTTTTCTTTTGGCAAGTATCTAAATACATTCATGCACAAAATAAACTCTCCTATTTCTCTATAGGGTAGGCGCCCAACATGTCTCTAGAAGGAGCTTCTAGAAGCTTCTTCATTTATTCATGAGAACATGAAAAAGGCCCATTAAGAATTTTCAATAAAACTCTTATGAAATGAAATTAATTCACGAGGCCCAATGATCAAGTCATGGCCGAGTGACATTAAGTCATCAAATGAACTTGTCAAAAAATTTATTGACATTCATTTCATCTTTTGTCTCAAAAGACAAAAATACCCTTTTGACTATTTTCGTTCTCGTTTTGACTTAGCTTCAAGTTTAACTATTCCTATCGATGTGATTCGTGACAGTGACCTCATGGACCCAAATGAACAAAGCTTGAGCTAAACACTTGGACTCAAAAGTTCACAAACCTTTTCCAAGTTTAGCTTAATGCCAACTGACTCCACTAAAGAGCTGACACTGAAAATCTCTCTCTCGGTTCAAATGAATTTATTTTCTACTCAAGAATTCAACCTAATTATGATGAGCGGATCCACTGAATATTATCTATGTTTACCCTTCATGAATGTCATCAGCTAGTCGGGATTTACTAAATTACCATTTTACCCTTCTAGCTGTTATTTCCTCAACTCCTTTGTCGCTTGTGAATAAGTTAGAAACAATGTATTGACGAGGAGCTAACAAGTCACATTGTTTCATCCAAAAGAGTCAGGACTCAATTTGGACACTGGCCAGTTCATTTATTCACACTCCAAGGAACAAAGCATGAGGTGACATGCATTGCATTTCAGCAATCTTGTACATGAATTCCATATCTATGAGAACTTCACAAAGTTACTCATGACATACTCACAACTTAGTACTTCACCAATAGGCCCTGTTCGGAATCACATAGTGAGTCCGAACTCTGACTTTCTCAAATGAGAATACTAAGGTGTGAAATGACATGTCTCATTTCAGGATTAAGGTAAGCATGATGCATATCATACATAGTGACTTCGAGACATAAGAGGTTAAATGGTTTGTTCTTATCTTGTCTCTAGAAGTGCACTGGTCAATTCAGTACCTTCGGAAGATACCTAGAAGAACTATAGAGTCTCCAACTCTCAATGCCTCATAACCAGACATCATAGATTCTTCTAACAATCATACTGAGGTCAATAGTCCTTTGACCCTAAGATTGCGAATATATCGTTTTAAGCAAACTACGAAGAGTTTGTTCATGCAAATCTACATTTGTCTCTTCGTAAGTTGTTAAGTTTGTTTATGGACTAAAAGACTAAGGTTTTATCATAAAGCTTCAAACAAAGAAAGAATGAATGAACGTTTCAACTTTATTAATGAATGAACAGGCAATTACAAGCAAGAGTCTTCATGAGACTTTATTACATCAAATGTACAAAATAAAGATTACAACTCTTCTTGTGGGCACCATTGACAACAAACTCCCACTTGACTCAAAGAAGATGTGTGTAGTCTTTCATGCCTAATCCTTCACGATGTTGGTCGAACACCTTGTTCGCCAGGGCCTTGGTGAATGGATCTGCGAGGTTGTCCACCGTTGAGATCTTCTTCACTTCCACGTCTCCGCGCTGCACGATCTCTCGAATCAAATGGTATTTCCTCTCAATATGCTTAGAGCGCTTATGGCTTCTCGGTTCCTTTGAGTTAGCGATAGCCCCACTATTATCACAATAAATGGTCATGGGCTCGTCGACGTTTGGAACAACTTCCAAATACTTAAGGAATTTTCTAAGCCATACAGCCTCTTTGGATGCTTCACAAGCAGCCACATATTCTGCTTCCATTGTGGAGTCAGCAATGCAAGATTGCTTAATACTTCTCCACACAACAGCTCCACCATTAAGGATGAACACAGATCCCGAAGTGGATTTCCTGGAATCCTTATCCGCTTGAAAATCGGAGTCGGTATATCCCGTCATAGTCAGGTCAGTACCTGAGTATATAAGCATCAAGTTCCTAGTTCTTCGAAGATACTTAAGAACATGCTTAACAGCAATCCAGTGCTCGGGTCCAGGGTTGGATTGGAAACGACTAACTACGCCAACGGCGAAATAGATGTCAGGTCTAGTGCAAAGCATAGCATACATGAGGCTTCCTACGGCAGAGGCGTAAGGAATCTTCCTCATGTCTTCAATCTCTTGTGCAGTCTTGGGAGACTGGTCCTTAGAGAGTGAAACTCCATGCCTAAAGGGTGTTTGACCCCTCTTGCAGTCTTGCATCGAGAAGCGATCCATCACCTTATCAATATAAGATGCTTGAGAGAGCGACAGGGTCCGGTTTTTCCTATCTCGAAAGATTTGGATCCCCAGAATGTACGCGGCTTCTCCTAGATCCTTCATATCGAATTGCTTTGCCAGCCAGACCTTAACCTCAGATAACTTACCCACGTCATTACGAATGAGTAGTATATCATCGACATATAGTACCAGAAACACAACTTTACCTTCGTGTATTAACTTGTAAACACAAGGCTCATCTATTGACTGTTCAAAGCCAAAGCTCTTTACAGTTTCATCGAATCTAATATTCCATGACCTAGATGCTTGCTTTAATCCATAATTGGACTTAAACAACTCACAAACCTTGGTATCTTGACCTTCTTCCACGAAACCATCTGGTTGAGCCATGTAAATGCGCTCGTCAAGATTGCCATTCAGAAAGGTTGTCTTGACATCCATTTGCCAGATCTCATAGTCGAGAGCTGCAGCTATGGATAGGAGTATGCGGATGGATTTAAGCATCACGACTGGCGAGAAGGTTTCTTCATAGTCAATCCCTTCTTGTTAGGTATAACCATTCGCCACAAGTCGTGCTTTGAACGTCTCGACGTTCCCATCAGGACCCATTTTCTTCTTGTATATCCACTTACACCCTACGGGTTTAATCCCTTCAGGAAGGTCTACAAGTTTCCAGACTTTGTTGACATACATCGAGTGCATTTCAACTTTCATGGTGTCAAGCCAAAGGTTTGATTCAGAACAAGCCATCGCTTGACTATAGGAAACAGGATCATCCATGTCAGAGACGGCTACAAGAGAGTCTCCATAAGACATGTACCTGTCAGGCTTTTGAGTAGCCCTCCCACTACGTCTAAGTACTACTTGACGAGATTCTGATGAGTTAGATTGTGTTTCAGTTGGGGTAAGAATAGTTCTTACAGATGAGGTAGAAGCTTCCTCACCCAACTTTACTTCAAGCACAATTTTGCTTCTAGGTTTTGCATCTTTCACAAAGTCCTCCTCAAGGAAACGAGCATTCGTGCTAACGAAAGTCTTATCGTCCTCGGGACTATAGAAAGTAAAACCTTTGGTTTCCTTTGGATATCCCACAAACAGGCACAATTCTGACCTACTAGCCAACTTGCTAGTCTTTTGCCTCAGCACGTGTGCAGGGCAGCCCCAAATTCGGATGCGGCCAAGATTCACTTTACGGCCAGTCCATCGTTCATAAGGAGTACCAGGAACCGTTTTGGACGGAACTTGGTTCAGAATATAGGCGGCTGTTTCAAGGGCATATCCCCAAAAGGAAAGCGGGAGTAATGAGTAACTCATCATTGATCTAACCATCTCCATAAGAGTTCGGTTTCTTCTCTCTGACACTCCGTTTTGTTGAGGTGTGCCAGGTGCGGTAAGCTGAGAAGCGATACCTTCTTCTTTAAGAAAGTCATCGAACTCTCCAGACATATACTCACCACCTCGATCAGATCGAAGGGTTTTGATCACTTTGCCAGTTTGCTTTTCCACTAAAGCCCTATAGACCTTAAATACGTTAAAGGTCTCGGATTTGTGTTTGAGCAAGTAGACAAACCCATATCGTGAGTAATCATCGGTGAAGGTAACGAAGTATTCGTATCCTCCAGGTGCCTGTTGGTTGAGTGGACCACATACATCAGAATGTACTAGTTCCAGCAACTCAGTGGCTCTTCGACCCTTATCAGAGAAAGGTCGCTTAGTCATTTTTCCTTCTATGCAGGATTCACAAGTAGGTAGTGAACCTATTGCAGAGGCTTGGAGTGGACCGTCCCTCACAAGTCTCTTAATCCTATCTAGACTGATATGACCAAGTCTTAAGTGCCATAGGTATGTTGATTTCGTTAGATCGGAGGATTCAGAAAGTTTGATCCTCTTTGGCTCCCTAATTAGATCATTATCTATTTCGGTGTCTAAAAGAGAAGGTTTAGTTGGATAGATGTAGAAAAGAGCATTCTTCATACATGCATCAGTGACAAAAGAATTATCAGGAAACGAAATACGAATTCCATTCTTAATGAACTTTAAACAATAATCTTGCTCACGAAGACGAGCAACGGATATTAAGTTCTTCCCAAAGGTAGGAACAAAGTAAACATTATTCAAGTTTAAAGTGCGGTCTTCAAAAGACAGCGTCACGGATCCCACAGCCTTCGCGGACACCAGGCTCCCATCACCCCATTTGAAACAGAACTCGCCTTCCTCTAAGCTTTTGGTTTTCTTGAAACCATTCAAGGAACAACAAATATGGTTAGTAGCAGCGGAGTCAAGAATCCACGTTGATACATTATCAGCTACTAATCATGCTTCGGTAACTAGTACAATACTATGTTCCTTTTCTTTGAGATAGGCAGGACAGTTCTTTTTGTCGGCTTTGTAAGGTCTGTTCTTAGTTCCAGAGGCAGAGGCTTTTTGCTCAGTAGCATGTGCCTCTCCTTGATTCCTCTTTCTCTTAGTGAGACCTACAGCAGTGTGAAGTCCCTTCATAAGCTTGGTAACAGTGTACTCTAGCTTGTTTATGAAGTAATTCATCTTGGATATATCAAGAGATGCGGGGAGAGTTTCTAAGATCATATCTATGATATTCTTCCCATCAATCTCAGATACTAGGATTTCCATTTTATTCAGAAAACTAATGATCAGTATCATGAAGTCTCCAACAGGAGTCCTAGCCTGCATATGACAGTTCATAAACTGTCGGACTGCTTGTAGCCTTGTTTGACGCCTTTGCCCTCCAAACATCTCAAGGAGATTGTAGAGCATGTCAGCGGCAGTATCGATGTCACGATGTTGCTCTTTCAGCATATTGTTCATAGATGCCAAGATATAGCACCTCACAATCTCATCGGATCGAAGCCTGGCCGCTAAGGCGTCATTGTCCTCTTGAGTTGAATCATCATTCGTTAGAGGAGGACACGGGGTGGTGAGTACCCATTTGTGCTTGTTAACGGTAGGTATTATGTCGAGGTTACGTTTCGAATCTACGTAGTTTTCGTTTTCGAGTTTGATCGAGGAAAGAAAGATAGAGAGATGGTTGAGAGACATATTGCCTATATAAGTTGAAACAAGTTTATGATTAGTCTTTGGTTTAGGATTTAAGTTTTATTAAGACTTTTATAAAATCCAAAGGTGTTATAAACCAAACGATAATTTACTCCCTCAAGAGAAGGCCGCAAAAAATCTCCTTTTATAAGTAAATGACACATCATTAATGCTAAGCCAAGATGTCAATACATCTATTTTGACTAGCCACCTTGTAAATTGGTTTGATCACTCACATCCTTTCGCAGAGCCTCAAGGGAGGATTACTAGGGATTGAGCCTAAGTGTACAACCAACCACTTAGTCCAAAAGGTCAACTTTGAAAAACAATCCCCCAAGGGGAGGCCTTGCCATCATCGTCTCACTCTCGGACGTAGCTCATTGAGCAATGATCGAAGCAATAACGCCTTGGAGTACTCCCATTTAAGTGAGGGTCGCAAGAGTGGCTCTTAGTCCCACGTTAATTGCTTCTTTCATTAGTGTTGGGGATCGTGGGTTACAAACAACAAGTATAACCCTCCCACTTAGTTTTTGGAGTTGGTTCATCGACTCTTATAAGTTCGGAAACAAATTTCCTAGTTAGAGAGCGACAGAGCGGACAACTAGAAAAGAATCCTAGATCGACATGTTCAGAGTAGTATTAGTGCATAAAGGCACAAGGTACATACTCGATCTTTTCCTATTTTCTATTTCGGGAAAGTGCACGAGGGAAGTGTGAACTTCAACTCACTCGAACACTTGAAAGTTTGAGATTACACATCTTTTTATTTTTCGACTTGTCTACAAGGAGACCTCCCACTCAAATTTTCAAGAACATATAGATTTTGAGCATATGTGATATAGATATAGTTTTGAAACATTTTGAAAACTTATTTGATTTGGATGACAAAATATTTTCAAGTTTGAAAGTGAAAACGGTTTTTCAAAATTCAAACAAGTTTTGTAAAAATTCAATTTCAATTAAACTTTCAAAAATCAAAACATTTTAATCTTACACATCATGTTTATAATCATATGAAAAACAATTTTTCTCAAGAAAATTTTCTCATTAGAGTTCTATAACTCATGGTAGTGGGGTTTGAAAATCCGGATTTCTAAAAACTTTAGTTTCAGACAGTCGCGCACCTCGGAGTAAAATCGCCATATCTGGCGGCTCCGATGTCCTTTTCAGCCGAAACCGGTGGCATTGGACAGAGGACAGACAGAACTTTAATTTGATTCAAGAATCATTAAATTTAGATTTCTGAGCAGAGAGTTATGCCACTTTTAATGCGGGTTTACTCCAGCTCGAAGAAAAAGAAATAATTAAAGCTAGGTGCGAAAAAGAATCGAGTGTAGCGGAACGTTTTATGAAGGTTGTTAAAGCTTTTATTTGTGTTTTATTAGCAAGGTAATAACAAGGCATAAAAAGAAATAACAACAAGCATAAAACGATTCAAGTAAAAATAAGAAACTAGCAAGATAACAAAACTAGTCACAAAATTTTACTCGAAATTTCTCAAACCTTTAAAAAACGTTTTTCAATAAAAAATTAAAAACTTTTAGAACTGATTCTAATGTGTTTTAAAAACATCCCAAAATCATAGAAAAACAACATGGTTTTTAATTTAAAGGCAAGAGCAATAAATTAAAAAAAAATCTAAGATAACAATTCTAACTTGTCACAAAATTAGTAAACTTTCGAAAACGATTTTCAAGCTCATAATTTTAAAAACATGTACATCCATATCTTTGACCATAGCTCTGATACCATTTGTTGGAAGCGATCTAGGGTTTAAGAAAAAGATTAAACGCTTCAGGAAGCGGCGGAATTTTAAAAAATTTCTTTACAAGTAAAAACAGTTTTTACTAACCTAGACAAAGAGCAAGTACATGTAATTAAAAACTAATATGAGCTAGAAGTTTACTAACCTTTCTTGAAGCTTGAACTTTGAAGAAGCTTTTGGAAAGTTTGCAACGCTCGTCTCCCCTCGCAGCACGTCTCTCTTTCTTTCCTCGGCACCTCAAGCAACCACGAAAGTTTCTATCACTAAATCAGTCGAAATAAAGGAATTAGTGAGGGGGCACTTTTAAACACTACGACTTAAGAACGAGTCTTGAAATCGCAGAGCTAAACACTAGGTCGAGTGAGGACCTAGGTGCCAAAACAAGAAAAATCGAAAATAAACTAGAGAGAGAGAGAGGAGTTTCGGCCAAAGTTCTAGAGAGAGAGTCTCTCAAATCTCTTAAACTTGGATGAATGAAATGTGAGGAAATGAGGCTCCTATTTATAGGAGAGGTCTCACCTTCAATAAGGTAGTTTCCTCTTCTATAGAATATCACATATTCATGAGCCAATTTCCTCTTTTCCCTATTGAGACACTCGGCCAACAAGGGCTTCTAGAAGCCTTGATTTGTTTCCAATTTTGTTCATGGCTTGCCTTTTCTCTCAACATGGCCGAAGTTCCTTATGCATCCTTATGCAAATTTGTTTCCTCTTTTTCTTTTGGCAAGTATCTAAATACATTCATGCACAAAATAAACTCTCCTATTTCTCTATAGGGTAGGCGCCCAACATGTCTCTAGAAGGAGCTTCTAGAAGCTTCTTCATTTATTCATGAGAACATGAAAAAGGCCCATTAAGAATTTTCAATAAAACTCTTATGAAATGAAATTAATTCACGAGGCCCAATGATCAAGTCATGGCCGAGTGACATTAAGTCATCAAATGAACTTGTCAAAAAATTTATTGACATTCATTTCATCTTTTGTCTCAAAAGACAAAAATACCCTTTTGACTATTTTCGTTCTCGTTTTGACTTAGCTTCAAGTTTAACTATTCCTATCGATGTGATTCGTGACAGTGACCTCATGGACCCAAATGAACAAAGCTTGAGCTAAACACTTGGACTCAAAAGTTCACAAACCTTTTCCAAGTTTAGCTTAATGCCAACTGACTCCACTAAAGAGCTGACACTGAAAATCTCTCTCTCGGTTCAAATGAATTTATTTTCTACTCAAGAATTCAACCTAATTATGATGAGCGGATCCACTGAATATTATCTATGTTTACCCTTCATGAATGTCATCAGCTAGTCGGGATTTACTAAATTACCATTTTACCCTTCTAGCTGTTATTTCCTCAACTCCTTTGTCGCTTGTGAATAAGTTAGAAACAATGTATTGACGAGGAGCTAACAAGTCACATTGTTTCATCCAAAAGAGTCAGGACTCAATTTGGACACTGGCCAGTTCATTTATTCACACTCCAAGGAACAAAGCATGAGGTGACATGCATTGCATTTCAGCAATCTTGTACATGAATTCCATATCTATGAGAACTTCACAAAGTTACTCATGACATACTCACAACTTAGTACTTCACCAATAGGCCCTGTTCGGAATCACATAGTGAGTCCGAACTCTGACTTTCTCAAATGAGAATACTAAGGTGTGAAATGACATGTCTCATTTCAGGATTAAGGTAAGCATGATGCATATCATACATAGTGACTTCGAGACATAAGAGGTTAAATGGTTTGTTCTTATCTTGTCTCTAGAAGTGCACTGGTCAATTCAGTACCTTCGGAAGATACCTAGAAGAACTATAGAGTCTCCAACTCTCAATGCCTCATAACCAGACATCATAGATTCTTCTAACAATCATACTGAGGTCAATAGTCCTTTGACCCTAAGATTGCGAATATATCGTTTTAAGCAAACTACGAAGAGTTTGTTCATGCAAATCTACATTTGTCTCTTCGTAAGTTGTTAAGTTTGTTTATGGACTAAAAGACTAAGGTTTTATCATAAAGCTTCAAACAAAGAAAGAATGAATGAACGTTTCAAGTTTATTAATGAATGAACAGGCAATTACAAGCAAGAGTCTTCATGAGACTTTATTACATCAAATGTACAAAATAAAGATTACAACTCTTCTTGTGGGCACCATTGACAACAACATCTGACTACTCCACCTATGCTCCACGATGTCGACGACCCATTTTTCCCATTCATCGCTTCTAACTTCTTCTTCATCTCATGGAAGACGTAGTACAGTAATCCTATCATCGGATGCACCTCAATTTCCACTAATGGAAGAGTGGTGTACATAGGCTCGAATATGGCACACACCTCGTCGACAAATTGCCAAAACCTGTAGTTCAGAAAAGTCTCGGTGATGGATTTACATGTAGGTGTTCAGCTCAGTTTGCTGTTGTCCCAACCCACAATTGACTAGTGAACATCGTCCTCAACGCAGCTCTTTTCTCTCGGAGACTTCTAAGAGCGAGATAATTTGTTTCAAATCTTGTTGCCCTAGGACGGACAATTTCACTTGGGATGTGCCCGTAAATTGGACACATATTGCTATGGTTGTAGATGAACTTTGTCGCATCCTTTGCTGCTCTGATAGTCCCCTTAACACTAACTCTCTTCCCAATATCTCCAAACATAAGATCTATACAATGTGCGGCGCAAGGTGTCCGGAACACATTATAACGTCGGGACAATTTCAAATCAGCACTCTTGTAGTTCGATCCATTATCGGTCACGACTTGGACGATATTGTGTTTTTCGACTTCTTTGACCACGTCCTTCAATATTCCATATATGTACTCCCATGCCTTCACTTTCTTGGATGCATCAATGGACCTTAAGAACACCGCTGCACCAGTGCAATAAACCATGATGTTGATGATACTCAGCCTGGTTGGTCCCGTCTAACCATCAGTCAGTACGGTGCATCCATACTTTTCTCACCGCTTCTTTTGGTCTTCCACGTAGTTCTCCGCATTTGCAACCTCAAAATCGAGGTACTTGTTATGAATTTCATACGGTGATGGTATAAGAACATTAAGACCTTTAATATAGATGAGCATCACATTAACATTTCAAAAATACAAGCGGCAATATGAAAATACATTAAGTGATGAGGAATTGAGGATTACCTAGATCTTGAGCAGTCGTAATCATGTTTTTGAACTCATGAGAGTTCGCCTTGCTCGCCAGCACATGCTGATGAACGAAGAATTTGGTTATAGATTTTCCGAGCCATGTCTTCTTCTTCGGCTCCACCATCTCGTCAATTTGTTTTTGCTTAGCACTCGAAGACTTATATAACGATGAAACAGCAGGTGGAGATTTTGGACCCGAACCACTACCGGGACCCGATTGCGTCCGGCCCTCCCATTATGTCCGAGCCGCCTCTTGTCGTGACCTCTTCATCATTGATCGTAATTAGGCTTAGCTGTCTTCTTCATCGTCTGAATCGTCAACTCCTTTATTCAATGTCTTGCGAATCGTTGCGTCCAAATAATGTTTCTGCTTCATTTTTTTTACATTGCCAAGAATTAAAGCTCGCATCTCTTCCTATAATTCAGGAGAGACTTTATAACAGAATTTCACACTCTTCGTCGCGTCTATATTTGCCAAGGTGGTTTTTCACTCGGGTGACACCGCGCCTCCAATAATGTGACCGCAAAAAATACAACGGTGCGCATTATTTTTTCCGGCAATAGGCGTACAATACCTCCTAGCTGGATCGAGGGGCACATTCTTCTAAACTACAAATTAAGAAATTAAAGTGACAATAATCAAATTTCTAAACTAAATTAGACTAACAATCATCAAAACTAAATTCAACTAACAATCATCAAATCTAACATATTTCCGGATCTAAAAAAATTGAAAATAATTCAACACAAATTCGGAATAAAACAATAATCAAGTTAAAAAATATGACTTTAAACTTAATCATAAAAAACTAACAAGAAAAAAACCCACTAATATCAACCTATTTTCGGATTAAACAAACAAAATTAGAAAAAATGAACATAAACTCATAATAAACACTAGAATTATGTTAAAAACTATGAATTTAAATTTAATAATCATAAATTAACAAGAAATTTCAAATAAAAACTCAAAATCATAAAAAAATTAGTAAAGTTTCGTGACCTGGGAAAATACCTCAACCAAGAGGAGTTTTCCGCCGAGATGACGTGAAATTTGGCCTTTGGAGCGCCATAACCTAGACAGATTCCTCGTGAAAAAACACTTGAGCGAGACGAAAATTTTTAGGGTAACTTTCCATCAAAAATGAAATTTTTTGGATTTTATAGCCTAGCTTTAAAAAAAAATAGACTGAACCGGACCAAAATTTACGAACCGAAATCCGGTCAGATTCCCCGTCCGAATTTGATGAAAAACTCCTGTTTTACTCATTATGAGACCAGAACTAAAAAAAAAAAAAAACGGATCTCGGATCGGTTTTCTGCCGGTTTCCCCCGAATTTAAACTTTGTAACAACCCCTCAAAAAAAAAAAAACTTTGTAACAAACAAGGAAAGGCAATCGCAATACAATTAAAAAAGAGTCAGTGATGTGTCAGCGTATCATTCGAGGACAGGGAGGGGCGACACAATTCGTAGACAGAGGATCCGTAACTAATTAAGCAACCTAAAAATCCGAATATTCACGGCCATGCAATTCTTTCTAAAAAAAAAAAAAAAAAACAGAAGAAATCCAAGCCAGAGATGTAATAGACTGAACGAAAATGGTTACGAATGAGGACCAAACTGAGTTGGTTGGTTGTATTCTCAGCTTCACTGCCTTACTCTTATCTATTTTCTCCCTTTCGGTGTAAATTCTGAGAAATGTTGGCTTCATCTTCTTCTTCTTCTTCTACTCTGGTGACGACACGCGTAACGTCATATCGCCGGCGATCTCTCATTCCACCTCCGAATTCGGCGACGCTTCAATGCCGTTGTCAAGCGGCAGCTATTCCTCCGCCTCTGACGTTCCAAAACGACGTCGTTCGATCTCTCAACTCGGAGGCCAAAACCGAGAACGAAAACGACATTCAAAGACCACAAGAAGAAGAAGAAGAAGAGGAAGCGATATCGAATGTACGAGTCCCGAGACAAAAGTACATCCCGGTTTCCAAGTCCGACCTTCTCAACGCCATTGTTTCAGACATCTTTCGAGGCGATAAAGATGTCGAAGACTTCCTCATCCTTTCTTCGTATGTTGTTCTAGAAACTCTTCACTTATTGAATTTTCGTTTGGCAAAAGAAAGCGAGAAGAGCAATGTTCATTTATCTTAGTTTTGAAACTACGTGAAGGAGTTTGGACACTATTCTTCACGCTGAGCACAAGAGCATTTTGGAAGAAATGCGATCTGATTATTTCCAGCAGAAAGCTCAAGAAGAGTCGGATTTCGATGACGTTAACGGCGTTGAGACAATCATTGAAGGTACTGGTAGGGGTGATGATGATATCGAAGACCCATTTGCGTTCAACTACGTTTTGAATTTGAGGAATTTCTTGCCTTCTTCGTCTTCTTCGCCCAAAGAAGTGAAAAGGTATTGTAGACTAAACTGTGCTTGGACTCCTTACAGTTGTAATGTTTTATAACCTAAACAAAACTTGATTCTCAGCCACAAAAAATATTAAATGCAGAAATAAAACTACATACCTTAAATCGATTTTGGAACAAATAGTACTGCAATGTGATTGTCAAGTTTTAGGCTGATTGTTAAATTCATTTATAGCGACTATCAATTTTGCTGTTAAGGTTTGAACTAGCTTGAGAAGAGAAATCACGTTATGTCATAGCTTCTTGAATGGTAACCCACACGGATTTCTTAAGTGTGATTCTTTAACTAAGTCGCTGGTTCAATTCTTGAGAGTTGAAATAAGCTTTGTAGGCGGGGAAGAATTAAAAAAGAAAAAGGAATGGGTTGTTCAAACCTTACTAAAGATTCCCATGGGAGATAAATAATACAACTAGAACATGATTCTTCAGCCTTGGGAACAAATGACTCGGACTGAAAAATAAAAAGTAAAATATTTTATTATTATTAATATACATTTTTTGGGATAGAGTTGCTGTGGCCACTCGTTTTCAGCGTGCCTTCATGCAACTACTTAGCAACGCTCAGTTTGAGGAATTATCAGCAAGGGATTTGATGCTTACATCTGCACTGAACACTGATTACCTACTTAATTTGCCGATTTACGTTGATTGGAAGAGGGCATCTGAATCAAATGCAATAATTTTCAGGTGATTCTATTTGTAGCTAACACAATTGCTTTGTAGTTTGTATGATATTTCTCTCGTCTTCTTCTTTTTTTTTGAGGGCACAGAAAACATGGATTATACATTTCTACTTTCTTCTCGAACAATAGTGACTTAGATGCAGATTAATAGTGCTCAAATGGCATTTCCAAGATAACTAGCAAACGCAGTTTATTGACAGGCTCACGTAAGGTTTAATTTTCATTGTAAAGGCGGGGATATGCCACGGAGAGACAAAAGGGCCTTCTTTTCGTTGAAAAACTGGATTACTTGCAGTCCAAGCTTCTATTAGGGATCTTCTTCGTCGTATCGAAACCGTTGGGAAAACTTGGTAGTTGGATGATGGAGGTTCTTCCTTTCTCTATAGAGCATATTTAAATTAATCATCTGCTTTATTCAACTATTGAATAACTAAATTGACAACCTTTTATAGTCCATGATATTCTACGAGACAGGAAAAACTATAGAACAATTTGATATAAGGATTAGTGTTTTGGCCCTTAATGGCACGTGACATTGAATTCATAGCGGCTTATTTATCTTTTTCAATAGGCTTTTAGAGACACACTGCAAGTTGCGGAAGGACAAGATTGGATGAAACAGTACAAGCTTTGGCTTAAGGAGCTAGCTCTCTTTCAGCAATCGTTTCAACAAAACAGAGAAACGTCAGATGAGGTGCTAGGAGCAGACGAACTTTCAGATAAGGATCTTCCAATATGGCTCGCAGCTCAAAGGGCTGTTTCTCGTTATGAAGGACTTCTGTCACCTGTTGGTCCCCGTGGAAGGCTTATAAGGAAGTTGCTTACTTGGGCTGGAATCATTTCTCCCATACCTGAAACGCCATTTGAGCTCGATGGTGATGGTCATGCTTCCGAACCTTATCAGAGGTTTGTGCCAGTACCCTTTACTTTTATCCCTTTTTTTCTTCTCCTTCTTCCAAGTGTTTTTTTAAAGGATAATTTGTTATTTAAAAAAAAAAGTACAAAGGGGTACATAATACACAATACTTAAATCCAGAAACATTAGAAAGTGGCATAGAGCTACATCATAGTTGGCGATCTCCAAAAAGCCGTCCTAGTTGTCTTTACTGTATTTTTTTTTTGTCACCCACGTAGTGAATACCAGGTTCCAGGAGACAATAAATTTTTGTTCCGGATTTGGACTTGTGTCATTGCGCCTTACAGCGAAGCAATGCCCTGACGGCTATTGACTTTGTTAAATGTAAATGGCTTCTTATATCTCTCCCACCATAAACCCCAAAAAGAAGGTAGAATTTTCAGTTTGGGAGCTGACTTGTATGTCTTACTCTTCCCAAAGCATTCACTACGACAAAAGAAATATTGCCTTTCCAAAAACAAACAAACAAACAAACAAACAAAAAACTCCGACGGCAGGCTCTTGTATTTTCTTGGCTTTGCCGTTTCTAAATAAAAATTCTCCGTTTCCTTTCAAAAGAAAGAAAGGTCAAACGAAGCATCTTCATTAAAGAACCAAAAGAACTCCTACTCTTTTTTTTTTTTTTTTTTTATTTCTTGGATTTCTTTTTAAAGAAAAAAAATATATTTATATAGCCGTAAAGAAATACTTGGAAGCTACAGAGTATGCAATTCAATCTGTTATGTTTGGCTTATATCCATCTCACTAGAAGTAGAATTTGAGCTTCCTACTAGGATTGAAATGCACCGAGGGTACACAACTAACTTGCGATATAAGATTCGCAAATATCTATACATCTCAGCTTAAACCTCAATAATATGTTTGCACGATTCACAGTTTCTTTCGTCATAGTTAATTGACATTGTGAATAGCGTAAATAAACGGTGAAAATCTTAGAAATGGAGAAGCGTGTAGTAGGGAAGTTGGAGGTGGGTTTACTTTGGTTATAAAATGACTTTTTCTGTGTTTCATGTATATAACCCCACGCTGCCTATCGCAATGTTCGAAGAGAACAAATTTCCTTTCAGCTCCCAAGATTTGACTATGTATCACTCAGAATCACAAGCACGTTTCCATACCGTTGAACCAATATCTTGAGGGCTAGGTTTCATTTCATATGGTAGTAAAATATGCATGAATACACACTTAAAGATGTGTATTTAATAATAAAATTCTTGTTCTAGGCCCATTCTCTTATCGAGGATAACTCTTGGTGATATTTGGAGACCCGCTTCGACTAAAAACTGTGGAAATGACATCTGGAAAAAGTTCAAAACTTCAGTATCCATTTTTCTCTCGCAATCAATCCTCCAGGTAAGCCTCAAGCACAGTTCCTGTTATATCAGTTTCAACTACGTGAATGCATGAATTTCAATTTGTGTATTACATGAGACGTTGTTTGCAATAATTATGCTGAAAATTATGATGCTGTCACCGTTTAGTTTTTGTTTTGTCTTGTTTTGCCCTTTTTTCAGGTATATCATGTAGCATGAAGAATTTCGAAAAATGTTTACTTTCCCAATTTAAAAACTAGACAGAAACTATCAACTGAAAAAAAACTGTGTAGCTTTTTAGCTTATGTGTGCCGGCAAAATTGATTAGAAATGGTTTCCTTCCTTTCTCACACTTGTTTTATGGAGATTAATTCTGACATTAATTTTTCAAAAGTTATTTTGTTAGTGAGTTTTTTTTGGCAGAAGCCACTCTAATGTGACGTGTGGCATCATAATCAATTAGGAGCCAGCCTTTGAAGAGTTGATTTTGCTTTACACCAATGAAGCGGATGAAAGGGATGCTGAAAACAAAAGTGACATTCCCTCTTTACAATTAAAGATATATGAGCTGATTCCTATTCCAGATTTACCAGTAAGCCTTACGACTTCAAGTTATATGTTTACATAATAGAATGTTTTCGGCTATATATTGATTATTTGTAATGTTTATCTATGATTTTCCACGGAAATACTATTCTACAGGTTGTCTTTCCCCACAAAAAGTTGTCTTTCCGGATTATAGACACGGTATGGAGATTTTCTTATACATTATAGTATAGTATTTGGAACTCTGAGATAATTATGTTGTATTGTGGGCTAAAGAAGAATTCACAAATGTATTGCAAACTAGGGAAAAACAAGTTTGATAATATTCTTCTTTGCACCTATGAGTCACTCAGAAAATGTAGTATATCCTGTGATGTTCCAAAGAGAAATTACCAGATTACATTGAAAGTACTGTGATGTTCCTCATTACAAATTTGGTCTCAATGTATTTTTTGTTCTTGCGCTAGCATTCCCCATAAAAAGAACTGAGCTAGAAGTTCCATGTTTCAGTGCCAATTGGAAATGGGATGCAATATTTAATTGCTGTTATTCTTTGAAAAAATAGCACTTTGACCACATCTTATTAACTTGTAGGTACGCTTGGATATTGCAAGTATAGTAGGGCTTTTGGCATACGCCATAAACTACAAATTTGAAAATGTCTCATCCTCTCCGTATGTTTCTTTTTTCTTTCAAATGGATGTTACCACCTCTTTACTCACATAGTAGTAAATTCTCAGGTCAATGGTATTTTGTTTGGCATTTTTAATAGGTTTTCAAGGTTATAGGGTGCATGTGTTTTGGGTAATTCCTCAAGCTTGTTAGGTTTCATCCTTTTCGAGTCTTTGAGCAGGATAAATTTGTAAAGGATATATCTTGAAATGGATAAAGGCTAAGAAAACATGAATATGTTTCGTTTGCATGGCTGCAAAATGGTATATCCTATTTAAATATCTTATATTTGCAGCGAAACACAGCTCTACATGTGTTTTGTTGCTGTATAATTCAAGTTTTTGATTGAGCAATATATAGTATACATGGATAGTGTAAATTTTGTCATAACGCCCTTAGCTGTATAAACTTCTGAGTAAATTTTGCTCTCTGCAGTACCTACCAATGATTATGCACTGATTTCTTTTAGTCTATTTTCCAGAAACTTGACAATTTTGTGCCATTTCATTCCAGGTCGGCCATAGTCCTTGATGTAGTTGCCGTTACTGCACTTATAATATTCGCGTCTCGAGTTGCTCTCGGTTACAAGCAGACGTGGGATAGATATCAAGTGAGACAACTTTGTTCTCCAACGCTATATAAGAGATGATTTTGATTTCCATCTAGGAACATAGTCGAAAACATTTATCTCTCTCTCTGTCCCTCCATATAGATCTGTTGGTGATTTCAAGAAAAAAATGGTTAAGCTCTAAACTAAGATTTCTTCTTCAGCTATTGGTGAACAGGACTCTCTATGAAAAGACCTTAGCAAGTGGTTTTGGAGCCGTACACTTTATCTTGGATGCTTCTGAACAGCAACAAGTAAGAAGCTTCTCCATTCTTTTTATGTTAGTTATGTTTTTTTCAAGTATTTGTTGCAACTAGCCCTTAACCTCCTTTTAAGGATTTAGCCTAAGTTTTATTTTATTAAGAAAACAGCCCACCAGCCCTAAGTTAATTAAATTAACTGAACATAATTTAACATTTAATTTAATTAACTGAACAATTAATTTAATAAAGCTATTTTCTTAATAAAATGAAACTTGAACTATTTTTTAAAAGGAGAGTGGACTAATGAGCTACTTGCCTAATTGCCCCTATTTTTTTTTTTTTTTTATATAATTTAGTTTAAAGTTTTTTTGGGGTTGCATTGTTATTAACCTTTTAATTAGACACTAAGTTTCGACAAAATTAGATACTGATAAATTATCAGTGCTGACTAAGTGATGAGACCAATTAGCTTCCTGAAAGTTCTACCTGAATGATGAATATGTGAAGAAATGTTTAGATGTTTCTTTGAAGATTTAACATAATTATATTTTTTCTTAAATGGTGAAAAGTATACGTAGTTTTATCAGAAAGCAACTCTATCCTGCTTGAGCAGATGAATTGTTTTGGATTCTTTTCTAATGAAAAGTAAACGTAGTTTTATCAGAAAGCAACTCAATCCTACTTGAGCAAAAATGACTTGTTTTGGATTCTTTTTTAACGTTGAAAAGCTACATGTTAAGATATAGCAGGTAATTTGCTTCTTGGTTCATCATGCCATTTATATATTTTTTTTCCTGTAATATTATATGCAGTATAAGGAAGCCATTCTAGCATATGCAGTGCTGCTCAAAATGGCGGACAAGGTCTGCTTCTAATTTTCTGCACACCTCTAATCTGAGTTATCGCTTGGTAACATTGATGCAATAAATTTCATCTCCTTGCCTCATTTTGGGGTAAAAAAAACTATCAAGGAAAGTAAGCCGAAGAAATGGCTCTTCAATCATCTACATGATTAATTGAGCTTCTTGTTTGCCATATCTAAAAGCTCTCTTTGGCTTTAGTGGTCACAACCCATTAAGACGAAGAAAAAAAATGTTTATCACCCCAATGGCCAATATTCATGTTTCACTATGGAACGTGGCTAGACCTTGAAACTTCAATGCATAATATTTCTGTCTTTAGAAACTTTTTTATTTTTATTTTTTTAATAACAGATTTCTTTTCTTGTCTACAACAATGTAGAATCTTGATCATTTTGTAAGGGTGTAAGTAAGCATACTTCTTTATAATTAGCAATGATTAATCAATTACAGATGCAGGGTTGTCATCCAAGTGTTGGGGACAAATGCGAGAGGTTCATCTACGATGCTTTCAAAGTAAAGGTAGAAATATTGTCATAGACTCGTGCACGGTGTTTGTGTCTATACATACATATATATATGTATATATATGCACAGTACATACGGCATATTGGAGCCAGTTTAAAGCATTAATTAACCTCATGCAGGTCGAAATGCCGGTCGATAAAGCAGTCGATACGCTGCTGAGGCTTGGGCTGGCAACAGAAAGTATCAATGATGGGAACATAAGGCTTCAAGCTGTACCTTGTCACGAGGCGTGTGAAGCGCTCAAAAGGCGTTGGAAGACTTTGCTTGGTTGAGAGGATCAAACTGAGCTTTTACCCGCACTTCATGAGCCTTTTGAGGGCTTCATGGGAACATCAGTCGCATCAGAGTACTAGTTCATCGATATGATGCCTAAAAACATGCACCCATGCAAATCTATATACATATATATACGGATACATTATATACACACACACAAGTTTGCGTATGCTCACGAGTATGATTCATATCCAAGGGAGAAGACGGGGAGGAATTTTGATAAAGTAAAGTTCACACGTGTCATTTGCAAATCTAAGATTATGCTCAATAATTTTTGTATTAATTTTAATGTTTCATTGGACTGAAAAACGAAACATATCAAAACTCTATACAAGCAGCAAAAAACAAAATATACCTATTGTTGATTTTAATGTGCTCATATTTTCAACTCTCCAATGTCGCATCGTTTGACAGTGACGTCTGTAGAATGGCATGATGACGTCATTGATAAGGTCTCAGAAAATATCTTATCCTCACATTACAAGTACAAAATGGTGGTGGTGTAAGTGGGCTTCGTGTTTCCTTTCCTAATTTCAGGGATGAAGAGCGGGTTTTGGGTCACACAGTTTCAAACTCCGCCGAACCGGCTGAAATGCTCATCGCTTCTGCCACGTGACACGCCCATAGACTTCGGGAAGCACAAGGGAAAGCTCCTGGGCACCCTCCCACCAAACTACCTGCGGTGGGTCTCGCAGAACCTCCGCGCCGGAGACTCCCTCCGGTGGGCCCACCTCGCCGACCACGTCCTCCGAGACCCCATCTACCGCGACCGGACCGAGTGGGAGCTCGCCCGCGCCCTCCTCGCCGGAGACCACCACCGAGTCTCCTCGGCTTCGTCGGCGCTGGCGGAGCTGAGCGATCGGTTTCAGTGGGACAACGACGACGCCGAGGGGTGGCGGAGGGTTGACTTTGACATGCTGGGGACTTCCCGGAGCGGCAGGATTCCGAGGCGAGGCGAGAAGGCGGCGGAGAAGGAAGGAAGGATTCCGAGGGAGAATGAGGAGAGAGAGAGGGGAGAAGGGAAGAGGGCGGAGAGGAGAGAGAGGGCGAGGGTGAAGAGGAGGACGAAAGACTTAAACGGAGAAACACAAGAGAATGTGAAGAAAGAAGAGCATCATGGGAGTAACAAGGCTGCAAATCCATCGCTCTTGTTCCCTGGTCGGAAAGCTCTTCTCAACAATCTACGGGATCAATTTTCCTAAATTCTATTTTACGTGTACGTATTTTTGTAATTCGGGGTCTCCTTTCCTATTATATAGTTTATAGGTTTCTATTGAAACTATTACATGGTTAGTAATATTTTGCTCCCATTTTGTTAGCATTTAATTTTTTATCTTATCGTTAAGGCCATCTCCACCCGTACGCTATATGATGGGAATATCGTATATTTGATGCTCCAGCCGTACGTTATATCTCACGCCATTATGGTGTAGGATATTAAATGAGTTTGGTGTCACGCCAAATATGACGTGACACTATTCCATACTCCAAAATATTTTTTGACACCAGAAAATGACTTTCCAAAAAAGCAAAAAGACACGTGCCACGAACAGCGAAACCGAAGCGCAACACCCTCGTTGTGAGCTTTACCATACCTCTCGTCGTGTGCCATGCCTCGCTATGATTCTCTTGTCGGCCCGGATTCCCTTGCCTCTTGGTGCCACGCAGCCAAGGCTTGTGCCAAAGGCTTCCCAACCTCATTTTTCTGCTTTAATGGGTCCCATTACGCATCTAGGGCAACACAACACACCCTTACATCTCAAAAACTCTATAAAATCCTATCTTTCACCACATGAAAGAGAGACCCAATTTTTTATACCAAAACTCTACATAAATTCTCTCTCAACCACCTCTCTCATCTCTTACATCATATTAACACTCAAAATCATCATCTTTCTCTCATTCCACCACAAACGCTATCATTTCTATTTTCTTTCATCACTTCAAGAACAATCTCGCCACCAAATTCACCCCAAATCATCACCATTCCCCACATATCTTCATCATTTCCTACATATTTCCATCTTTTCCCACTCATCTTTATCCTTCACCTACACAACCACAAAAAAAAAAAAAAAAAACCCCTATTTTTCACTTCACAACACTCAAGAACACCACAAGCATCACTAAAAGAGTGACATTTTCCTTCTCTTCTCTCTAGATTTGGAGGAAAATCACTCTCTACACATCATTCTCCTACTTGTCTATTCATACATTATGGTGTCACAAATATCTATTTATCAACCTTTTAGGAGTGTCTAGGGGCTTGTAGAACTCATATTCACAAGCTACTCACTCCACACATATATGAACATCTTATTATTATCTTATTTCATCACTTGATCTAGGAAAAAGAGCAAGGGAGGAGCTAACTTGGACGTCCACCACTACCTAGGACCACTTTCATAAGGAACTAAGATGATCTTGGTTATTTCGGGATTGTCCTCATCTGCCTTGATCCCTTTGTGACCGCAAGAAGTTGCTTTGATCGCCAACCCGAAGAGCCTTGGAAGAAGATGTCTCACAGTTCCTAACCCTTGACATTTTTAGTTCCAATGAGCCAAAGAAGGAGATCTCCCACTCACGGTGTGTTGAACCGGACCTCTCCGTGGAATGCACGTCGCAAATGTTGTGCGATAAAACCACATCAACAATTTTTTTTTATATAAAATGAATTTTATAATAGGAGTTGAGTCTAATTATATGTTAAATATTGCAAAAAAATTATATGTGTTACTAAAATGTCTTTTTTCAAATTAAAACTTCTCAAATTTAAATATATGTTGTTGGATTTTATATTTCTAAGTTATAATTTATTGTTTTTGAGTTAGAGAGATGAAAATCAAGGGTTTGCTCATCTTGTCTTGCATATCTATCGTCAACTGCGGTATCGTATGCGTTGTTCATTGACCGCAATCAACCGTAGTCGACTCCAAGTGGCCACACCTGGCTGATCCTGACCTCAATCAGTCGCAGATGTCCGTATATGACACATTACTTATTGTTAATTTCAAGTATTCGGATAGTTTTGTTTTTTGAAAGTCATTAAAACAATGTTAAATCTTAGCTCTTTAAACACATAACACTTCGAAATTTGTTATCAAACTTTATATGAAAAAATAATTGTTATGCGGTCATTCTCAGTTTTAAAAAAAGCGAGACATATGACCCGCAACTAGATTAAATCGACAAAAAGAACGGAAAAAAATCCCGCCAAGCTAAGGTTAAAATAAATCCATAATGCTCGACCAAACTAAAGCCAAAAGGCAAGGAAGGGCCCCTGACCCGAGTCCGAGTAGTCGAGACGCAACCAGACCAGCTCTCGGCGAAGAAGCCTTGCAACGGCTAGGCTGGTCTTCAATTAGAGGCCGAGCCAAAGTCAGGCCAGCCCTCGACCAAGGAGCCGAGCCATAGCAAGGCCGGCTCTCAGTTAAGGAGCCAAGGCACAGTCTGGATAGCTCTCGGCCAAGAAGCCGGGCCGATCATCAACCAAAGGTCGAGCCATACCCAGGTCAGCTCTCGACCGAGGAGCAGAGCCAAAGTCGGGCCAGCTCTCGGTCAAGGAGCCGGGCCATAGCCGGGCCGATCCTCGGCCAGAGGCCAAGCCCAAGCCACAGTCGGTCCAACTGTCGGCCAAGGAGTCGGGCCACGGTCGGGCCAGTCCTCGGCCAGAGGCCGAGCCACAAGTAAGTCGGCCCTCGGCCAGAGATCGAGCCACAGCCGAGCCGGCTCACACCTAATGGCTGATCCATAACCGGGGCAGCCCTCGGCCAGTGGCCGATCCACGACTCAGCCATCTGAAGCCCAGGCGTGCCCTTGCTGCCCAAGGCAAGCTCAAGGGGTCTCCCATGGCCTCTCCAACTCTATGATTACCCCTTCTCCGCGAGGGGGAGGGGTAACAATTTTTTACACACTCGAAGCTTTGGTAAAATTACTTCTCACTGAGTCTACTCTTGAGAATTCATAAACGCCCAACACAATCACATTAATGTGAGCGTCGGAGAGCGCGCCAGAGGCACCGCCTCTTCACCCCAATGACTCAGTGTTCTTTGTTTCTAATGAACACACAAGCAAAGTTGGAGCAAGCTCACAAATCAAACGACAAATTCTTCACACGGAGCTTGGAGTTGAATGAATTCATACAAATTTGATCTTAGTGAGGTAACATTGTCCGACCCTGGATTAAATCACTATGATATTTAGTGTTGATCTATTTTCAACCATTAACAATAATAAATTTACTCAATACATTTTAGATATCGTCACGTCCAAAATCACTCGAAAAATGATGAACAAAGCGACTTTAAAATTTGTTGGGACGGCGATGTAGATGAGGTATTGAATTTGTTATGACAAATTCTATATAGGTATTGAATTAGGATGATCACGGCCATATGTATGTTTGGTTAATTTTACAATTTAGTCATTAACTGAAATAAAAAAGGATAAATTACAATCATGCCCCCTGAACTCAAGGGTCGGTAACGAACTGCCCCCTAAACTCGAAAAAATCACAAAAAATCACCTGAACTCTCGTTCTGTTAAAGTATTGCCCCTTCTGTAAAAAATATTCCGTTAAAATGAGCACATGACTCTCACGTGATTAAATTGGATGCTTTGCTTCTTTCAATTCAACTCCAATGGCGGCTCTTACCCGCCTATCGAAGCAAACCCTAAATTCATCGGCGCTTCGCTCGTTCTCTTCTTCCTCGGCGGCTCTGAACCCTAATAGCAGCCTCGCGCGCCGAGATCCGTCGGAGAGGAACGTCCAGTGGGTTTTCCTCGGCGTTCCCGACGTCAGAAAAGGAACATACGCAAGTCGGATCTGCAATCTTCTCGGAATCCCTCACATCGCCACTGGCGATCTCGTTCGCCACGAGCTCGCTTCCACTAGTCCTCTCTCCCGCCAGGTTCGATTCGGTCCGAGGCTCTCTATTTCGTCTTAATCCGTGATCAATTGGAGTCGTGAATTATGTAATTTTATTTCTGATTAATGATAAATGTTTGTCAATTGTGAAATTTACAGACAGAATTTGCGTAGATAAGAAAGTTAGGGTAAATTGAGCTCTCGTTGTAAGCTCGATTTCTGAGCTTAGTTTGGATTGGCTGTGATTGTGACGTTTAGATAAGAAAGTTTGATTTTTTGTTTAGTTCTTTTGGATAGGATTGTTGTATATGAACATTATTGATTTTGATGAATAAAACATATCAATTTTTGAGGTTGGAAATCAACAAAGGCGATTTTGTTTTGGTTTCTGATTAGCTCTCACATATCCAATACGTGTGTGTTCTAATTTTGTTGCTAATTTTGTTTATCTGCTAGCTTTCGGAGATCGTAAACCAGGGCAAGTTGGTTTCGGATGAAATCGTTATAAACTTGCTGTCGAAGAGGCTTGAAGCCGGTGAAGCTAAAGGCGCGCGCAAGAAGGAGAAAGAGAGAAGAAGAAATCGAAGGAAGAAGAAGAAGGGATAAAAAAAAAGGGTTGTGATTTTTATAAATAAATGGTTTATTTAATTATTTAAACAATATTATTAATTTTCTCTTCAAATAATAATCACGTGAGAGTCATGTGCTCATTTTAACGGAATATTTTTGACAGAATGGGCAATACTTTAACAGAACGAGAGTTCAGATGATTTTTTGTGACTTTTTCGAGTTTAGGGGGCAGTTCGTTACCGACCCTTGAGTTTAGGGGGTATTCTTGTAATTTATCCAATGAATAATGTAAAAAGTCTCACATGACCATTGTTGTTGCATTCTCATTATTATACTAAGTAGCCCACGCTTCATCATATCTCAATTAAAAAAAATATACAAACAGTTAACGAAATTGAAATCAATTAAGTAGATCGAGATTTGTTAATTTCCTTGAATTAATTTTATACACGCAATATAACATTAATTACTCTTATTTATTTATTTAAAATAAAAACAAATTTCTCTTTCAAATTTCACACGCCTTTTTCCACAACGTCTCTCTCAGAAACCCACACCAAATTTAAACTATTTGGTCTCAAACCCTACACCAAATCTCATCTTACTCTAAACGTTTGAAAATAAATTAACATCTCAAATTGAAAAAGTCATGTCGTTGATAGCTGTGAAGTTCTTAATTTTTTTGTTAGGATTTTGATCACGGGTAAAAGACTTATTGGATTATATATTCTTAATGGGTTCTATCTCAAACCGAAACCCATTTTTTTGCTTTGTTTTTTTCTAGTTATTTCTATATTTATTGGTTCGACGTGAAATTCTAGTTCATAAATTTTATTTATGTCAATGCTGGTTGATAAATGGTTTGTTTGTGTCAATATGGTCTCAATCTCTGTGTTAGGATAAGAATCCAAAAAGAATAGTTTTATATTATTTTAGCTTTAGTCGTGTAGGATAAGAATCCAAAAAGAATAGTTTTATATTATTTTAGCTTTAGTTGATTACTAATTCCATTGCCAAACCAATTTTATTGTACTATTTTAGTGATTTTAATAATATAATAATGAAGAATTGTACTTTTAACGTGAAATTTAGTGTTGTGATTGAAGTTGAAAAAAAAAAATTTAGCGTTAAAAATACACAAAAATAGTGTGATTTTAACACAAAACTTAGTGTTAAGGTTGGAGTTGTCTTCAGTAAAAAAACTACTGAAATAATCATAATTTTGATATGATTTCTATTCCAAATGTAATGTAGGAGGCCGACGACAATTCGTTAGTGATGTTGACTTTTCACGTCTTGTGTGCTTGGTGGATGACCATTTTGAAGGAACTACGCTCTGACGGGATAAAAAGAAATCGATCTCAAAATTTCAAAAAATGATAAATTGGGCTCGCAAAGTCCGAGTCAAGCAACGGCCCTATGCGCTGAGACCGGCCTTGTGGATGCCGAGTCAGAATGCCTTCACATGTTGGACAAACGACATCCCGGGCCTTCACATGTTGGAAACACTCATTTTTATTAGGGAAATTGCCCTAAATAGGAGTAAAAAAAAGTGTTTTGACTTTTTTGGACTTTTTTTTTCAAAAGGTCACAAATAGGACTTATGAATTTAAAATGAATTATGTAATTACAATTTTACCCTTACTTTTACTTTTTAATTACAATTCCTTATATTTCATTTAATATATTTTTTTCCTTTTACTCTGACTATCTCACTTCATCTCTCTCTCCACCATTTTTCTCCTCTTCTTCTTCTTCTTCGATCTTTTTCTGCCTCCCCGTCTTCTTCAACGAGCCCATCTCCTCCCTCCAGAAATGCTGCGAAGACATGGAATACTCTTATCTTCTCGATCGCGCTTATCACTATGGAAAAGCGGTACACGCTCTAAAACACGGCTTTCTAATATTAATGAGAAGAATGTCTTTTGAACGGGAGAGACACTGGTTTATGGGTTTTTTTTCTTCAGGGGAACAGCTTGGAGAGAGCGCTGAACGTCGCTGCGTTTGCGGTGTCGGCTTATGCTTCGTCGGAAGGTCAGCACTGCAAGCCATTTAACCCTCTGTCCCTCAAATTCGACGACGGGGAAGTTTTCCGGTGGAACAAGGTCAGGTTGTGTGGGTAGTATACAGCTATATTGTGTTGCTTCATATTTTTATAATGTGCTATATCATGCCATTGATTGATCTCTCTTGCGGGTTTTTTGTTTGTTTTTTTATCGAAAGAACTAGCTAAACTCGGATAGTTCTGTATAACTGTTTGATTACCATAGGTTTTGACAAAAATAAATATCATTAGCCTACATGTATTTTGACTTACCATGTATTTTTTCAATTATTTCATCATGATCTTCTAAGTAAGTAGAGTTTGACATACCATGTATTTTTTCAATTCTTTTATTTTTATATTTATAACAATCATTGGTCCCTTAAGACGTATTTAATGAAATAAAAGAGAGATTTCTCATTAAATTTCATCAAAGTATCCAATTTCGTGATTGAAATGTCATGAAAACGTGCTGTTTCGTAGCTTGAAGAGTTTGTTTCGTGATAGATACGTCATGAAATCTCAATTTTTCGTGACAGGATATTCACGAAATCTCCATTTTTCGTGACATGAAAGTCACGAAATCCCCATTTTTCGTGACAGAAAAGTCACGCAATCCTCATTTTTCGTGACAGATAAGTCACGAAATCCCCATTTTTCGTGACATAGAAGTCACGAAATTCTAACTTTTTGTGGCATAAAGGTAACGAATTCCCATTTTTCGTGACAAATGATAACTCAGACGACAAATGTATGTCAACGACACTTCACAAAACAAGACACATTAGTTCCTCATTATCTTCTAGGTAAGTAGAGCTTGACTAACTATGTATTTTTTCAAATTTTTTATTTTTATATTTATAACAAATATTGGTCACCTAAGACGTATTTAATAAAATAAAAGAGAGATTTGTCGTTAAATTCCATCAAAGTATCCCATTTCGTGACTGGTATGTCACGAAAACGTATTGTTTCGTGACTTAAAGAGCTTTGTTTCGTGACAGATAAGTCACGAAATCCTTAGTTTTCGTGACAAATAAGTCACGAAATCCCAATATTTTGTGACGTAGAAGTCACGAAATTCCTATTTTTCGTTACATAGAAGTCACGAATTTCTTTTTTTTTTTTTCGTGACAAAGATGTCACGAATTCCCACTCAATTACGTGAAACATGCTCTCTTTTGCTCTTTTGATCTCGTTTTGTCCTTATAAACTTGCTTCTAGACTGTTAAATGAGTTGATTTGGAGGACTAACAACGCTAATACATGTGTTATAAAAAAAATTTGTCTGTTTTATTAATCATTTATTTGTGCACTTTATTATTTTCATGGAAATTAAATTGAACTAATTTCATAAAAATAAAAAAATTTGTCTGTTTTATTAATCATTTATTTGTGCACTTTATTATTTTCATGGAAATTAAATCGAACTAATTTCATAAAAATAAAAAATGTGTCTATTTTATTAATTATTTATGTGTGTACTTTATTATTTTCATGAAAATTAACACAAAATTATTTTAAAAAATAAAAAATGTGTATATTTTATTAATTATATATTAAAAACTAAGATGACCGGATTTCTTCATTTACCTTGCCTCAACGTCACCTTCCTCACTTACCTTGCCTCCACGTCACCTTCCTCTTCATTTCGTCATTGACCGAGTTTAACCAGAAGAGAGAGAGAGAGCGAGCGAAAAAAAAACCGTCCAACTTCCTTAACCAACACTCCAAAAACCGTCTCGATTTGTTTTTCAAACTCCATAATCTCACTCATTTCGTCACTCTCGTCCATTCTTCGCCCAAGAAATGAAGAAAAAGAACAGGTCGCCGACCAAACGCCCCCCCCCCCCCCCCCAAAAAAAGTTCCAAAACCTAACCCTAAAAAGAGGAGTCTTCCTCAATCATCGGCCGAAACTCCACCTCCAGTGACGCATGCATCCCCGCGTCGGAGTCCACACGTGACTTTTGGCTCGGAGTCACCAATGCAAAACTCCCCGGCCAAGAAATGGAAGAAGGTTATTGCGCCGCCGAAGAAGAAGAGGAAGGTGGTTCTTGAGTCGCCTTGAAATTCTGACTCCTCGTCCCTTGTACATCCGAGAGACCTCACAAGGTGAGTTTTTTTACTTGCAATTGGTGGTTTCAGTTTTTTGGTTGCTTAAATTTTTTATTTCGTGACAAAAATGAAAACTTTTGGGTTTGCATGTTAATTTTGTGTTGATTATGTGTGGATTTTGTGTTGATTCATGGGTTTGCATGTTTATTGTGTGTTTCATGTAACTGTTAGTTTGACAAAAGTGTTCATTTTTTATGTTATTGGGGATTATGTGTGTATTTTGTAAGAAAATTAGATTTTCTAGGCTTGCTCATATTAGATGTAGGTTCTGTGAATTGTTTTGTGTCACACATTTCTGGGTATCGTGATAATTGTGTCATGAAATTTATGGATTTCCGTGACAATTGTGTCACGAAATATCTGGATTTCGTGACACCTATGTGACGAAATTTCTGGGTATCGTGACAACTATATCACGAATTTCTGGGTATCGTGACAACTATGTCACGATACCCTAAAATTCGTGACACAATTGTAGTGAAACCCATAAATTTCGTGACATAGGTGTCACGAAACCCTAAAACTTTCGTGACACAATTATCACGAAACGCAGAAGTTTCGTGACACAAGAGTCACGAAACCCAGAAATTTCGTGACACAATTGTCACGAAAACCACAATGTTTATGTGTTTAATGTTCCAAATCATATGTGTTTAATGTTTTAACTTTATGTGTTTAATGTTGTAATTTTTAGGGTTTCATACGAAGGATAAAAGAAGATGAAATAGACTCAGGCTACTCGTTCAACTTCCATGGGAACTTGGACGACTTCGAAAAGGAGACCGGCATGACCGCCAACCAAAAAGACTTATTCAAAAAGACGTGTTTTGGGCAGTTTCTAGACATGCCCTTGATAACAAAATCATCCAGAATAATAAGTCATTTGGTATTGAGATCTGGTTATTATGATGAGGCCGGTGCATCTAACGATTATCTGGTCATGGAGATTGGTGGAAGACCCCGCGAGTTCACCAAAGAGCACTTTTCCCTGATCACAGGGTTAAGATTCAGCGAAAACTACGCAGAACAACCACGGTACGCTAATGTTGTTGAGGGAGGGCTATACAATGTCACCTTCTGTAATGGTGCTCTTTGCCGAAAAAATGCCAACATTGGTGCAATCCTTGAGAGTAGCCAGGAATGGCCAGATGAGAGGAGGGTGAGACTACTCCTCCTCCACTTTCTGTACAATGTTCTCTTGGCGGCCGAGAAGACCGTCAACCTCCCCTGCGATAGCTACATCAAGATGGTGGATGACCCGGTTGTTTTCAACAACTACCCATGGGGAGACGTCGCCTGGAACTTATTTCTAGGTTCTATCGTGGGCTTTGTGAGCAAGCCCAAGACCATCAAGGAGGGTAAGAACCCAAAACTCCACCTGCCGGGTTTCGTGCTCCCACTCCAGATATGGGGTTACGAGTGCATCACACGATTCGTGGAGCTGGACTTCGCCTCAATACTCGTTGCCGATGCAACGCCGCTGATGAGGCGTTGGGCTACTAAATCAGGGAAGGTCTTGGAGTCCCAACTACAAAAGATTCGATTCCAAGAGGTATGAATATGATTGATAAGAATATGTACATTTAACTGAATTTTAATCTCTTACTTATAAGAACATGCAAATTTAATTAACTTCGGACCTCTTCCAGATCGAATTCAAGCCGATCGGTGGTGAGGTAGAGTCTGCGAAAACTGCGAGGACTGTTGTGAGCCCCTCTGAGAAGAGGGGGAAGAAGAAAAAAGAAGACATTGTTACCACAACATCATCATCAATTGAGGTAATGGTTTCTTAAGTAAAGTAAATTCGTGACAGTAAAGTCACGAAATCAAGTAAATTCGTGACATATATGTCACGAAATCAATTATATTCGTGACATGTAAGTCACGAATTCCAATATTTTGGTGACATAACAGTCACGAAATGGGTAAGTATGTTTGTGACATTATTATTGTCACAAAAAATATTTGATTTCGTGACTCTCATGGCACGAGTATACGTGATTTCGTGACATCTATGTCACGAAAGTATGTCACGAATATAATTGATTTCGTGACTTGTATGTCACGAAAATACTTCATTTCATGATTCTATTCTCATACAAAATTATTTTTACATTGCAGATAGGCATGTCCGCCATGGAAAAAGATCTGAAACATTTCAGAATAGAGTTTCTTGAGTGGAAGAAGCAGTTTTCCACTGAAGTGCGATCCATTTCATAAACCTTGAAATAGGTTGTGGACAAGCAACAAGTCTCTCAGGATGATGATTTTGTCAACCTCCAGAAATATGAAGAGAGGTGAAGGAGAAGGAAGAAGAGAATATGGAAGATGTGAACAGAGAAGAAGGGCACAGGAATGATGGGACAGAAGTTCCCATGAACGACATCGATGTTGAAGAGAAACAAGGAGAAGAAGAAGAGAACAAGGAATAGGAGAAGGACAAAGAAGAGGAGAAGGACAAAGAAGAGAACAAGGAAGAGGAGAAGGACAAAGAAGATGAGAAGAACAAAGAAGAGGAGAAGGGTAATGAAGAAGTAGTTGTGGACAAATCAAATGAGTTTGAGAACAACAACGAAGAAGCCGAGAAAAATGATGAAGATCAACCATCTATTGGAGGCAAATGTAAAGAAGATGATCTTCAGAAGAAAAAAGATGATATTGAAGATGATGAAGACGGTGGGAGAGGTCCTGAAGATGAAGGGCCAAAAGAAGTAGACAGGAACCAAACGCACGCGGATGGCGGCGAGGACCAGACTCGAACCGGCGAGGACCAGACCCGAGCCGAAGAGACCCAGGAGTCTAAAACGCCTATGCCACGTCCAGAGGCGGCTGATGAGGTCTGTTCCTCGTTGTTGAAGATACCTGGAAAGCTCATAATGATTTCATCATCAGATGAAAAGCCTACTCGCCATAGGAGGGCGCCAGCGGTCTTCACACCGACACCCGTGCCGACTGTGTTTACGAGGTTCACACGACCACTTCGGCCACTGTCAGTCTATCCATTCTCCTACCCTAAAGACAAGATTTATGTGGGAGATATTGCAGCAATGGCTAAATGGATTAAAGTTGGTCTTAAATCGAATCACAAAAATGCGTAAGTATCTTTCTCCTTGTTACATATATTGTCTGGTAATTTTAAATAAAAATGAGATCTAATACTTGTGATTTTTCAGCCGTCCGAAGTACAAGTCACCAGAAGAAGATTTATCTCCCTCGTTCCATTTTACGGTGGTTGAGATTACATCGAAGACGTGGTTTTACTCTTTGTGGACCCCGGTTGAGTGGCTTACGGGAGAGGTATGTCCGCTCAACCAGGTTTTTTAGAGCCAGGGATGACAAACACCACTGCACTTCGGATTGTTTTTTGTTTGTGTGAATGTAAATAGATAAAACCATGGTTTTTCTAGCTTTGTTGTGACCTGTTTTTTATTTGGTTTTTTGAACTTCATGTAATAAATTCTATATGTCGTGACAATGAATTTCTGAACCTGGATACCTGAATTAATTCACTTGGATTTCGCTTGTTATTCTACATACTCAATAGTCAACTGCATTTATTTGTTGTTGTTAATATTTAGTACGTGACAACATTGTCACCAGAAACTGTGTTGTTGTCACCACATGAAGATAAGAATCTGGTGACAATATTATCACGAAGTGAACACTTATATGTCACTGATTTCTGTGAATTTTTTTATTTTGCAGCATATGGACGTCATTTTCTACTACTTGAGAAAGAATGGGAAGTATGGAAATGTCCGAAAGCCGTTTACGACAACCAACTCGTACTTTCTACCAATGCTCACCCGATGCCATGATGCTTGGTCCAAATGGAAGAACAAGGACGTGTTTGATTGGACGGACCATTTAGTTGTGCTTGACTACATAACTGCCGAAAAAAAACAGGTTTTGCAAACACTCCATGGGCAGATGTTAACACTATCTACGTCCCTGTCCATGTGCCAGACCACTGGCTCCTTGTCGTAATTTCCCTAAGCCGTAGAGCGCTAACGATATACGACTCTATGGACTCGAAGTATGCACGCAATGTTCGTGATAGCATACGGATGATGGCGGATTTTATCCCCATTATGTTGGGCGTCGTCGGTCTGGGAGATGGCAACTCGGAGCCATTTAAAATAGTAATAGCGCCTATGCCACAACAATCCAATGGGTAAGATCTCTTCTCATAATCGTTTATCATGTTCTATTTTGATGTATATTTAATACTAGTAAGCAACCATGAACAGGGGAGACTGTGGCATGTTTTGCGTAAAGGCCGCCGAATTTATGATCCATGGGATTCCGGTGAGTAGTTTGCATCAAGACAATATTTCCATGTACAGAAAGAAGATGGCAACCGAGTTGTACAAGTACGGGGCATTAAAGATCGCAAACAATGTTGAGTCAGACGAAGAGAATTGAAAGTAGGAGAAGTG
The DNA here is from genome assembly GCF_054948205.1 of Urtica dioica subsp. dioica. NCBI lineage: Eukaryota > Viridiplantae > Streptophyta > Magnoliopsida > Rosales > Urticaceae > Urtica > Urtica dioica. The sequence continues at coordinate 5,986,445 of NC_142758.1, read as the reverse complement.
GTTAATGATCCAAATCTTATAAATAGGGTGAAGTGTATTCTTTTGGAATGTCTTTGTGATGGCGGTGTGACTTTTAATTCTCCTTTGTAGAATTTGTGTGACAAGGTCGTCACGAAGACATGGTCTATGTTTTATACGTACGTATAGGGGCCAGTAAATTATTAAATATGTAACTCTATACTCTTTTGGATGTGATTATATGAAATACAATTCATATGATTTCATAACAACGCCAAATAGATTCTTGATGTCACTTAATTGGTACGCATCTCGTGACGTTACTGTCACGAAAAATGGGGACTTCGTGTCGTTCCTGTCACGAAAAATAGTGATCTCGTGACGTTCCTGTCACGAAACATGGGGACTTCGTGACGTTCATGTCACGAAACATGGGGACTTCGTGACGTTCCTGTCACGAAAAATAGTGATCTCGTGACGTTCCTGTCACGAAAAATTGGGATTTCGTAACTTCTCTGTCACGAAAAATGGGGACTTCGTTACTTCTCTGTCACGAAAAAAGTAGACACATTTTTATTATTTTTAATAAAATAAGTTTTAAATTAATTTCCACGAAAATAATAAAATAGACACATGTTTATTATATTTATTATTTTAATAAAATAAGTTTGAAATTAATAGGGAAAATTACAAGAGTATTCCTCGTGTTTAATCAAAATGCGAGATTTATCCCCTAAAAAAATATTATATTACAAATATCACCCTTTTCGTTTATTTTTTACAAAAAAATAATTTGAACTCCCCAAAATACCCTTAATGAAATAATTTTTTATTTTCTATTCTACATACAAAAAAATTAAATTAAAAAATTAATATAATGTCACGAAAGTGAGATTTCGTGACGTTCCTGTCACGAACAATGAGTATAACGAGTCTAACCTGAACTCCAGCTTTTAATTATATAAATTTAAATTTAGTGCTCCACCTATCACGACTCTCCCGATAGCCTAGACGATTGCTATGTGGCTTCCTCTAGGTAACGGGTTCGAAGGTCGTACTGTACTCAAGTTAAACAACTACAAAATAATAAAATGAGGTATTGTAAAATACCTCTTTTTTAATTTTTATATTTATCATTCGTACCTGTCACGAAAAATAGTGATCTCGTGACGTTCCTGTCATGAAAATTTTGCACTTCGTGACGTTCATGTCACGAAAAATGGGGACTTCGTGACGTTCCTGTCACGAAAAATTGGGATTTCGTGACGTTCCTGTCACGAAAAATTGGGATTTCGTGACGTTCCTGTCACGAAAATGAAGTCTTCAAGTCACGAAACGGTACGTTTTCGTGACATACCAGTCACGAAATTGTTCCCTTTGATGGAATTTAATGAGAAATCTCTTCTTCTTTTCATTAAATCCGTCGTAGGGGATCAATGGTTGCTATGAATATTAAAATGATAAAATTTGAAAAATAAATGGACAGCCGTTCTACTTACCTAGAATATCAAGAAAATATGAGAAGGATAAATGGCAAGTGAGTTCTACTTACCTAGAACATCTTGACGAACTAATGTGTTTTGTATCGTGAAGTGTTGTTGACATACATTCATTTGTCTCATTTTATTTCATCATCTCAAAGGGACGGAATTTAAAGTACTCTAAACATATGAACATAGGTGAATGAGGTTGAACATCATGTCGTCCGACATGTCGTTTTCAACTCTAATTTCTCCTTAATGTTGGATTTTTTTGGTAGTCCTCCCAAAACAACTCATTTAAGAGTCTAGAAGGAAATTTATGAGGACCAAACAAGATCAAATGAGCGAAGTAGATCATAAGTTCGGTTAATTGGTACGCATCTCGTGATGTTCCTGTCACGAAAAATAGTGATCTCGTGACGTTCCTGTCACGAAAATTGTGCACTTCGTGACGTTCATGTCACGAAAAATGGGGACTTTGTGACATTCATGTCACGAAAAATGGGGGTTTCGTGATGTTCCTGTCACGAAAAATGGGGATTTCATGACGTTCCTGTCATGAAAAATGGGGATTTCGTGACGTTCATGTCATAAAAATGAAGTCTTCAAGTCACGAAACGGTACGTTTTCGTGACATACCAGTCACGAAATTGGAAAAAAAAAAGTCCATACCCAACATTAGTACATCAAGAAAAAGTCTTAAAAACATATGAACATAGGAGGAGAATTATACAAATAGTTTTAAAACATGTGATACCGTCTAAACATTAAAACATTGTAAATATTGAGTACCTCATCTCGAACTACATTTTATTTCTTTCCATCCACCCCCCTTTGGCAAGCCGGCAAATCTTTATGGTCTTCGACAATAGCTCCCTTTGATTTCAAAAATTCCTCCCAATTCTCGCCGAATATTTCTTGAAGAACGGAGTTAGCCATTAAAACCGGAGATTTGTAATCCTCACCTGCATGCATCTCTACATACTCGTTGTATTCAGCTTCCCTCATGTCATGACGCTTCTTTAATTTCCTGGGAGGGCGCAGAGATGGAATCATGTAATATCTCGCGGTCGAGTTTGCACTTCCTGAAGGCATCTCCGACGTCTCATTCACCGTCAAAACTTTTTTACTCGAATCTCTTCCCTTCGTCGTTGGATCTTTAGCGTCCATTTCACCGTTAGACTCTTTCGAACAATATTATCAGTTTGATATGAGGTAAATATCAAAGGTCAAATAAATATGAGGATTCCTTACCTAACTTTTGTAGTAAGTAAATGCTAAAATAAATATTCTTACCTAACTTCCAAAGTTGGTTGTTCAGTAATTTAATTGCTATGAATGCCATTTATTGCTATTAAATATCCATATCCCAATTACCAACTCGGTCAAAACAACGAAAGATATCATGGTTCACGAAAATGGCTCGAACTTCGTGACTTCTATGTCACAAACTTTCGGGAATTCATGACGTTTCTGTCACGAAACAATTGGATGTCGTGACTTCTATTTTAAGAAAAATGAAGATGTCGTGACTTCTCTGTCACGGAAACAATTGGATGTCGTGACTTCTATGTCACGAAGAATTGTTATTTCGTGACTTCTCTATCAATAGATTTCGTGACGTTTACGTCACGTAACTTGTTTAATGAGACTAAAACGTCACGAATGAGAAATATAAAAATCCATAACAAACATAACAAACTAAATGAGAAATAAAGTAAAGTACAAATCCAAATTGGTACATCAAATAAAAATTTTAAAGAAAAGGAACAATCGAGCTCATGTTCGGGGTCGGCTATGGTGGGTCGGGATCGCGTTGCGACATGTGGCTCGATTATGTCCTACTCCACCACACTGACTGCATTTATTCCTTCTATCCTCATCCCCTTCCCATTGAGAGGGTATTCTTTTCTTTTTCGGTCTTCCGGCGGCACGAGCCGCAACATGAGGTGGATTTACTATTTTTTGCGTGACTTCCTCTGGAAAATTCCACGACTCCTCGCTGCCAATTGGATGAATTACACCTGCATAACAACTTCTCCAATATTCGGTGGTGTAGTAATTTGATATGTACTTCTCAACTGCGAAGTTTCGAAAACCGCAAGCCGCAATGTCGTGGGGACAGATAAAGTTGTCAGTTTGAAAGACACGGCAACTACATGTCTTATCTCTCAAATTTACAGCCCACTTTTGCCCCTCTCTATCAACGACTTCAAACTCGTACACCGATGATGGATGCACCTGTTTCGCACCCAATACCATTTTGTTTACGGGTTATAATAAAAAAAATATTATAAAAAAATTAAAAATTGAATGCCTATCACGTACCCCCATTCCAGTAGATTTAGCGTGGTATTCTTCAAGTTTTTTATTCGCGTCAACGCAAAGGATCGTCAACGTTCCCAACGCTTTTTCTCTACGTTCGTAAAACCATTTACTCATTCTCTCCCGGAGAAAATCAAATAGCTTGGCAATAGGGAACTCTCTCGGTTTGACATTCATTGCATTCAGCGACTCGGCATTGTTTGATGTCATTATTGAGTACCTCTTCTCCGTGTAGAAACTACGAGCCCATTTTTCGTAGCCTACGTCGTTCTGAAGATACGCTCGGACTCTTGGATCTTCCTCATCTATCATAAGCATATACTTTTCAAACTCTGCATACGTGTATGCCTTTGCTGCAGCATAGAACGTCCAATTCACCTCTTTTGGTAGACCTTTGATTTGGTTCTTCACGTTCTTCAAAAGATGAAACATGCAATAACCATGGTCTGAGTTAGTGAAAACCTTTTTCACACTGTTAATGATTCCCGCGTTCCTGTCAGACACTATGACCTGATGTGACCTCTCCCCGATTGCTTCCTTTAACCTTGTCAAGAAGTAAACCCGCGATTCAGTAGATTCTGAATCACCAGCGCCGAATGCGAGGGGGTAAACTTATTCATTCGCATCCATACCACATGCTGAAAACAGTGTGCCTTTATAGTAACTCTTCAAAAAAGTGCCGTCGATGATAACTACGGGCCGTAGATACTTCCACCCCATTTTCCAAGCACTAAACGACATGAAGAAGTATTTGAAACGGTGGGATCGAGGAGTTGTGACAAGGTCGAATGACGAACCTGGATTGTTAGTCGACCACATGTACATGAATTTAGGCAGAGATCTATACGATGCATCATCGGTGCTAAACAATGATGATAGTGCCGCCTGTCTTGACCTCCATGCTTTTTTGTAGGACATGTCCACTCCAAAAATCTTGTTGCATGTAGGACATGATGTCTTTGGGTTTGCATGGTGAACATGATGGATCGATGTACCTGTGTTTCATAGTCTCGCCTACAAATGTGGACGTAGCTTGAGGATGTTCTCCTTGTTCGAATTGTGTAGCACACGTGTGCTCAGAATCATACCTGCAAGAATGTAAGAGCAATGTTAATTTCGGGTGACCACGATAATATCAATGTAGAAATAAGTAATAAGTCACCTCCTCACTTCAAAGATCTCGGATGTAGTCTTTTTTACTCCACGAACAGACCACGCGCATGAGTCATCTCGACAAACAACATGGATATACCGTTTGTTAAAATTCTTCGTCTTGAACGTAAAATGTATGGTGATTGCTAACATGCATAAATGTTTCTTCAGAGTTGCTTTGTTGGCGTACAATTCTCCTTTGACTAGTCTCAGCGGAGAGTGAATATCTGACACATCAAGGTCAGGATGCATATTTTGGTTATCCGTGGAAGGCGTAGCGCATTGACTCGTCCTCCTCGTTCTAGAGCAAGGCGTACTAAACCGTTTTGGAGTGCCTGAGCGCGGAGGGGTCTGCCATGGTGTGCCTGAATGACTCTGATTCGGGTCGGGGATCTCGGGAGAACTAGCCTCCGACTTAGGAGACGACATGTCCGCTTGTGCTGGTTGACCGGTGTTCGGAGTTGAACCAACGCCTGAGTCCGAAACCAACGGCTCTTGCTTCAATAGCTCCATATCTACTACCAAACTAAATTTGGATCTGTCCGGTGTCTCCTTCCGAAGATGCAAGTAACATTTCAAACTTAGGTCGGAGTCAATACTTACTGGGGGTACCGACCCTTCTGTCTCATAAGAAACACGGAGGACTTGAGTTTTAGGTGAGCGATTGAGCGTGGCATACAATAGCTGCATAAACACCTCGTACGTTGCTTTTGCCGGTATTAAGATTCCCACTGCACACCCAGGGCCAGCGTCATATCGTTCATGTTTCACCCATCTACCGCTATGCTTGACGAAGATATGAATGTCTTTCATAACTGCAAATAGTGGAGATAAAGTCACATTAAATTATTTTCTCATAAAACTTTATTATATGCGCAGATATATAGTAAGCACTTGAATCCATATTATATAATATCGTTCATGTTTGTCATTGCAGACTTTAGTTTCGTGACTATGGTGTCACGAAATAATTTAATTTCGTGACAATAGTGTCACGAAATAATTTCGTTTTGTGACTATATTGTCACGAAATATGGGGTCATGCTGAAGCTTTCGTGACTATGGGTGTCACGAAATAATTTAATTTCGTGACAATAGTGTCACGAAATAATTTCGTTTTGTGACTATTGTCACGAAATATGGAGTCATGCTGAAGCTTTCGTGACTATGGGTGTCACGAAATAATTTAATTTCGTGACAGTCACGAAACTAAATTCGTTTTGTGACTATATTGTCACGAAATATTGAGTCATGCTGAATCTTTCGTGACAACGTTGGTCACAAACACTGTAACGAAATGGCTATGTATGAGGGAGCTTACCGGAATAAAGAGCGAAAAGAGTGTCAATGTGGGAGCTTGCTGCGCCGGAAAGGGCAGAGAGAGACGGCGGCGAAGGTGGGTGGCCTTGGAAGATGACGGACGGCGCGAACTAAGAGAGAGGAGGGATGGCCGTCAAGTTAGAGAGAGAGGACGGACGCCGGCTGAGATCCAGACACCCGGACGACAATGAAACACGACGCCAATGGAGGAGATGCGACAGAGACAATGGAGGAGATGAAACAAGTGCAGTTGAGAAGATGAAGCCGATAATAAATGAAAGAAAAGAAAGAATGAGAGATGAGAGTAGGGTTTACTTTTTAGGATTCTTTAAAAAAAATAGAAAATAAATAAGGGTATAATGGTAATTACATAAATAGAAATAAATGAAGAGGTACTATTGCTGACCTTTTAAAAAAAACGTCCAAAAAATCATTTAGTATTTATTTACTCCTAGTTTTGAAAAACTCCATTTTTATTAAGAAATCCACTGAAATTGCATAACACTCTAGAAACGCATAGCCAATACAATTCATGATCAACAACTCTAGTGAAAATGCACATTAAATTAATAACAGCAAACCGGATACCCCCTCCAAAACTACCGAATGATGCTTTTCATCGCAAGTCACAACTTTTCATTCAAAAAAGATAATAATAATAATTATAATAATAATAATAATAATAATAATAATAATAATAATAATAATAATAATCACACAGTCCAACATACCACGTGGCAGATCTGCCGCCACGTATGCATTTCGTCGCTTTACTGGGTTGAGACACGCGTATTGCATATGCCATCATTGAGACACTCTCATTGGACTTTACGAATTTTCCCTTTGAATTGATGTTTAAAGGTTTCCGAAGACGTTAGATTACCGGGAAAAGAAGTTGATAGTTCAACAAGCTCTTGAAATAATGATGAAAGGTGTTTGCATAATTCCCTTGCTTTCTTTGAGAATTAAAACTTCATTGTTATTCTTTTTGTTAAAAGAAAATTTAATTAGTTTGGCTAGATTTACAGCATTGACTCAACTCTCACTGGTTAATCTCCCAGTTATATATCTATGATCAATACAATTGTCTTTATTTTCCCATACATCATATCAATAAAAGAAAATATCTAAAGGCTTTCTTTATAAAAGCTGAAATGGGTTCACCGACCAGAGGTCATTCCAACATTTTTATTTATTTTTCTTAGGGTTGATATAGTGCGCCATTGAAGACCATCAAGAGTGGAGAAAACAAAAATCGGAAAAATCAGAGCAAAAAGAGAAAAGGGAGAAAAGAAAAAGAAGTCGAAGAAGAAGAAGAAGAAGAAGCGAAATGGACAGTGGTGGTGGAGAACAGAGCGAGAGGGTGATTTCAGACCCGATTAGGGCGAGAAATGTGGAATCTTCGGTTTGGGATCACAGCAAAGGAAACAAGTTGATAGCTGTATCAGCACCGAGTCTATTGCATGGGAAACGCCTCGAGCTATTGCATGCGCTCCAACTCGGAAATCTCACCAGCCACAAAATCAGCCCACGTGAGTTGATTCTTTTAGTTTCTCTGTGATTTACGTAATCGATTGATATAGCGGGAATATATATTGATGCATGTCACACTCGTGTCAAGTTCTCGTGACAAATTTGTGTTTCCGCGCGCGCGAACGCAACGAAAATCGAAAATGATTTTCATCAGCGGTCGTTGTTAAGAGAGGAGGCAGGGAGGGCCCACATGCTAGAGGGTCCCACCTGCGTATGTATATATATATATTTTTTCGTGTGCACGTGAGCGTTCGTATATCAACGCTCACGCTCGCACATAAGAAAAAGAACAAAAAAAAAAATTATCGTCAACTCACGTGAGTGACAATAGTTATGCATCACCGTTATGTTTGGTGAACGATCAAAAAAAAAAAAAAAAGGATTTAATAATCAAATAAGTTGGCAGGCAGACTAAGAGCTTTAAAGTTAGTATTTTGATAATTAGCTATGAAGTTGATCCAGTTTACATACATGTCTTGATATGTGATCATCTTATAGCTACATTGTTTGTATATGACTGAACTGAAATATTGCTACAGATCATGATCTGAACTTGGCGCCGGAAACTACTCAGCTGAACAGTATTCCCAGCTTCGCCCCAATAACACCGGGCAAGTCTGCACGATCGAATGAGAGCTCGAATGTGGACGATAATAAGGAAGCTTCTCGAGCAACACTGGAGAGTAAGAATGATTCCGAGAATGTGGGGATCGTCACGCCGGAGCCGAAGCAGAGGAGGAAACGGCTTAGGCCAAGAGTGTTCACTGAAATAAACCCAAGAGCCCCAATGGCTCCAACGACGAAGGAAAAGAGAAAATATGTTAGAAGTAAACTCATTGAGAAAACCTCTTCGGAAACTCCCATGGAACCGGACACTGTAAGAAGATCGCCCCGAAAGCGATCTTGCAGAATGGTGTTGAACTTCGAGGAAACAGAGCCGAATGGAGATCGGACGAGCGATTCGGATGTCACTGCTCAGCTCTGTCGGGGGATCGAAGAAGTGACGGTCCAAAACGCACGAGCAGAGATCGAGGGACACGAGTCGACGGGGAACTATTGCAACGCGGCAAAACCAGCAAACAGGGTTCACTACGATGATAATAGTGCAGGGGCGTATCGGTTCATCTCATGGCAGAACAACAAGAAGAAGAGAAGCGAAATAGGGTCGAATAACAACGCGGAGGAGGTATCGTTGAACTCTGCGTTTTGCGATGCACAACGATGTTCCGGCAGAGTGGAGTTTGAAAAAGAAGACACGCAAAATGATCGCATCGTTATAGATATAACGGCGTGTGAGAGACCGATGACTACAAAGAAGAGATCGAGAAACATTGCGAGAGCTCGCGATTCGTCTTCTTCTGCTGAGACCTGCATCGAAGCGTTGATCGCTCAGACGAAGCCGGCGGTGGCGAGAAAGGAGAGAAGCCCGCCACTATCTCCTCTGCTCAATGAGATTGAAGAAATCGAGAGGCGCCTCGAGCGCCTGAATATCGATGGCGAGAGAGAGAACAAGATGGTTCTCGTTCCCATCGAGAAGCCTCCTCGGCCTCGAGCTAAAGTGGAGCTCGATGAAGAGACATCCCGAGTCTGGAATCTTTTGCTTGAGAATATCAACAACGAAGGCGTTGATGGGTTAGATGACGAGAAAAGGAAATGGTGGGAGCAAGAGCGGAGCATTTTTCGGAGACGAGCCGACTCTTTTATCGCCAGAATGCACATTATTCAAGGTACTTAACACTTCTATACTATAATTATCTGTAGAGTTGCATTGAATTGAGATATAAGAAATGACATGTTCTTTACTAATAAGATATGCTCTCTCTCTAGACCTGCTTGCTGTATATTAAGACAATACGATAATCTGCAGGAGATAGACGCTTCTCTAAATGGAAAGGATCGGTCGTAGATTCAGTAGTCGGTGTCTTCCTCACTCAAAATGTGTCGGACCATCTGTCTAGGTGAGGATAGTCTCTAAATCAATAGGGTCCTAATAATATATTTTTTTACTAGTTATTTTTTGATGTCTTTTGTGGTGTTACAGCTCTGCATTTATGTCCCTAGCTGCGAGTTACCCTCTTATATCAAAGCATAAAACAGAATCGTTCGGCCCGAATACTCCGAACCATTCAGCCCGTGATATTCCGATCGTGACACATGCTCCCGAGGATAATGGAGATGATATGAGTGAAATCACCGGCCTCGAGAGGCAAGAATCTCTCGGAAGCAACGGCGTAGAATGTTGCATGGAACGAGAAGAAATTCCCTCGACCTCTCAAACTAGTGATAGTTTAGAGGCCTCAACTTCTTTGTTGAAAAATCTGCATGTTGATGAACCCGCCGAAATGAGTTCAGACGCGAAATCGACGGAGACTCTAACAGGTAGCCCTTTGGTAGACAGAGAGACAACCTTCGAATCGCAAAGCACACCGGTCACGGCTCAGGAAAATCTGTCAAATCGTTCCAAACATACCTTGAGTCACAAGGAATCTAGTTCGAACCAGAAGAGTCAGAGATTTATGAGGAAGGACAAGGACGATCGGGACTGGGATCAGTTGAGAAAACGAGCAGAGGCTGGTGGAAGAAAGCAGAGACCGGATAACACGAGGGACTCTTTGGACTGGGAAGCTGTAAGACAAGCCGATGTTGGTGAAGTTGCTGATGCGATCAAAGAACGAGGGATGCACGAGAAGCTCTCTCAGCGAATCCAGGTAAAAGAAAAAAAAAAGTATCGTATTAATTGTAATAATTCACATGGTAAAGAAAATAAAAAAGATCTGGTACGTTGGTGTAGGATTTTCTCGAGCGACTTGTAAAGGAGCATGGAAGTACTGAGCTAGAGTGGTTGAGAGATGTTCCGCCAGACAAAGCAAAGTGAGTCTCTTTCATTTTCACTAGCTGGGTGTTACTCATTCTTCTCTGTTAAAATGTGAGTTGAAACTGCAGAGAGTTCCTGCTAAGCATCAGGGGACTCGGTCTGAAAAGCGTGGAGTGCGTGCGTCTTTTGACACTTCACCATCTCGCATTCCCAGTTAAGTTCGATGCTAAAACTGTAATTCGGTGTTTGTTGCTAAGAGTCCTTTGGAAATCAGAACCAAGAAAATAAGTCAACGTTCTTTGACAGGTGGACACGAATGTGGGTCGTATAGCTGTACGGCTAGGATGGGTCCCCATTCAGCCGCTGCCAGAGTCGCTGCAGCTTCATCTTCTTGAGCTGTGAGAACTCTCCGCCTCTATACACTATCACTACTCCAAAATATGTTCATGATTTCATAGTCAAGGTTAACCAGGGTTATTCGAAATCTCTCGGTTAATTTTAACTGGAAATTTCAGTTTTAAAAAAAATAAATAAAAATGTTGTTTCCTTAACCCTTCACTTCATCATTACTTTATAGGTACCCGATGTTGGACCATATTCAGAAGTATCTCTGGCCCCGGTTGTGTAAGCTCGACCAAAAAACACTGTAATAAGAAGCAAATTTCCTTTCTAACTTGAAAAGAAAATCGTATATTGGTTTGACTCGAACATCTGAAACTTTGGTTTTGCAGGTACGAGTTGCATTACCAGTTGATTACATTCGGAAAGGTTCGGTTTTAGTATCTATTAAGACTAAATTATTTGTCACGGCTAATAACTGATATTTAATGAAGGTCTTTTGCACCAAAAGCAAGCCGAATTGCGACTCGTGTCCAATGAGGGGAGAATGCAAGCACTTTGCGAGTGCGTTTGCCAGGTTTCTTCCATCACAATAAATCAAGAATATGATTAGAATCTCTGAAATTCTTTATACAAACTGATACTGGAATACAAAGATACTCGGGTATTAGAGACCACCGTAACTCTTATCTATTTATAGGGTAAGATATTACCAATTATCCAAAAACCAACCCTTAATTAATAGCTAATTATTACAATTACCCCATCCCCTAAGATTCTATCAGAGTAATTACAAATAAATAAGTAAACCAGACATCCTATGACTAGAAGCTGCCTAACATCTTGGTATGATTTATTCTCGGAACCCAGTGCAGGGCTTGCTCTTCCGGGACCGGACGAAAAGGAATGCGCAAACGCAAACCTCAGCCGGACCCACGAGGGAGCACTGCTAGCGCTCCCCGAGCCTCGAGTCGGAGAATCAGAACGAGGCCGGCCGAGATGCTGCGAGCCGATCATCGAAGAGCCAGCGTCGCCCGAGCCAGAATTCACGATCCCGGACATCGAGGATTTCTATCCCGAAGATCCTGATGATATTCCCACGATCGAGCTCGATCTCCGTGAGTTCACTCAGAACGTAGAGAGCTTTATTCTGAAAAAACTGGAGCTCCGAGAGGGTGAGATGTCTAAAGCCTTGGTTTCTATGGACCGTGAAGCTGCGTCCATTCCCATGCCCAAGCTCAAGAGCGTGAGTCGGCTGCGAACAGAGCACCAAGTGTAAGTCTGAAGAGTAAAGACAAACTAGTCATTATGCGAAGAAGATGAGTTTGAACTGGAATCATTAGTTTCTGAAATGCGAAAATTAGTTCACTAACGCGATGAGAATATATAATGCTTGCAGGTATGAGCTTCCGGATACTCACCCTCTTCTAAAAAGGGTAAAGCTGTAACTATACTGTCATATCCTCAGAAGGGCATGTAAACACTTTCTTTTATACTTGGCTGGATTGGCTATGTTTATATCTATACAGATGCAAATGGAGAAGAGAGAACCTGATGACCCGACCCAGTATCTCTTGGCTATATGGACACCAGGCAAGAAATTATCAATGTTTTTGTAGTTCTTATTTATGATTTGTGTGTAAGAATCATAGTCTCTTGTTTGATTTATATTTAAAAGAAAGACAGCTAGAGATTAGAAAGAAAAATGTAAAAGTTATTTTTTTTTTATGAGTCTTGTACTAAGGAAGAGTCCATCAAGTTCGTCTCAGGTGAAACACCAAATTCAGTCTCACCACCAAAGAAAAGCTGTTTTTCACAAATCTCTACAAAATTGTGCAATGATGTGGAGTGTTTCTCGTGCAACAGCCCTCGGGAAGCAAATTCTCAAGAAGTCCGAGGAACAGTTTTGGTATGAACATCTTCCGGAACCTTCAACTGTGAACTATATCATGAGAATGACAAAGAAATATATAGAAATTGCTTTAATAAATTATACATGCAAAAAATGTGCTTATTATGAATTCTGAAACTGGTGATGGCTATCTCATTGGCAGATTCCGTGTCGGACAGCAATGAGAGGAAGCTTTCCTCTTAACGGAACATACTTTCAAGTCAATGAGGTGAGAAGCCAAGACAACGACATATCATCCTCTCGGCCTTACAACCATTATTTTTCTTTTGCAGGTTTTCGCAGACGAAGATTCAAGCCAAAACCCAATACCCGTCCCGAGGGAATGGATTTGGAAGCTTGAAAGGCGAACTGTGTACTTTGGCAAGTCAATACCATCCATATTTAAAGGTATGATTTACTAGGTTTATATGCTGTAAGAAGTAAAAAAAAAAATAAGTAAACAAATGAGTCTTATTACATTGTAATTCATGTCCTATAGGTATGACAACGCAAGGTATTCAACACTGCTTTTGGAAAGGTATGTCCACGTAATCTTAATTAGAACCAGTAACAAATGAGTATAAAGCGTCTAGCCTCTACTCTCCATAGCACTTAAAATTCCGTCCTAAGCAATGCTCTATTCTGCACTTGCAAGAATATACAATTTTTCACCAAAAGTGCTGCTCAAGTTTACTATTATCTTCAACGGAAATCATGTTAAAATGAATTATATGTACACCATTCCCATACACAGGCATTGTAGCTCTCAAATCCTCAAAATTTAAATGAGGCTCATCAAGACAAGTGCTGAATTTTTGTACAGTTTTCACTCTATTTTTTTTTAATAGAAAAAACGGTTTCATTCTAATTCAGTTTTGTCAATAAATATATATCACTACGGTGGAAATGTAAACAAGTGGTGGTCTAATCACAGGCTATGTGTGTGTGAGAGGATTCGACCAGAAAACACGTGCACCACGGCCTTTGATGGAAAGGCTTCATTTCTCAGCAAGCAAAGGGAAGAAAACAAAAGGCCTGGAATCCGATGAATAGAGATTGAATCTTCCATTTTCTACGAAGGCAGGAAAATAATGTGCATAGTCGTGTTGTTTTTTTTGTTGTTGTCTATAGTGACGAGTTTAGTTAGTAACTCAGATACATATCTACATTGATATAACCTAATAATTATGTTATATACCATACGTAACTGATGACTACACTAATTACTAAATACAACAAAGAAAGAAACAAACAAAAAATACAAACAAACGTACGTGGTAGGGTGGACTGAAGCAGCAAAAAAACAAAAGCAAGTGTAAAGCGAGTGTAAAACAAAAAGTCTAGTTAGTAATTTCACAGCACGTAAGTTGAAAAGTAAGTTGAAATCGTGTGTTCAATCTCACTTCGCTTTTATTTTTATTTTTTAAAAGTGAGAACAAATTAGTCTCACATTGATTGTGAACAACCACTTTTGCAATCCCAAACTCTATATATTATAATGTAATCTTTCACCTAATCTAAATTGAAGGAGCCTTTTATACACAATGGGCTTACTCGTATGAGATATTAATAGATTAAAAAAAATCTCTAACGATATTATGAGATATTCACCGCCGGTCTTCAATTTCCAACACTATTATTTCCACAAATCAGCCCATAAATTGATATTAAGTTCTCTTTAATATCAATAAACACACATTATTTCCAACACTTTATACCAAACCGTTTTACTAAATACCATGGCATATCACTCGTATATCGAAAGTATACCAGTTCCGAAGATAAAAGCTGACTTATAATGCTAGTATACAATTTTGAAATTTTTTTGAACCTTTTTTATTGTTATTTTTTATGACTTATTTGCTTAATATTTTATATAAATGTGATATGTAAATTTTCTTTCAAATGTTTAACTTTTTTTTGAATTGTAGCTCGAGTGTCCATCTCTTCGAAATATGATCATGTATCAATCAAATGTCTCCCCAGTTCATTCTCGCCATTTGAAAGTATTTTAGCTCGTCCACCTTTGAGTTTGAACATTTTGTTTGGCATGTTCGTGTTTGCTTAACTTCAGTTAGTGCAAAGTGCTACTAGTTTATAAATATAAGCAATAAAACATACTACATATGAATTTGATCAACACCGTACACACTAGCTATAGTATATAAAATAGGGAGCTAGTGTATACTAGCCAATATGAAACATGAAATTGGCAAAATAGTCAATGTTTGGTCTATTTTGTGGACTAGCCAATTAACCACATTAACCAACATAAATAGACAATAATACCATTCATTTAAAATGAAAGTTACCAAATATAAATTAGTTAACAGAAATAAATAAATTAATAAAAAAATATTACAATAAATAACTGTTTCATTAATAGATTAAAAAAAATCTCTAACGATATTATGAGATATTCACCGCCGATCTTCAACGCCAAGTCACTTGCGCAATTTTCCGCCGATCTTCATCGTCGATCTGTCTCGAACCGCCAATTCTCTGACCGGAGACACAAAGTCGCCAATTCTCCTACAAATAAAAATCGATATTAATACGAATAAACACATATTAACACAAATTAACAGACTGCAACGGCATTTTAACACTAACTCGTAAATCAACACAAATTAACACAAACCAACACTAGTTTTCAAATCAATAGAAATCAACACAAGTCAACAGATTTAACAATAAATCAATACAAACCAACACGTATCAACACAAATTAACATATTCCAAAGACATTCAACACTAATTTCAAATCAACGCATATTAACGCAAATAAACATTCATTATTGCAAATAAACCTTTAAATCATGATATTCATACTAAACATGAAAAGTCCATTTTTGTTGTCAAACAGATTCTCCAAAAAAGATAACATACTAATGATCCACAAACCAAAATTTCTGATTATTAACTATATAGTCATTATTAGTTGTTTATAATCGGGAAAAGAAAATAAAAACCCTAAATCGTTAAGGGGTAAGACCAAAATGAATTGAAAAAAGCATTATTGTTACAGAATCGCCAAAATAAATAAATTAATAAAATATCTTGCCAGAGGAAGCCTCAATGATTGTGCAGCCTATTAAAGCACTAAGAGTTTTGTGAGTCAGACAACTCTAGTGTGAAGTAAAATTATAATACAAACATCACACAATGGATCAAAAATCATAACATATAGTGATGAAGCATGATTCATTATCCTGAATTAGCAAAAGCAATTTTTAATCCTTTATGTCTCGGTTTTTCTTTAGCTAAAATGGTAAAAGGACAAGGAAAGAGAAGAGTAAGAAATTTCCATTTTATACTCCACATACTTGGAGAGAGAGAGAGAGAGAGAGAGAGAGAGAGAGAGAGAGAGAGATCAAATAAACAACATTTATTGAGAGATATTGAGATAAATCACATAAATACATATTGATTAAAGAACTTTATTTATTTTTTTAAAAACTAATATAAAACTAACCCATTTTATTCAAAAGGACACAATTGGTGAAAGAAATTCGAAATTAGTTGCCCCGTCATCGCTTTGGCTAGTTAATAAAAAAAATATTGAAACGTTGGTTAAAATGAAATTGCAACGTTTAGGGTTGGATAGTCCGTGTAATTTTTCATCAAAATATAGTATACTAAGTAAGTGTATATAAAGGCTTGTATAATAATTATTTTTGACAAATATGAATATATATATATATATATATATATATATATATACACGTATACATTTTACATAGGTATATGGATGAAGTATAATATAAAAATATATATTTTGCAATGACTAAATTTAATAAATTCCAATTTCTTTATGCTGGTAAGGGATTTTCGAACCTTCACTTTTTGTTATTCTTTGCTCTCTCAACTCCGGTAAAACATTTCGTCTTTTATTTTTGGGTGATGTAGCTAAATAGCCAATTTAAAGTTACAAATTTGCAAAATAGCCAAGGTTTGTCTTAATTTAGTGAAATAACCAAAATGTGAAGCAAGTTGGTTTAAAAAAAAATTTGAACCCAAGATTAATTTTTTTGAAAGTGATAAATTGGTTATAATAATCATCAAAAAAATTAATCCTGACTGTCAAAAAAATTTTGAAAGCGTAAATTTGGCTATTTTACTGAAAAGTTGAAACTTTGGCTATTTTGCTAATCAATAAATTTCAAATGACTATTTTGTACAATTTTTCCTTTATGTTTTGGTAGTTTCTCTTTGGTTACTCACCGCTACTTCATTTTATCTTGTTGATGGTTTGATTTAGCTGATTCGATCATCTACAATTCTTCGGTTATCATAACCGCAATTCCTATAATTCTTTCAATATTTATCTCGCCTTTGCGTTTCTAATCAGTGAGTGTGAGAAACTGATGTCACTTTCCATAGAAGATGCCAATATGTTTTGGTGATTTCTTGTCAAATATAATCACACAATCAGATGAATGTGAATCACTCTATAAACTTATCTTTCTATGTTTTATGATTTTCTCAATATCGAACAAGATCTCTTTAGAGAACGTTTATAATACAATGAAACCAGAAGTGTGTAGAATGAATATTCTTATTTATCGAGTTCCATGATAAAAATATTACCGCAACCGCACTGCACCTTCGATTTTTCTAGTATATCGTATACCGTGTGATATACTGTGGTATTTGATTAACTTTAAAGGTAACCTGTACCGCGTGACAAGCGGTTATCGCATGGGTAAACTGCATTAAAATGTTATACCGGAGGCTATTTCATAAACAAATAAATTAGTTTTTACACTACTAATATATTATATTATATATCATCAATTCCTAATATTTAATATATTACTAATACAAAATTTAGAATTGTGATGAATATACCAGATTCATTAATAAACTAAGAATAATAATTAACAGCGGTATTTATGGTAAAATTTCCATTTAACATTTTTTTTGGTATAAATTTGCAATATTTGCAGAATTTGGGCGATTTTTAGAGCATACCTATTAGCAGAATTTGGGCGATTTTTTAGAGCATACCACGAGAAATTTTCAAACGGCTTCTGTAAGTGTGCGGAAAGCAAAATATCCCCATCATGGGTGGTCTTTTAAATGGAAACTTGATAAACCAAGCTTAGTGTAGCATGTGTTTTGAAAACCAAACCATATTTTGGGTCCTTTAGAGAAACCAAGCATTTGACCATGTGAATTGTCCAAATTACCCTTAAGTTAAAATTCTTTTCAAAATCAATCCTTTATTTGTCTCCACTCCCATTCCCTTCCCAAATCACGCGTGCCTCCATTTCCCTTTTCTATTCAAAAACATTTAAAAAAAAACCCCGCTCAGGCCAAACTCCAGCCCTACTCGTCATTTCGGTCCTTCGTCGCCAGTTCAGCATCCTCGCGAACCAACAGAGCCCTCCTCGCCAGTCCAGCCCTACTCGCCATTTCGTTCCTTCCTCGCCAGTCCAGCCGAGTCGCGAACCAACCGAGCCCTCCTCGCGGCGAGAGAAGAAAAATGGGTAACTTTCGATCCCTAATTCGATGATATTTTGTAAGAGAGTTGTTTGATTTCCTGAAAAAAGGAGTTTGGGTTCGTCATGTTGGGTTCAAGAAAAAGTTCGTAATTGTTGTCTGTAATTTCGAACTTTATAGCTGTTATTTCGATTGAATTTCGAACTTTTTAACTTGAGTTCGTCATGTTGGATCCAAGATAAAGTTCGAATTTGTTGTCTTTAATTTCGAACTTTATAGCTGTTATATCGATTGAATTTCGAACTTTTTAACTTGAGTTCGTCATGTTGGGTTCAAGAAAAAGTTCGAAATTGTTGTCTGTAATTTCGAACTTTATAGCTATTATTTCGATTGAATTTCGAATTTTTTAACTTGTACAGATTTGACTTCTAATGTACACTTTTTAACTTCGTAACAAGTTCAAACGTGAATATATATTGTTTATTTGATGGTACTTGGGTGAACAAAGGTACAAGATGGGAATATACTAATGAATCGCGATTCGAACTGCGTGCACTCGCGAAAGACATATCTCGGGCGGAGCTATTAATCGCTATGTACGAAGCTTTTTGTGTCGATGAGTCGTTATACGATTTGAAACTTGAAGTTGCGTATGTTTGGGCTGGAAGACCAATGCCTCCTCTCATTTTGGCATCGGATGCTAGTGTGACGTCATTTATGTTAGAGAATTCTGGTCACTCCAAGCTGAGGATTTCCTTGTGCGTAACACCCGTGAAAAGAAACATTGTTGATGCAGCTCTCAGTACAACTCCAAGAAGGGGAGTTTCACTAACCCCAAATTCTCAGGTAGCATGCTTAGGTATTAGCGTCGAGGTGAATGATTTTCAGGCGCCATGCGATGAAGAGGGTGATGAGGAAGATAAGGATGGTGATGATGAAGAAGATGATGATGGAGATGATGAGGAAGATTTTGATGCAAGAGGATTCTATTGTGAGGATGATCCGGTTATGAATGATAATGATATTCCCATGTCAGAGCCAGTACCGGTGACGCCTCATAAGAAGTCGAAATTATGGGATGCACATGTTTCAATTCCCGATTTGGAGGAAAATGTAAGTACGCCTTCTTCCACTGGCAGTTCTTCGGACATATGTGTTGGGCAAATTTTTTATAACAAGTTTGATTTGAAAACTAAAGTTGCCATGCTTGCCATGAGAAAGAGCTTTCAGTATAGGGTCTTCGAAACAAGCAAGAGTCGGTGGGTAGTCAAGTGCAAAGCTGGTGATTGTACTTGGAAATTGAGAGGGAATAAACTACCAAACAGTGATATGTTCGAAGTGAGTGTGTATGTTTCTGCACATACTTGTTCGATTGATGCCCTTGCTAGTGGCCAACTTCAAGCTGCACCATGGATTGTAGGACATGTTATCAAGCATAAGTATAGTCTTCAATCGACATCATATACACCAAGGAACATCATAGAAGATGTACGAAAAGAGTATGAGATAAATTTGAGAGTTTCAGAGTTTATGTAAAGGATTTCAGAGTTTTCAGTAAGTTTATGTAAATGATTTCAGAGTTTTCAGTAAGTTTATGTAAAAGATTTCAGGGTTTTCAGTTATCTTTTTTTATGTATTTCAGAGTTTTTAGTTAGTTTATGTAAAGGATTTCAGAGTTTTCAGTTATCTTTTTTTTATGGATTTCAGAGTTTTCAGTTATTTTATGTAATGGATTTCAGAGTTTTCAGTAAGTTTATGTAATGGATTTCAGAGTTTTCAGTTATTTTATGTAATGGATTTCAGAGTTTTCAGTTAGTTTATGTAAATGATTTCAAAGTTTTCAGTAAGTTTATGTAAAGGATTTCAGAGTTTTCAGTAAGTTTATGTAAAGGATTTCAGAGTTTTCAATTATCTTTTTTTATGGATTTCAGAGTTTTCATTTATTTTATGTAATGGATTTCAGAGTTTTCAGTAAGTTTATGTAATGGATTTCAGAGTTTTCAGTTATTTTATGTAATGGATTTCAGAGTTTTCAGTTAGTTTATGTAAAGGATTTCAGAGTTTTCAGTAAGTTTATGTAAAGGATTTCAGAGTTTTCAGTTATCTTTTTTTTATGGATTTCAGAGTTTTCAGTTAGTTTATGTAAAAGATTTCAGAGTTTTCAGTTATCTTTTTTTATGGATTTCAGAGTTTTCAGTTATTTTATGTAATGGATTTCAGAGTTTTCAGTTAGTTTATGTAATGGAGATCAGAGTTTTGTCGGATTAACTTTTTTGTGAACCCCTTCTGTCTTGCTTGTTTCATGCTCACCCATTTGAGCATTCTCGGAATGCTATTTTCGGTCAATTTCTTGCCATACTCTACACCGAGAAACTCTATGGCCTCGTACACCCAAAATTGAACCGCATGAAGAAACCCGTGGACCACATACTTTGCGTCTTGAACCTTCTTCTGCTTCTTACCTCGATTCTCGTATAAGCTACGAAGGTGTTTTGGGTCCGTCGCTAGCAACCCCTCGAGAGTGGCAGCCCACCTAATGTGGCCCCACGGAAACGCCATAAAGTATGGGAGCTCATCAACCATACTCAACAACTCCTCCTAAATACCTTGCCAACTATCCTTCCCTCGTATCACGCCTTCCACAATCAAACAAAGTCCAAGCTTGTAGCAGTCTTCTTTGTTCGTGCATTTCAGAAAAGCTGCCTCTAACTCAGCAACAGACGGTGGCTTGTGAAGTTTTCTTTTGTCGTTGTCATCAAGGTGTTCGGGGTCAGGAAAATACGTCTTCAACAGACGGTTGCTTGAAAGGTGCTTCTTGAATTCTTCCGTTGACGGAAGCACACTAAACTTTAGTCCGGTCATCAAAGCAAACTCGTTTCTTCCGAAACGGATAGGATTCTTACCGATACCAAAGTAAATTGCATCCGGACATCTTTGCTGGATGCGTCGTTGGAGAAGTTGGTCTATAATCACACCATTAAAGTTGAACCCCGTAACGGAAGGGGAATCGATCCAACTAAATTGTGTGTCATTCAACCTAGCCTGTAATCCGAATGCTATAAATCGTGTGCTTGTTTTCTTCAAGTACCCGCTGCCTCTGAAACTTATTTGACCACTGTACTCCTTACAGATGGGAACTAACAATTCATATTTCGATGCCTACAAAAAAATGATAAGTTGTCATAAAACAGTGAGAAAAGTTCGAAATAAAGAATCAATCACTCAAAACTTACTGAAAACTCTGAAATCCTTTACATAAACTAACTGAAAACTATGAAATCCATTACAAAAAATAACTTAAAACTAACTGAAATCCATTACAAAAAATAACTGAAAACTCTGAAATCCATAAAAAAATATAACTGAAAACTCTGAAATCATTTACAAAAAATAACTGAAAACTCTGAAATCCTTTACATAAACTTACTGAAAACTCTGAAATCCTTTACATAATAAACTAACTGAAAACTCTGAAATCCATTACAAAAAGTAACTGAAAACTCTGAAATCCATTACAAAAAATAACTGAAAACTCTGAAATCCATAAAAAAATATAACTGAAAACTCTGAAATCCTTTACATAAACTTACTGAAAACTCTGAAATCCTTTACATAAACTAACTGAAAACTCTGAAATCCATTACGTTAAATAACTGAAAACTCTGAAATCAATTACATAAAATAACTGAAAACTCTGAAAATCCATTACAAAGAATAACTGAAACGTCTGAAATGAAACACATAAACTAACTGAAAACTCTGAAATCGTTTACAAAAAATAAATCCATTACATAAACAAAGCAAACTTAAATCTTCGAAATCCCTTCAAACCGCTATGAACTTCATAGCCAAAAAATCCGAAATGTGTAATCAAAACTACATCCCAAACTTTCACACCAAAAATACCCAATATTTCATATCAAAACAATCTTAATCACCAAAAATTCATCGAAAACTTCAAACCCTCAGACCCAAAATCTTCGAAACATATTCTAAACAACCCTAACAAGTCATAATCGAAGATTTTGAAATAATGTCATCTAAATAATTATGAAACCATTAACAAACCCTAAAACAATGGGACCCAAAACAAACTCACCATTTTCGTTTGGTCCGCGACTCGGCTGGACTGGCGAGGAGGGCTCGGTTGGTTCGCGAGGATGGCTCGGTTGGTTCGCGACTCGGCTGGACTGGCGAGGAAGGAGCGAAATGGCGAGTAGGGCTGGACTGGCGAGGAGGGCTCTGTTGGTTCGCGAGGATGCTGGACTGGCGACGAAGGACCGAAATGACGAGTAGGGATGGACCGAAATGAGGATGACCGACGGGGATAAGTGAAGAGAGTAGGGCTGGACTTTGGCCTGAGCGGGGTTTTTTTTTATGTTTTTTAATTGAAAAGGGAAAGGAAAGGGAGGCACGCGTGATTTGGGAAGGGAATGGGAGTGGAGACAAATAAAGGATTGATTTTGAAAAGAATTTTAACTTAAAGGTAATTTGGACAATTCACATGGTCAAATGCTTGGTTTCTCTAATCCATCCCTCCTCTTTTCTCTCATACCAAACAAGGCCTAAAGGACCCAAAATATGGTTTGGTTTTCAAAGCACATGCTACACTAAGCTTGGTTTATCAAGTTTCCCTTTTAAATCTTGATTGAGAGAACATTTATACGTAGCACATTTAGACGTTCTAACACCAAAGTTACCCCTAAATAGTAATTCTAAACTAGTCTAGATCAAGTCGATTTCAGATTTTTGCTCCAATCAAAACTCACATCCCGCTAGAGCTCTGTAGTCGTTCTGATCTGAACATGCTAATTGAGTTGCATTTTTTTTTTTACCCTTTAAAATTTCATTTAATTTTTAAAAGAGAAGCTGTTCATAGAATATTTTAAAAATCTGAGGTAACGGGGGATTACAATCTTCAAATGGGATATTCGTAAAATTTCCCCAATATTTTTCAATCCATTCAAGAAAGTAGTTCTGCTTAATTTTCCAAGTTTTAAATAAAGGGAGTACAGAGCTCAAATTAAATAGTAATAATGCTCTAGAAATTAGTTGAACAAAATCTGAATTGTTGAATGAAAGGACATGCAACAGATAATTGAAAAAAAGAAACCAGGTATATTTGATGATTTAAAAAACACAACACTACTTCCTCTTATCTCAGGGATAAAATGACAAACATCGAGTTCGATAACCGAGTACATCAAATCCGAGCAATTTCGCTTCCTGCAGCTGGTACGCTAACGGGTTTCAAGTCCTCCGCTTTCTCGTGCTCTTTGTTAAGCATCTGAAATGTTTAAAGCAAATTGTCATTGGCACGATAATGAGGCACAAGTACAACCGATAGCTTAAAAACATCAAATTGACCAACTAATGAAGAGGTTCTTAAAGACCACAAGACCAAGACAACCAATTCACAAAGCAAATTGCAGACACTTATCAGAAAAGAAAATGACCTTGTTGTTGATCAAGTTGTGTAGTGCAATGACACTTCGGATCAGAGAAGACAGATAGATGACCAACATCATATCATTTGTTTTCACTGTAACAAAGTATAGAAAGTGAAACAGGTCAGATACTTCAAATAAAACCCAGAACTCGGTTGGATAATGATTTTGCTTCACTGACCCGCGAAAGCTTTAATCAGCTCTGAAATGTTGAGATTTGGTAGTAAATTGAATACATTCTGCAAGTATTCAATTATAAACAAAGAATAAGGGTAAGATTTCATATACTAGAAACAAATAATAAAACACAATGAAGAACGGTAAAAGCAAAATATAGCAAATTCAAGTATGATGGATGGAACAAAACCTGTAGATGATATAGGATTTCATGGTTTAATGGGAGTTTCTGCTCAATGACAAGGTCGAGATAGCTCCGGATCTCCCACAGTCGTGAATCCAAACCTTTCAAGGCTGTAAGTTTCCCAGTCACCTGCACAAGAAAAAAGAAAGGAAAAAAAAACGTTCAGGAAGTCTTAAAAGTAATCTCTCAATCAAATTAGGAATGCTATAATAGTTAGAGATTTGCGGTTTTCTTGGGAGTTACAACCAAACAGTAAGAGTAGAACCCAATGTGAAAATATGTCATTCAAGGGAGACAAAGAGCAAACCTCTGTTGCAAGTGTGCTAACAGTTGTGTCCTTCACATCTCTAAGCAAGTGTTCCACTCCTGTTGAGGTTTAGAAAGTTAAAGTGTGAAATCCACAAGAAAGAAAAGAAAAAAAAAAAAAAAAAAAAAAAAAAAAAAAAAAAAGTCGACATAATTGGAATATATTTAACAGAACAAGCAAAAAAGCAACTAATAACCCCATTGTTAATCGATTAGAGGATACCACAGAACTAATTTGAGGAAAAACATATGGCTATATATTGGAGGGACCCTCTATGTTCTTGGAATGAATTCAAAGACTTCTCTTTGTCTGATTAATATAGTCGAGGACTGGTCTAGTCCCAACTAGTTATGTAATTTATGTTTCCCTTCTCGTCCAAAACTCTTTTATTTAATATAATTTAGTTTCTTCTTAATTAATATTGGAGACTCAATTTTGCATCTCATGGGATTACCGATTTCCTCGACTTCATGGGCGGCAATTTCTGAAGGTACATGGACAAACACCTTCTGGCTTTTCTCGGTAGCATTCTGTAGAGTTGAAACCATAGTAAAATGTTAGCTTACATGATTATTGGTTACTAACAATGTTCATACTACAGAAAACAATGAAGTTATAGTTGTGAGCAATTAAACGGGTTATTTGTATTAAATCTAATACCTCTTTGACCTCTTCAACAGCACAGTATGCTTTTGTGGGTATTCCCAACTCCTTAGGCTGGACATCGATTATGACCAGAACCGGATTCGGAACATAGCTGTAGATTTAACCACAGAGATGGGAATTAGTAACACCCATGGAAAGATCATAGTGCATGAAGCGTAGTAAAATGGAAACTTCTTACTCGTGGAATAAACCATGAATATCGAGATCATTTTCCCTCAGTTTTGGACCAGTGCTATACCACCCAACAACGTGTTCCTTGGCTGCCGATAAAAAGAGAAGTAAATCCATGAACCGCAGAAACTCAGAAAAAAAACACTGTCCACACCAAGTCAAGTTATGAAGCCGTACCATTGATCCTCTTGAACATTGAGAACATTGCCTCGTGGTAGTTGTGATCAAGAAACCATATGCTGGGGTCCGTTTCTTCTTCTTCAAATGGAACTGTTAGATCCGAAAATTAGTTCAAACAAAAGGACACTTAATGTGAACCATACTCTGCATATACTTATAAATGAATGTATGGATGTAATGTAAGAAGTCTGGAATCAATGTAAACACAGAGTTAATCAACTCCAAGATAGATATTTGGGAACATTAATTGCTGTAGAACAATGGGTAGAAAACCGTCAACAAAAAAAAAAAAAAAAAAACCTAGTTTTTTACACCAGAATCCTAACAGTCCAAGAAGTGGGGGTTTTCTGATAGAACCCAACTTAACACCTAAACAATACATAACTAGGTTCAAATGACAGTGATGTAAAACTATTCTACTAATTTAAAGCCTGGAATATTGAAACAAGCATTTTAAGGGTCAGCATTGGATGTCTACGAAGCAAATTCAAATCGGCAAAATAACAATCTCAGAACAAAATTAATTGGCAACCACAAGGACGTGTTTGCCTATGAAATTCGCTCCCGTCCTTTTCGGTACCAAAATATAACAAAGTCCTAGAAAATGGACTTCCGATAGGAAACAGAGAATGGGTAAAATCCATTTTCGCATCATAATCAGAGAATAGTCTTCTGAGCTGAATATCTTAGGAAGATATAAATCGCCGGAAGTACCAAGTCGAAACCCTAAAAAGTTTTCAAGCGATATTCAAAGAAGAAGAAGAATAAACGGATCGAGCGACGAACCGGCATAACTATTGGTGACATCGACAGTTCCTTTGAAAGAGCTTCCGAGCAAAACGCCGAGGACTCGCTTGCGAGAGTCTTTAGCGACGCGATTGTAGTTGTCGACGATGCTGAGAAGAACCAGAGGATGTACTATCACCTTCTCTATCGGCCTCGCCGATATCTGCTGTGTCTTAATCACATCCATTCTCAAAATCGTCTTCTCTCTTTCGCTCCCAGATTTGATTTCGACGACGGACTGGTGTAGAGAAGTATAGAAGTGCTGAACAAGAAAGCTGCTCCTTTTTCTCCCCTAAATGTATTATATATAAATTTACATAATATGAAGAATAAAATATTGCAAAATGTCACTGATTTTACTTCAGGTAAAGTTTTATGTTTAGGTCGGAAAAATTTTACGGAAACTTTTTTTTTTCTTTATGAAAGGAACATTTTAGGGAAACTTGATAATACATTGTTGGGACATAAAACTAAATACCTATCAAACATAGAGGAAATGGCGGCATAAGTGCCCAAAATTTTCGGGTTTTTACACTTATGTACCCAAACTTTTTTTTTCGCGGCATAAGTATCCAATGTCGCTTCTCCGTCACGCTTTTAGTGTTTTGGACGTTAAATGTTGTTTTGGACGTTAAATATAAACGGCGAGCCACGTGTCTTCATCCTACAATGTCTGAGTTAATATATGAGAGTAAATTATAACAAATTGAAAAATAAAAAAAATCAGCTCTCTTTCTTGCGGTGGCGTTGCTGTGATAGGTCGGCTGCGGAGGAGGCGGGGTTTTGTAAGATGGTTCTGGAGAGTACTGCATTGGTGGCGGAGGCGGGCTGTGATTGGTCGGCTCAGGAGAGTATTGCTTAGGTGGTGGGCTGTGATAGGTCGGTTCGGGAGAGTAGTGGTTACGTGGTGGGCTTCTATGATTGTAGCTTGGTGAGGAAGCCGAACTCTTGGGCGGCGGTGGACTTCTGCGGTTGTAATGCGGCGAAGAAGCGGAACTTCTCGGCGGCGGCGGAGCAAGATGAGTCGACAGAGACACCTTCTTAGTCGGCGGCGGAGGAGATCTCCACCGATTCGACGGAGACCACTTCGACGTCGGCGGAGACGGAGACGGAGACTCTCCGCCGCCGCAGCCGAGCTTCGAGCAGTCGACAGGACGAGAATCCTCCAAAGAGCACTCTCGATCGGACCTCCGATCCTTCCTCCCGGCGACGCAGTTCATCTTCCCCTTCTCCAAGCACGACGGCGCTTCGCCGGTGAAGTAGTTGAACGAGTAAGTGAAGTTCAGAAGCGAAGGGATAAAGCAGATTGCGCTCGGAACCTTCCCGGTGAGCTTGTTGTGAGCGACGTTGAGCTGCTCAACGCTCTTCATGTTTCCGATCTCTTCCGGAAGGTTCCCCTGGAGGCCGTTGAAGCTGACGTCGAATACGGTGGCGAGTTTCAGTTTCCCGATCTCGGCGGGAATGCACGCCGTGAGGTTGTCGTTCATCAGGATGATCTCGTTCAGAGCTGATTTTTTTTATTTTTCAATTTGTTATAATTTACTCTCATATATTAACTCAGACATTGTAGGATGAAGACACGTGGTTCTCCGTTTACATTTAACGTCCAAAACAACATTTAACGTCCAAAACACTAAAAGCGTGACGGAGAAGCGACATTGGATACTTATGCCGCGAGAAAAAAAGTTTGGGTACATAAGTGTAAAAACCCGAAAACTTTGGGCACTTATGCCGCCATTTCCTCATCAAACATATTAGGAAAATTAAAGTTTTTGGTCTATGAAACATCTAAAATACTCTTTAATAACGATTTCCTTTCATTCCATTTCTTTGTCCAAAACCACTCTCCACGCTAAACACATCCACGCAAATTTATCCCGACACCAAACACAAAACCCACGATGCCGTCGCCCTCGTTCTCCACGCGCAGCCCACAAAAACTATTTAATATTTTCGTACTCTTTATTTCGAAAATTATTTAATATTTCATAATTTTCTTTGTTAAATTGAAATTCACCATGTTTTTCATTTTATTTCAGAAATTATTGTCTAATTCAGAATTTTCCTTAATTCGGATTTCAGTAGTTAAATTGTTCTCCATATTTCAGATTTTGTGACTTGTTTCATAATTCATGAGTGAATTTGTGCCTTAATTCGGAAATTTGGACTTTTGGAATTTAACTCATCCAATTGTTTTCTAATGCAGCCGTACGAGTTGATGGTTCTGTAGTCGGCGGATTACGACGGTCAAGTGCGTACAGTGACACATTCATTTATTCGAAGTGAAGGAAAAGTGAAAAAATCACAAGATTTTAATGAGAGTGAGTGGAACTTAATTTGCGAGCTTAATTAAGCTACATATGTACAATTTCACATGTCTTGTTGATGAGCTTTTGCAGCAACAAATTAAGCATCGTAGTAGGGATGCAATATATTTCGGTGTAGGGGAAAACCTATCCGGTCTGAAAGAGAAGAGTTCGGGTTGGTAACGAGGTTAAGGTCTGGCCCGCTTCCACTAATAGTTGGATTCAAGGGGCATCACTAGCAGAGTTTGAGATAGCTCTCGAGAATAGCACGGATATTGACGACACCTTCAAGATTCGGCTGTGTCTACTTGTAGAATGCGCTCTAAGCGGCAAGGATTTGGGGCAACACATTTAGATGGAGTTATTGAGCCTTGCCGATGACACCGCCTACTTTATGAGCTTTCCTTTGGGATGCTAGAGATTCAAGGCAACTTCGTAGCTTACATGAGAAGAAGAATGATTGGTCGTCGGGGAAGAAGAAACATGCAAAGTACACAACACATGGATTTTTCCCTTCATAAGAAATAGATCTAAGAGTGGTTATTCTCGCTATCTACAACTACAAATGCAAGTGAAAACAATTGGTCGTTTGCATCCAATGCAATTATACCAAAAAATCTCTGTTGCACTTCATCTTCAAAAAGTATCGTCGATGCAAAGAATAAGTCTACATGTGTGAGCCCACGTAAAATAGCTCTAAGGTAACATAAACAATATTGAAATCGATCATCAACATCAAGAACAACATTAGTAACCGAACCTGAATTTTTCTGTTCCAATGAGTAGAAGTAAGTAGGTAACATATTATATGACTCATCGAGTGTTCCCCTTACGTAACCAACAACCCTTCTTGCATCTCCAAGCTTTCTCTTAAGTCAATTCGATCCCATAGTCGTTCATGAAATCTTTTTGTATGTTCTATGCCAAATAGGAAGTCTCGTATAAAGACTAAACTTGTGCTTGATAACGTGGCAACACAATCCAAGGTGCAGCTTGTTGTTGACCACTTTCAATGACATCGAGAACAATTGTGTTCAGTAATGTACACAGGTACTTGAAACATATCACTATTTTCCAAGTCTTTCTACTTAGTTTATAAGTATGCTCACCAGCCTTACTTTTGATGAAGCAACGACTCTTGGTTGTTTCCCACAAGTTATAGTGGAATTTTTTTTTCTCATTGCAACGACTCTTAAAGTATCTGAGCAGCGCAACATTGAGAAGAAATGATGATGATAATGACGACCCTGATGTTTTATTATGCATTGGTCTCGAAAACGCGGATCAAAGAAACACATAATCGGCGTTCAAGAGTGGATGAGAGAGAAAAACGTGGTTCAAAATAAGAAAATGAGAGAGAGAGAGAGAGAGATAAATAAATTAATAGAGGGCTTTAGTTACCCAACTCGTAAACTTTATTTTTAGATTGGGGAGAAGACTACCTTTCGCCGGTGATCGGAAAATGTACCAATGGTGGACTCCGGCGAAATTCTATAGCAGTAAACATGACCTTTCATCTAACACATTGGATCTATTTTTGAAGCTCTCGTCGCTACAAATCTGTATGATTTGGAATCACTCAATTTCGAGTTCATATGAGGAAGATACAGATTTTTGTAGTTTTGATGAGGAAAAAAAAACAAAAAATTATGAGAGAGAGAGCGAGAGTGACGAACTGTAGCAAAGAAAAACGGAAAAATAAATGCGAGAGAGAGTGTGAGTTAGTGAGTGAGTCATTCAATGTTAAAAAAAATTACTGCTTTAAATGAAGGAGCATTATGGCTTTAAAAAAAGTACTAAGTTATTGAAATGACTTACTCAAGTGTCACCTCATCTGTTTTGTTATTTTTTAATAAGTTTCGAAACATTAGCTATATGCAGAACGTGATGTTTGAAATGACTTAGTAAGTTACAAATTTCATTTTTTTCATGTCTCACACTCACGTGGTATCAAGCGCGTGAAGGCTTTCTTCAGCGTTTATCCAGCGTGTTGGACAAATGTGGAAGGCTGGGCCTAACGGAAAGCTCCAGCCCAAACGCTGGTAACGTGAAGAGAAGAAAAGCTCCAGCCGTGGCCCATGCTGCAATCGGAGGTCAAAGGCGGGTCAACCCGCCTCCCTGTGGGCTGGACATGGGGATTTTCTGGGCTGGGCTCAGATTATTATTTGGGCCTAGGCACACAATAAAAAAATTTAGGAATTGATATTATTTCCTAATGGGCCAATTGGATTAGGCCTTATTTCTCTTATAAAACTTATGGAATAATATTTTTGGGCTTTAAAATTATAAAGGACATTTACATGTGCAGTATATTTTTAAAAATTATTTTTAATTTATTTCTCAAAAGCTCAACAATATTATATTTGTTTAATAGGTCAATTCGATTGGGTCTATTTAATAAGGATCAATTAGATTGAATCATATGCTTATGACAATTGGATTGGACAAATTTAAATTTATTTTTCTCCCTAGAAAATATCATATAACCAATATTCATAACTTGTTTGTATGAATGACTATTTATTTGCTCCTTAAGGTTTATTATGTAAACTTAGAAAATGGTTTCTAATGTTTATTGCTTTATCGAAAGTACTCCATTTAAATTATCTAATAATTGATTAGTATAGATTTTAATGAATGACTAGAACGGACCAATAAACTTTGTCAACAAGCTGATAAAAGGCTAAACGGCCAGCTAGTCTCCATTAAATAAGGAAATAAAATATTGTCCTTACTATTTTTAAATATCTAGATTCTTTAAATATAGGAGAAACAAATAAGGAAATTAATATCCTAAATTATGATGTGATAGATGAGAGAAAAAAATAAGATATGTAGTTAAGATCCAATGGTTCATGTTTAACTACAATATAGGAAAGAATACAGGTGAATTAAATATCTCTATGATCTTCCTAGAATATCTCATTTCTACCACTATAAATAGGAGTCTAAGAGAAAGCAAAAATGACACAATTGCTTAAGCAAGAATTTTGACCAACTCACCTAGGTGTTGGATGAAAATTCTCTCTCTCCCTCTCCCTTGGAATTCTGTGATTCCATTCCCATAAACACGGTACGATCTGAAGTCATAAATCAGAGTCGTAGTGAGATTTAGAGTGTGCCTACTCTTTCTTCTTATTCATCTCGGAGATTACGTTTCGGAATACTACAATGTCATCTTCTGAGTGCCATACGATGAGAGTACGAAAGCCATTCCCGGAAATCTGATCGTGGAAGATAAAGCTTGAAGAAGGAGTTGGAGGAACTCGGAACGAAAGCTTGAAGAACGCATTGAAGATTATGTAGCTAAGGAGAAACCCGTAAGTTTTTCCTAATGACTCTTCTATTTTAAATCGGTTGCTTGATATTGCTCTCATGCTTATATTAATTCAAGTAAATCTTGATCTTGTTACATATAATCAATATTAATTAGCTCTTGTTAGTGTAATTAATTTTCCGCATGGTTATATGGGTGCATAATCACCAACAGGGACCCCCTTAAAAAATACTTGCGCACATATAAGGGTAAAAAAAATGCTACGACAAGAAGATTAAGTATAAAAATCCACCACAATTTTACGCGTGACTCCCATTTATTCCGCTTTGTAATCAAGCCACTTAGCTGATCGTTTCCTGTATTGTTATTTTGATCAAGCATAAAATCATTCTTTATTCTATTTCCTTTCATTTATATATTATATAACTTATATCGCATATTAAACATGTTTATTCGAGAACACAAGATCGAGCCTTATTTATAAGAAATTGAGTCACATTAAACAAATCTGAATCAACATCTCAATCTGAAATCGTGATTGTGTATATAAAATGCTTTTCATTATCCACGAGCGCTTGAAGTTCTTGTGAGAGTCATATTATGTAGAGCTTTCGTTACCATATCTATGTTGAAACCAACCTCCATGTTGAACGCGTTTTTGCAACTTTGGTAGACCTACAAGATCTT
The DNA here is from genome assembly GCF_054948205.1 of Urtica dioica subsp. dioica. NCBI lineage: Eukaryota > Viridiplantae > Streptophyta > Magnoliopsida > Rosales > Urticaceae > Urtica > Urtica dioica. Next base: position 5,953,998 of record NC_142758.1, on the reverse strand, counting down.
CTAGAAAGACTTTGAAGAGATTCTATTCCCTTGGAATAGCAGTTGCAAGTGGTCGTAGCCTAGTTACCTTGGTAACGTCCATTATGCAGCATCTTTTGTTTCTTGTCTCATTCATCGATTCTTAGAGTCTATCCAACAAAGATCTGGTTAGGGTGATGTCCTATATTGCCCCTATTTACCTAGTACAGGGTAACAACACTTGATGGTATAGAAACTATATTGCACAAGCTTGATCAACCAATACTTTTGAAGGGAAAATTAGCGAGCTTATCAACTCGATCACACGTAACTTCCACTGCCTGGCCTTCACAAAGTTCCACTCGGATGCACCTTCATCTTCCATGGGGATAATTTCCTCGACAAAGATTGGTGAATTTCATCACCAAACACCAACATCTTGGCTTTCCAATATTGGCACCACAATCAAACTTAGAGAAACAAAAGTTGGGCTACCTCTATCAACTATACACATAGTGGTGCTGAAGTGATTGCTTATTGGTTAGTTCTAAGAAAAACACTTAGTGTATCATTCTACACAAAGACATCTCTTCTAGAGGAGTCTTATACCCAATCTTTGAGATCCCCTTCACATCAGGCTGATTTCCGAAGTGCACTAGCATGACTTTGCCTATTCATCTCATCATCTACCTCACCAGGTGAAGAAGTGAGTGAGCATTCAAACATCAAAACTTCTGACTAGCATATCCGAGATCTTAAACATTACGCCAACGATTTTATCCTTCTTCACCACTCTAAAAAAAATGTGGTGACACTAAGGCAATTTAAAAAGCAAAATTTCATCACTCCATTCACACAAGACACATGTAAGCCTTTTATGCCAATAGAGTTCATGACTCTAGCAAGGCTAACATCGTATATACCATAGGAAATAGTTATTCCTATCAAAGAGAACATACCTTCACATGTATATGAAGTTTTAAAGTGCCATACACAGTGACACTGCAAACATGCAGGTACACATGACACTCATAACTATATATCTCTATAAATCCCAAGAAAATAAGCTAGTCCACTCCAGAGATATGTAGTAGAATGGGTGATCTTACTCTTTCTAAACTCATAGAGTGATTGCTCACGTAGATCCACTGAGGCTCCTTCCTGGGACTCTCGCAGAGGTCTTCCTATTTCTTATGATCCACGTCTACCATATCTCTGTTCCCAACTAACATCTAACATTTCCGACTTATAACGGAACCAGGGTACCTGACACTTTCTATACATACGCTTTTTGTACTCCGTTGCTAGTATTGGAGACCGCTGAATGATGTGCATCTTCGTAAAAGCTGGGGTGTTAAAAATATGCACGCATGCTTGGGGTACCCAACTCATCAAAAAGCTCAACATCTTGTTTCAGTATAAATTTTCCATTGATTAGGGCAAAGGTCAATTAAAGGCATAACAACCACTAAGGTAGCTCAAAGAACTTAACACTGCTTCCTCGCGGTGCCCCTTTCCAAGGGACTTGAGCCCGGTCCGCCGTTGAGGACGCTTCTTCAGACTACAATTCAAACACCGAAGGCGATCGATTCTCAACCTGGGTTGTTCCCGGTTCGCTCGCCGTTACTAAGGGAATCCTTGTAAGTTTCTTTTCCTCCGATTATTGATATGATTAAATTCAGCGGGTAGCCCCACCTGACCTGGGGTCGCGTTGTAAGCTTCGCTCTTCACAAAGCGAGGCGTCGGGTTTACTAGTGACAGATTCATATAGGGAAGCTATATTGGAATTCAGAAAGGGTTCGATACTCAAGATGTTTAAGGAACCTATACCGGACCACATATCTCAAAGTCTACAGAAACGACTCAACCTAGACTCTGATACAAAAAATTATGTCACTACCCGCGAACCGCGAGTGGTAACTCAGAAGATAAGGTAATTTGAGTCAAATAGCTACGAAATATATAAATATAGAACCTACAAATGGGGGGGGGGGGTTCTTTTTTCTTTCACAAACATGTTTGAATCGAGGTTAATAAGTATAGGTATACTTACTAAATCAAAACACAATATTCCTCGTTTTGAAAACACTCTCATTTTGCCACAGGTCGAACGACACGTGTCCGGACTAACTTTTTATCGTCTTTACTGGCTAGAGCTTTTCCTTAATCTACATTACCAAGGGTCATAATCTATTAATAAAAAAGACTCAGGATGTGAAAATCTATATTGCATTGAAAGCATCTAAATGTCGTGTGACATGCAAATAACACATAAGGAATACGAGATTAACTATCGCATGAAAACTAATTCATATATGTGAAATAAATAAATAACTCAAATATCAAAACGATACGCATATAGTTTGTGTATGATGCACACCTAATAAGAACTTGTCGCCTTGACTCAAGACCATGCATTAACGCTAAACTATTAACGATCTTAGATCGTGCATTATTTTAATCGCCAAGCAATCCCAAATCGTGCATGAACTCAACACCCTGAATGACCTTCATGACGAAATAGAAGCCAACCTTAAGACACGAGCAGTTATTCTTTCGACGACTTAAAGTTTTATTCTGGGATCCACTGATGGTTACGACATTTATATAATACTAGCACCTGACTAGGGTTGATCTTGCCACCCGATGGCCCCACTCTCAACAATTCGTTCCAAAGAACCCGCGGTACCATCAAATATCTCCTTACTTGTTTTTTGGTGTTAACTAGTATCCTAGAATACCGTGTTGGAATTGATCTAGGGTTTGCAAAAAAGTTTAACGCTTAGGGTAAGCGGCGGAATTTTAAAAATTTTCTTTTGACTACTAAAACAATTTTACTAACCTAGACAAAAAGCAAGTACACGTAAATAAAAACTATTATGAGCATTATAAATTTTCTAACCTTTTTAGAAGCTTGAACGTTGAGAAGCTTTTGGTAGGTTGCAACGTTCGTCTCCCCTCGCAGCACGTCTCTCTTCTTTCCTCGGCAACACGAGCAACCACGACAGTTTCTATCACAAGAATCACTCAAGAGAAAAGGAATTAGTGAGTGGGCACTTTTAAACACGACGACTCGAGAACAAGTCTCAAAGTCGAAGAGCTAAAACACTAGGTCAAATGTGGACCTAGGTGCCAAAACAAAAACGAAAAGAACTTAGAGAGAGAGAGAGAGGATGGGCGGCCAAGCTAGAGAGAGAAGCTCTCAATCTCTAAAACTTGGGATGAATGAAATCAGAAGAATAAGGCTCCTATTTATAGGAGAGGCTTTACCTTCAATAAGGTAGTTTCCTCTTCTATAGAATATCACATATTCATGAGCAAAATTGTCTTATTTCCCTTTCTCATTTGGGCGGCCAAGGGGGATTCTAGAAGGCTTGGATTTGTTTCCTCTTTTGCTCCCTTGCCTTGCTTGGCCGATTAACCCCCCTTCTTCATAGAGGAAATTTGTTTCCTTTTTTTCGTTTGGCAAGTATCTTCATACATTAATGCACAAAATAAACTCTCTTTCTCATAAGGGCTGCACGAAATTTAGTCTCCCATTCCCTTGGGTTGGACGGCCAAAAGGCTTCTAGAAAACCTTTCTAGATTTTTCTTTACTTGTTCATGACAACATAAGAAAAGCCCATTAAGAATTTTCAAGTAAAATTCTATGAAATGAAATTAATTCACAAGGCCCAATGAACACATCATGGCCGAGTGATTTAAGTCATCATATGACCATGTCAAAAAATGTATTGACATTCATTTCATGCCATGTCCAAAAAGACAAAATTACCCTTTTGACAATTTTCGTAAAACTTGTCTCGTTCTTGTTTTGACTTAGCTTCTAGTTTAACTATTCCTACTCGATGTGATTTGTGACAGTGACCTCATGGATCCGAATGAACAAAGCTTGAGCTAAATACTTGGACTCAAAAGTTCACAAACCTTTTCCAAGTTTAGCTTAATGCCAACTGACTCCACTATAGAGTTGACACTGAAAATCTCTCGGTTCAAATGAATTTATTTTCTACTCAAGAATTCAACCTAATTGTAATGAGTAGATCCACTGAATATTATCTATGTTTACCCTTCATGAATATCATCAGCTAGTCGGGATTTACAAAATTACCATTTTACCGTTCTAGCTGTTATTTCCTTAACTCCTTTGTCGCTTGTGAATAAGTTAGAAACAATGTATTGACGAGGAGCTAACAAGTCACATTGTTTTATCCAAAAGAGTCAAGACTCAATTTGGACACTGGCCAGTTCATTCATTCACATTCAAAGGAACAAAGCATGAGGTGGTGTACATTGCATTTCAGCAATCTTGTACATGAATTCCATATCTATGAGAACTTCACAAAGTTACTCATGTCATCTTCACAACTTAGTACTTCACCAATAGGTCTTGTTCAGAATCACATAGTGAGTCCAAACTCTGACTTTCTCAAATGAGAATACGTAAGCTGTGAAATGGCATGTCTCATTTCAGGATTAAGGTAAGCACGATGCAATTTATACGTAGTGACTTCGAGACATAAGAGGTTAAATGGTTTATTCTTATTTTGTCTCTAGAAGTGCACTGGTCAATTCAGTACCTTCGGAAGATACCTAGAAGAACTATAGAGTCTCCAACTCTCAATGTCCCATAACCAGACATCATAGATTCTCCTAACAATCGTACTGAGGTCAATAGTCATTTGACCCTTAGATTGCGAATACATCGTTTTAAGCAAACTACGAAGAGTTTTTTCATGCAAATCTACATTTGTCTCTTCGTAAGTTGTTAAGTTTGTTTATGGACTAAATACTAATGTTTTATCATAAAGCTTCAAACAGACAAGGAAGAATGAAAGAACGTTTCAAATTTTTATTAATGAATTAGCAATTACAAGCAAGAGTCTTCGTGAGATTTTATTACATCAAATGTACAAAATAAAGACTACAACTCTTCTTGTGGGCACCATTGATAACAAACTCCCACTTGACTCAAAGAAGATGTGTGTAGTCCTTCATGCCTAATGCCTCTCGATGTTGGTCGAAGACCTTGTTCGCTAGGACCTTGGTGAATGGATCTGCCAGGTTGTCCACCGTTGAGATCTTCTTCACTTCCACGTCTCCGCGCTGCACGATCTCTCGAATCAAATGGTATTTACTCTCAGTATGTTTAGAGCGCTTATGGCTTCGAGGTTTCTTTGAGTTAGCGACAACCCAACTATTATCACAATAAAGGGTCATGGGCTCTTTGACATTTGGAACAACTTCCAAATGCTTAAGGAATCTTCTAAGCCATACAACCTCTTTGGATGTTTCACAAGCAGCCACATATTCTGCTTCCATTGTGGAGTCAGCAATGCAAGATTGCTTAATACTTCTCCACACAACAGCTCCACCATTAAGGATGAACACAGATCCCGAAGTAGATTTCCTTGAATCCTTATCCGCTTGAAAATCGGAGTCGGTATATCCTTAGATAGTGAAAATCCATGCCTAAAGGGTGTTTGGCCCTTCTTGGAGTCTTTCATTGAGAAGCAATCCATCAGCTTATCAATATAAGATGCTCGAGAGAGCGACAAAGTCCGGTTCTTCCTATCTCGAAAGACTTGGGTCCCCAGAATGTACGCGGCTTCTCCTAGATCTTTCATATCGAATTGCTTTGCCAGCCAGACCTTAACCTCAGATAACTTACCCACATGATTACCTATGAGTAATATATCATCGACATATAGTACCAAAAACACAACTTTACCTTCGTGCATTGACTTGTAAACGCACGGCTCATCTATTGACTGCTCAAAGCCGAAGCCTTTTACAGTTTCATCGAATCTAATATTCCATGACCTAGATGCTTGCTTTAATCCATAAATGGACTTAAGCAACTCACAAACCTTGGTCTCTTGACCTTCTTCCACGAAACCGTCTGGTTGAGCCATATAAATGCGCTCGTCAAGATTGCCATTCAGGAAGGCTGTCTTGACATCCATTTGCCAGATCTCATAGTCCAGAGCTGCAGCTATGGATAGAAGTATGCGGATGGATTTAAGCATCACGACTAGAGAAACGGTTTCTTCATAGTCAATCCCTTCTTTTTGGGTATAACCCTTAGCCACGAGTCGTGCTTTGAACGTCTCGACGTTCCCATCCGGACCCATTTTCTTCTTGTATATCCACTTACACCCTACGGGTTTAATCCCTTCAGGAAGGTCTACAAGTTTCCAGACTTTGTTGACATACATCGAGTGCATTTCAACTTTCATGGCGTCAAGCCAAAGGTTTGATTCATAACAAGCCATTGCTTGGCTAGAGGAAACAGGATCATCCATGTCGGAGACGGCTACGAGAGTGTCTCCATAGGACATGTACCTGTCAGGATTTTGAGTAGCCCTCCCACTATGTCGAAGTACTACTTGACGAGATTCTGAAGAGTTAGGTTGTGTTTCAGTTGGGGTGAGAACAGTTCTTACAGATGAGGTAGAAGCTTCCTCACCCAACTTTTCTTCAAGCATAATTTTGCTTCTAGGTTTTGCATCCTTCATATTGTCCTCCTCAAGGAAACGAGCGTTCGTGTAAACGAAAGTCTTATCATCCTCGGGACTATAGAATGTGAAACCTTTGGTTTCCTTTGGATATCCAATGAACAGACACAATTCTGACCTACTAGCCAACTGCTAGTCTTTTGTCTCAGCACGTGTACGGGGCAACCCCAAATTTTGATGCGGCCAAGATTTACTTTACGACCAGTCCATCATTCATAAGGAGTATCAGGAACCGTTTTGGACAGAACTTGGTTCAGAATGTAAGCGGCTGTTTCGAGGGCATATCCCCAAAAGGAAAGAGGGAGTGATGAGTAACTCATCATTGATCTAACCATCTCCATAAGAGTTTGATTTCTTCTCTCTGACACTCCGCTTTGTTGAGGTGTGCCAGGTGCGGTAAGCTGAGAAGCGATACCTTCTTCTTTAAGAAAGTCATCGAACTCTCCAGACATATACTCACCACCTCGATCGGATCGAAGGGTTTTGATCACTTTGCCAGTTTGCTTTTCCACTAAAGCCCTAAAGACCTTAAATACGTTAAAGGTCTCGGATTTGTGTTTGAGCAAATAGACAAAACCGTATCTTGAGTAATCGTCAGTGAATTTAATGAAGTATTCGTATCCACCACGTGCCTCTTGACTGAGCGGACCACATACATCAGAATGTACTAGTTCCAGCAACTCGGTGGCTCTTCGACCCTTATCGGAGAAAGGTCGCTTTGTCATTTTTCCTTCTATGCAAGATTCACAAGTAGATAGTGAACCTATTGCAGAGGCTTGGAGTGGACCGTCCCTCACAAGTCTCTTAACCCTGTCTAGATTGATATGACCAAGTCTTAAGTGCCAGAGATATGTAGATTTTATTAGATCGGAGGATTCAGATAAATTGATCCTCTTAGGCTTCCTAACTAGATCATTATCTATTTCAGTGTCTAAAAGACAAGGTTGAGTGGGATAGATGTAGAAAAAAGCATTCTTTATGCATGCATCAGTGACAAAAGAATTATCAGGAAACGAAATACGAATTCCATTCTTAATGAACTTTAAACAATAATCTTGCTCAAGAAGACGAGCAACGGATATTAAGTTCTTCCTAAAGGTAGGAACAAAATAAACATTTTTCAAGTTTAAAGTGCGGTCTTCAAAAGACAGCGTCACAGATCCCACAGCCTTCGCAGACACCAGGCTCCCATCACTCCATTTGAAACAGAAGTCGCCTTCCTCTAAGCTTTTGGTTTTCTTGAAACCAGTCAAGGAACAACAAATATGGTTAGTAGCAGCGGAGTCAAGAATCCACGTTGATACATTATCAGCTACTAAGCATGCTTCGGTAATTAGTACAATACGATATTCCTTTGCTTTGAGATAGGCAAGACAGTTCTTCTTATCGGCCTTGTGAGGTCTCTTCTCAATTCCATAGGCGGAGGCTTTTTGCTCAGTAGCATGTTGTCACGACACGCGAGCGTCGTCACCTCGCCCACAAGCCACGACTCGATGGAACCAACATCACGTAGCGGGAGCATATTACATATGAATAATGTAATGTAAATAAAACACTTAAAGTAAACATAAAATTTATTAAACATATAATAAACGAAATACAATATTATTAAAAGTGCGGAAACGTTTATAACAAAAGTGGTTATCAAAAATCTCGGGAAATTTTTCGTTTTTCGTTTAGAAAAAGAAGTCGTATATCGACCCTTATACATACATATATATGTACATAGAAGCTCCCGACTTTACATATATACACGGGATATTATTTAAGGAAGAGTCGATATTATTCAAAATATTATATATTGAGGACTACTTCCCGAGCCAGAACCCATAGCCCGTAGGTCAAGAGATACGCGTCTCGTCTCGGTTTCCTTCTCGGTTGCTTACATTGCCGCCTTGCCCTTATCTACATTACCAAGGGACATAAAACTATGAGTCGAATGACTAAGCAAGCGAGAGTCTAGCCTAGGAAAGAAAAGCAGCTAATGCAAAGCATATGACGTGCGAACAAGAAAACAAGAATGCATGATGCAACTATCACCTAAAAGTGACTAATGAGCGCGCATCCTAGAATACTGGCCGTCCCGCAAGGTTATACACTCCTCACTGCTATAACCTCCGGTCCGACTAGAGACCAGCTTCAGACTTCGAGCAGCAGTCGTCAGCTGATCTAAGTTTTAACACCTGTCTGGGATCCACTAGTGGTACTTTCTTCATCATGACGTCAGCGCCACTGGTCTCTGGCATAGTGAGCTCGCGAACCGCGACCTTCACCCACTACGCCCCGGTGTGCTCAAGGCATCTTCCGGTGAGTCTTCCAGCTAGCAATGAGCTCGCGATGCGCGACCTTCACCCATTGCTTCGAGTACTCGGCGTACGGACCGGCATGGCCCGCTAAGCACAAGTCGTGGACTTATGAGTACCACCGACACGAGTTTAAAAGTTTGGGTACTCTGCAGCTAGCAGTGTACACGTTAAACTTATATACGGAAGAGCGTGACGGGATAAACCCCGAAAGAAATTATTGTTTCCCTTTGAAGCTCATTAAGTGTTTTAAGTTGAAAGCTCGAAATGTGACTTCTGAACTCTCTACTCTCGATTGAATTTGAGAGTCTATCGCTCTTCCGTCCTCTCGATTCTAACCTACTTCCTAGAGTTAGAAGAGAAGTCTAACTACACACAAAGCAAACGTGGCTGGTTCAAGTTAACGTTTGAACCTAACGGGCGAACCCGAGCTAAGTTTTCAAGCAAGAGTGGCCGAAGCCTTAACTTTTGAGTTTATTCATTTTAGGCTTTCACCTACTCTTGTTTACTGGCAAGCCAACGCACAAACAAACAGGGTTATACCCTTGGTAAGTAGTTGACTTATGTCTCCTCACTTACCCGGACTTGTTCGACAGAAAGCTTGACGATTCCTGAAGATGTCTTACTTCACACGTTCTTCAAGGCACTTGACTCTTGGCGAAACGTCGGAAGAGCTAGCATCCGGAGTTGAATATCCGTTAGTTATTGGATTCGAGTTTACTTAAAGAGGATAGGGTTCGTTGTCGGGATTAGAGTTGGTTCGGAATTCGAGAATTTAATTTATTATTCCCCGGTTTTTCGGAAGTTAAATTTATTCAAGACTCGTGTATTCTCGTATCGAGGATGATACGAAATAAAGTTCAACAAGTAGTCATGGGTCTTAAATAAATTAAATAATCCGAAATTAAAATAACCGAGAATTCCAAACGAATAATTAAATTAAATTCATAAGCATTATTAAATAAATAATTAGGAATTATTTATTTAAATACTGAAAGTACATATCATAAAACAATCTAAGAGTATTTAAACGCTATAAGCGATTTAAAACTCACGAGTTAATCGAGCTTTATTTCGATAACTCTTTCACTTGATATCTTCAGAAATTGATCTTGTCGCCTCCGACTTGTCTGGTTCCCGTCCGTCCGTCAAGATCTGTAATTCAATCGCGGAAACCGATACCAATTAACATCTTAATTCCAACTCTAATAAACTTCCAAAATCCAAATCCCGTTTTCATAACTTACAACCCGAACCCAAAATCAATTCAAGCGAACTCAACCCGAATCCAACTAACCGAAAACGTCCTAACACGGAAACGATCACAAAACTCAAATTGAGGCTCAGAAATATCATCACACATAACCAGGTCAAAACAACCAAAAGTATTGCTCATGGCTAACATCAAAATAAACCACCCAACCAACAAGTTACACGGCCAACACACTTCACCAAAGCCAAACAAAAAAACTGACCAAACCAAACACATCAAACAACTCACGGCCAAGCCACTACTCAACCCAAAACACACAGATTCTCAGATTCATCATCATAGCCTCAGGTAATGACAACAACCATCAGAATTTCATTAAAAAAAAACACACGGCCAAGAGCAATTTCCAAAGAAAACTCGTCCCAAAAATTCAAATCATCATTGAACATCCATCATCAACCAGAACCCAAGCTTTAAACAGGTTTAAAAACGTCTCAGAAACATCAATTGAAACACAGACATTCAAAAGCCCCAAATCAAACCCTCGTTCATCACATTTTCGGCCAAAATCAAACCAAATCAAGGAAATTCGGAATCAATCCTTAAACTCGAGCTATAGACATCAACAACCGAGTCCAAACAGCGATTAAAACTAAGCAATTTCATCAAATTCAACCCGGAACCAAAACCCCCAAATTTTGGAACTAAGAACTTTAGGTCTCACAAATCCATTCGGGTTTGATTTCCTTACCAGGTTTCTCGTGAATTTGGACTCCTCGGTGTGCTAATACTCTTTCCCGGCGTCTCTTTCTCGGGCGGTGGTCACGGCGAGCTCGCGGCGAAGTTGCTCTGCTCGGTCGAGGCGCGTGCGGTGGCTCGGTGCTGGGTGACGCGCGAAGAAGAAAGGAAGGAGAAGAGTGAGATAGGATGGCGGTGATGATGGGGCTTGGTGACGGGTGAAGATCGAGCTCGGGGTTTTTTTTTCCTTGTCTGGTTCTTTCGGCCGAGTAACGTGAGGAAGAAGAGGGAAAGAAGAGACAGAGAGAGACCGAGAATGAGAGAAAGAAAGAGAGTGAGGGAGGGTACTCTTTATTATTAATATTATTTGAAATTTTTTTTTTTTGTAAAATCTCAACTAAACTAGTTCCTATAAAAATGGGAAATGCCCTACTTTTGACCGATATGCCCTGAATTTCTAGATACGCGGATTTATAAATACTAATTTATAAAAAGAACCTAATTATTTTTGGAAATTGTGTTAGGTGGCCGTGAAAGAGAGAGGGAGAGTGGAATAAGTGGCCATGTGGCACTCTCTCGTCACGCCACATGTGAACATGTGGTCCACTCAAATATTGCCACGATTCTCTTAAAACGACCCATTTTTCTCTTTTTCTTTCAATCTCATCCCTCAAAATGTTGCACATAAGTCCTTTTAAAATAAAATCTCACAATTTTGTCCTTAATTAATTAAAAATAATCTTGAAAAATAACCGAGAAAATTATTATTATTTCCTGTTATCTTGAATATATTTAAGGGATTCCGGAATTTATTTTTACTCTTGAGACTTTTAAATCTCCGAGTATGTTCCGAATAATAATATTGAATTACTCGAATATTCTCATTCCGAAATTTCATCGACCTTAAATATTATCATTTCCCAAGATATTTAAAATTTAAGGACGTCTCATATGCAACAAGAATTTGAAATAAAACCCGCCCATTTTATTCAAATTCACAAGTCGAGCGTTTACAAAAGTTTATACATTACACATGTGTTTCTCCTTGATTCCTCTTTCTTTTAGTGAGACCTTCTGCAGTGTGAAGCTCCTTCATAAGCTTGGTAACAGTGTACTCTAGCTTGTTCATGGAGTAGTTCCTCTTGAAGGTATCAAAAGATCCGGGGAGAGTTTTCAAGATCATATCTATCTAGGATTTCCATCTTATTCAGGTAACTAATGATCAGCATCATATGGTCCCTGACAGGAGTCCCAGTCTTCATGCGACAATTCATAAATTGTCGGACTGCTTGTTTCCTTGTTTGACGTCCTTGCCCTCCAAACATCTCGTGGAGATTGTAGAGCATATTGGCGGCAGTCTCGATGTCACGATGTTATTGTTGCAACACATTATTCATAGATGCTAAATTATAGCACCTCGCAATCTCATCGGATCGGAGCCAGGCCGCCAGGGCGTCTTTGTCCTCTTGAGTCGAATCATCATTCGTCAGAGGAGGACACGGGGTGGTGAGTACCCATTTGTGCTTGTTAACGGTAAGGATGATATCGAGGTTATGTTTCGAATCTACGTAGTTTTTGTTTTCGAGTTTGTTCGAGGAAAAGATAATCTAGAGAAGGTTGAGAGACATATTGCCTAATTAAATTGAAACGAGTTTATGATTTAGTCTTTGGTTTAGGATTTAAGTTTGTTTAAGACTTGATAAAATCCAAAGGTGTTATAAACCAAACGATAATTTACTCCCTCAAGAGAAGGCTGCAAAAAAATCTCCATTTATAAGTAAATGACACATCATTAATGCTTAGCCAAGATGTCAATACACCAATTTTTGACTAGCCACCTTTTAAATTGGTTTGATCACTCACATCCTTTGGCAGAGCCTCAAGGGAGGATTACTAAGGGATTAAGCCTAAGTGTGCAACCAACCACTTAATCCAAAAGATCAACTTTGAAAAAACAATCCCCCAAGAGGAGGCCTTGTCTTCATTGTCTCACTCTCGGACGTAGCTCATTGAGCAATGATCCAAGTATAAACGCCATAGAGTATTCTCATTTAAGAGAGGGCCACAAGAGTGACTCTTAGTCTCACGTTAATTACTTCTTTCATTAGTGTTGGGGATTGTGGGTTACAAACAACGAGTATAACCCTCCCACTTAGTTTTTGGAGTTGGTACATCGACTCTTATAATTTCGGAAACGGATTTCGTAGTTACAGAGCGACAGAGCGGACAACTAGAAAAGAATCCTAGATCTTCATGTTCAGAGCAGTGTTAGTGCATAAAGGCACAAGGGACATACTCGGATCTTTTCCTATTTTCTATCCGGGAAAGTGCATGAGGGAAGTGTGAACTTCAACTCACTCGAACACTTGAAAGTTTGAGATTACACATCTTTTTATTTTTCGGCTTGTCTACGAAGAGACCTCCCACTCAAATTTTCAAGAGCATATAGATTTTGAACATATATGATATAGATATAGTTTTGAAAACATTTTGAAAACTTATTTGATTTGGATGACAAAATATTTTCAAGTTTGAAAACGAAAACGGTTTTTCAAAATTCAAACTAGTTTTGTAAAAATTCAATTTCAATTAAACTTTCAAAATCAAAACATTTTAATATTTCACATCATGTTTATAATCTTATGAAAAAAAATTTTGCTCAAGAAAATTTTCTCATTGGAGTTCTATAACTCATGGTCGTGGGGCTGAAAATCCGGATTTCTAAAAAAAAAATGGACTTTCGGAACAGCCGCGCACCTCGGAGTAAAATCGCCATAACTAGTGGCTCCGATGTCCTTTTGACCTAAAACCTGGTGGAATTGGAAAGAAGACAGACAGATCTTTAATTTGATATAAGAATCATTAAATTTCGAATTCTGAGAAGAGAGTTATGCCACTTTTACTGCGGGTTCTACTCCAGCTCGAAGAAAACAGAAATAATTAAAGTTCGGTCTTTGAGTGTGTAAAAAGAATCGAGTGTAACATAACGTTTTAGTAAGTTTTTAAAGCTTTTATTTTTGTTTTATTAACATGGTAATAACATGTTATAAAAGAAATAACAACAAGCATAAAACGATTAAAGTTAATAAAAGAAACTAGTAAGACAAGCAAACTATTCATAAAATTTACTCGAAATTTTCTCAAACTTGAAAACACGTTTTTCAATATAAAAAATTAAAAAAATTTAGAACTGATTCTAATTTGTTTTAATAACATCCCAAACTCATATAAAAACAATATGATTTTTAATTAAAGGCAAGAGCAATAAATTAAAAAAAAAATCTAAGAAAACAATTCTAACTTGTCACAAAATTAGTAAACTTTCGAAAACGATTTTCAAGCTCATAATTTTAATTACATGTACATGCATATCTTTGACCATAGCTCTGATACCATTTGTTGGAATTGATCTAGGGTTTGAGAAAAAGTCTAAGGCTTCGGGTAAGCGGCAGAATTTTAAAAATTTTCTTTTGACAAGTAAAACGATTTTACTAACCTAGACAAAGAGCAAGTACACATAAATAAAAACTATTATGAGCATTATAAATTTACTAACCTTTTTAGAAGCTTGAACGTTGAGAAGCTTTTGAAAGGTTGCAACGTTCGTCTCCCCTTGCAACACGTCTCTCTTCTTTCCTCGGCAACACGAGCAACCGCGACAGTTTCTATCACAAGAATCATTCGAGAGAAAAGGAATTAATGAGTGGGCACTGTTAAACACGAAGACTCGAGAACAAGTCTCAAAGTAAAAGAGCTAAAACACTAGGTCAAATGTGGACCTAAGTGCCAAAACAAAAACGAAAAGAACTTAGAGAGAGAGAGGATGGGCGGTCAAGCTAGAGAGAGAAGCTATCAATCTCTAAAACTTGGGATGAATGAAATGAGAAGAATAAGGCCCCTATTTATAGGAGAGGCTTTACCTTCAATAAGGTAGTTTCCTCTTCTATAGAATATCACATATTCATGGGCAAAATTGCCTTATTTTCCTTTCTCATTTGGGCGGCCAAGGGGGCTTCTAGAAGGCTTGGATTTGTTTCCTCTTCTGCTCCCTTGCCTTGCTTGGCCGATTACCCCCATTCTTCATAGAGGAAAATTGTTTCCTCTTTTTCTTTTGGCAAGTATCTGTTAGATAATTCTTCGAAATTGAAGACTTCGAGGCTTGAATCACGCATAGGAACGCTTTCCTTATAGTATTTCGAGTACCCCAAATTGTCTTAAGGTTTCTGTACAAGAATACCGCAGGATACGACAAGCCTAGTTCGGACTGCACCAAGACAGAGTGAAAATCCGAAAATAAGCAAGAACAGTGTTTCTGGATAAGTGTTTTGGGAAGAGAGAAAGTTGGTTCGAAAACCTGTATTGATTACTGAATCCGAAGTCGGATTATATAAGCAATCGTACCTGTTCGCGAAGAGGTTCGACGAACAGACGCACTGTTTCGGTCGAACTACGGTTATAGTCGCAAACGACACGACCGTTGGCCAAACGATAGCTCGTTTCGAAGCGACGTGACCGTTAGTTCGAACGGTAACCACAAATAACTGCTAAATGAGGAGGCGCGACCGTTGGCAAGAATCGCAGCGAGAAGCCCGCGGACCGTGCCGTTTCACTTGGAGGTCGAGCTCGCCCGGAGGTCGAGCTCACCAGGAGGTCGTCCAGTCGACCTCGCCCCAGTCGAGCTGCATTTCATCCAGTCGACCTCGCCCTAGTCGAGCTGAAATGATTTCGTCATTTCGTTCAGTCCACCTCGCCCTAGTCGAGCTGAAAAGACTTCGTCGAGCTCGCCTAGTCGACCTTGTCACTTCCTCATTCACTTGTATTTGTTCCATGTGGGACTCTTTCCCACACACAAACTCACTTTCTCAATCAACAACACACTATTTTGTCTTTTAGTGAACAAATTAAATTGAGCTAATTAAAGCACCTATTTAATGTTACTCAATTTCCAACAATCCCCCACTTGTTCAGAAAAGACAAAGTAGAATCCAGAAAAGAAACAAACAGTGTTAGTACAGATAAATATCTTTCGATTTGAACTTATCTTTAGTATAAGCAACACAAGACTTTATCGGAAATTAGGTAGCCAGGCTTTGAACCTATTTTCCATGTGATAAAATCGGTATTACTCAACACACACCCTTTAGTGTTCTTCGCCTATATCAGACGCTTAGCACCGTTAATGGCCATGTGCTCATCCTGTCTCGTGAATTTTTCATGAGAGAAACTCCAACTCTCACTTTTGGGGCGGCACCATCCCGAAATTCACATAGGTGAAGTTCTTACAGTATCTCTGTTACGTATAGATACTTGTCCTCAAGACTGAACTTCATTAAGAGTTAAGAAACTCAACCTCTCGATTGTAACAGTCAACATTATTATATAATGTTATGAATATCCAATTCAATGACTTGTTCGTACCCATTGAACCTATTGTTAGTCATTTCATAACCTTAGGTTGGGTTTCCATCATTGTCAGATCGCTACTCAAGGAGTTTAAGACCCATACCTCTTGAGGTCGATCTCACCAAATCTCTTGCAAGAGGTTTAGTGAACGGATCAGCAATATTAAAGCTTGATCTCACATATGTGAGCGAAATGATTCCATCTTTGATCAATTTCCTCACATAGTCATGTCTAAGACTAATATGTCTAGACTTTCCATTATACACTTCACTGTATGCTCTAGCTAAAGTTGATTGACTATCACAATGTATCGACACGGTTGATATATTGTCTTTAGCCAATGGAACTTCTAAAAGAAGATCTCTCAACCATTCAGCCTCTTGACCTGCGGAAGCAAGAGCCACGAACTCTGATTCCATGGTCGAATGAGTGATACAAGTTTGTTTCTTTGATTTCCAAGAAACTGCCCCACCGGCAAGTGTAAACACCCATCCCGTCGTAGATTTGTTATCTCCGACACTCGATATCCAACTTGCGTCAGTATATCCTTCCAGTACGGCAGGAAACTGACCGTATTGAAGTCCAAGATTTTTGGTTTTCAAAAGAAATCCAAAAATTATCCCAATGGCCTTCCAATGCTCGGTACTTGGATTGCTAGTAAATCTACTCATTTTACTAACGGCGAATGCTATGTCTGGTCGAGTACATTGCATCAAATACATAAGACAACCAACCGCACTAGCATATTCCAATTGAGCCACAGCCCTTCCATCATTCTTTTCAAGTTTTACACTTGGATCAAATGGGGTGTTCACCTCTTTGAAATTTAAATGTTTGAACTTATCAAGCACTTTTTCAACATAGTGTGATTGACTAAGTTCATAACCCCCACTGGCTCTACGAACCTTGATACCCAAAATAGTATCAACTTGTCCAAGATCTTTCATTTCGAAAGTGGAAGATAGAAACCTCTTCGTTTCTAATATTCCTTTCATCTCATTGCTAATGATCAACATATCATCAACATAGAGACATAGGAAGATCACAAGGTTACCACGCACCTTTGTGTACAAACACTTGTCACAAACGTTAGGAACAAATCCATTCGAAAGTATGACTGAGTCAAACTTTTGATGCCATTGTTTGGGTGCTTGTTTTAATCCATATAAGGATTTAACAAGTTTGTAAACCTTTTGTTCATTACCCGGAAGCACATAACCTTCCGGTTGCTCCATGTAAATCTCCTCATCGAGATCTCCATTTAAAAATGTCGTCTTGACATCCATTTGATGAACATTGAGGTTATACAAAGAAGCCAAGGCAAACAACACTCTAATTGTTGTTGTCCTTGCTACCGGTGCATATGTGTCAAAGTAATCAATTCCTTCCCGTTGTCGAAATCCTTTGGCTACTAATCTTGCCTTGTAAGTGTTAAGAGTACCATCACTATGGTACTTCTTTCGGAACACCCACTTACACCCAATAGGTCTCGATCCTTTGGGTAGATCGACAATCTCCCAAGTGTGGTTTGACATAATAGAATCCATTTCATCTTGGATAGCATCCTTCCAAAAGGCAGAGTCTCGAGAAGCCACAGCTTCATTATAAGTCTTAGGATCATCTTCAATAAGAAGAATAATAGGAATTTTTCGAGCAAAACTCTCTCTATTTCCTTCTACTAGGTAAAAAGAAATGAGGCGAGAATCTATTTCCTTAGTCTTACGGACTCTTTTGCTTCTCCGAAGTTCGGGTTGTTCTACAACTACTCTAGAAGAACTTTCTTCTCGAGGCATCGAGCCTGCCTGGAGGTCGAGCTCGCCTGGGGTCGAGCTCACCTGGGGTCGAGCTCGCCTGGAGGTCGAACCTGCCTGGAGGTCGAGCTCGCCCGAGGTTCGAGTTCGCCTTGAGGTCGAGCCTTCCTGCTAGTCGAGCTCGCCTGGGATTTGAGCTCGCCTTGAGGTCGATCCTCCCTGGAGATCGAGCTCGCCTAGTCGAGGTTCTTCATTAATGGAATTTTGAGATTCTTTTCCTTTCGAGTTAAGATTCTCAAAGAATTCCACATGTCGGGATTCTACTATGACATTAGACTCTAAGTTTAGAAGTCTATATGCCTTGCTATTCGTAGCATAGCCAATAAAAGCACTTCGTATCCCTCGAGGACCCAACTTGGTCCTTTTAGGATCCATGTTTTTGTAGTAGGCTAGACACCCCCACACTTTGAAATACCCAATATTAGGCTTTCGCCCTTTCCATACCTCGTACGGAGATATTTGAGTTTTCTTTAAAGGAATACGGTTTAAAATATGACATGCGGAAAGTAAAGCTTCACCCCACAAACTAAAATGTAATTCAGAATGCATTAACATGGCATTTATCATCTCTTGAAGTGTCCTATTTTTACGTTCGGCTAAACCGTTTTGTTGTGGTGTTCTAGGTGCGGAACATTCATGAACAATACCATTTTCTTCATAAAAAGCATTAAAATCACTAGGAAAATATTCACCGCCCCTATCACTTCTAAGGACTTTAATATTAACTCCTAATTGATTTTCTACTTCAGCCTTATACACCTTAAAAGCATTGAAAGCATCATCTTTATGTTTCAATAAATATACATATGTAAATCTAGAGCAATCATCAATAAAGGTAATAAAATATCTATTTCCCCCACGGGTTAACATGCCATTAAATTCACATATATCAGAGTGTATAAGATCTAACAACTTAGAATTTCTCTCTACACTATAAAACAGTTTCTTTATCATTTTAGATTTCACACATATTTCACATTTATCTAATTTATCGGATTTTCACGAAACTAAACCACATTTAATTAACCTTTTCATAGTGCTAAAACCAATATGTGCTAATCTACTATGCCATAAAGAAACAGAATCAACCATATAAGCAGAAGGAGAAATTTCATTAATAACATTGTCAATAATACAAAGTTTGACCATCCCTTCACTGGAATAGCCTTTGCCAACAAATACAACATTATGGGTCAAGATAAGCTTGCCCGAATCATACACAGATTTGATCCCCGGTTTGCCTAGGAGATCGCCACTAACTAGGTTCCTACACATATCCGGAACATGGAGAACATTTGTCAAAGTGACCGTCTTCCCGGAGGTGAAGTTGAGATCCACGTTCCCGATGCCGACAACTTGAGAGCGATGCTCGTTTCCCATCTGAACCGCTTGTCCATCGTTGACTTCATAATAGGTTTTGAAGGCAGCACTATCATAGGCGACGTGAACGGTAGCACAAGTGTCGTACCACCACCCTTGAACCTTGCCTTTGACCGCCATGAGTTCGCTCAACGTAGCGACTATGTTAGTATCGGTCATAGTGGCGTCGACCTCTTTCACATCCGTCTTGCGGTGTCGACAATCTCGAGCATAGTGACCGGGTTTGCCACACACATAGCAGCCCCCTTTGGACCCCTTGGACACGGGCTTGTTGCCGGACCCAGCTCGACCGGAATGCTTGAATTTCTTCGAGTCCTTTTTGGAACCCGAAATTCCTTCCTTGTCATTCCACTTCCTCTTGCCTTTAGCGCTCACCGCATTGGCCTTGGAGGTACCGGCATCCGTCGTCTTCTCTCTCATCTTCGATTCTTCCTCGATTCGAAGATGTTTCTGGATTTGCTCCAGAGAGAAGTCCTCGGTGTTGTGAAGAAGTTTCTTCCGATAGCCTTTCCACGAATTGGGCAACTTCGCAATAATTGCACCAACTTGGAAAGACTCCGGAATATCTATCTTCACAGTCCTCAATTTGTTGATGATAACTTGCAATTCATGAACTTGAGCAAGTATAGGCTTGTCATCAAACATCTTGAAATCAAAGTAACTCGAGACAAGGAACTTTTTTGGTACCTTCTTCTTCGGCCTTGAACTTGTACTCGAGAGCCTTCCATATCTCGACCGCCGATGGATTGTCGGTGTAGAGATCGTAGAGTCGGCCTGACAATGTGTTCAGAATGTGACCCCGACACAGCAGTTCGTCCTCTTGACGCTTCTTCCGGTCCGCCTTGAGTTCGTCATCATCTTCGTCCGTCGGCTCTGGGATGGGCACCAACGTCGGGTCGAGCACGTAGAAGATCTTCATGGCGGTGAGGAAGAAACGCATCTTGTCTTGCCAGCGAGTAAAGTTAGTGCCGTCGAAGCGATCTAACTTGACGAAGTCCTGGCTCATCACTTTCAGACTTGAAACAGACGCCTCGGTAGCCATAGCACAAGATACTATAAGATTGTTAGATAATTCTTCGAAATTGAAGACTTCGAGGCTTGAATCACGCATATGAACGCTTTCCTTATAGTATTTCGAGTACCCCAAATTGTCTTAAGGTTTCTGTACAAGAATACAGCAGGATACGACAAGCCTAGTTCGGACTGCACCAAGACAGAGTGAAAATCCGAAAATAAGCAAGAACAGTGTTTCTGGATAAGTGTTTTGGGAAGAGAGAAAGTTGGTTCGAAAACCTGTATTGATTACTGAATCCGAAGTCGGATTATATAAGCAATCGTACCTGTTCGCGAAGAGGTTCGACGAACAGACGCACTGTTTTGGTCGAACTACGGTTATAGTCGCAAACGACACGACCGTTGGCCAAACGATAGCTCGTTTCGAAGCGACGTGACCGTTAGTTCGAACGGTAACCACAAATAACTGCTAAATGAGGAGGCGCGACCGTTGGCAAGAATCGCAGCGAGAAGCCCGCGGACCGTGCCGTTTCGCTTGGAGGTCGAGCTCGCCTGGAGGTCGAGCTCACCAGGAGGACGTCCAGTCGACCTCGCCCCAGTCGAGCTGAAATGACTTCGTCATTTCATCCAGTCGACCTCGCCCTAGTCGAGCTGAAATGATTTCGTCATTTCGTTCAGTCGACCTCGCCCTAGTCGAGCTGAAAAGACTTCGTCGAGCTCGCCTAGTCGACCTTGTCACTTCCTCATTCACCTGTATTTGATCCATGTGGGACTCTTTCCCACACACAAACTCACTTTCTCAATCAACAACACACTATTTTGTCTTTTAGTGAACAAATTAAATTGAGCTAATTAAAGCACCT
Source organism: Urtica dioica subsp. dioica (assembly GCF_054948205.1). Taxonomy (NCBI): domain Eukaryota; kingdom Viridiplantae; phylum Streptophyta; class Magnoliopsida; order Rosales; family Urticaceae; genus Urtica; species Urtica dioica. The sequence goes on along the minus strand of NC_142758.1, from coordinate 5,932,797 downwards.
ATTTAATGTTACTCAATTTCCAACAGTATCTTCATACATTATGGCACAAAATAAACTCTCTTTCTCATAAGGGCTGCACGAAATTTAGTCTCCCATTCCCTTGGGTTGGACAACCAAAAGGCTTATAGAAAGCCTTTCTAGATTTTTCTTTACTTGTTCATGACAACATAAGAAAAGCCCATTAAGAATTTTCAAGTAAAATTCTATGAAATGAAATTAATTCACAAGGCCCAATGAACACATCATGGCCGAGTGATTTAAGTCATCATATGACCATGTCAAAAAATGTATTGACATTCATTTCATGCCATGTCCAAAAAGACAAAATTACCCTTTTGACAATTTTCGTAAAACTTGTCTCGTTCTTGTTTTGACTTAGCTTCTAGTTTAACTATTCCTACTCGATGTGATTTGTGACAGTGACCTCATGGATCCAAATGAACAAAGCTTGAGCTAAATACTTGGACTCAAAAGTTCACAAACCTTTTCCAAGTTTAGCTTAATGCCAACTGACTCCACTATAGAGTTGACACTGAAAATCTCTCGGTTCAAATGAATTTATTTTCTACTCAAGAATTCAACCTAATTGTAATGAGTAGATCCACTGAATATTATCTATGTTTACCCTTCATGAATATCATCAGCTAGTCGGGATTTACAAAATTACCATTTTACCGTTCTAGCTGTTATTTCCTTAACTCCTTTGTCGCTTGTGAATAAGTTAGAAACAATGTATTTACGAGGAGCTAACAAGTCACATTGTTTCATCCAAAAGAGTCAAGACTCAATTTGGACACTGGCCAGTTCATTCATTCACATTCCAAGGAACAAAGCATGAGGTGATATACATTGCATTTCAGCAATCTTGTACATGAATTCCATATCTATGAGAACTTCACAAAGTTACTCATGTCATCTTCACAACTTAGTACTTCACCAATAGGTCTTGTTCAGAATCACATAGTGAGTCCAAACTCTGACTTTCTCAAATGAGAATACGTAAGCTGTGAAATGGCATGTCTCATTTCAGGATTAAGGTAAGCACGATGCCATTCATACGTAGTGACTTCGAGACAAAAGAGGTTAAATGGTTTGTTCTTATTTTGTCTCTAAAAGTGCACTGGTCAATTCAGTACCTTCGGAAGATACTTAGAAGAATACTATAGAGTCTCCAACTCTCAATGCCCCATAACCAGACATCATAGATTCTCCTAACAATCGTACTGAGGTCAATAGTCCTTTGACCCTTAGATTGCGAATATATCGTTTTAAGCAAACTACGAAGAGTTTGTTCATGCAAATCTACATTTGTCTCTTCGTAAGTTGTTAAGTTTGTTTATGGACTAAAGACTAATGTTTTATCATAAAGCTTCAAACAAACAATGAAGAATGAAAGAACGTTTCAACTTTTTATTAATGAATAAGCAATTACAAGCAAGAGTCTTTGTGAGACTTTATTACATCAAATGTACAAAATAAAGACTACAACTCTTCTTGTGGGCACCATTGACAACATACCGTACTAACTTAACTATGGGAAAATATTATTAGAGTTTTTAATTTGCTCGCTTTGAGTGTTTTAAAAGAGGATTCAAGGTGTGACCCATGTTACCCGTAGGATAAATCTCTTAGTGAGTCAATGGAAGATTGACTTCCATTGACTAATCACATAGATAAATGCATGGGTTGTTAGCGAGTTACGTTTGAACATAACATGAATAACCCGAATCTACATATTCGATAATAGTAACCGAAGCCTTAATCTTGATAATAGTAGCCGAAGCCTTTAAAGAAAATCGTTACTTTACGAGATGCGATAAATCATGCTGATTTGAAAATTTAATAAAGAAATAAGAGGGAAATTTTCCTCTTCTTTTAGCACCAAAAATATAATGACGCGAGTGTAGACGCTACTACTCGCGTCTAAAAGAATTAAACTACCTAGGCGCGCAAAACCCACATATAGATTCTAGGTTTTAATTAATCAAATCAGTTATATTTTTTAGAGATCAAATCGAAATCCGAGTTTGTTCTCCGCCGCTCCGTCGCGTGTCTTTGGTTTGTCTATCTCACTCCCTCTGTTTCGCTCTCTCGCATTCTCTCTATTTTGATCTCTCTCTCTCTCTCTCTCATTCCCTCACTCACTCTCTCTCTCTCTCTCTCTCTCTCTCTCTCTCTCTCTCTCTCTCTCTCTCTCACCCAGGTCGCTGAAGAGCTTAGAACACCGCTGTCAACGAGTCCTAACACTGCCTCCTTATCTCTCTTTTCGTCGCCGTCGCCTAGAACACCGAGATCCTTCGTCGTCGACGAGTTCTCGTCTCGCTCGTCATCCAAATCTTCACCGCTACTCCTTGCTCAGTTCGCTTTCTGTCTCATCTAAAGCCTATTTTTTTTCCTAATGAACATAAGTGCTCATTAGCCTCTCCAGTGATGGACCGAATTCCATTCAACACAAACTCGGCTCTACACATAGTATGTCAACATCGGTACGTCAAAAATTTTATTCCAAACAGCCATAACTCAAAATATATTATGTTTCTCTCCCCAAGATTTAATTTACTTGCGTACATACAGAGTTCTGTAACTATTTGAGTACAATACAACAATTCATGACAAAAACGACCTTTGAGTCATTATATCCACCGATGTTTAATATATTTTTATGCGTCAATAGAAGCATTGATTCTCTTACAAGCAATAATTTATGTCATGTATCAGTAAGGAAAAAAATTACAAATAAATTAACAAAGTCTATACAAAGCTTTGGAACGGGTAGGCGTGCCAAAATCTGTGTAGCTATCCATTCTTGACATCTGACCTTTCATATCTCTACTAACTTTATCCAATTCAATGACTCGTCTTCGCATCCTTTGCAAGTTCATCTTCACATCTTGGCTTTGCTCAACATAGCTCTTATTATTATCAAATCTAGTACACACAACCATCTTTGGACCAATTTTTCTTGGACCCGGTTTCCGCAGATCTTCTACGTAGAATTGTTTTGTAGGTGCTTCTGATTGCTGCGACATGAGAGCTTTCATTGCTATTCTAGGTGGTATTTTTGGATTCTTTGCGAGCTCTTTGCACGTCTCAAGGCTTAGCTTTGTGTAGTTCATGCATCTACATAATGTCGATCTTTGCTCGGGGGAGAGACTAGGGTGAGACTGTACATGAACAAGTTTAGAGCCTTATCATTAGGGAAAATCGCAAAGTGTAAACAAACAATTTTAGTATAATTAAGGTGACCTGTTCTCAATTTCAAGAAGATGAAGAGACAACAGAGTTTATAAGCTCATACTTCTCTTTTGAGATGTGATCCAATGGTAATATGATATTTGAGCCCATAAAATGCAAACACATATCATAACAAATATATAATTCGGCCAAGACGTGTGAACTGTCTTCTTAAAAAGGCGAGCTAAACGTCAAAATGATGACATGACGTAGGAAAGTATAAGACCAGGATTACTCCTCAAATATAATTAGTTTTAAGAGAAAAAATCATGATACTTGACTTATCAGAAACTTTCATTTATATTCTATTCTTAATTGTTGAAACATGCATTATAGAACATTTAAATATCATAATACTCTGCCTTCAAAAAAAAAATTCATAATATCCTTATTCTTTCTATTGGCAAGAGTTTATAAGATAAAAAATTATTCCGAAGCCAATAATAATAGAGAAGAAAAAATAAATTAAAAAATATATTATAATGAGGATGAAATCACTTAGATTATTTTAGTCGTTGAAAGAAAAGAATGAGGTAATATTTTTTTCTTAAAAAGTAGGCATGTACATCGGGTTGGGTTATTCGGGTTTGTACATTTCATGAACCCGACCCGAAATCTTCGGTTTGTCATTTTTATAACCCAACCCAAACCATTTATGTTACTGAAACCAAACCAACCCGAACCGATATAAATCGAACCAAACCAACCCGATTAATATCGGTTCGGGTTGGTTTGGTTCGATTTATTTGGGGTGGTTTAAGTCGGGTTGTTCGGGTTAATTTGACACAACAAAGGTACAAAATAAAATCGTTGAATCAAATTCATAAAAAAAAACATGCAAATAAATTATGTCTCATTTCAAATTTAACACTTCATAAAAATCTAGACGTCATGAAAAATCTGTAAAGTAATAAAAAAAATGAGTTGTTGAAACTAATATATATAAGTCTTTATGATCATATTGAATCTACTTATATTATCTATTTGTCAACTGTTGTGAGCATAAAGATACACCTACAAAATAATTAATTAATTTAAAATTGCATTTATATTCTTATTTTAAAACCATAAAGCATATGGTGCATTTTTTTTTTATTTTACCTTGATAATATTTTTCATTTTTTTAGAGAAATTTTTTTTATTTAACGGGATCGGGTTGGTTTGGTTCAACCCAATCTCATGACGATCAAAAACCAAACCAACCCGAAACACTTGCGGGTTGGGTTGGTTTCAACAAAAAAAAATTCGGGTTGTAATGGGGCTGGTTAGAAAAGAGTATGGTTTGGTTTGGATGATCGGGTTGTTTGGTTTGTCGGTTCTCATGAACACCCTTATTAAAAAGTAAAAACATAAAAAAGATAGTTTTACAATTGTTGTAATGTAATAACTAAATGAGTATTTTGATATAATGTAAAATTTATAAAAATGAGTGTTATCATGCTAACTCTGTTAAATTATGGCGTATTATTGATATTTTCCCTATTTCTCCCATATATTTTGAAGGAAATATTACATAACTTTGAAATGGATAAATAAATTTTTTTTTATGTCACATTTAAAATCATTGTTGGAATACCTCACGAGCTAAATATCTTAAAAAAATATATATATTCTTAATAGTATACTTAATACCTACTACAACCTAAAGCTTTATATGTTTTCTCAAATATTATCTTCACTAAATTGTTGTTGGTGAGTCCTGAAAAAAATACTCTTTATTTTAAGGCAAAGACAGAGGTTTAAGTAAGGACCATAATAAAAAGGAAGTTATGGAAATGAGATAACACAACTAATTTATGTGAATATCTTAGTTTCTATTCCTATTTGGAGAATACATTATTTTATTCTTATGTATCCATAGGTAATATATTGGTTTTGAATGAGATAAAATAAGAATCTGATTCAATATATTTCTTATATATCCACAGGTACTATATTAGATTTCAGAAGATTTATGTCCCGCTTTCCACAATAAATCGTGCCTATATCATGTCATGGCTTTTGAAAGAGAATTATGTAGTCGCGACAACCTAAAGAGAGTTGTATAGTTGCCTTCGACTATATATATATATATATATATATATATATATATATATATATATGTTTCTAATCATTGAATTATATTATATACATTCATAATTAAATTAAGGGTTATTAAGTTATATAGCCACACGGATATAGTGAATTGAGATATAGCCCACCTTTGGTTAATTTCTTGTAAATAGTCAAGTAAACTTATTAACAGATTAATAAAAGACTTATTTAACATAGTCAAACATATATTTTAGGTAGTTAATAGGTTGTCACGTATGCAAGTTGGCTATTTACAAAGCATTTACCAAAGATTGGCTAATTTATAATTCTTATAGTTTAGGTGGCTTACGTAGCCAATTTTTTGTTAAATTAATAATATTAAAAAAATAATCTTACAATATATTCATAACGTCACTAATAAAGACAATATCGTACAACTATTTAGATTAGTGGCACTTATTACGGTTGTCTTTTAGTGGGAGTACAATTCATTAAATTTCATAATGAAATATTCATTTATATTTATTAATTAGTTTGTATAATTTCAAAAAAAAAAAACTCTAAACTTAATTTAATTTACATCTTTTATATCTAGTTGCTTTAATTTATATTATTTACAAATCATTTTAAATTTATCTTAAATGTATAAAATAAATAAATAAATAAATGATTGAAAATAAAGACACAATTTTAATATATGTGGTCTAAAAAATAATAAATATAAAATTGTTACAATAATATAAAATTGTTACAATAATATAAAATTTTGGTGTTTAAATAAAGTGTAGAGTAGGAGATAATATATTATGTCATTTGAAAAAAAAAAAAAACAATCTATTTGGAAAATATAAGATACTACATTTTAACATTTTAGAAGTTATGAAAAAAAATAAAGGGATATGTATGTAAGTAAATAAAACAAAGACAGGATGCTCTAAATTTCATAGATTCTAATTTATCATTCGTACATTGATAGGCTGGCTGGTTTTTCAAGTCAGAGAATAAGTATTTGATTACCCGGCACCGACAATGCGAATAAAATCCAAAACAAACTCATGTGTCCTACCTATATTCCTCCAAAAGACACCGAGTCACAACACACTATAAGAAATCAAATGGTTTTGATTAAATTTCGCACTAAGAATTCTCCTTGTACATTGGTTTGGCAATTGTAAACAAGCTGACACGTATTACATACGTTCATCGATTTCTCTCTCTCTCCCTCTCGTTGCCCTTTCTAGAAGGGTAAATAGATATGGAGAATCTTTTGGACAACACAACAGCGTCACGGGAAAGCGCATTGACATACACACGAAGTGTATGTCTGTATAGCTATATACATCAGATTATTTTATATCTTATCCTTTGGTGTTGCATGGTTCAAAACTCTTTGTTTCAGGAAAAAAAAAATGGTTTTCTTGGATTTTCCCGCAAATAATGCAAACTAAAAATAGATAAATAATAATAATAAAAAAAAGAATCTTTGTTTTGGAAAATGGGCTTTTAGTGGATTTTCCTTTTAATAATGCAAACTTAGAAGAAAAAAAATACATATTGGAAAAACGATAAAGCCACAATACCTTGAACTCTTATTTGTTTTGTTTTCATTTCATCATTTGCAAAACTTCCAATTTATGGTTTAATTTTAGTCACTCATTTAATTGCGGGCGTAGGCCATTGTATGATGAGATGGATTTACCAATGATTAGGCGATGATAATTACGAATTTTGATTATTAATTGAGAAATATATTCACCTGGAGATAGATGTCAACGGCTCTATAAACCCCATCAAAGCAGTCTCTAGCTGAATCCGGTACACTCTCTGCAACCTCAAGAAATGTAGACGTGTTTAGGGCTTGATCAGGCGATATCTCACACAAATACATGTCAATCAATCTTCCCACTTTCTTCAGCTTCTGTAGGGACACACAACTAGTATGATCGGTGTTAAGCATAAACACTCTCGCCAATCTGATCACAAGATTCACGTCATAAACACCACCATTAATGTTGCTATTAATGTTGTTGGTATTAGAAATTAAAAGGTCATCCAAGTTTGACTCGTCGAGAACTTCGCCGATAAGCTTCTCTAAGCCGAGCCTCGAGTCGTTGCTTATCCCGAAACCGGTTAGAAGTCTTAGCGCCCAAAAGAGTGATCTGCAAGACAATGACCCTTTCCCTACAAGCACACAAGGGACAAGAATGTCAAAAAATTATAGTAGGAGACCATAGATCAAATAAGATATTCAGATGAGGGAAATATAATTCCATCCACTAGTAAAGATTAATAAAATAGCTAAGAAAATATTTCTATTTATTTTTTAAAATGGTTAATCCTAAAATATTTTGTTAACTAGCCTAATTTTCTATTTTTTTTAATTAATTACACTATTTTGATTATAAAAAATTCTGTTAATTACCTCTAGCCAAATACTTTTTGTTCGCAGAACCAAATAATCTCGATTAAGATTAACAAGAGTTAAACTTAACTTTATCTTTTCTAGCGAGGAATTTAAAATAAAAAGTTTACGAAGGACCAATTTTTAATTTTATTACATTAATCTAAAATAACTAATAACAGGAAGGATCAGTAATCAATTTTACTATTTAAATGAAAAAAAAATACCAAAATATTATTTTTAGGGGGAGAATTTTATTTTACTGCATGTAAGATAACTGAAATTAATAAATTTGAGGTACATGCCTGAAGATAAAACCCCGCTAACCGCCGTTTCAACTAACCGCTCAAACTCAGCTCTCGAATATTTATTAGCTCTTCTCCGAGAGCTCGCGACTTTAAGGTAGTGGAGTGAGAACCTTGTGAGGGCTAAATTGTAATTATCATAACTGATGTGGTTGTTGTAGACCCGTGAATGGCTGATTATTTTATCGACGATCTTCGGGGACAAAACGGTCAAATCGTCGAACCACCACGACTTGTTCGACGAGCCCGGCGACGATGACGACGAAAACGACGAGAGAGCGACCCGTGTCGGGTCCGAACTCTGGGCGATCTTGGCACAGAGAGCGGAAACAAGCTTCTCCAACAGCAGACCGTTAGACTCCACGTGGCGAAACAACATGGACTCGGAGCTTTTTAAGCAGCAAAGCACTTCTTTGAAGGACCAATGACAAAACGTTTCTTGATCTAAGAAAGTCTCTGTCTTTTGCGAAAGAGAAGACATTCCTAGGAAGATCGCAGAGCAATGGAGAAGAGAAACGTTCGAGGGCGTGATTGTAATTTCACCATCGGCGCTGTTGTTGTGGATATATCTCGAGACCATCTCAAAACCTTCAGGGCCGCCAGGGAAATCGTCAAGCTCTATCACTATGCTCGTCGTTATCTTATTCTGGGCTCTTTTCCTTTCTTGCTTCACAATCTTCCTCAGCTTCTCTGACTTAGTACACAGTACCTTCTGAAAAATTAAAATTAATTTGAATTCGAATGATGACGAAAGATATGAGCAGGACATGAGTAAGGGAAATTGATCAGATGATACCAAATATCAACTTACCTCATTTAGAAAGAATGTCTCTTGACCATTAATGTGGATTTGCACATTGCAGAGATTTGACATTTTTTTTTTCTTTGATAATAAGAGAGACCTGTTATTTGCTGAAGTAAGATATAATAAAAACAAGGAAAAGAGAAAAACGAGAGTTTGGAGAGTGTACGACAAATCTTGATGATTGTATGTATTCGAAAAATATATGGGCCGCTTTTATTTTTGTTTTCAAATAAGAACGCGCTTTTAAACTCATACATGAGTTTATTAATTATTATTTTTCAAACATCAAGACAAACACGAAAATAGTGAGACTGAGCATAGTCAATTTGCCTATTGTTATTGTGAGTAGGATGGCAATTTACATACATTGAGTTTATTTTAGGGTCAAGCGGCTAAATGGCCAAATAGAACTTAAGGATTTGCAAAATAGCCAAAGTTTATCAAGTATAAGCAAAATAGCCAAGCTGCGATTATTAATCCAGGCAGGATTAAATTTAATCCACACAAAATATCGGGATTAAATTTAATCCAGGCAGGATTAATTTAGTCCAGGGATGAGAGTAATGGCTATTTTGGTTAACCTAATGAAACTATGGCTATTTTGCAAAAGTCATAGTTTGAATTGGCTAGTTCATGCCATTTTTCCTTTATTTTAATTATTATTTTTCAAACAAGACAAACACGAAAATAGTGAGACTGAGCATAGTCAATTTGCCTATTGTTATTGTGAGTAGGATGGCAATTTACTCATGCCTACTTATCATGAATAGAGTCTTATCCGAATAAATGAGTTATATATGATACTGATATTACTCATTAAAAATTATATAAGCATGAATAGAGTATGGGTTTTAAGTGTCTTACTCATCACACTACTCATACCCTATACGTTTGAAATTATTACTATATTTATGAATTCTAACAAATTTCAGTGCACATATCTATTAATTTAAGTATCCTTTTTAGATTTGTTTGTTTTTTATTAACAAATTTACTATTAAATAAGTAAAAAAAAAAACAAAAAACAAAAAACAAAACAAAAAAAACAAAAAAACTCGTGGGTTACCATGTACCATCTAGAGTGTTACCCAGACCTAAACTCAATAAAAATAAATGGGTATGGTTTTACAAAAAAATAAATAAAATAAAATAAAATAAATAAAAAATAAAAATAAAAATAAAAATAAAAATTGTGAGTAGGATATGATTTTGCAAGATCCTACCCAAACTCTATCAATTGTAATCTTTAATTGTGAGCCGTGAATACATAGATGGTTAATCAACAACATGATTTCAACGTAGGATTAAAAAATGGAAGTTAATTAGTTATTATTCATAGGTGGTTTGGTTTTATGAAAATGTTGTTTGTTGTCAATTAAAAAACCGAAGAAATTCTAAGGAAATAATCATAAAATATTGTTCTAAATAGAAAAGACCATGTTACTCATACAATTTGCATAGTCTAAACAAAAAGCTCGGATACCCCGAAAACTATATAAATCCAGAAGGAATCACCCATTTATAAGGTAAAAATAAACCCTACCGAACATAATTTTGAAGACAAGAGAAAGTAGTAGGTCAAAGACTAGTCAAATATAGAACACGTGACCATAAATAAAACTAAAGTACGTAAAACACGCACCTTGACGCTTATTCCGAGCATACGAGAATATAACAATACACTACACGTTTGGGGCTGTTATGCAAAAAATGACAGGACGTGGGTCTGATTAACCAACGTACAGGCGAAGCAACTAGAAGAGGGATGTGCACAATTTCACACTCAAACTCGATCAGAAAGTTTCATACATCGTTCAACACCCTAAATTACATTTTCTCTTTTTATTATATTCGTCTGTATTTAGAGATAATACTGCCTACAAATTCTAAGTGCTTGAGATTAATTGCTCGGTAACTTTTATTCCTCGCATGATAATTACTGTAACATTTTTGTCTAGCAACACGCTGACTAAAGTTTTATAAATTTACTAAAAAAAATATTGTTCAATTAAATTCTACAATAAATTAATTTCATTGCTAAATTACAAAAGATTACTAAATCATGGAATAAGATAAAGTGTTCAAATAAAAAAATTTTGTTAAAAAAATTACCTAAATTTTCATAGAGCTTTTCTATACATATAATCAACAATCATGAAAAATAAAAATACAAAAACACATTTTAAAAGATCATAATACTAAGTGATAGCTAGTTTGGTCTAGTGGAAGTCGTGAGATCCCTCCCACCGACAAAAAAAGTCATTAAAAAAAAAACCGTAGCACTAACTATTATGGAAAGACTTTTTTTATACCACAAATTATATGTATTCAACTTACACAAGACAATTTTTTTTTATATAAAAGTTATCAGAATGTTAATTTTCAATTATCAATATTAACGATTAACGATTAACGAGAGAGAGAGAGAGAGAGAGAGAGAGAGAGAGAGAGAGAGAGTTACAAACGACATATCACAAAATTTTATAGACATTACTAATCTAAGAGAGGAATAAGCCTATAAAATGAGACACTCTGTTTCTGCATATAGGGACAAGAAAGATACTAATTGATGTTGAATGTTTGCAATAGACATTTGAATTTTATTAAATTTTAATATTTTGAATTAATGACATTTTTAGTCCCTGGACTATGTAGTGTGTAACAACTTGGTCCTTCGGCGAAAAAAGTTGTAGCATCGATACCTGGTGAATGTGAGAAAATCACGATTGATCCTTCTGTCAAATTTTCCGTCTATTTAGACAGAAATGTGCTGACGTGGCAGGGTAGTTACCATTTTGCCCATGTTTTAATGGTTTTCCTCTTCTTTTTATATGTTTTCCCTCTTTCTAATTGTTTGGTTTAGTCATTAACGTGTTTGAATTGAACCAGACACACTGTGCCATTTTCATGGAGATCTAAAGTCTAAACAATGAGATCATATTCGAAATCAAAACTCAGAACAACCTGGAATTATATATCTCAAACAAGAATAAAAATATCCTCAAGCTTAAAATCAAACTCAGATCATCCAATTGTATATGATCTCCAATTCGATGATAAACTCTATAATTCAGAAACTAAATTTCCCTAAAAAAAAAAAAAGTTTAAGAAACTGGAATCAGTATTTCCCTCTCAAAGAATGCCACTTCAATTTCAGTTGAAACCACAAGGGAGGAGATCCGAGGACGCCTCTGTTCAGCCTCGGATCGAAAACATCGAAGTTTGCTTTCCTCAGCCCGTCCAGCGCCGCCTGCGCCGCCACCGCCGGCAACAAAACCGGGCGAGCCTCCGCCGGAACCGTCGGAGCCAAATCTCTTGCCCTCCTCAGGTGATCTCCAGCCACCGAGGCCATCTCGAACACAGCGTCGGAGAGACTTTCCCGACGATCGTTCAGACTCGGACCTAACCCTAACCCTAGGCCGTGCTTCTCGGCGACCTCGAGAGGGAGATAGAATCGCTCTCGGCCCCGGCTCGCGTGGTAAGGAATAGATCGGAGGAGAAGGAGGAGCGAGCTCGCTTTTCCGATGTGCGACGCGGCGTGGTCCGCGGGGGCAGAGGCGATTCCGACGGCCTGGAGAGCGAATCGTTGTCTTCTTCCACAACTTTCTCAAGCTTCTTGTATGCATACAAGGGAAGTTTTGACCCTATAATCCAAACACATCACAGCAACAAAGTTTAGATCTTCATGATTAGCTAGAACATGAACACAAAATACAAACTCCTCACCGAAATCAGACACAATAAATCAAAACCACAAACTTTGTTCATGGTTTCAAATTCTTCAAGTATTTTCATATCAGCTCAATAATTTATTATAACTCACAATAAACAACAAAATCACAAATCCCTAACCCTAACTCCTCAAAACGCATACCAAACAACAAAATTACCAAAAAAAATTAGTACCTGGAAGACAACAGGTCTTGAAGCAATTCCGGCCACAACCTCCGACTTTCGGCTCGTCGGAGTCGTCCTTCTGGTAGTTCGACACGACGGTCGGAACTCGCTTGATTCTAAGCATCATCTTATCGGTTGTTATAACACGACCTCTTGAACGGAGAAGGAAAGGAGGCGAGGAAGGAGAAGGGAAAGAGAGAAGAAACAGTGAGTGGATTGTAGATCGGAGAAGGAAGAGAAATCAAGAGTCGCCGAGGCCGCCGCCGGCGAGAAAGAGGAGGTCGGAGGGAGAACCGCCTTCGGAGGGAAGAGCGCCGCGGCCGCCGTGAGGGGAGGGGATACAGGTCAAGACTACTGAGCCTTTGCGACGGAGAATTGACCGGACATGAATCGGAAGAGACCGCGAATCTCCGTGTATAGCCGTGATGTCCACAACTTGACTCTCCTGGGCTTTACCCCCAAATTTAATCAACAAAAACACTTTGGATTCGATTGGATTGGATTTTGAGAGATAAAAGGTCGGAGCTTTAGGGCTTTTTGCAGGGATTGGTTTTGGGGACTTGTTGATTATTTCTGGTTGAATGAGATTAGGGATTTCTTTGGAGTGTGTTCGCCGGGGAACCTCGTCCGGTCCTCTGTTAGCGACGTCCTGGAAGTGAATTTAGTGAGAGGTGCGAATGAAGATATTTGGGCTAAGCCCAGGACAGTCCGCTCCGGAAAAAAAAAAGAGGAGACGTGGAAATTACTTAACTACCCTAGTCGATCAAGCCACGTCAGCACATTTCTGTCTAAATAGACGAAAAATTTGACAGAAGGATCAATCGTGATTTTCTCACATTCACCAGGTATCGATGCTACAGCTTTTTTCGCCGAAGGACCAAGTTGTTACACACGACATAGTCCAGGGACTAAAAATGTCATTAATTCTAATATTTTATAGTGAAGTTTATTTTTATGGTTCGTTCAGGAAAAATATAAATAATTAGTGCAATCAGATTGTTTAAGATTTGTTTTTCATAACCGTGACTCGAATATCCCTTATTTTTTATTCAATTCCTGGAGAAACTCTAACCTAGAAATAATGTCGTCTTGTATATGCTTAATTTGTATTTTTTTTATATATCCTCTTTTTCTATTACTACGAAATCAATAAGTTCGTAGTTATAGAAGAAACAAAGAACATTTTATTGGAGGTAAATAAACATATATATAGATGATTATATATCATTGATAGAGAGTCACCCACGAAGAGATAAAAATATATCGTCAGATGTTGGTGACAGGTTCTGGCAAGGTCAGGAATCCATGCCTTCAATATTTTTGTACTTTTGTTGATTTTAATCTGTGTATTTTGGTGCATGATCTTACTACTCTTCCCTTGTCATGTGGTAGAAATTTTGATGTTTTCTCTGGTTAGCCTTGTAGATTAATCATGGAAGTTGCATTATTGATTGGGTGACATGTGATTAGTGGGACCCACGGACTAATAGAATCGAGTGAATGTAAATAAAACTTTAATAGTTAGTGGGACCCACGGACTAATAGAATCGAGCGAGTGGAAATAAAACTTTAGTACTAGCTGTTTGGTTACGGGAAAAGAAACTAAAGAACATGTAGGGGAATTATTTATCCTTTACCGGAAAGAAGATGATCATCAAGCGGTTTTTCAAGCCATTTTTAATTAGGTAATGAGTTGCTTCATTCTATCTAAGACTCTCGTCAAGGACATACACTGTATTGCGGCAGACTTTGGTAGGATAAAATCAGGAAAAAAAAAAAGAAAAAAAAAACTCATCGGAGAAATTGGGATATACTTTGTTGCCGCAAAGAAGAGGGTGGGTTGGATTTCCAAGTTCTCGAAATTTTTAATCAAGTTTTATTGGTGAAGAGTGTGTGAAGAATTCTGAGGTTCTTTTCTTCTTTGGCGGCCCGAGTGATAAAAGCTAGCTATTTTCATAACTCGAATATTCTCAAAACGGGCAACATGAATTATGTCTCGAGCATTTGGTGAGGGCTTATGTGGGCCATGTGATCATCATTAAAGGCTCGAGATGGTGTATTGGATCCGAAGCTTCGGTGGATGCCTGAATGGGTCGGTGGCTTCCGAAGACAGCCGGCTTCTTGGTTTGGGACCTCTCTCGAATTCTGGTAGGTACGATTTGTTGTCGGTCGTTTTAAAAAAAAACCCAAAACATTAAATTCAGCGGGACTTGTGTCGAATTCTAATTCCTAAACCCCAGTAGACCTAGCCACTAAAAAGTCCATCAAGACCCAAAGAGAGCCAAAAGCCCGTCTAAAACGGGCTCAAGTCCAAGCTCAAGCTCATCCACGAAGCGAAGCACACAAGCGCACGGCCCGCGAAGGGCTTGGCGCGCCGCGCCAGTTCGTCGAGGACTGCTCCTCGCGCGCTCCTCCGAAAACACACACCGTCTATCACATGGCGCGGCGGGCCAGCACCTAAACGCGCGCACAGCCTCATGCGCCCGCGCAAGCCAAATCGTGCCGCACGCTCCATGCCAAACGACCAGAAGCTCTTTCTCAGCCTCCTAAACACTATAAATAGCCCTTCTTCATAGAGGGCAAGGTACAAAGAATTCTCTCTGAACACACACACTCTCATTCTCTCAAGATTACTCGATTCTAGAGATCTGAAACGCTGTTGAGGACTCTCCGCACTCCGTTTCCTCTGTCGAGTCTTTAATCTTCCAAAATATTCACTAATAAATATTAGCTCCCACCTCATATAGCAATCAGATTATGTCGAGCGTTAGAACGCGCACCAGAGACAATGCCTATGTGCCCCTCCAAGCTTAATTTATCTCCTTCTTACTCTCAGATATTTGCAACGAACGAAGAACTCTTTTTAGCTAGAGGAGCGACAACTTGTGACTTTCAAGTTTCTCCCAGTTAGCTCAGATGCGGCCACTTGATCTGGCCTTGAGTCGAACCTCCCGAAGCATTAAAAAATATTGTTCATTTTTGTGTGACAATAATTTGGCGCTAGAAATAAGGGACTTCCTGACTTAAACGGCCCGAAATCTCTTCCAATCATCTTTTTCTGTTCTTATGAAAACTCGATCTTCTCAGACTTGAGAAAAGATTAGCAATCAACAACCTGTGCATTCTGAGGGCGTTCGAAACGTCGATAACACAGCTAAAGGTTCAAAATATTTCTTCACCTCCTGATAATCGGGACGACCGCATTTAGGAGATAGAGTATGATATTCGTTGACTAAAGGCGATAAACGCTAGGTTCCGTAGCCGGCTGGCTGTAAAACGACCTATGCACGATACGAGAATCCCCAACGGAGAACCCGAAAATCTCAATGAGGAAGGTCGTGACAACGATCCCGACTACGAAGGCCTCGAAGATTTTGAGGATATCGAGACTTCTCACACAAAAGATGGGGGACTCCCCACCGTGAAAGAAGCCGATTGTTGCGAATTTTCTCGCACACGCAAGTGCACGTGGTCGCAATAGTAATAAATCGTAAGAACGAGTCGATCCCACGAGGACTAGCTAAATTGAAGATTCAAGATTCACAAGTTTGAATGAGAACCCAAAAATAATGATAGAAAGTTTGTCACAAAATTATCTAGCAAGTAAATAAAATAAACAACAAAACTAAAGAACGGTTTTACAATTATGAAGACGGGGGACTATGGTTTCACGAGTTCAATCTACGGTTCGGATTCACGGAAATTACGCACGATTATTGTTGTTCATATATTACTACTCGTACTCACGCTAATCGTATCACTAAATCTCTCTCGAGCATCTAGCAACCTAAACTCAATGCCGGAGTTTTATCTCTCGATCCCAACTCCTAAAAAGCACGGCAAGCATTCACAACAAGAGTACACACGAGTCTAAAACAGCCTAGCTATCTCTAGCCTAGGAATGTATTTTAGTAATCCAAAACAAAAGCACAACAACCTAATCTTTCTCAAGCATTAGATCGAACACATATCATGCATAAGGTAGCTAATCTCATACAAGGCATTAAACATGGAATTGAACTAAGCAACATGACAAGAACAACAACAATAAAATCAATCTATTTAGGAATCCATAACCGTCAAGAACTCGCTACACCATAGCCCTATGGAGGCTTAGTTCATGGTGATACAAAGAACAAAGCAAACATAAATCAAGAACAATGAAACCAACATAATCTTCATAAATAAATGGAGTTCAAGAGATAGAGGAAGAGGATAAAACTATGGTGGTGATGGCTGGACGAATTCCGGCGAGATGGCACTCCGACCTCCTTCTTCTCCAAAGCAAAACCAAGAAACTCTAAGAAAACATGAAGAGAAAAGAAAATTACTCTCTCTCAAAGATGAGAGATCATCCTCAAACCCTAGCATTTGTGTTTTTAAGGCTGAATGGGGTTATTTTCGGAGCCATCTGGACCTTTCATTTTGATCCAATGGCCAAAATTCGCTCAGAAACGCAACATTGGAAAAAGCTGATTTTTGGACCGCGCGGCGCGCCCTTTTGTCTGCGCGGCGTGCAGACCATTTTTTCGGCTTCGCGCGGTCCGCACGTACGACTCTGGAGGCGAAAACGGCGAAATTTTCGTCCGCGCGCCGCGCGCTTCCCGGTTCACTGCACACCGTTTTTTAAACGGTCGTAACTCCTAGCTCCGATGTCCGATTTATGCAAATAAACATGCGTTGGAAAGCTAAGAGGGAGCTCTATCCAATTCTGGAAGTGGATCATCCAGAATCATCATTTAAAAATCCCAAAATCCTGCCGAAGAGGACGTCGTTCCTTGTTTCGCTCCAAGTTGTCCAAATGTGTATGAATCTCCTTGAAATTGTTCGGAATCGTCACATGATGCGCTAATAACCTCCTCAAGACCCAATTGACCTTTTAAACCTGAAAATCACTCACAAACATACAAAAGCTATCAAAAACACTTGAGGACTCGTTAGTTTTTAGTCCGGGAAATAGGAGTTTTACGCGTAATAAACGCACCTATCACCGATCCATCAAATCTTTTGCCAAAGACAAGGAACGCACTGGCGGTTTCCTGAGAAGGAAACTCTCTAGCCGGTCCTAGGCGAAGCTCGCGCCTTCGTGCAACGAACCAAGACGTTAGGGATCACATCACCTCCTAGCGCACTGCGTGTGGCAAACCTGAGAGAACAACTAAGTTCTCAACCTAATGCTCCTCCTTCGGCTCTTACTAACGAGAATCACCGCACGGACTAAGGGTCAAACAAAGGCGACAAGTTTCTCCTTTCGAGCAAGGGGTTACTCTGACCACCGGCCTCAATATCGTCGCGATGATCCACAATCTCTGAAAAAAGTTCGTGACCTCCGAGAATACGGCATAGGTGGAAGCGGAGCCTACGAGATCATCGAGGAAACTTCCTTGCCTTCCATGGCCCAAATACTTTCCGAGATCTGCAAGGACCTAGATGGCGATGCAAGGTGTTACTCATGCGGCCATGTGCCAAGACTTTTCTCTCACACTTGCAGGACCTGGTTTCGAGTGGTTCAAAAGCTTGAGACCAGGTAGCATCCTATCATTCAAAGACCTGAAGGAAACGTTCCTGACATGCTTTTCTACATCTATGATCCAAAAGAAGAAAAGAGAATGACAAATCTCTTGGAAGATATTTCGGCCGATTCACTAAAGAATCGTATAAGGTTGATCGATTCAACGACAGTAACACGATAGCCGCAATCATTGAAGGCTTTCGCACTGGTGACTTTTTAAAGTCCGTCGTCGGTCATGTCCCTTCCACCATGACCGAGTTAATGACTCGAGCACAGAATTTCATGGGAGTCGAAGACTACCTTGACGGTCGAAAGAGCAACAACCAAGGCTCCCGCCACCGAGTCAAACCTGGCCAAGAGCAAGGCGACTCCCGAAAAAGACTAAACAAGGGAGGTCAGACCATGGCCGGCACCAAGCCCGGGCCATAATATGCTACATCCAAGGGGTCGACGACAACACTGCCAGAAAAATGGTTAATACGATCTTCCATCTGGAAGACAGTTACCCATGCTACCTGAAAGATGCAAGGAAGTCGGGGAGCTCGACCCTCGCGATGAAACCGAGAGGCTCAAAGTCTTCTGACGATCTCCCTCTAGTCATCCTCGACGAATCGAAACCTGACCAGGTTGTGAAGATTGGCAACCAGCTTTCGCTCACAATCAAGAATCAACTTACTGCCTTCCTCCGGGACTTCAAGGACGTGTTTGCATGGAATCATGCCGACATGCCTAGAATTGACCTTGAGGTCATAGTGCACCGGTTGAATGACTACCGCTCGCTGCTCTCTTCGTCCACCATCGGTGCAGACCACCAGACCACCGTGCTCTCTCCTTCGTGCAAGACCACAGATCTGCGCGACCACCTAGATCCACCATAATCGCCTCATTTTCCTCCGCCGTAAATCGGAGACCACGAGAGACCGCCAAAATCGCCTATTTATTTTGGTTTATTTTCGTTTATTTTGTTGTACATATTTTATTACACGCTATATGAATTTATTCCATAACTTACGGACGATTCACAAGTACCGCAAAAATCGCCTATTTATTTTCGTTTATTTTGTTGTACACTTTATTACACGTTATATGAATTTGTTCCATCATATTTTTATTTTCTATTTCGTAGGTCAATTACTTTATCTGATTTGATGGATTTGATTTTCATTGACTTTCTCTTTCAATGCACACGAATATATCTACCACACAAGGGTATATTCGATATTTCATTGTCGTAAATTTCAATAAATTGCTAGATTACAAAATTTACCAAACGTGAACAAAATCTTAAAAACCACGTTTCAAAATGGCTACATTGCTAGTTTACCCTAATAATAATAATAATAATAATAGACAAAAAGAGAGAAAATCATTAAATGTTATTGTGGAAGGTCCTAAACCCGAATTCCGATTAGCAGCTGAAGAAGCCAAATCGGATCCCACTAGAACCCCGTTGTCCTGTTAAATTAGTTCACAAATGTCCAACGCTCGAAACTTGCTCGAGTGTTTATGGAAGGCGGTAGATCTAAATGGAAACTAAAATCTTGGCGTTCAGCCTTGGCAAGAGCCGAGCCATAGTGACGTGTCAACCTGAGTCAGCCTTGGTGTACAGGCTCGTGTTCAAACAGGCCATCAGATTCGCACCATACAGCATGTATATAGGCTGACCCTCATACACATCCACCTCTTCTTTTCCGGCCCTTTTTTTCCATATGAAATCGGTGTAGAAAAGAGATGAAAGAAAGGGAATTTGGTTGGGGTTTGGTGGGCATTTTTTTAGTAATTGATTAGAACCACTGGTCATAGATTAGGTTTTGTAGATTCTGCACTGATATAGTTGAAATTTGGGTGAAAAACTATGCTCTCAACACATATAGAACAAAACTGGGGAAATGAGTTAAAAACTACTAGATACCATATTTCAAGATTCATGAACTTATACAAGCCTTAAAAAGGAAAATATATCAAGACAATGGAAAACAAGTGAAAACCAAAGGTCTGGTTGGTATCTCTAAACAACACTAGTTTCATCTTTGTTAGTGTGCTCCTCTATCCCGAGGGCAACCACGAGGAATTCACGGCACTTCTTTTTCTCGGGTTCGACTTTTTATCTTCCGTGGAGCCGGCTTCTGACTTTTGCTTCCTCAGCATATCGTCAGCATATCTGCGCCACAGCATTTCCCTATCTTTTCTTGGCATTTTGTTGTATCGGAGATCGGGTTTTAGGAGCTTCTTCGCAGTTGACCAAGAATTGAGGGCTGTTTTCCCGTCGTCTGTTTCTTGAGAAGCCACACTAGAAGTCAAAACTTCCACCAACAGAGCTTTGAACTCACGTGCACATCGCTGAAAATAAAAATAAAAAAACAAAAAAAATCCGGATAATATAGAATAAGTATGAGGTTGAGTTTCACGAGTGCAAAGCTTGCAAGTGCTTGAACAGGGCTAATTTTGTCCCTCAAAAAAATAATGACAAGAAATTGATCTTTAAAATATTATGAGGCGTGAGCGTGACAAGAGGGAACTCAATATTCATGACAATCATAGGCAATTAACGAACTAAATTGCATATTATTGAGAATTGGAATCAAGAAAATCACATCAACCCATTTATCGGAAAATAAACAAAAAAAAACAATGCGAGCTAAATGTTGTGGTGACACTTACATCATGTAGCATCTTTATATGTTCCCGGAAGAGCTTTTCCATTTCAGAAGATTCGAGATCGTTGTTCGATGCACGGCCTTGCGGATCCTTCTCCAGTTTAGCCTTTGATTCTGTCCACGATGCCTGAATGCACTAATCCGCTTCAGCATATAAATTATGTATGTACACATACCATTAACTTTTAAGCAGCTTCACTACCCTTGTTAAATCACTCTTGGCTTTCTTTTTTTTTTTTTTTTTTTTGGAACTACACACGCCCCAAATACGAGGTTCAGAGTCAGACTCAGCCATTCCTTTCTCACGTGAATTCTTCTTTGGTCAATCGCATTTCATATTATACTTTTTAAGGCTGAATTTGCAAGGTACCTGAGGGTCTTTGATGGATTCCACTAGTAGAGCTTGAAAAGACGAAACTGCCTCCTTCCTTCGCACTTTATTTCGCACTCTCTCCATTTCTTGTTCTTCTCTTTCTTTCCTCTTCCGTAATTCCCGCTCCCTCTCCTTTAGCTTATCCTGAAAGTTAGTTCCAGGCAAAGCTACAAAATCAGTCACCTTTTAATAATTGAGCTACATGAATGAAGGGACATTGACGCTCCTAAAAATACTCAAAATATCTGTAAGGAAGTCAAAGATACTCAGCAAATCCCCAAATATCCTTCATATTTATGAAAAAATTTACAAATATCCAAAAAAACGATGTATATTTCTACAAATATTGGTAATATGAAGAACAAAATGGAGAATAAAAGTTAACCCGTATAAGCACTGTTCAAACTGATTTTGAAAGAATAACCATTGGATATATATTTCAAGAATGTTAAAGAGACAACGAGGATGTGAAAATTTTCTTAGTGCTGTAGAAGAGACATACCAGCTCATCTCTTTTAGCTTTTGCTTCCTTTTCCACTTCATCCTCTGCAGCCCGTAAATCAGATAGATACTCATTAAATAAGGCGTCCCGGTCTTCATGAGAAACAGATTTGTATCTTGGGTCATCTCTGAAACCATCCTTCACCTATAAAACAAAACCCACAAATGAATGTAAAGGATAAAAATATAACTATCAATCGGATTTTGTTTTATTTGTGGGTCACATGATATAGTTGAATGTAAAAGGAATCGTAGCGACATTGTATAAATCCATAATAGAAAGTAGCATCGATATCAGCAGCTTGGTTCCATAAAGCATAGAATAATTATCTCATGCCAAGCAACTAAATTCTTCTAGAAAATAGCAGTCAAACTATTAACGTAATGCTTCTTCGCACATAAAGAGAATAAAAATTTAGAAAACTACATAACCCGGCACAAAACAAGATATCAGGAAATGACCATCAACATAACCGATATTAGAAATGACCCACCCTTGACCAGCGTGAATTGACTGTTATATCTCCTTTTTCTCGAAGCATAGATTTAAAACTGGTTGCGACAGCATCACGAATTGCTTGAGCTTTTTCTTCGGCGGCCTTTTTCAAAGGACGGATCCTGAGAAAAGACAGAGAATATAAGTTAAACCACCATAGTAGGAAAAGTGAAATACAAACAGCATTTTACCACACACATGCAAAAGAAACACAGGGCCAAAAGGACACACCCAAATTGAATCCGAGAATCTGGTCACTAGACTAGTACTTGCCGACTCATGTTGCTTTCAATGGTTATCAACAGAAATCAGTCTGTCTTGGGAAATGTCCAATATAAATATGATAAGAACGTACGTAGAGAACATTACTCAGCAAGCCTGTTACAGGTATTACAGACTACAAGCTAAGATCTACGAGTAATAAGGAAGACAAAGGAAACATTAATTAGCGTTCAGTGTACCAAGATAAGCCATGTTACAACTCTAGAAAATTAAAACACCAGATAAGTTCTATTTTTAAGAAACAACCCGATTTTATAGAGTTAAAGGAATTCAAACACCATATAAGTGATGTACCCTTAGCAGGGAAAAAAGGAGATAACAAACTATATAAAAAATTAAACAATAAGTAAAACAAAAAGAATGAAAGAACCTTATATTATCTTTACTGGGGGGGAAAAAAAAAAAAAAAAAAAAAAAAAAAAAAAAAAAAAGCGTCTTAGTAATAAAATTAAGAGGACCAGATGCTGAATTTGAGTGGAGGTCTATAAATTTTTCATAAAAAATATATAAATTAAAATGCCAAGTTTCTGAAATTAAAAGACAAATCCTATTAGTGAATCAGCTACAAACTCACAACCATACCTCTCATTCAGTAAATTCTCTCGATCCTTGCGGTCAATGGCTAAAAATCTTGGATCCTCACCCCATTTCTTTCTGAAATTTTGATAATCGGCCTTCGGGTTTATGTCCTGAAAATTACAAATTTTAGTCAAACAAACAAGTTTACATCACATAACTCGGTTCCTAAATGCAATAGACAGAGGGAAAAACACTTTAATCCAAGGAAAACAATCAAACCTCAGAGGCTTCATCCAATAACAGCTTGAATCCCTCTATTGCAGCCTTCTGAGCCGCTCTCTTTTCTTTCCGTTCCTCCTCCACACGAGTCTTAACATAGTGCTCGAACAAGGATCGTCTAGTGGAATAACTAGGAATAGCCTACAAAACCAGACCTTTGACCATAAGAAACGTCGCAAATGGAGTATCTACACTGGGAAGGGAAGGGAAGGAAAACAAAGCCCTACAGTTCCATGTATGACATCGCCGCTGTATATGTACACAGTTACCAACAAATTGCTTGATATCATTAAAACTATACAGCATCATGTCTCCTCTACTTCTTCACCGATTTTATTTTATTTCTTAGAAGAAACTAAATTTATTAGATTAAGAGAATATTTCACCAATTTAATGTTAAATTGAGAGTATCACAACATCAAGTGCATAATGCCATCCAACGTTACAGGAGTAGGAATAAAAGCATAAAAAAACTGTTGGCAGGACCTCCGGAATAGTGAACAAACTGCACAAGCTTCTTCCAAAGCATACAGCATTCAGAAATCTTCAGAGACATAGAAACCGATGTGACAATCTTTAAGTTCGTCACATTGCTCTTTGGCTTCACAATGCTTGCAAGGAGTTTTAAAATTTCTCCTCGGCGGACCTCCAGAGAGACTGGAGTAGTGCTTTATAGACCTCCCGGTTATATAAATCTCTTTTGGATATAAATATTTAGGATTTCCTTTGTAATTTTGGTTCCTTTACTGACCGACCTCCCGGTTTGTTGTGGGAGGTTAAGATTTGGTCTGGAGTGCGTTTTGCACTCCCTTTTTGTAAAGTGGCTTTCAGCCTGTTAATATAACCATTCTTGTTTAAAAAAAAAAACATGCGGAACCAAATGTCATACACTATGTCAATTGTCAAGTGACTAATCTCTAACTTAAAACATGTGACAATGCCTGATCTACAATGATAACTAGCAAATTCCTCGAACCTTCACCAAGGAACTTAATTCTTAACAAACCTTAAATCGTGGATCAAAGACAATCTTTGGAAGTTCCTTTTCCCATTTTGAGAATGGAACCACTCCTCGTTCTTTGAGCATCTCCTGCACAAGCATCCATTATCATTATCAGACATAGCCCAAGTTGAATTAAAGTTAAAAGTCTAGGGGACACGAAAGAAACCCACCAAGCTGAAGGATTCAAATTTCCTTCAAAATGAAATATAGGTACACTGCAACAAGCTACGGTCAACAATAACCCAAACTTTGATACACAAAGTAGAAGGGAAAAATATCAATGGAAAACATTAAACACAAGCATAGGTACCTTGAATTGGATAATACACTCTTCCGTTCTGGGCACACTATCTGTGTCCTCCGAATCGGAAGAGGAATCGGTCCCATTCCCATCATCATTAGCGTCTTTGTTCTCGCTCTGCTGGCCCTTCGTTGTTGCGGCCTCGGTTGCCCTAGAACCGTTTGAGTTTGACGTGGTGGTTCCGGACTGAAGGGGGACATGTGGGGAAGAAGCCCCAGCCGAGGGGGTTCCAGATTCCTGCAACTTTTTCTTTATCAAGTCCAGAGCAGAGGATGATCCTTGGCCTTGAGCGTTGGAGGGTCTAAGAGGCATCGCGTCACGACCACCTGTGTTAATCGCGGGGGCGTTTAAACTTACTGGAGTAGATCCTTTTTCACTAACTACATTAGTATCTGGCACTGACATGGGTTCTTCTTTCGATATCTCACTCTCCTGCTTCTTCCTTAGTTCCGTTACCTCGCTCGGGATCTGCCAGCTACTTACCTGATCACAGATTGAGAGAAAAAAAAAATCCATATAATGGTCAACTTCCAACCAAACACATAACCTCTTTCTGAAATTAGTCTTACAAGTGAGAAACTTAATTCCTTTTTATTGACTGTGAAGTTCTAGACATATTTTAGTTTTAGAGGACAGAAAAATTAACACATTCATGTCAGCAGAGTAAAATCGATAATACAAAAGTGAAATTTTAAATATTTTAACAAGTTTTCATGTATAAAGGCTGCAAATTGACAGATCATAAAGAAGAAAACAGTCGACTAGTCCATGAAGGGAAAGTTTAAACAATTATCTTCTGTTTTATTAGGAAGTCTCGTATTCTTCTTTCACTGTGATAATTTGCAAGCTTATTTTAAAAGGAACTTCATATTTCTGATTCAAAAGAATCAGAAGATGAATAAGTGAGTGAATGCCACAAGACCCTTTTGTTTTATGTTTTCCAGAGCAAAACTGAAATTTAGCGCCAGAAGTCCTAGAAATAGATATATTGCATAGCATTTAACTTGGTTTTATTTTCTTCCACAGAAGAGAAACTACTTATATTTTAATAATGAAATCTTACAAAGAATCCATCAAACATTATTATAAACTAAGGTTATATCTAACCTTGGTTTTGTTGTTATAGTAATATTTTTTCCCATCACTTGTGCTGACCAACATCCAATCTGTTCCAGGCAAGTTCACCCTAATCACCGGAAAAAAATGGCGAGTTACAGGCATGAGCACAATATAAAACAACTTATCAATAGCGTATACAATCACTTTCTTTTTAAATGATATAGGCAGGAAAACAATGAATCAGAAGAGCACTTACATGGACACTGGAACTGGCTGCACGGCAACTTTTTCCAGCTGCATCCATGAAACAAGTAGAAAGAAAAATTCATTAAATTTGCACCGAAGAAATGGTAATTACAACTACTACATCTGAAAAACAAGAAACCGACCAATTTTAATCGACTTCAGACCATTCACCAAAAGACACAGCCCGTGATGGAAGTTCAAGTCTTTAAGCAATTACATATACAAGCAAATAGTTTGGGGCCGCTGAAGGACTATGATTAAATTATCACACTACTAGTGGAGCAGCGAACATTAAGAACATCCAGCCATGGTTACCTCGCCTCTAAAATCAGGTGGCTTATCATAAGTTGATTCTCCAGTCAAAGTGTTGTAATAGTACACAATCCCTGTCTCTGTCCTGTGGGCAGTCCATGAATCTGGTTGTTCACTCACAACAACACCAACTTGGGCGTGGGTTCTCTCACCTGCCAAACCCACTAAACATAAGTTAATTGAAAAATCAGACAATATAAAGTTTATAAACATCAATGGCAATGATACTGTCCCTAGTCACATGTTTAGAACCGGGGCGAATGAAAATCTCAAGCAATTTCGCTTGGACTTGTACATAACTTAAGCATGAATTTCATTTTCCTACAAAAACAAAATAGCATCGAAAATCAAAATCCAAGGGAATGCAAATGTGCGCAAGATTTCATTTTCACTATCTCGCACATGCCTGCTTTCTTTCTCTGTCTTAACTCTCAACTTATGTATCCTTAGGAGACCGAAACGGCTCCTATTATTAGTATCAAACCAAT
The DNA here is from genome assembly GCF_054948205.1 of Urtica dioica subsp. dioica. Classification (NCBI taxonomy): domain Eukaryota; kingdom Viridiplantae; phylum Streptophyta; class Magnoliopsida; order Rosales; family Urticaceae; genus Urtica; species Urtica dioica. Next base: position 5,906,093 of record NC_142758.1, on the reverse strand, counting down.
AACGGTTCATACAAGCAAAATCTTCTAATCGATAATTAGGCCAAATAAAAAATTTGAATTTAATCTGTGTATTTGTCTCTCTTTTTCTTTTATTCAAAGCTAGACTCTTTACTCGATTTTCAGTCCAAAACAGCGCATTTATAGGCGGAACTTTTTGATTTATCGAATCAAAACAAATTAGAATTCTGAATTCTCACGTAAAAAAAACGAAAAAAAAAAACGTAAAGGATCTACTTCTTTTTGTGCTCTCAATTTTCACACTCAACCTTCCGTCGCCATTTTCATTGCAAACCAATACCTGAGGACAGAGACTCTGCCTTATTCGCAGAGCCGACGCTTCCCGAGGGAGTGACACCTGGAGGGCGAGAGTCGGGCGCTTGCAAGGGCCGTGCCATCAAAGCGGGGACGGAAATATGATGATGATGCTGATTCTGATGGTGTTGCTGATGATACGGCGGACGCATCGGCATCGGAACGGCGCCCATGTGCGGCCAGAGCACCTGGTGGTGGGGACCACCCATGGGAGGGTACGGCGCGCCCATCTGCGGGGGAGCAACACCCGGGCCCGAAGGAAGAGGGACACTTGGCATCCCGTGATTAGCAAAGTTTTGTGGTTGTTGCTGTTGCCGTGGGATTCCCAGGGGACCGGGCCCCGGCGGCCGGACCCACGAAGGTGGCGCGGAGCCCATGTTTGGAGCTGGCGTCGTCATTATTACGAAACTCGAGGAAATACTAAGATAATGTTAGTAATTTTAGAGTTTTGAGAGCGTTGAAACTGCCAAGCCGTTTCGCCACTTTCCGTGCATTTAGGAGATTTGATCACCTACAGCAACAGTTTCTTCAGATTCAGCACTTCGAAATGAAAGCAAATAACTTAATCAGCTACTACAAGTATCGACAGACTACGCACAATAACAATCGTTCTACTAAATAAAATAAAAAAATACACAAATGAGCTCTTCTCGCCCTAAATCGGCGTTTGGCTAAAATCTGGACACGCAACAAATAGTAAAAGCCAAGGATGCGAAAGATTAGGTATTACTGTTAGAGAGACGCCATTAACCGATCGAGGACAGGAAAATGTTCGAGGTTGGCAAATTTGCTATCCAGTCGATTCAATAGAGGAAGAAGAATGAGAAAGGGGACGAACTTAAAATAATAATAAAATAAAATAAAATAAAAAGCATGGCGCGATTAAAAATGGAGAGACAAGGGAGAGAAGTGAGAGGAGCCGATGTTTAACTTACAAGTTAGAGAAGAAGACAATTGCTCGCACTCTGCAGCTTCTACGATTCTATGTGAAAAAGGTGCTCGCGTTATACAAAGCCTGGTTTCTTTATTAGAAAAATATTTAATATATTATGAATTTTATTAAAAAAAAAATGTTAATTTCCGCCAAACTACGATAGAGAAATCAAAATTAGCAAAACAAAAATTTAAGAAGAATTTTGTATCATATTTTACGGACATTCGAGTTATTTAACCCACGCGCGTTGCCGTTAGTTAGTAAACAAAAAAAAACAAAAAAAACAAAAAAAACAAAAAAAAGAGAGAGAGTAATATTATTTAAAAATGGTTAAAAGCTTATAATAATAATAATAATAAATATGTCAATATTACAAATGATAATACCACTACTACACACAACAAAAACAAAAAAGTTAATTTTTTTTAACGGCGTTCAGCAAAAAAAGCACAGTTAAAAGCTAATTCAGTTAACTTTGAAAGATTAAAGAAATTCAAGATAAGATACAATAATAATGTTCCATAAAAAAAATATTAATGATAACACTTTTTTTTTATTTGGCGTGATATATAAAAATAAATACAATGCTAATCAATTGATATATATATATATATATATATATATATATATATATATATATTCTCTTTTTGGTTTAAATATAAAAACTTTCATTAATTTTTTTTCTAATGGAAAAACTTCGATTAGTAATGCAGTTTAGTATTATATTTATGGGATATTGACACTAATAATATCATCTCAATGTCACTTACCAGATATAGCTAAAAACTCAAAAATTGACACATATAATACCTAGTCAAATGGGTTAAGACTATTATACCTCAAATTTCATTTAAACAAAGAAAGTACTCATTCCCTCTATTTCTCGTCGCGCCTCTTCATCTTCACTCCATTTCTCATTCTCTTTCGCGCTCAACCGCCTCTTCATCTTCATCTCTCTCTTTCTCTTTCTCGCTCAACCCACGATTTCAACCCATCTTCACATCTCTTACCCACGCGCAACTACCCAGTCGGCCCCTCTTCGCCTTCTTCTATACCCATTTAACCATTCTCTCTTTATCTCCGTCTCGCTCAACCCTCTTGGAAAAACCAAAAATTTCGGCGACCCAATTAAACGCGCAACCCAAAACGTAGATCAGCACTCTCGCTCAACCCACGCGCAACCCAAAACGCGGACTAGCACTCTCGCCCAACCCACACGCAACCCAGAATTTCGACGACTCATCCTCACTGTCTTTCTCTTCAGTCGGCAACCCAGATCTCGACGACCCATTTCCGGCTACCCATTTATCTACAGTGAGTTTCTCTAGATCTTGGATAACATTTTGTCAAAAAAAAAAAGAGTTTTATTTAATTATTGATCCAAAATTGCATGTTTGTTGAATTTGTGTTTGTTGAGTTTGTGTGAGAGAAATTGATCTGAAATCCCTAGCTTTCGATTGTAGAGTTTATTTTCCGAAATCCCTAGGTTTCTCGCTCAACCTATCACATTCATTCATGAAAATAATCTCAATATTTTCAATGGTTTATCAATGTTTGTTGAAGAAGATACAATGTTTACTCATTGTGAAAGTTCTGAACTAGCAGGAACGCAATTCATTTACTGTTTTTGAAAATTTTGATTTTAGGTTAAAAAAACAGTAGAGTATTGCCTGTTTGATGAGTATTTACTCAAAATAAGGATTGTAATGTTTCCACAATTTTTTTTTTGTTCTAGTTGATGAGTATTTTAGCATCCAGCTTCATGTTTGGTGACTTGATTTGTTTTAGGTTTTATCTTCAATGACAAAGTCGAAAGATACCAAGGCAGATGAGGCCTCAAAATGTGTCCGACGAAGCCCTAGGACGACTTCGAAAAGGAACATTTTGAGCCGTCCAAGAGTTTCGACCATGACGCGTTCATGGTCCCACCACCCAAGATAAAAAAAGGTATAGAATAGAAATTAAGTGGCTTATTTAGAGTTTTTTTTTTTTGTGACGCCTTGGTTTGTTTTGTGTTTGATATAGAACAAGGCCGAGTCCTCAGGCGTTGCGGCCGCCTTTGAGAGTCCTACCACTCCGGTTTCCCGAAAAGTGAGTTCGTGACATTTTGATCCTGGTTCGTGACATTTCGGTAGCGAACTGATTGAGTTCGTGACCGATGTGTCACGAACTCACCCACTTCATGACCGATGTCTCACAGACTGGCCCACTTCATGACACATCGGTCACGGAGTGAATGAGTTCGTGATATATCGGTCACGAACACAATCAGTTTGGGCCACATAGTTGATGTAATTGACTTTATGTAATTGTTTCACTAATTATGTCATTGACTCATATGTGTAGGAGTGGAAACAGTGTATACCCAAGGCCAACATAGAAGGTTTCGGGTTTAACTGTCACTGGGGATTGGACAATTTGCTCACTCTCTTACTCGGCCGCAGCGTCGAAACTCAAACTGGCTTCGCCCAATCATGTTTTTGGCAGTTTGTGAGGCAACCACGAATAGTCCGGTCATCGACGATCATAAGCCACCTGGTGTTGAGGACCGGGAGCCTCGAGGGAGAAACCAAAGACGGGATCCTAATTGAGATTGGAGGCCATGTTCGGGAGTTTAGGAAGATAGACTTCCAAGAGATTACATTCCTCAAAGTCGTTGATGACTACGAGGAATTCAAGTTCGAGGGTGTTGTTTCTAATGACAATCTCTTCAAAAAATTCTTCCCGGGGAAGTATTTGAGTAGGAACTTGGTCAACCAATTCTTGGAGCCGAGCAAGGAATGGCTGATAGAAGTTCACGTAAATTACCTGAAAATATACTTTGTCTTCTATGTCCTCCTGTCACAAAGTACCCTAGTTCGTCAGCCATCTTATATTGTTATTTTGCTCATGTACAGTCCTGGCTCGATGCTCTCGAAAATTCAGTTGGAATTCTCCACGATCGTTTCCTCTACATGCAAGAGGACTACAGAAAGTTCAGAAAGGAGATTTTGGACGCGGTGAAGAGCTACAGAGTGGCGCTTGATGAACTAGATCAGTACTACAATTGGAGACGTAGACTGGCGTTCGAAAAGAAGAGCCAAGAGAAACAAGACCGATTATCGGCCGAAGAGAAATTGGCCAATCTGAGGAAGCACAAAGCAGAGATGGCCAAGAAGAAAGCGGAAAAAAGAAAAGAAAATAAAGAGAGGAACAATAGATAGACGAGAAGCTGAAGAAACTAGAGGAATAAGAGAAGAAGCAAAAAGAAGAAGATGAAGAAGAAGAGAAAAAGAAGAAAAAAGAAGAAGAAGAAGAAGAAGAAGAAGAAGAAGAAAGACGAGGGGAAGAAGAAGAAAAAGGACGACGAGGAGAATAAGAAGAAGAAGAAGAAAAAGGACGACGATGACAAGAAGAAGAAAAATGACGACGATGAAAAGAAGAAGAAAAAGGACAACAACGACAAGAAGGACAAGAAGCCGGAGGAGAAGAAGAACAAGAAGCCGGACTAGAAGAAGAAGGACATTGTCGAGAAAAAGAAAAAGGAAGTCGAGGAAGGCAAACAGAAGCAAACCGATGTGGACATGGGTCAACAAGAGGTACGGGATATTTTTAAAAAATTTAAAATGTGACACAAGTGTCACGGAGTGGATTCACTCCGTGACACATGTGTCACGAAGTGAATCCACTCTATGACACTTGTGTCAAGAAGTAACTGAATTCCGTTATTTTGATCACTTTCTTACTCATGTTGAACTGAATGATTTTAGCTAGGAGGACGACATGGTTGTGGAAAACACACAAGGCCATCATAACTAATTTCCTATATTTTTCTCTCCTTCATTTTAGGAACAAATAAAGAGAATAAACTGATATAAAACCAGTATAAAAAATCGCCCACCTCCTGGGAGGGAGGTGGCGAATTTTTTCTTCGGCGCAAGGCCCGGCCCAAAATTACAAAATTATTTATTTACTTGATACAACAATAAATAAACAATTCTACTATAAATAGTTATTTAATTCCGCAAATACCCATTTTTTTCAGAATCAATGCTGCCAATCACAATTACAGCAAGTGAGACTATGTCACGCCCCGGGGAAATGGGGTGTGATTATTGTATAAAATGAAACACTAATAAACTTTACATAACTAACCCACGGTGCATACTCAGTTATTTACCTTACAAGTCCAAAGATAAAAGAAAGAAACGAAAAATAAAACCAACCTTCGACACTTGATAGTCTATCCAGCGAAAACCTTCAAACTTTCGACCACACTTAATCCCGAGGTCTTCCTAACCCTTCTCCTTCTCACATCTTGATTATAAGAAAAAATTGAGGAAATAGGGGCGAGCCTGAGGCTCAGTAGGTGCTATAGTAATGGTTTGATTTTTAAAAAGATTTTCGAAAATAATACTTACTGTATAATAATAATATTCTTGTCACATGTAAATCACCATACACGTACAAGTATACCTTGCAGAAATGTAAATGACAGAAATTTAAATTGTGTCTCTAGATACATCTACAACGTGTACTATCTCCCGAGTCGTCTGCCAACTTAACCCATGTTAGTCCTCTGATCAGAGCAAGGTGTACTCTCCGCACCGTATACATGTGTGTGTGAAACCGGCTTATCCAGGATATACGAAACATTTCTTTCGTAAATACATGATATATGTATAATATCGAAAATATTATCAACTTCATTATCGGATATCCCAAGTTGAAGTTCTGCCACATTTTCTAAAAACGGTTCTTGGTTTCGTGGCACGTTCACAAACATTTTCATTTCGAAAATAATATATACTTGAGGCCAAACCATAAAATCAAGAGAGAATGGTTATAATAACCTACCTCGAGAGTAAGCGTCTATGTCGCTCTTCCACGAGACGTTCACTCGTCCTGTGAACCTGAACGTTCACTAATACCGAGAATCCAGACGTTCCTTTACACCGTGAACCCTCTAAACGACTTTTAGTCTCGAGTCCTATCACGATAAATCAAACCGATCTTGAATCAGAATCCTATGAGTAATTCACGACACTCAAACTCAAACGTACGATTTAAAAGAATCGTAGAACCCAAAAACATATCCTCGGAACAAAATTTCAAACGATACGAGAACGTGTAAATTCGAACGAAAAACTACGATCAATCTCAAAACCTAGAAATATCCAATAATAAGAAATCCAAAACTCGCCTTTTCTGAACGAATCTAATTTCATTTTTCCATAATGAAACTAGAAAATGATTCCAGCAAACAAATGTCGTTTCTTTTCTTTTCCCGGATTTCAAGGAAAGTACTTGTGGGGGTCAAAAATCAATTTTCTAAAAAAAAATAATAAAACCATTTCACTTGGGCTTTAGTTCGACCAAAGCCTAACAACAGACCCAATCCGGCTCTCAAGGACAAATCTGGACCCAGCTCAACTCTTGAAGGTCGGCCCAAGTCCAATGAGAAGCCCAGTTCGCCACAGGAAGGACGAGTCGCCCGTGCTGACCCAACTAGAGGAATCGGTCATAGTCAGATAGAAGACCTCGTCGCGAAGACCGGATCTGAGATAACTTCGACTAGCGACGTGGTAGAGCCGAACTGACGAACACGTGTCCACTTCAACAAACTAGCCTCGACTATAAATAGAAGCCGATATGTCAAATTTCGCACACGCAAGCTGATAATCTTATTTTTCGATCTCTTATTTCTCTATTTCCCTGAGTTCGTCCTTGTTAACTTCGGCATTCCGCCATCTTCTAGTTTGTAATTTCTCCGATTATTAATAAAAGCTTTGAGCATTTATATTCGTTTTTGTCCATTTCTTTTGAATTTCCTTTGCTTCTTATACGACGTCTTCTGAAACCCATATTTATAATAAATCAAATATGTATATCATATTATAATTTGAGATTGTTGAAATCGACATCAACAATTTGGCGCCGTCTGTGGCAATACTCAGAAAGGCTAACCTCGAAAGGAGCAAAATCGCCAGAAAAGTAATATCATGTCTTTCACCCCAACTCACTATGAATCGGGAGAGGAAATCCCTCCGGGGATGAGGGCAATCCTGGATCTGCTGAACAAAAAAATAGAAAGTCAAGAAGAAACCAACCGGAGCCTCAGTGCCCGATTGGATTCCCTCTTGACCCCTCAAAACACTCCGGGTCAACAGCCGGAACCCGGCGAAGTGACCGCCCTAGAGTCCGCTCGCAACGTAGCATCAGCCACACAAACGAGCCGGGTTCTTCCCCCTGGAGTCCGTCTGGACTTCACTGGGATCCAGGTCTCTCAGGGTATGGACCAACTCCCAGGTTCTAGCTCATAGCTCGGGGGGGGGCATGGAAGAGGTCGCCACAGAAGCCATGATCAGTCCGGACGGACTGCCCCCGCCCCCGCCAGCGGGAGACCTCCGGGATCCTTTCCAGCGGACTTCGGACCTCGCCCTGCGACGAATTTCCATATGTTCACCCCCCAACATTTTGGCGGGCAGAACCAGACGCAAACTAATCGGGGCGAAGTCACTACGGTCACATCGGTGCGCACGGAACTTTGCCATTTTCAAGAGGGCGAACCCAGCATGATCGAGTTCGAAAGGTTCAAAGAGTCGGTAATAGCCGAGCTAAAATCTGTCCGTTCAAAATTCCACAGCGCGACCAGTTCGGCCCCCGAGATAGACCGACTTGTCGCCGAAACAAGAAGGACCCCTTTCGCAAAAAACATCACCGATGTCTTTATTGGAGACGCCGGGAAAGTTCGACTCCCGCGGTATAATGGGACCTCGAACCCGAAAGCCTATATCTTGTCTTTCAGGATTGCGATGGGACGGGCTATGTTGACAGAGAGAGAACAAGAAGCAGGTTACTGCCAGCTGTTCGCTGAAAGCTTGTTTGGAGCCGCTTTAGAATGGTTCTCCAGACTCGAGCCGAACTCTATCGATAGTTTTGCCAAACTGTCGATAGCTTTCCTGAAACATTATACGATGTTCGTCGAAGACGAACTCACGATAGCGGACCTATGGGGGGTTCATCAGAAGGAAAATGAGTGCTTGAAAGATTATATGATCCGCTATAAGGACGTCCTCTAAAAAATCTCCAACGTCGACCCCGAATCCGCCATAACCTCTCTAAGGAACGGTTTGTGGCACGAATCGAGGTTCAAATTGGAGATGACTGTCAACCGGCCCCTGTCACTGGAAGACGCGATCCAAAAAGCCACAAACTACGCTAAGGCCGAGGAGGAGTTCGCCTCCTTAGCAAAACAACGTGCGGCCGAAAAGAAACCCCACGCTAACACATGGGTGCGACCCGTAAGCGCTGGGAGCAATCCTCGGAGGCCCAACCCCCAAGAGATCGGACCACATGCTAGGAAGCAGCACACCTCTCCAGGTTTTGCTTTCAACATAGGAGACGAGAGCAAAGAGGGAGGTCCCCAGGCAAAAAAATGGACTAGGATCCAAATGCGTTCTGCGACTTCCATCAGGCCACCGGCCATGTCGTCATCTATATGCATACGCACTCTCGAATCCTTGTTGCTGCTGAATCAGAGATCTTGAGTCCCGTCGCCCTTGACTGCAATGTCAAGGTAATAATTGTGAGTCAATAATGACTCAGCAAGTGGACAACTAAAATGTAACAACCACTGATGATGTTACGATGCCATGCCGTTGAAACGCTAGAATGTAAGTAGGAAGATGCATACAAGACGACCTAACAATTCTAGAATTCGCATTTAACTACTTAGGAGGTTATCCGTTACATCTCGGGATATCTCCTATCAATCAAAACATGTAATACTCCTAATACATCAACCCTCCTAATGGCCTATTGGCATACTAGTACGAAACACGACTGACTGATTCATTGTCGGGGATCCACTGATGGTACCGCAATGTGCTTGCACGATTCTTGGGCCCAGTTATGAGTGGGCCAACCCTCAAGTATCTCATAGCCTATTGATACTCCTTCCAACTTATTGGTGCTTGCAAGAGAGACTCGTCTCATTAAGGAGCGGGCGGTCCATCGACACTAACTAGCTTATACTTGTATTTACTTATTGAACTTATTTGATATTTGTATCCTTGTAACTGCGGAAAACAGTTACTTGGGTTCTTGACCCCACTTGCGTACCTTGGTTGCAACCTTGGTTGCTTGCAGGTTTGATACTTGTATTTGGTAACTGTGGGAATTTAGTTACTCGGGTTCTCGACCCGATCTGCATAACTTGGTCGCAGCCTTGGTTGCATGCATGGGTTCTCGAATCCTACTTGCATACCTTGGTCGTTTCCTTGGATGCCGCATTATTCGGGAATAATGTTTAAGTTGCTCACTTGTGTAATGCCGCATTATTCGGGAATAATCCACTTGTGTGTTTTATTAAGGACTTCGGAATACTTTACTCCGATATCCTGATAAGCTTCGCGCACATTGGCAAGATGGCACAAGAGGCTTGACTGCCATTTAACTTTTCCCATAACTCGGTTACTTGTACCGAGATAACACGTTTCACTTATAGGGGCAAATAATGACAACAAGGATTGTGGGTAATTATATGGTTTGCCAAACCGGGTTAATTTCTTAAGCTAACCTACAATTTAGTGAAGGCTAGAGCCCTCTTATCTTGATACTGTCTTAACGTGATAAGACTTCTAATCTTGATTAAATATCTATTATGCACGTACGCCACTGTGGCTAGATAATAGTCCTTGACATTGAGGTGCTTAATATCCACTTACCTCTTAAAGTTCGTGCTTGCTTACTCTTCGTCTTCTGTATTTTCCTTGACTGCGAAATTTCACAATCTTTCGATGAACGTTTTTACGGAAACCGTTGATTTCTGCTCTTGATTTCTTCTCGGAACCAAATTTTCTAGAGAGAGAGAGAGAGGTGAACAAAATTTTTAGAGAGAGGGGGAGATTTAGCTGGAATAAAATTGATTCCAAGGGATTTGAACACTTAAAAACCCCTTCACCAAATTTCGACCAATCAGGAAGCTCGGTTACTATTCTGAGTAGACGAAATTAGTACACAAGAGCTCTAATCAACCTTGCTTGCACACTAAGACTTCTCATCACCTAAAAATCCGGCCCTAACCTTATCCAACCAGCCACTTGCCCAAAAATATCTTTCCGGGACCCGATAATTTGCAACAATCGAAAACTGTAAAACATTACCCTAACTTTTTACCGAATAATTACAACATTGCAAAATAAAATTGTTTTCCTCAATTTTATTTGAAATTTTACCTCAATTACATATAACGAGGCCTCGTGCCAAGTTTCGTAATTTTCTGAGCTCGTTTACGAAAATTCCAGTTTTTACCGTATAGTAAAACCGTGAAAATTTTCGAACGGTCTCAGAATGACTTGAAATATTACGAGCGAGGTTAAATGATTAAAATAAAATTTTATATAATTTTATTTTATTTTTCTGAGGTCCAGAATTATTTTCCCGAGACAGGGGCTTTTGTGCAAATATTAGCATTTCCGGGGACCATTTTGCAATTATATCAAAATTGTCAAACTTAGAATTTAAAACACAATTCTAAGATTTATAGAACTAAAATATTTACAAATATCACATAAAGTGATGCAGACATCAAGACAGATGCAATACATGGGCGAACTGGACCGGTCACGAGGTCAATGGCAAAGCGGATTAAAGAAGACATGAACATCATTGTCTCACAAGCCGTTCGACAAGAAGAGAACGTCATCCATAATGCAGAACATGAAGGAGAACTTGTTCTTCTTATCCAAGCTATTCAAGAATGTTGAAACGTTATTCTTGTCAATTTGTCGTTTTCACATTTCCATGTCATTATAATTAGTTTATGTCGTTTATTAATAGTCGTTTGACCTCTTGAGTTGCCGTTTTGAATAAAGACCTTTTTAGGACCAGATTCGTAGTTTCCCGTTTTCAATAAGGGTATTCGTGTAATATCTCTAGTTCTTTTTTTGGTAACCCTAGTATGAAGGGGTGTTTCATGCTTTATAAATTCAGCCCTCGGGCAAGGAAATAAACAGACTACCATTAAACCAAATTTGAGATAATTCTCTTTGTTTCTTAGAGAAACTTCCGAACTTATCAATGTTTCTGCCCTGTGGCGTTCAACCTCGACTTATAAAATGAACTGACACCTTCGTTTGCGGCATCTTCATTATTTCAAGGTTCGTGCTTTGTTAAGAATTGGGTCATGGATTCCATCACGAGCTTGAAGATCCTGGTCTGCGACGTCGCCAATAATTGGTTTCGGGTCATCGTCACAGTTGTTGGCGTGGTTTGTATCATTTGGTATCTGAGCCGATCAAGTTCATCAGGTTCAATCTATCCTTTAATTTTCGTTAAAAAAATTGGAATTCCTCTTTTCTCATATTCACATTCGTATCTTCCCATCTAGTCGTATTTGTTACTGTTCGTGTCAAATTCTTGTTTTACATATTCAACATTTTCGTACCTTTGTTCATCATTTCGTATATGTTATTTTCTGATCGTGTTCATCAATCTCGTATCATTTATTTTATGTTCGTACCTTTCATTTCTGTGTCTAGGTTCATTCGTTAATTACTCACCTTGATTTCCGAAATTGTGTTGCTAATTCATTCAATTAAAAGTCAGTATTTCCTTTTTCAGTTTAGTCCATTATTTTCGAGAATCCATTCTAATTAACCAATCAATATTCGGTTTCCCATTTTTTTTATAATTCTGTTTCGTTTTTATTTTCTTTTCTATTATTCGGTTTCCAGTTTTATTCAATATCCTTTTTTGAGTCAATTAAATTCGGTCACAATTTAGTTTCATTCTTTGTTCATTCTAGTCAAAGTTCTGTTTTCTTTCCTTTGTTAGTCGAAGTAATTAAAAAAAAGTATTTTTGCCCTCGAGAAATTTTATTTCGTTTTTGGAATCCTTGCATGTTTTAGAGTGTTTTAAGATACCCCACTTTCTATAAAAAAAATTCGCCCGTTTTCTGAAATTTTTGGGCAAATTTTTCGTAACTTGGGAGAATTGATCTTCGGGACCCATTTAAGGCAACCGAACATTTTTTAAGTAATTTTAAAAAAAATTCATATTCGTTGTGTTTCTTTATCCTGGTTTGTCGGGTTTGTTCATCACTAGCTTACCTTTTCGTCACCATTCGGTTAGTTTTGATAGAAATGAAAGAGAATTAGAGCGGTAAAAGGCAAGAGTGTGAGAGATTATTAGAGGGGAAAAGCCAATGATTTGCGTGTAAACACGAGTTAAACTGAGTGAATCATTACATCGAGCGAAACATGTGAGCGAGTGTTGTGAGGCCTTATTTTACTTCACGCGTTTATTATTTTGCAGGTACATACTGATGGCTGACAAAAAAAACCCCGATAACACGACACAATCAACTGTCGCCGCCGCCATTCCAAATCTGCAAGTACAAGCAATCGTCGGGGAAGTGAGACGCATGTTAAGGCTTGAACTTGAAGCTATTCATGACCGCATAGATCGAGTGGAGCAAGTAGCACCGCAAAAGCAAGCCCGAGCCGCCCCACCTCTAGTTGCTCCAAACGCAACAAAGACGGCCAGAACTTGAAGATTTCAAGGAGGCCAACTTGTAGGAGGAATTTGATAAACTGTCAATGGACAGTCGTGGGAGGAATGACTACAACCGAGAGCGCCGAGATGGAAATCGGGTCGACAACAAGCTCAGCGGCATCAAGATGTAGATTCCTGAGTTTAAGGGTCGCATCAACCCCGAGTAGTACTTAGATTGTGAACGAAAGATGAAGCGTCTTTTTCATTGCCATGAATACTCCGAACGGAAGAAGGTAAAGCTCGCTGCAATAGAATTCATAGAATATGTTATTGTGTGGTCGGACAAGCTATATCTGAGTAGAAGGTACGATGGCGAGGCTGTTGGATCGATTGGTATAGCATCTAATGCTCTGATACAAGTTGTTGGATCGCTCGGTAATATTGCTCAAAACTAAAATAATAAAAGCTTTGATACCGTTGGTTTGGTCAAAATTGACAACTAACATTATATACGGAAGTGGAAAACAAAAATTTTCCATAACCTACAATCTAATTACGGGATTGCTCTACGCAGAATATTAATTTACTAGACTTAGTAAACAAAGGTTATGACCCTTTTCTAATTTACATATATAGCAAACAAAGGTTAAGATCCTTTTAAATAAATTAGAACAATTCTAATAACAGATTTATATCTCATATAAACTAGAGCATGCCATATAATTAGTGCCTTAAATAATTGACCTAACATGCATTTCTGAAGCACATAGGATAATGCGGATACAAAAAACAAATACTTACTTGTTTCTCGTAACTACTTCTTTTCTCTGACCACCATGCATTCCGAGTCGCTGAGTCTGGGCTAGAGGAACACTTGGGAACGAGCTTACTGACCATGCCTAACTGAATCTGATATGTGTCTTATGGGCCAACACTTCGTTGATCGATACCCCGCTCTTTCGAACCGTGTCTCCGAGCTAGTAGAGACTCTTGGGTGGGCAAACTCGATTCTCACACTCGTTTCTTTCACTCACGGATTTCACACTTTTGGAGATGTGTGAAACCCTAATTTAGAAGTCCAAAACTGTGTGGTATTTGGACTGTATTGGATTATAGAATCCGTGTGGAAATCTATTGGAATGCTATGTGGAAAATAGAAACCCTAGGTCTCTATTTATAGCCACCAGAAGCCTAAAATTTCTCAAACCATAAGTGGTTGAGATTTTTTCTCTTTGACTGACACGTGGCGTGATCTTATCTGATAAGATCTCAACAAACTTGAGAGATTCTCTTAAGTAGTTGGCTCCACCTAGATATGTGCAAGGAGGTTGAGATTTTTCCTCTCTTGTCGACACGTGGCAATAGCTCAACTAATTGGCTATTTTTGCTGAACTAATTAGAGAACAAATCTCTTGGTAAAAATCTCATTTTTACCCTAGAAGTTGGTGCCACTTTTTAATTAACATAATTAATTTTCATCCAATGAAAAATCGACACGTCATCGAAGATAAAATCTATGTAACTTTTCAGCTTCCTTATTTATAGTGACAAGGCGCCTATTTCATATTGCCACATGTCACTGTGTGAGTGATTGACATAAAATTAATGTCTTAAATTAATTAACTTCTTACGGTAAAACTATTTTACCGTGCGGTAAAACTATTTTACTCTGAAACTTAAAATTTGATTAACTCTTAATCAAATATATAATTGTGTGAGTTAATTAATCCAATTAATTACGGGTATCTCTAAAAGCTTGATCGAAGCCGGAACGGGGACCATGGACCCAATGACTGATGCTCCAACAAGTACGTTTGATATCTGCAGACTGTCTCGGAATATCAAACGACTTGTTAACTTTGCATGACTCCACTTTAGACACAAAGTTGCACTCAACAGATTATCATATATAGTTGTTATGCGTTTACATGATCAGTGTTGTCCATTGATAAGTGCCATTACATGAGTTCGGCCCTCCAGATTGGTTACGTGTTTCGAATAGGATTAACCCGTCAGACCTTTCGATTCACCTCTTAACTATTCCTTGCATACCATTAATTCACTAGCAGACAATTCAGTTATGATCCCATCATAAAAGTGCATGCAATCTTTTGGTACCAGAATTGACATAACAAGGGAACCAATATTAATTCCCTTTATTGAGAGCTTGATTCCGTATGTGTCTATCCCATTCCCCTCTAGAAATGTCTCGAATTCCTAAAATGAAAGTATTCGGGTTGGCATATTCGATCACCCCTTAACGAGCAAATTAAAGAACCCGAGAACACCACCGCAGAGTCCAGGATAGCGTCAGGATTAAGATCGAATCTCATATGGCTATCATTGTGTATTCGACACGTGAGATGTATCGAATATTTGACTTCATATCGATGTCGAATACGGTCCAAGTTGTGTATAAACTCTTATATACAGAATACTCCCATTGTCATCTCATGCCAATGCTGAATATATATGATTTCCACCGAGCTATCCTACAACTCGATAAATCACCGACCACTTACGTTTTAGTAACTTAGCCCAAATACGGTATCTCACATCTCATGTGAATACACTTACTAAGGTATATGCTAAGTACTAAGGATATTTGCAAATATTTGTACAAATCAATTATGATTTACGCATTCTATTCTTAATTAGTTAATATACTATCATTATCATAATCAATCTATGTCAGATAATTACAATAATCATCTTTTCATGGGCATCACTCTAATAGAGCCTCCCATTGAGAATTGAGCTGAGATGAAACGAATAATGCGACAGAGATTCGTACTAAGTCACTACTACTGAGACTTACACAACAAACTGCAAACTCTACGACAAGGCAACTGGAGATGACGTTCATACAAGCCAATGTTGAAGAAGACCGCGAAGTGACAATGGCAAGATTCCTTAGGGGTCTAAATCGGGAGATTGTAGATATGGTCGAGCTCCAGCATTATGTGGAATTGGAAGATCTAGTCCACATGGTCTTAAAGGTGGAGCGACAACAACAGAGAAGAAGCAATGCACACTCGCAGAATTCGAGTCAGCCCCCATGGAAACCCAAGTATCCCAAGAAGGAGGAAATTCCTTCCACATCCAAGGGTAAATTTGAACCACGGGCAATTGCGCCTCCTAATCAAATTTAAGCGAAGACAGCAAACACACCTAATCGCTCAAGTGAGATAAATTGTTTCAAATGCCTTGGGAGAAGGCACATCGCTAACCAATGCCCAAACAAGCATGTCATGGTACTTTGCGAGGGAGGGGAGATTAAGTCCGAGGCTAGCGAAGATGAGATTGATCCGGACATGCCAGAATTGGAGGACGTTGACAAGGTAGAGGCTGCAGAAGGGTGAATTCCTCCTAGTTGCGCATCGAGCTTTGAGCACTGAGGCGAAGGTAGACGACGAAAATTTGCAACGTGAGAACCTCTTCCACACTCGCTGCCATGTGAGGGACAAGGTGTGTAGCATCATTATTGATGGAGGAAGCTGCACCAATGTAGCAAGTGCATCTATGGTGGAGAAACTTGGTCTTCCGATGCTCAAACATCCACGACCGTACAAGTTGCAGTGGTTGAATGATAGTAGAGAAGTTTAAATTACCAAGCAAGGGATAGTACCATTTCGGATCGGGAAGTATGAGGATACAGTGAAGTGCGACGTGGTACCTTGCAGGCTGGACATCTCCTTCTTGGAAGACCCTGGCAGCTTGATCGACGGGCGCAGCACAATGGCTACGACAAATACTCTTTTACACACAAGCACCAATCCATCGTCCTACGTCCTTTATCCCCACGGGAGGTCTTTGAAGACCAATTACGGATGCAAAAATCGAGTGAAATGGAGCGAGAAGGAGAAGAGCCAGAAAGGAAGCCCATGCACTATGAGAGAAAAATAGAGAGAAAAAAAGAGTGTAAACCCTCGGCCAAACAGAACCTTTTTGCAACTAAGAGTGACATCAAGCGAGCAATCACTGAAAAACAACCCATGGTTCTACTCATACATAGAGGCACGGTCTTAAACACTAACGTGCCTGATTTGGTTTTACCATGTCCGGTAGTTTCTCTTTTGCAGGACTTTGCCGACGTAATACCAAAAGACCTTCCGAAAGGCTTAACACCTATTCGAGGGATCGAAAATCAGATCAACTTAGTCCCCAAAGCCACCCTTCCTAGCTGACCGGCCTACCACACCAATCCGGCTGAGACAAAGGAGCTTCAACGCCAAGTAGATGACTTGTTGGAGAAAGGGTACGTGAGAGAGAGTATGAGCCCGTGCGCAGTTCCTATCCTTCTAGTTCCCAAGAAGGATGGCTCATAGAGGATGTGCACCGATTGTCTTGCCATCAACACAGGTATCGTTATCTTATCCCTCGTTTAGATGATATGCTTGATGAGTTATACGGTGCCTGTGTATTTTCAAAACTTGATCTTAGAAGTGGATACCATCAAATTAGGATGAGAGAGGGAGATGAGTGGAAAACCGCTTTTAAAACAAAACATGGTTTATACGAATGGATGGTTATGCCATTTGGATTGTCTAATGCTCCTAGTACCTTCATGCATTTAATGAATCATGTTTTGCGTCCATTTCTTGGAAAATTTGTAGTTCTGTATTTTGATGATTTCTTGATTTAAAGTAGGAATATGCATGACCCGTTTCACACTTGCAATCAGTTTTGGAGGTCCTTAGGTAGGAGAAGTTGTATGCTGAAAGTGCACCTTTTGCATAGACAAGATTGTTTTCCTTGGTTTTGTAGTTAGTGCGCATGGTAAACAGGTTGATGACGAGAAGGTTCGCGCTATACAGGACTGGCCTAGCCCGACGGGAGTTGGCCAAGTGAGGAGTTTTCACGGACTCACTAGTTTTTACAGGCGGTTCGTAAAGGATTTCAGCACCGTAGCCGCACCACTTACCGATGTGATGAAGAAAAATGTTCCATTCGAGTGAGGTGAAGCACATGAGACGGCATTCAAAATCATGAAGCAAAAACTGTCCAATACATCGTTATTGTCTTTACCTAATTTTGATAAAACATTTGAGGTTGAATGTGATGCGTCAGGTATAGGTATTGGACCTGTTCTAATATAGGAGGGATAGCCGATTGCATACTTCTGTGAGAAATTAAAAAGTGCGACTCTCAATTACCCGACATATGATAAGAAGTTGTACGCACTGGTTCGCGCACTCGACAATTGGATGCACTAGCTGATGCCCAAGGAGTTTGTGATTCGCACTGATCATGAATCCTTGAAGCATTTTGACTGCCAACACAATCTGAATAAACTGCACGCTCATTGGTCAGAATTTTTGGAGCCGTTTCCATTTGTCATCTGTTACAAGAAAGGTAAGGAGAATGTGGTTGCAGATGCCCTTTCTTGCAGGTATGTTCTTATCTCCATTCTCGATGCTAAAGTACTTGGATTTGAACATATCAAACAACTTTATCTTGATAACAGTGACTTTGGAGAAACTTATAGGTTGTGTGAAAAGTCTGGGGTTGGGAAGTTCTTTAGGCATGACTAGTACCTATTTAGGGAAAGTAAACTATGTGTTCCCAATTGTTCTTTGAGAAACATGTTGGTTAGAGAGTCACATGGTGGTGGGTTGATGGGGCATTTCGAAGTAGCTAAAACCATAGGTATTTTGCATGAGCATTTCTTTTGGCCCCACATGAAGAGAGACGTTGAGTGGATTGTTGGTAGACGCATTACTTGTAAACAAGAAAAATCTAGAGTGCAACCCAATGGTCTTTATACACCGTTACCCATTCCTAGTTCCCCTTGGATCAACATTTCGATGGATTTTGTGTTAGGATTTCCTAGGAGCAAAAGGGATAGGGATTCGATTTCTATGGTAGTGGATCGATTTTCTAAGATGAATCACTTCATTCCTTGCCATAAAATCGATGATGCGTCTAACGTAGCTAAGTTGTTCTTTCGAGAGATAGTGCATTTACATGGGATTCCAATGACGATAGTGTCAGACATGGATGCAAAGTTCTTAAGTTACTTTTGGAAGACTTTGTGGGGAAAATTGGGTACTAAGCTTTTGTTTTCTACAACTTGTCACCCCCAAACCGATGGTCAAACGGAAGTCGTGAATAGAACTTTGTTAACCCTACTACGGGCGATCATTAGCAAAAACATCAAGTCGGTGGAAGAGTGTATACCGCATGTCGAGTTTGCATACAATCGTTCCATTCATTCAGCCACTAAGTTTTCACCGTTTGAAATTGTTTATGGGTTAATCCTTTAACTCCATTGGACTTATCACCTTTACCTATTTCTAAGCAATTAAACTTAGATGGTGAAAGGAAAGCAGCATTCGTGAAGCAACTCCATGAACGAGCTTGGCAAAACATTGAGCAGAGGACCGAGCAATACATCAAACAAGCCAACAAGGGTCGCCGCCAACTTATTTTTACTCGGCGATTGGGTTTGGTTGCACATGTGCAAGGAGCAATTTCCAACTCAACGGCGATCCAAGTTGCTACCTTGTGGAGATGGTCCTTTTCAAGTGATCGAGCACGTCAATGATAATGCCTACAAGCTTGACCTACCCGGTGAGTACAATGTAAGCACTACGTGTAATGTTTCTAACTTGAGTCTTTTTTATGCAGATTCCGATTTAAGGACAAATCCTATTTAAGAGGGAGGGAATGATGAGGATATCAAGACAAATGCAATACATGGGCAAACTGGACCGATCACGAGCTCAAGGGCAAAGCGGATTAAAGAAGACATGAACATCCTTGTCTCGCAAGCTATTTGACAAGAAGAGAACATCATCCATAATGCAGAAGCTATTCAAGAGTGTTGAAACGTTATTCTTGCCAATTTATCGTTTTCACATTTCCATGTCATTTTAATTAGTTTATGTCGTTTATTAATAGTCGCTTTACCTTTTGAGTTGGCGTTTTGAATAAAGACCTTTGTAGGACCAGATTCGTAGTTTCCCGTTTTCAATAAGGGTATTCTTGTAATATCTCTAGTTCTTTTTTTGGTAACCCTGGGATGAAGGGGTGTTTTATGCTCTATAAATTCAGCCCTCGGGCAAGGAAATAAACAGACTACCATCAAACCAAATTTGAGATAATTCTCTTTGTTTCTTAAATAAACTTCCGAACTTATCAAGGTTTCTGCCTTGTGGCGTTCAACCTCGACTTATCAAACGAACTGACACCTTCGTTTGTGGCGTCTTCATTATTCCAAGGTTCATGCTTTGTTAAGCATTGGGTCGCGGATTCCATCACGAGCTTGAAGATCCTAGTTTGTGATGTCGCCAATAATTGGTATCGGGTTATCGTCACAGTTGTTGGCATGGTTCGTATCATAAAGTCACCGAAAAGTACATTACCGCTCAACAGAGTTACCGGAGGAATAGTAAATAACTGGAATGTTATTACAGTGGTTCATGATCGAAAAGGTTAATACCCGTCAGACCTTTTCGAGTCACCTCTTGTTATCCTTGTGTACCATGAATTCACTAGGAGACAATCCAGTTATGATCTTATCATAAAAGTGTCGACAATTGTCTAGTACCAGAACGTACCCATCAAGGGAACCTAACATTAACTCCCTTTATTGGAAGCTGGATTCCGTATCTGTATATCTCATTCCCTTATGTTCATGATCCGGGTTCCCAAAATGAAAGTATTCGGTTCGGCATATATGATTGTCATATAAGATTTGATCTTAATCCTGACATTGTCCTAGACTATGCGGTTGTGTGAAGGGTTCTTTGATTTGCTCGTTAAGGGGGAATCCAATATGCCAACCCAAATACTTTCATTTTGGGAACCCAGATCATGATCATAGGGGAATGGGATATACACAGAATCCAGCTTCTAATAAAGCGAGTTAATGTTAGGTTCCCTTGATGGGTCAATTCTGGTACTAGATAATTGTCAACACTTTTATGATAAGATCATAACTGGATTGTCTGCTAGTGGATTGATGGTACACAAGGATAACAAGAGGTGACTCGAAAAGGTCTGACGGGTATTAACCTTTTGGAGACATGAACCAACCTGGAGGATTTAACTTATGTAGCGACTTTATCGATGGACACCCTCCTTTGTGTAAACGCGTAAAAGCTATATTTGGTAATTTGTTGAGTGCAACTTCGTGTCTATAGTGGAGTCACACGAAATTAATATGATGTTTTGGGAAAGTCAACAGAAATCTGTTTATTTGTTGGAGCATCAGTTATCAAGTCCATGGTCCCCGAGCTGACTTCTATCAGGTATACAAGGATACTCAATATAATCAATATGATTAATTATTTCACTCATGTGTAAATTAATTAAAATGTTTAATTAATTAAATTCTAAAAGAGTTTTAGAATTATTTGTAAAAAAATTTTACGTAGTTAATTTGGAATTAACTAGACATTCTCACGACTTGACAAGTGGCATGCCACGTGTGCAATTAATTAGGAAAATATTAATTAATGAATGGTTATTAATTAATGACGTGTCAACACCTAATTGGATGGCAGAATCATGGAGATTCTCTCCAATAGGTGGTGCCACTTTGTGTGAGAAATAATTGAATTAGGTTTAATTATTTCAGCACAAAAATAAGTGAGTTTGTTGATATCCTAAAATATCTCAACTGACCACCTAAAAATGTGTAACAGAATGAGGAGAAAAATGTGCAATCGGTTGCAACTAACCTCCTCATCTTTTAACCTAATTCATAAGCTATAAATAGAGAGTTAGACTCTCTATAAATGGCATCCAAGCACAGCTAAAGTTGGCATGCATATAAGTCTAGAAACCCTAGACTTTGTAGAGTATTCTGAGAGTTAGAAAACCCGTGAGAATAAACACCGCGAGTTAGAAGAGAATTAATCATTCCTTCGCTCGTAACGTATATCATCGTAGATTCATATCTACGAGTGATATTACATATTTGAGTGCATTGAGTTTGCCCACACATAGGTCCTTGTGTATCAGGAGCCACGACTTGGAAGAGCAGGGTATCGAACGAGTGGTAGATAAGATCGTTGACGAGTGTTCCTCCTCTAGCCCATACTTGGCGACTCGTAACACACAGTGAAAAGACGGAGCCATACCTTATCGTTGACACCAAAAAGTAAGTTTGTATAATCCCACCTTTTATGTGTTCATACATGCATAAACGTTTAATTGCATACGAGTTATAATTATATCGGATACGACGCGTTAATTATATGAGATATAATTATTTAAATTGAAATAAAATTAAAAATGTCTTTCGCTGCGTTGTCCGGTATTTTAATATGCGATCCGACAACTGGTATCAAAGTGTAGGTCGTAAACTTGTAGTCCGTTTAATTATACAATTTGAGTTGCACAAATTTAATCGAATGCATTTGATGTGTTAGTATTGGATTTGGTCATGATTTCGGTTGGTTCCTTTGAATTCGTTATTTCAATTTATTAGATAAATATTTCGCCCTTGATTCGGGTTAGGAATTTTTGTAAATTCTAGAGCATGTTCTAGAATATTGTTTATTGCATTTTTTGCAATTAATTTTTATGTAACCGAATGTCTATGGAAATTCTTGGCGACTTTACGGCATCCACGGCGGTTTCCGGCGATGGCAGCAACTCCGGCAGCTCCCTAGATGGCGGCGAAAGGCAGTCGGGCGGCGACTCTGGCTGAAGCAGGCGATCGGGTGGCTCTGACAGGGTCGGCAGGGATGCAGGGCATCGGGCAACGTCTTCTTCGGCAACAGGAGGCTGCGGGCAGCCTCTTTCCTCGGCGATAGGCGGCTGCAGGAGTAGTCGGCATCAGGCGGAGGAGCTGCGAGCTGGGCTTGGCATCTGGGCGATCGGAAATGCAGGATTGGTCGGGCTGGGCAGTCCCGCGCATTGCGCGGGACCCAAGCTGAGCAGGCGAACAACCCGCGCTATGCGCGGGCAGTTCGTGATAACCGTGCATTGCGCGGTACCGGCTACAGAAGCAACTGCTGCGCGCATTTTGCATGCAGGTAGGCTGCAGTCACGAGTTTGACTCGAGACTACACCGAGTTGGACTCGGGCCTAGGGCTGCAAGCCCGAAAATTTTATTAATGGGCTTATCCGATTTTAATTTAATTAAAATTGAGTTTTTCAAAATAGTTTTGGAAATAAAATCAATAATTAAATATTTGTGACATATTTAATCAATTAAATTAATAGCCGAACCTCCATTTAATTGTTTTATTTTTAATTTATTTTAAAGGTTGTAAAATTCAAAGGTACTCGGTCAAATCCAAAATGTGGTTTTATTATGTGATGCTTTATGTGCATGTAGATCATATAGATTTAGGTGTGCCATTCTAGAGTGTGTATAATTACGTCATATTATTTTAAGGAAAAATGATATGAAATAGCCAATTCAAACTATGACTTTTGCAAAATAGCCATAGTTTCATTAGGTATAGTAAAATAGCCAATTGAGAGTACTACGACTTTTAATCCTGCCTCGATTAATTTTAATCCAGCCTTCATAAAGCTTACATTTTGTCTTTATAGTACGTTGGAATTAAATTTAATACAGCCTAGATTAATCTTACTTTGGCTAGTTTGCTTATAGTTGGCAAACTATGGCTATTTTGCAAAAGCTTAAATTCTATTTGGCTATATAGCCGCTTGACCCTTATTTTAATGAGATTAAAATGGAATGAAATATGACGAGTTTGAATTTATTGATAAAAAGAGTTTTTATTTAATATTCAAATATAACACTATATTAAATAACTATAAAATACCTAATTGGATTGGGTTATCATTTATGGTGGACGGATAAATTGAACGTTGTTCATTATCGAAATTAAGAGTTAAATTCATAAAGCTATTTCTTCGGAACGGATAGCTAGGTATGGAAGTCTTTTCGTGAGATAATATTCGTATTAATCTTTTGCTATTAAAAGAGTTTTAAAAGCAAAACACGAATTGATACCGAGTCTAATTTATCAGAGTTATAAATTAGATAATATTATCATTTAATTAAGAATAATTAGCTTTAGTTAAAATCAACTAAAATGGAAAATTAAAATACTACTAAATAGTGAGTTCCACTTCGGTGGGTAATGGTCTACATGATTAATCTAAAAACGTGAGCGGTATAGATGGCCTCAAGTCGTAAAGTCGGCCCCCTTCGGATGGTATGTTCCACAACGCAATATCAAGGTTAGATTTCTTTGTGATAGGTGCGAAAGGCGTGACCGCTTCTATGATGGCACACCAGACACGTCATAATCATGCGTTGATCCTATTTGACCAAACTAAAGTTCCGGTATTTAATAATTGTTGAAACAAGAGTTATTTTGGTAACAATTATTAATCAGAGAAGAGTCTCAGTTTTACCAAGTGGTTAGCTAACATATCCTACGACGGCACCTAATCATGGCTAGTAGAATTACCGTGAATTAATAAACGTAGGGTTGTTTTAGTATTCATCCCAATACATAACATGTATACACGTTTCTTTTTTCGAAGCTCATGATATATGTTTTTTTTATACTTGTTTGATTATGCAATTATTTATTTAAATTTCAGCAATATGTCAATTCCCAATGTAAACATCTTGCGCTTAATTACTGATGCGAAAATGTTGGATAAGGCTTGGGGAATAGATCATGTCAGTTACATGGCAGAGCTATTCTTCGAGGCGAACCGACAAGGATTGATGTTTGGCGAGGCACCTAAGGTGGGAATTACCCTAAATTCCCTTTCTAGCTCATATGATACCTTCTCAACGCATTTTCTTTCGTTCCCGACTGAATATACGAGAGTAATCTCTACGAGGAGATGTATCTATATGATAGTTGCAAGGATCAACTTATGCGCGCCGAGGCATATGGTCTTGAGAAGATCATCGAGCATGAGATGTCGGAGCTCTCGGAAGAAAGAGTTTCAACCGTGACAGAGAGAGCAGAACTAGAGACGGTTCCAGATCTTTTTCCCGTAAAGATTGAAGGTAATGTACCTTTCTCACACTTAAATGTTTTGGAGGCTTATTATGTCGGGGATTCATCCCAATCTTGGATAGTAGATTCAGGAGCAACCAATCATTTGTGTACTACTTTACAGGTACTGACTTCATGGAGAGAGCTTGAGTTCGGTGAACTCACACTTAGAGTCGGGAATGGACAGTCTATTTCTGCCAAAGCTATGGGAAAAGCTCGCCTCAAATTCGGGGATAAATTTTTAGATTTGGAATCTGTTTATTTTATACAGAATTATTGTAGAAACCTTGTCTCTGTTTCTGAACTTTGCAAACAATTTTATTAAATTTCTTTTAATGATAATTTGATTTTTATTAGTAAGAATGGTTTGAATGTTTGCAATGCAATATTAGAGAATGGGCTTTATTTATTAAGACCTTCTGAATATTACTCTCTGAATACTGAAATGTTCAGGGTAGCTGTACCAACGAACACTAACAAGAGGATAAAAGTATCTAATGATGACGAAACCTATAAATGGCACCTAAGATTGGGGCACTTTAACATTGATAGGTTAAACCGCTTAGCAAAGGATGGTCCTTTGAGAGAACTAAGAGTTGGTTCTCTTCCTGTTTAAGAATCATGCCTCGAAGGCAAGATGACCAAAATACCTTTCTCATCAAAAGGTCACAGGGCTGAAACACCCATAGAGCTGATACACACGGATGTCTATGCTCCGATGAGTATGCAGGCTAGAGGTAGTTTTGAGTACTTCATCTCCTTTATAGACGACTACTCAAGATATGGATACATCTACTTAATGTGACGAAAATTAGAAACTTTTGGAAAGTTTAAGGAATTTCGTGCTGAGGTTGAGAAGCAAGTAAGTAGCACCATCAAAGTGTATCGATCAGATCGAGGAGGAGAATACTTAGATACAGAATTCACCGATCACTTGCTAGAACATGGGATTGTTTCGCAATTATCGGCTCCTAGTAACCCACAACAGAATGGCATTGCAGAGAGAAGGAACCGAACCTTGTTAGACATGGTAAGATCCATGATCAGTTATTCTTCACTACCCATCAACTTTTGGGGATATCCATTAATGATGGTAGTTGAGATTTTGAATGTCGTACTGTCTAAATCTATTCCAAAAACCCCTTACGAATTATGGAGTGGGAGAATACCTAGTATTCGACACTTTAGAGTTTGGGGATGTCATGCGCATGTCTTAAGGAAAAAGACAAGTAAATTAGAATCTAGAACACGAAGCTATAGATTTAGAGATAGAGTCGATGTACTCTAACTCAGTCTGGACTCTCGTAGACCCACCTGAGGAAGTTAGACCAATCGGGTGTAAATGGATCTACATAAGAATGAGAGGAGCTGATGGACAAGTAGAGACTTTCAAAGCTCGCCTCGTGGTAAAAGGATATACCCAAAGGGAGGGAGTTGACTATGAGGAAACCTTCTCCCCTGTTGCCATGTTGAAGTCCATCAGGATTCTTCTATCCATTGCTGCAGCACTAGACTACAAGATCTAGCAGATGGATGTAAAGACAGCATTCTTGAATGGCTATCTTGAAGAAGAAATTTATATGGCTCAACCAGACTGATTCATAGCTGAGGGTCAAGAGCAAAAGGTTTGTAAGCTGCATAAGTCCATTTATGGACTTAAGCAAGCATCTAGATCCTGGAACTTAAGGTTTGATGAGGTAATCAAAACCTACAGTTTCGAACAAAATTATGATGAACCTTGTGTCTACAAGTTAATTAAGGATAAAGTTGTGGTTTTTCTAGTTCTTTATGTGGACGATATCCTACTGATTGGAAACAATGAAGGAATATTGATCGATAGAAAGAAATGGCTGGCTGAACAATTCCAAATGAAAGATTTAGGAAATGTCAGTTATGTTTGTTGTCGGTCCGTCTCGGACCGACGAGAACTAAGGCATCGCTTAGATCCACGCGACCGGTGCGAGGACCGCACAGCGGCTCCCGGCCGGCCAAGTGCCGTCCGGCCAGCTCCCGGCCGGCGGCCGCCCGGCGTATGACCGGCCCAAGACCGGCGCTGGCCAAGGCCGGCTCTCCAAGGCCGGCCCTCCTCGGCCGGCGCTCCAAGGCCGGCCCTCCTCGGCCGGCGCTCCAAGGCTGGCCCCCCTCGGCCGGCGCTCCAAGGCCGGCCCTCCTCCATGGCTGGCCGGCGCTCCAAGGCCGGCCTCCCTCCTCGGCCGGCGCTCCAAGGCCGGCCTCCCTCCTCGGCCGGCGCTCCAAGGCCGGCCTCCCTCCACGGCCGGCGCTCCAAGGCCGGCCTCCCTCCATGGCCGGCCCTACAAGGCCGGCCCTCCTCCATGGCTGGCCGGCGCTCCAAGGCCGGCCTCCCTCCTCGGCCGGCGCTCCAAGGCCGGCCTCCCTCCTCGGCCGGCGCTCCAAGGCCGGCCTCCCTCCATGGCCGGCGCTCCAAGGCCGGCCCTCCTCCATGGCCGGCCGGCACTCCAAGGCCGGCCTTCCTCCATGGCCGGCCGGCGCTCCAAGGCCGGCCTTCCTCCATGGCCGGCCGGCCCTCCAAGACCGGCCCTCCTCGGCCGGCGCTCCAAGGCCGGCCCTCCACGGCCGGCGCTCCAAGGCCGGCCCTCCTCGGCCGGCGCTCCAAGGCCGGCCCTCCACGGCCGGCGCTCCAAGACCGGCCCTCCACGGCCGGCACTCCAAGGCCGGCCCTCCTCCAAGGCCGGCCCAACCTTGCTCACTCGGCCAAGGGGTCTTCAAGCCACCCCTTGGCTGCCTATAAATACAAGGGTCCTTCCCTTGACCCAGGTAATCCATTCTTGAGTACTGAAACGCTGCCGAACTCGTACCTCGCTCGTTTCTCTCAAGCTTTGGCCTCTAAACACCCCTAAAACCTCTATACTCCACCTCAATCACACTAATGTTGGGCGTCGGAGAGGTAAACAGGGGCACCCCCCTGTTTCCCCTTTGTAGTTCACAAGCTCTTGTTCGCTTTTCAGGTATCGAGACGAGGTGAGCTACACCCACAGCTAAGGGACGACTTGGGATACCAAGTCCGACACGCTCGAGTCAAGACGAGACCACTTGGTCCGGCCTTGGGTCTAACCGTCTTTGGCTCCTAAATAGTTGTCCGAAAAACAGCGACAACATTTTGGCGCTAGAAGGAGGGCATCTCTCGACCTTGACGACGCATTCCCTCTACCAGGTTTCTCCCTTTGTTCTCACGACTTTCGAAAGATGAGTCATCTACCCTCTACCTCCGCGGGTACCCGAGCGACGAGCTCGAGGTACGATCTCCGAAACCTCGCGCACCGTCTTGAAGGGCAACCTCGCGATAGCGAGAGCCAGCCCCAAGACCCGGTGAACGACCCCGAGGCCGAGCTCCGAGAGGACACGGCCCGGCGGCTCGCGGAGCTCCTTGACCGTCCCGGCGTTGACAGCTCCCTCATCGCCGGTCTCCTCGGCTACGACGTCGAGGATCGATCAGCTCAAGATTACTCCGACCCCGAGTACGTGGAGGAGTCGAGGACCGACGAGGCCACCCCTAGCCTCGCTCAAGCGCGACCCGAGAGGGCCAACGGTGCGTTGGCCGATCCTTTGTGCCCGGCGCGACAACAGGCACGGTCACAGTCCCGGGGACTCGCCCCCTCGGTCTCAAGAGGTGGCCGGACACGGCCCCTCGCCGAGGAGAGAGCGACTCTGGTCGACGATGGAGCCGATAGCCGAAGCGCTCGCCGGACGACCCGGCCAAGGGCGACCTCGCCTCGTCACGCACCAAGCGTGGACCTTAGAGAGCGCTTGACGGCGCAGAGAAACTCCCGAGGGGAGGATCTCCGCCAAAGGCTAAATTCTCGAAGGGACGCGCTCCCCGCCGCAACTCTTGGCCGACCTCAGGCCAATGTCGTGGACCAAGCGTCCAATGAACGCCGACCGGTGACCCCCGTGGCCCCGACGATTGGCCCTGCCAACGGGCTTGATATGGTCACAATGATCCAGAGCCTCCAAAACCAAATCATCGAGATGAGGGAATCAGGGAGGCAAAGGCCGTACGGAGGGATCGAGGAATCATACTCTCCCTTCGCCGCACAGGTCCTCGCGCAGCCATGCGTGGGAAACTTTAAGTTACCGTCCATTCCCCCCTATGATGGACGCACGGACCCCCACTACCACGTCCAACACTATGAGACGTGGATGACGATGCAAGGGCAGACGGACGCCACCCTCTGCCAAGCCTTCAGCCTGACCCTCACAGGGTCAGGCTTTGAGTGGTTCCAAAGTTTGAGGCCTGGAAGCATCCCGTCCTTCCGGGCCTTGCGAGAGGCTTTCCTCGCTCGCTTTGCCACGCTTGTGGCACAAAAGAAATCGAAGACCCACCTCCTCTCCATTCGACAGGGGAGAGATGAGACGTTGAGACAATACCTCGCCCGCTTCACCGAGGAGTCTCACAAAGTCGAGGGCTTCGACGACAGGGACGCCATCACGGCGATTACCGAGGGAGTTCGCACGAGCGACTTCCTCAAGTCCATTGTCGGGCAAGTCCCGCGAGACATGGCGGAGCTGATGACGAGAGCCCGCACACATATGGGAATCGAGGACTATCTCGATGGCCGCGATGGCCGGAAGTCAGGAGGACAAGGTGGTCGCCACCGCGAAGAACGGGACGAAGATCGCCCCGACCCTCAAAACAAGAGGAGCAAGGGAGGCCGGGCCCCTAACGGTCGCCCCCTCTCCGGTCCAAGATCGTCGCACGTTGATAACTTCCAAGCGTTATCGACGTACACCCCGCTGAACACTCCGCAAGAGCGGATCCTAGCTCTGCACCGCGACAAGCTAGGAAGTCCGGCTCCTCTAGCGAAGGACCCCGCGAAGAGGGATCGGAACAAGTTCTGTGAGTACCACCAGGATCACGGGCACCTGACGTCCGAGTGCTATCATCTTAGGCGTCAGATCGAGGCCCTGATTCAAGTCGGGAAATTAAAAGAGTATGTCCTAAGAACGGTCGGGGCAGCCACGGTGCACGAAGGCCGTCCACGGCGGGGAAGAAAGGGTCCGGCGACGGTGACTGACATGAACCAGGCAGCGATTGAACAACCGGAGAGCTCACAGCTGCATGTCGTGGGCTAAGCCCGTCCCCTTTTCTCATTATGTCATTTTATTTCCGGTTTTAAGACAATCTCGAATTTCAATAAGGCCAATGGCCCAGGGATGTAATTTTTGACTATTTCTGCATGGTAATTAGATTACATTTCACCTTGTTGCATTATAATTTCTAGTCTCCTCTACGAGTACACAAGAAACTCGGGGGGCTAATGGGAAACAATGCTCAACGAAACTAAAGCTCACTCGCTCAACAAAAAACAAAAAAAAAAAAAAAAAACAACAAAAAAGACGTGCTAATCGATTATGCCTTCGTTGGCAAATCGAGAACATAAGACGCGCACAATACAACAAAGACGCGCTAATCGATTATGCCTTCGTTGGCAAATCGAGAACATAAGACGCGCACAATACGACGAAGACGTGCTAATCGATTATGCCTTCGTTGGCAAATCGAGAACATAAGACGCGCACAATACAACAAAGACGTGCTAATCGATTATGCCTTCGTTGGCAAATCGAGAACATAAGACGCGCACAATACGACGAAGACGTGCTAATCGATTATGCCTTCGTTGGCAAATCGAGAACATAAGACGCGCACAATACAACAAAGACGTGCTAATCGATTATGCCTTCGTTGGCAAATCGAGAACATAAGACGCGCACAATACGACGAAGACGTGCTAATCGATTATGCCTTCGTTGGCAAATCGAGAACATAAGACGCGCACAATACGACGAAGACGTGCTAATCGATTATGCCTTCGTTGGCAAATCGAGAACATAAGACGCGCACAATACAACAAAGACGTGCTAATCGATTATGCCTTCGTTGGCAAATCGAGAACATAAGACGCGCACAATACGACGAAGACGTGCTAATCGATTATGCCTTCGTTGGCAAATCGAGAACATAAGACGCGCACTAAACGACGAAGACGTGCTAATCGATTATGCCTTCGTTGGCAAATCGAGAACATAAGACGCGCACAATACGACGAAGACGTGCTAATCGATTATGCCTTCGTTGGCAAATCGAGAACATAAGACGCGCACTAAACGACGAAGACGTGCAAATCGATTACGCCTTCGTTGGCAAGTCGAGAAAAGTAAGACGCGCACAATACAACAAAGACGCGCAAATCGATTATGCCTTCGTTGGCAAGTCGAGAAAATAAGACGCGCACGACACAATAAAGTCGTGCTAATCGATCACGCCCTCATTGGCAGATCGAGAAAATAAGCCACGCACGATCAACCCGAAACAAAGGCCGTCCCTTGAGACGCACAAAGGCCGTCCCTCGCGACACACAAAGGCCGTCCCTCGCGACGCGCGAAGGCCATTCCTCATGACACGAACCCGAGAGCGTTCATCCCGCATCCGTATAAAGGCGTAGATTTTGAGTTTCCACTCGACCTACGCTCGACCGGAAACTCGGGGGGCTAATGTTGTCGGTCCGTCTCGGACCGACGAGAACTAAGGCATCGCTTAGATCCACGCGACCGGTGCGAGGACCGCACAGCGGCTCCCGGCCGGCCAAGTGCCGTCCGGCCAGCTCCCGGCCGGCGGCCGCCCGGCGTATGACCGGCCCAAGACCGGCGCTGGCCAAGGCCGGCTCTCCAAGGCCGGCCCTCCTCGGCCGGCGCTCCAAGGCCGGCCCTCCTCGGCCGGCGCTCCAAGGCTGGCCCCCCTCGGCCGGCGCTCCAAGGCCGGCCCTCCTCCATGGCTGGCCGGCGCACCAAGGCCGGCCTCCCTCCTCGGCCGGCGCTCCAAGGCCGGCCTCCCTCCTCGGCCGGCGCTCCAAGGCCGGCCTCCCTCCACGGCCGGCGCTCCAAGGCCGGCCTCCCTCCATGGCCGGCCCTACAAGGCCGGCCCTCCTCCATGGCTGGCCGGCGCTCCAAGGCCGGCCTCCCTCCTCGGCCGGCGCTCCAAGGCCGGCCTCCCTCCTCGGCCGGCGCTCCAAGGCCGGCCTCCCTCCATGGCCGGCGCTCCAAGGCCGGCCCTCCTCCATGGCCGGCCGGCACTCCAAGGCCGGCCTTCCTCCATGGCCGGCCGGCGCTCCAAGGCCGGCCTTCCTCCATGGCCGGCCGGCCCTCCAAGACCGGCCCTCCTCGGCCGGCGCTCCAAGGCCGGCCCTCCACGGCCGGCGCTCCAAGGCCGGCCCTCCTCGGCCGGCGCTCCAAGGCCGGCCCTCCACGGCCGGCGCTCCAAGACCGGCCCTCCACGGCCGGCGCTCCAAGACCGGCCCTCCACGGCCGGCACTCCAAGGCCGGCCCTCCTCCAAGGCCGGCCCAACCTTGCTCACTCGGCCAAGGGGTCTTCAAGCCACCCCTTGGCTGCCTATAAATACAAGGGTCCTTCCCTTGACCCAGGTAATCCATTCTTGAGTACTGAAACGCTGCCGAACTCGTACCTCGCTCATTTCTCTCAAGCTTTGGCCTCTAAACACCCCTAAAACCTCTATACTCCACCTCAATCACACTAATGTTGGGCGTCGGAGAGGTAAACAGGGGCACCCCCCTGTTTCCCCTTTGTAGTTCACAAGCTCTTGTTCGCTTTTCAGGTATCGAGACGAGGTGAGCTACACCCACAGCTAAGGGACGACTTGGGATACCAAGTCCGACACGCTCGAGTCAAGACGAGACCACTTGGTCCGGCCTTGGGTCTAACCGTCTTTGGCTCCTAAATAGTTGTCCGAAAAACAGCGACAACAATGTTCTAGGTATCCAAGTAATAAGAGATAGAAAGAATAGGCTACTAGCGCTTTCTCAAGCGTCTTATATCGACAAGATATTTGCTCGATTTAAGATGGAAAACTCTAAGAGGGCTTTATTGCCATCCTGACATGGATTGGGCCTCGATTAAGAGATGTCTCCCAAGACACCTCAAGAAATCGAGGACATGAGAAACATACCATTTGCTTCTGCAGTTGGAAGTCTAATGTACGCAATGTTGTGCACTAGACCGGACATCTTCTATGTAGTGGGAGTAGTTAGTAAATATCAACTAAACTCCGGTGTTCAACACTAGATAGCAGTCAAACATGTTCTTAAGTACTTAAGAAGGACTCGGGATTACATGTTAGTGTACTCAAGGGGAGACTTGGAGTTACGCGGATACACTGACTCTGATTTTCAGGCACCTCCACGTCTGGTGCAGTGTTCACTCTTGGTGGTGCAGCAATAGTCTGGCGAAGCATAAAGCAAACCGGCATTGTAGACTCTACCACAGAAGCAGAGTATATAGCAGCTTCGTAAGCGGCTAAAGAGGCAGTCTGGATGAAAAAGTTCATGACTGATCTGGATGTCGTTCCAGCACTTGCAAAGCCAATAGTGATCTATTGTGACAACAAATGAAGCTGTGGTGAATACAAAGGATCCTCGAAACTTCAAGAGAACAAAACATGTAGAAAAAAATATCATCTCATTCGAGATATAGTAAGCTGAGGAGATGTGTACGTGGTGAAGATCCTTACGGATGCAACTTGGCGGACCCATTTACCAAGACGCTACCAGAAGCTATTTTCAACACACATATGGAAGGCATTGGACTTAGGGAAATGACGCATCTTTTATAAGGCATCCAACCCGAATACTTTCATTTTGGGAACCCGTATCATGACCAGAGGGGAATGGGATACACAGATACGGAATCCAGCTTCCAATAAAGGGAGTTAATGTTAGGTTCCATTGATGGGTCAATTCTGGTACTAGACAATTGTCGACACTTTTATGATAAGATCATAACTGGATTTTATGCTAGTGGATTGATGGTACACAAGGATAACAAGAGGTGACTCGAACAGATATGACGGGTATTAACCTTTTTGAGACATGAACCAATCTGGAGGATTAAACTTATGTAGTGACTTAATCGATGGACACACTCGTTTGTGTAAACGCATAAAAGCTATATTTGGTAATCTGTTGAGTTCAACTTCGTGTCTATAGTTGAGTCACGCGAAGTTAAAAAATAATCTGATGTTTCGGGCGAGTCAACGGAAATCGGATTATTTGTTGGGGCATCAGTTATTAGGTCCATTGTCCCCGAGCCGACTTCTATCAGGTATATAAGGATACTCAATATAATCAATATGATTAATTATTTCACTCATGTGTAAATTAATTAAAATGTTTAATTAATTAAATTCTAAAAGAGTTTTAGAATTATTTGTAAAATTGTTTTACGCAGCTAATTTGGAATTAACTAGACATTCTTACGAATTGACACGTGGCATGCCACATGTACAATTAATTAGGAAAATATTAATTAATGAATGGTTATTAATTAATGATGTGTCAACACCTAATTGGATGGCAGAATATTGGAGATTGTCTCCAATAGGTGGCGCCATTTTGTGTGAGAAATAATTAAATTAGATTTAATTATTTCAGCACAAAAATAGGTGGGTTTGTTGTGATCCTAAAATATCTCAACTGACCACCTAAAAATGTGTAACAAAATGTGGAGAAAAAGGTGCAATCGGTGGCAACTAACCTCCTCATCTTTTGACCTAATTCCTAAAGTTGACGTGCATATAGTTCTAGAAACCCTAGACTTTGTAGAGTATTCTAAGAGTTAGAAAACCCGTGAGAATAAACACCTCGAGTTAGAAGAGAACTAATTCCTTCACTCGTAACGTATATCATCGTAGATTCATATCTGCGAGTGATATTACGTATTTGAGTGCGTTGAGTTTGCCCACACATAGGTCCTTGTGTATCAGGAGCCACGGCTTGGAAGAGCAGGGTATCGAACGAGTGGCCGATAAGATCATTGACAAGTGTTCCTCCTCTAGCCCAGACTTGGCGACTCATAACGCACAGTGAAAAGACGGAGCCATACCTTATCCTCAACACTGAAAAGTAAGTTTGTATAATCACACCTTTTCTGTGTTCATACATGCACACACGTTCAATTTCATACGACGCTTTAATTATATGAGATATAATTATTTAAATTAAAATAAAATTTAAAAAGTCTTCCGTTGTGTTGTCATGTATTTTAATATGCAATCCGACGACATTGTCATGTCAATCGGTCATCTTTCTCGAAACTGTAAAAGTTAGATATGGTTAGAGGAGATCGACAACCGGTTCAAATAGTAAATAACAGTCAGCTTAAAATGAGAGTCAGTCTCCATGGACTACACGAGTCTTCGGACTCTACCCCTCCTTGTAGTTATTTCCGGACATTGCTGGAGGAGACCAAATTGTGAGATGTTCGAAAGGACTACACCACCTCACGATGCAGGCACATGTCATGTTATGGAAGTATCATCAGTGTATCCCAGATAAAGTCAAGTTAACGATGTATAAATACAATGTTAAACATGTAAAGTCAGCAATGTAAGTTATAGAGCTAGACAATTCTGTTGACTGAGAATCAGATAGATCTCGTCAACACATGTTACGTTCGCCATATGTTATACATTTAACGTTTGTAAGAAGAACACCATGTTATTTGAGTATCGTCGAGTCCCATGAAGTCAAATAGGCAGGACTTCGGTTTCTCATTCCTCATATGTATGATAGGAGATACTTGCTATAGGACGAATACACCTAAGTTAGTGTGTTTCAATGTCTAGTATAGCTTTCCAGTCTTCAGTAGAACAACATGTTAGTTCGTATGTTTGTTTTGTTATGTGCATCCTCAGTTATGTCATATCATATGCATCGCACTGTAACGTAACAGTTTTGCGTTACCATCGTGTTCGTTTGGTGGGCCTTTTTGGCTCATTGGATACTCCTTGTTGTTGCAGACAAGGGCAAAGCGAAAATTGTAATTACAGTCCAGTTATTTACTATTCATCCGTTGACTCTGTTGAGTCGTAATGTACTTTTTGGTGACTTTATGTAATATTTGTAAATATTTTAATTCTATAAATCTTAGAATCATGTTTTAAATTCTAAGTATGATAAATGAACTGACCAGTGTCCAAATTGAGTCATGACTCTTTTGGATGAAACAATGTGACTTGTTAGCTCCTCGTCAATACATTGTTTCTAACTTATTCACAAGCGACAAATGAGTTGAGGAAATAACAGGTAGAAGGGTAAGATGGTAATTTTGTAAATCCCGACTAGCTGATGATATTCATGAAGGGTAAACATAGATAATATTCAGTGGATCCACTCATCACAATTTAGTTAAAATCTTGAGTTGAAAATAAATTCATTTGAATCGAGAGATTCTCCTTGTCAACTCTTTAGTGGTGTCAGTTGGCAATAAGCTAAACTTGGAAAAGGTTTGTGAACTTTTGATTCCAAGTATTTTAGCTCAAGCTTTGTTCATTTGGATCTACGAGGTCACTCTCACAAATCATATCGAGTAGGAATAGTTAAACTAGAAGCTAAGTCAAAACAAGAACAAGACAAGTTTTACGAAAATTGTATAAAGGGTATTTTTTCATTTTGGACATAGGACGAAATGAATGTCAATTAATTTTTTGACATAGTCATATGATGACAAAATTTCACTCGGCCATAATAATATTTTTGGACCTTGAGGATTAATTTCATTTCATGGAATTTTACTTGAAAATTCTTAATGAGCCTTTTCTTATGTTGTCATGAACAAATGAAGAAAAATCTAGAAGCACCTTGTAGAAGGCTTACACGTCCAACCCAAGGAAAAGAGAGAAATTATTTTGTGCATTGATGTATGAAGATACTTACCAAAAGAAAAAGAGGAAACAAATTTCCTCTATGAGGAAGTTAATATGGGCGGCCAAGCAAGTCAAGGGAGAGGCAAGATAAAAGAGGAAACAAATCCAAGTACTTGCACTATTAGGTTGCACGTCCAAATGGAAGGAGAAAGAGGCAATATTTGCTCATGAATATGTGATATTCTATAGAAGAGGAAACTACCTTATTGAAGGTAATACCTCCCCTATAAATAGAGTCCTCATTCTCATTATTTTCTCGTTCCACATAAGTTAGAGATTGAGAGCTTCTCTCTCTAGACCTTGTGGCCGCCAACTTCTCTCTCTCTCTCTAAGTTCTTTTCGTTTTTGTATTGGCACCTAGGTCCACATTTGACCTAGTATTTTAGCTCTTCGACTCTTAGACTTGTTCTAGAGTCGTCATGTTTAAAAGTGCCCACACACTAATTCCTTTCTTTCTCGAGTGATTCTTGTGATAGAAAATTTCGTGGTTGCTCGAGTTCCCGAGGAAAGAAGAAAGACGAGCTGAGTGGGGAGACGAACGTTTCAACCTTCCTAAGGCTTCTCAACGTTCAAGATTCACAAAAGTTAGTAAATAAACAATGCTCTTTAATAGTTTTAATTTATATGTACTTGCTCTTTGTTTAGGTTAGTAAAATTGTTTTACTTGTTTTAAAGAAAATTTTTAAATTTCGACGCATACTTGAAGCATTAAATCTTTTCTTAACCCTAGATCGATTCCTACACGAGAGTGTCTCCATAAGACATGTACCTGTCAAACTTTTGAGGAGCCCTCCCACTACGTCGAAGTACTACTTGACGACGTTTAGATGAGTGAGGTTGTGTTTCAGTTGGGGTAAGAACAGTTCTTACAGATGAGGTAGAAGCTTCCTTACCCAACTTTTCTTCAAGCACAATTTTGCTTCTAGGGTTTACATCTTTCATAAAGTCCTCCTCAAGGAAACGAACATTCATGCTAACGAAAGTCTTGCGTCCTCGGGGCTATAGAATGTGAAACCTTTGGTTTCCTTTGAATGTCCAACTTCTGACCTACTAGCCAACTTGCTAGTCTTTTGCCTCAGCACGTGTGCAGGGCAACCCCAAATTTTGATATGGCCTAGGTTTACTTTACGGCCAGTCCATCGTTCTATTCACATTCCAAGGAACAAAGCATGAGGTAATATACATCGCATTTCAGCAATCTTGTACATGAATTCCATATCTATGAGATCTTCACAAAGTTACTCATGACATCTTCATAACTTAGTACTTCACCAATAGGTCCTGTTCAGAATCACATAGTGAATCCGAACTCTGACTTTCTCAAATGAGAATACGTAAGTTATGAAATGACATATCTCATTTCAGGATTGAGGTAAGCATGATGCAATTCATACATAGTGACTTCGAGAAATGGGACATCCCATTTCACACCTTAGTATTTTCATTTGAGAAAGTCAAAGTTCGGACTCACTATGTGATTCCGAACAAGGCCTATTGGTGAAGTACTAAGTTGTGAGTCTGTCATGAGTAACTTTGTGAAGTTCTCATAGATTTGGAATTCATGTACAAGATTGCTGAAATGCAATGTATGTCACCTCATGCTTTGTTCCTTGGAGTGTGAATAAATGAACTGGCCAGTGTCCAAATTGAGTCCTGACTCTTTTGGATGAAACAATGTGACTTGTTAGCTCCTCGTCAATGCATTGTTTCTAAGTTATTCACAAGCCACAAAGGAGTTGAGGAAATAATAGCTAGAAGGGTAAAATGGTAATTTAGTAAATCCCGACTAGCTGATGACATTCATGAAGGGTAAACATAGATAATATTCAGTGGATCCGCTCATTATAATTAGGTCGAATTCTTGAGTAGAAAACAAATTCATTTGAACCGAGAGATTTTCACTGTCAGCTCTTTAGTGGAGTCAGTTGGCATTAAGCTAAACTTGGAAAAGGTTTGTGAACTTTTGAGTCCAAGTGTTTAGCTCAAGCTTTGTTCATTTGGGTCCATGAGGTCACTGTCACGAATCACATCGATAGGAATAGTTAAACTGGAAGCTAAGTCAAAACAAGAACGAAAATAGTCAAAAGGGTATTTTTGTCTTTTGAGACATATGATGAAATGAATGTCAATAAATTTTTTGACAAGTTCATTTGATGACTTAATGTCACTCGGCCATAACTTGATTATTGGGCCTTGTGAATTAATTTCATTTCATAAGAATTTTATTGAAAATTCTTAATGGGCTTTTCTCATGTTGTCATGAACAAATGAAGAAGCTTCTAGAAGCTCCTTCTAGATGAGAATGGGCGCCCAAATACCTAAGAGAAAGAGAGTTTATTTTGTGCATAAATGTATTTAGATACTTGCCAAAAGAAAAAGAGGAAACAAATTTCCTCCAAGAGGAAAGTGGGAATCGGCCAAGTGAGAGACAAGGCAAGGCCTTGAACAAAATAGGAAACAAATCAAGGCTTCTAGAAGCCTTGAGTTGGCCGACTGTCTCAAAGGGAAAAAAGAGGAAATTGCTCATGAATATGTGATATTCTATAGAAGAGGAAACTACTTTATTGAAGGTGAGACCTCTCCTATAAATAGGAGCCTCATTTCCTCACATTTCATTCATCCAAGTTTAAGAGATTTGAGAGACTCTCTCTCTAGAACTTTGGCCGAAAATCCTCTCTCTCTCTCTCTAGTTTATTTTCGATTTTTTCTTGTCTTGGCACCTAGGTCCTCACTCGACCTAGTGTTTAGCTCTGCGACTTTGAGACTTGTTCTTAAGTCGTAGTGTTTAAAAGTGCCCACTCACTGATTCCTTCTTTTCGAGTGATTTAATGATAGAAACTTTCGTGGTTGCTCGAGGTGCCGAGGAAAGAAAGAGAGACGTGCTGCGAGTGGAGACGAGCGTTGCAAACTTTCCACAAGCTTCTTCAAAGTTCAAGCTTCAAGAAAGGTTAGTAAACTTCTAGCTCATATTGGTTTTTAATTACATGTACTTGCACTTGTCTAGGTTAGTAAAAACTGTTTTACTTGTAAAAGAAAATTTTTAAAATTTCGCCGCTTACCGAAGCGTTAATTATTTTCTCAAACCCTAGATCGATTCCAACAAATGGTATCAGAGCTATGGTCAAATATTAGCATGTACATGTTTTTAAAATTATGAGCTTGAAAATCGTTTTCGAAAGTTTACTAATTTTGTGACAAGTTAGAATTGTAATCTTAGATTTTTTTTAATTTAATGCTCTTGTCTTTAAATTAAAAAGCATGTTGATTTTCTATGAGTTTGGGATGTTTTTAAAACACATTAGAATCAGTTCTAAAAGTTTTTAATTTTTTATATTGAAAAACGTGTTTTAAAGGTTTGAGAAATATCGGTAAATTTTGTGACTAGTTACTTTGTCTTTCTAGTTTGTTTTATTTACCGTATTCGTTTTATGCTTGTTGTTATTTCTTTTATTCTATGTTATTACCCTGCTAATAAAACACAAATAAAAGCTTTAAACAACATCTTAAAACGTTCCGTTACACTTGATTCTTTTTCGCACCTAAATAGGACCAAGCTTTAATTTATTTCTTTTTCTTCGAGCTGGAGTAAACCCGCATTAAAAGTGGCATAACTCTCTGCTCAGAAATCTAAATTTAATGATTCTTAAATCAAATTAAAGCTCTGTCTGTCCTCTGTCCAATGCCACCGGTTTCGGCTCAAAAAGACATCGGAGCCGCCAGATATGGTGATTTTACTCCGAGGTGCGCGGCTGTCTGAAACTCCAGTTTTTTAAAAATCCGGATTTTCAAACCCCACTACCATGAGTTATAGAACTCTAATGAGAAAATTTTCTTGAGAAAAAATGTTTTTCATATGATTATAAACATGATGTGTAAGATTAAAAGTTTTGATTTTTGAAAGATTAATTGAAATTGAATTTTTACAAAACTAGTTTGAATTTTGAAAAACCGTTTTCACTTTCAAACTTAAAAATATTTTGTCATCCAAATCAAATAAATTTTCAAAATGTTTTCAAAACTATATCTATATCACATATGTTCAAAATCTATATGCTCTTGAAAATTTGAGTGGGAGGTCTCCTTGTAGACAAGCCGAAAAATAAAAAGATGTGTAATCTCAAACTTTCAAGTGCTCGAGTGAGTTGAAGTTCACACTTCCCTCACGCACTTTCCCGAAATAGAAAATAGGAAAAGATCGAGTATGTACCTTGTGCCTTTATGCACTAATACTGCTCTGAACATGTCGATGTAGGATTCTCTTCTAGTTGTCCGCTCTGTCGCTCTCTAACTATGAAATTTGTTTCCGAACTTATAAGAGTCGATGAACCAACTCCAAAAACTAAGTGGGAGGGTTATATTCGTTGTTTGTAACCCATGATCCCCAACACTAATGAAAGATGCAATAACGTGGGACTAAGAGCCGCTCTTGCGACCCTCACTTAAATGTGAGTACTCCAAGGCGTTATTGCTTCGATCATTGCTCAATGAGCTACGTCCGAGAGTGATGCAATGATGACAAGGCCTCCCCTTGGGGGATTGTTTTTCAAAGCTGATCTTTTAGACTATGTGGTTGGTTACACACTTAGGCTCAATCCCTAGTAATCCTCCCTTGAGGCTCTGCGAAAGGATGTGAGTGATCAAACCAATTTAAAAGGTGGCTAGTCAAAATAGATGTATTGACATCTTGGCTTAGCATTAATGATGTGTCATTTACTTATAAATGGAGATTTTTTGCGGCCTTCTCTTGAGGGAGTAAATTATCGTTTGGTTTATAACACCTTTGGATTTTACAAAGTCTTAATAAAACTTAAATCCTAAACCAAAGACTAATCATAAACTTGTTTCAACTTTTATAGGCAATATGTCTCTCAACCCTCTCTCTACAATTCTTTCCTCGAATAAACTCGAAGGCGACAATTACGTCGACTGGAAACGTAACCTCGACATAGGCCTTACTGTCGACAAGCACAAATGGGTTCTCACCACCCCATGTCCTCAAACGAATGAAGATTCGACGCAAGAGGAGAAAGACGCCTTGGCGGCCTGGCTTCGATCCGATGAGATTGCGAGATGCTATATTTTGGCATCGATGAACAATGTGTTGCAACAACAACATCGTGATTATGAAACTGCCACCGATATGCTCTACAATCTCCATGAGATGTTTGGAGGGCAAGGACGTCAAGCTAGGCAACAAGCGGTCCGACAATTCACGAACTGTCGTATGAAGGCTGGAACTCCCGTTAGAGATCATATGATGCTGATCATTAGCTATCTAAACGAAATGGAGATTCTTGGATCTGATATTGATGGGGAGACTAAAATAGATATGATCTTGGAAACTCTCCCCGAAACCTTTGATACCTTCAAGTTGAATTATTCCATGAACAAGCTGGAGTACACTGTTACCGAGCTCATGAAGGAACTTCAAACCGCTGAGGCACTCACTAAGAAAAAGAGGACTCAAGGAGAAGTACATGCTACTGCCTCCACCTCAGGATCTAAGAAGAGACCTCGCAACGCCGAGAAGAAGAACCAACCTAAGGTTCACACGAAGAAGAAGGCGCCAAAGGCTCCGAAGGTGGACAAGTCTAACGACAAGTGCCACCACTGCAACGAGCCTGGTCACTGGCGTAGGAACTGTCCTGCCTACCTCAAAACCAAAGCAAAAGGTATTGTACTTGTTACTGAAGCCTGTTTAGTAGCTGATAATGTATCATCGTGGATTATTGACTCCGCTGCTACTAACCATATTTGCTGCTCCTTGACTGGTTTTAGGAAAAGCAAAAGCTTAGAGGATGGCGACTTCTGCTTCAAGTGGGGTGATGAGAGCGTGGTGTCTGCGAAGGCTATGGGATCCGTGACGCTATCTTTTGAAGATCGAACTTTAAATTTGAATAATGTTTATTATGTTCCTTCCTTTGGGAAAAACCTAGTATCTGTTGCTCAACTTTTCGAGCAAGATTATTATTTAAAGTTTATAAAGAATGGAATTCGTATTTCTTTTCCTAATTCTTTCGTCACTGATGCATGTATGAAGAATGGTCTTTTTTACATCTATTCCACTCAACCTTCTCTTTTAGACACCGAAATAGATAACGATCTAATTAGGGAGCCAAAGAGGATCAAACCTTCTGAATCCTCCGATCTAACAAAATCAACATACCTCTGGCACTTAAGACTTGGTCATATCAGTCTAGATAGGATTAAGAGACTTGTGAGGGATGGTCCACTCCAAGCCTCTGCAATAGGTTCACTACCTACTTGTGAATCCTGTATAGAAGGAAAAATGACTAAGCGACCTTTCTCCGATAAGGGTCGAAGAGCCACTGAGTTGCTGGAACTAATACATTCTGATGTATGT
Organism: Urtica dioica subsp. dioica; assembly: GCF_054948205.1. Lineage (NCBI taxonomy): Eukaryota > Viridiplantae > Streptophyta > Magnoliopsida > Rosales > Urticaceae > Urtica > Urtica dioica. The sequence goes on along the minus strand of NC_142758.1, from coordinate 5,863,298 downwards.
GGTCCGCTCAACCAACAGGCACGTGGAGGATACGAATACTTCGTTACCTTCACTGATGATTACTCAAGATATGGGTTTGTCTATTTGCTCAAACACAAATCCGAGACCTTTAACGTATTTAAGGTCTTTAGGGCTTTAGTGGAAAAGCAAACTGGCAAAGTGATCAAAACCCTTCGATCCGATCGAGGTGGTGAGTATATGTCTGGAGAGCTCGATGACTTTCTTAAAGAAGAAGGTATCGCTTCTCAGCTTACCGCACCTGGCACACCTCAACAAAACGGAGTGTCAGAGAGAAGAAACCGAACTCTTATGGAGATGGTTAGATCAATGATGAGTTACTCATCACTCCCGCTTTCCTTTTGGGGATATGCCCTTGAAACAGCCGCCTATATTCTGAACCAAGTTCCGTCCAAAACGGTTCCTGTTACTCCTTATGAACGATGGACTGGCCGTAAAGTGAATCTTGGCCGCATTCGAATTTGGGGTTGCCCTGCACACGTGCTGAGGCAAAAGACTAGCAAGTTGGCTAGTAGGTCATAATTGTGCCTGTTTGTAGGATATCCGAAGGAAACCAAAGGTTTTACTTTCTATAGTCCCGAGGACGATAAGACTTTCGTTAGCACGAATGCTCGTTTCCTTGAGGAGGAATTTATGAAGGATGCGAAACCTAGAAGCAAAATTGTGCTTGAAGAAAAGTTGGGTGAGGAAGCTTCTACCTCATCTGTAAGAACTGTTCTTACCCCAACTGAAACACAACCTAACTCATCAGAATCTCGTCAAGTAGTACTTCGACGTAGTGGGAGGGCTGTTCAACAGCCTGACAGGTACATGTCTTATGGAGACTCTCTCGTAGCCGTCTCCGACATGGATGACCCTGTTTCCTATAGCCAAGCAATGGCTTGTTCTGAATCAAACCTTTGGCTTGACGCCATGAAAGTTGAAATGCACTCGATGTATGTCAACAAAGTCTGGAAACTTGTGGACCTTCCTGAAGGGATTAAACCCGTAGGGTGTAAGTGGATATACAAGAAGAAAAGGGGTCCTGATGGGAACGTCGAGACGTTCAAAGCACGACTTGTGGCGAAGGGTTATACCCAACAAGAAGGGATTGACTATGAAGAAACCTTCTCGCCAGTCGCGATGCTTAAATCCATCCGCATACTCCTATCCATAGCTGCAGCTCTCGACTATGAGATCTGGCAAATGGATGTCAAGACAGCCTTTCTGAATGGCAATCTTGACGAGCGCATTTACATGGCTCAACCAGACGGTTTCGTGGATAAAGGTCAAGAGACCAAGGTTTGTGAGTTGCTTAAGTCCATTTATGGACTAAAGCAAGCATCTAGGTCATGGAATATTAGATTCGATGAAACTGTAAAGAGCTTTGGCTTTGAACAGTCAATAGATGAGCCTTGTGTTTACAAGTTAATACACGAAGGCAAATTTGTGTTTCTGGTACTATATGTCGATGATATACTACTCATTGGTAATGACGTGGGTAAGTTATGAAATGACATATCTCATTTCAGGATTGAGGTAAGCATGATGCAATTCATACATAGTGACTTCGCGAAATGGGACATCCCATTTCACACCTTAGTATTTTCATTTGAGAAAGTCAAAGTTCGGACTCACTATGTGATTCCGAACAAGGCCTATTGGTGAAGTACTAAGTTGTGAGTCTGTCATGAGTAACTTTGTGAAGTTCTCATAGATTTGGAATTCATGTACAAGATTGCTGAAATGCAATGTATGTCACCTCATGCTTTGTTCCTTGGAGTGTGAATAAATGAACTGGCCAGTGTCCAAATTGAGTCCTGACTCTTTTGGATGAAACAATGTGACTTGTTAGCTCCTCGTCAATGCATTGTTTCTAAGTTATTCACAAGCGACAAAGGAGTTGAGGAAATAACAGCTAGAAGGGTAAAATGGTAATTTAGTAAATCCCGACTAGCTGATGACATTCATGAAGGGTAAACATAGATAATATTCAGTGGATCCGCTCATTATAATTAGGTCGAATTCTTAAGTAGAAAACAAATTCATTTGAACCGAGAGATTTTCAGTGTCAGCTCTTTAGTGGAGTCAGTTGGCATTAAGCTAAACTTGGAAAAGGTTTGTGAACTTTTGAGTCCAAGTGTTTAGCTCAAGCTTTGTTCATTTGGGTCCATGAGGTCATTGTCACGAATCACATCGATAGGAATAGTTAAACTGGAAGCTAAGTCAAAACAAGAACGAAAATAGTCAAAAGGGTATTTTTGTCTTTTGAGACATATGATGAAATGAATGTCAATAAATTTTTTGACAAGTTCATTTGATGACTTAATGTCACTCGGCCATAACTTGATTATTGGGCCTTGTGAATTAATTTCATTTCATAAGAATTTTATTGAAAATTCTTAATGGGCTTTTCTCATGTTGTCATGAACAAATGAAGAAGCTTCTAGAAGCTCCTTCTAGATGAGAATGGGCGCCCAAATACCTAAGAGAAAGAGAGTTTATTTTGTGCATAAATGTATTTAGATACTAGCCAAAAAAGAAAAAGAGGAAACAAATTTCCTCCAAGAGGAAAGTGGGAATCGGCCAAGTGAGAGACAAGGCAAGGCCTTGAACAAAATAGGAAACAAATCAAGGCTTCTAGAAGCCTTGAGTTGGCCGACTGTCTCAAAGGGAAAAAAGAGGAAATTGCTCATGAATATGTGATATTCTATAGAAGAGGAAACTACCTTATTGAAGGTGAGACCTCTCCTATAAATAGGAGCCTCATTTCCTCACATTTCATTCATCCAAGTTTAAGAGATTTGAGAGACTCTCTCTCTAGAACTTTGGCCGAAAATCCTCTCTCTCTCTCTCTAGTTTATTTTCGATTTTTTCTTGTCTTGGCACCTAGGTCCTCACTCGACCTAGTGTTTAGCTCTGCGACTTTGAGACTTGTTCTTAAGTCGTAGTGTTTAAAAGTGCCCACTCACTGATTCCTTCTTTTCGAGTGATTTAGTGATAGAAACTTTCGTGGTTGCTCGAGGTGCCGAGGAAAGAAAGAGAGACGTGCTGCAAGGGGAGACGAGCGTTGCAAACTTTCCACAAGCTTCTTCAAAGTTCAAGCTTCAAGAAAGGTTAGTAAACTTCTAGCTCATTTTGGTTTTTAATTACATGTACTTGCACTTGTCTAGGTTAGTAAAAACTGTTTTACTTGTAAAAGAAAATTTTTAAAATTCCGCCGCTTACCGAAGCGTTAATTATTTTCTCAAACCCTAGATCGATTCCAACAAACATTAGTAGGATTGAGGTGGATATAGAGGGTTTAGGTGTTTAGAGGCCGAGACTTGAGAGAAAGGAGCGAGTTACGAGTTTGACAGCGTTTCAATACTCAAATTCGGATTACCTGTCTCGAGGGGTTGAGCCTCGCATTTATAGGCGACCAAGGGATGTTTTGAAGGTCCCTTGGCCGAGCGAGCTTGAGTCGGCCATCGGCCGGGTGAGACTCAGTCGGCCGATGGCCGAGTGAAGTGTTGACCGCCGGGTGAGGTTCACTCGGCCATTGGCCGAGTGAGTTGCTGGACGCCGGGTGAGGTTCACTTGGCCATTGGCCGAGCGAATGCTGGACGCCGAGTGAGGTTCACTCGGCCATTGGCCGAGTGAATGCTGGACGCCGGGTGAGGTTCACTCGGCCATTGGCCGAGTGAAAGGCCTGGGCCGAGAGTGGATTCACCCGGCCATTGGCCGAGTGAACTGTTGGGCCGGCAGGACGCTTCACTCGGCCCTTGGCCGAGTGAACTTGTTGGGCCGGCAGGGGATTCACTCGGCCATTGACCGAGTGAACCTGATGGGCCGGCTGAGGGATTCACTCGGCCATTGGCCGAGTGAATCTTGATGGGCCGGCTGAGATTCACTCGGCCATTGGCCGAGTGAGCATGATGGGCCGGTTGAGATTCACTCGGCCATTGGCCGAGTGAATTGCTTGGGCCGGCCAATGGCCGAGTGAACTGGGCCGGCCATCGGCCGGGTGAGCTCGTCCGGCCGCCCGAAACGTCGATCGCGTCGTCGGACCTCGTCGGGCCGATAACATTAGCCCCCCAAGTTTGCCGTCGGGCGTAGCCCGTGTGGTAAACTCAAGTAAGCTCCGCCCCTCGTCGTTCCGTTGGACCGTCTTGACTTGCACCGGTAAGCCTCCCCCTCTTTTAATATTATTTTATTATTTTTCCGGCGTCATCCCTTGTTCGTACGTGCTCATGGATCCCACCAACCACCTGTCGGGGTGTGGGACCGTTGAGGACGACCTTTTTCCCCTCCTCGGGAATCAAGACGTGGACTTGGACGACTTTTTGACACAATTTTCGTCTCCTTCGACCGCCTACAACGCACCGTCTTCCCGAGCAAGAACGTGGTAGACATGGTGAGAGGTGATTTTTCCTCGATAGAGGCATGGTTGGCTGACGGAGACGAGGACACGCGCGCCGGAGGCAGCCCAAGCCGTCAGGGGGACGCCGGCCCAATGGCGCCAGGCGCCGGGGAAAGTCGGGCCGACCAGCGCGGGGCCGGCCTGGCTGAGGAGCATGCCGGGAGTGCTGCGCGCGTAGGGTCGGCCACCCAGGAGGCCGCTGGTGAGCCACCCAGCGTCGGGGGAGCCGTCTCTGTACGAATCTGGAGCCGGGGGAGACGAGCCGGCCACGGGCGGCGTCGTGGAGGCCGTCGCCGACATCGGGGGAGTCGCGCCTGGCTGGGTCGTGGCCGTCTGGGCCGATCCCAGCCCCGGAGGAGCGCCTGCTGGGCCGCGCGCGACTAGCCTGGCCGGGGCGCATGTCGAAGGCACTGAGGGGACCGACACCGGCGTGGAGGGAGCCGCGCCCGGTCGGGGCGGCGTCGTCTGGGTCGAACCAAGCCCCGGAGAAGATCCCCCTCGGTCGGAAGGGGTTTTCCCAGCCGTGGAGGGCCCTGGAGAGGCGCGCAAGCCAGGGAGCGTCGCGCCCGGCAGGTTGGGCGCCGGAGACGGCGTCGCCGGGGCTGGCGCTGGGGCCGCTGTGCAGGTGGCTGGCGGCGTCGGAGGCCTGGCCTTGGTCGCGCCTGAGTGCGCGCGCGCTGGTGAGAGGTCGCCGCAGGCGGGCGACGCCGCTGGTTGGAGCGCTGGCGTCGGACACGAAGGGTGCCGGCCGGGCGACGTCGACCGGGGGGCGGTGGCCAAGGTGCTGATCGTCCTAGCCCTAGGGGCTGGTGGGCTAGGGCTGTGTGAGGGGAGCCCACCCGGTGGCCTTGGGCGCTCCGCGTGGGAGCCTGGATGGGCCTGTCGGGCAGGACGGGCATGGAGGGGCCCTTTCGACCGGGCCGAGCGCGGGCGAGGAGGAGTTTCTGGCCAGCCCGGGTACGGGTGAAGAAGCATGCCCGCTCGGCCCGACCATCGGCGGGGGAGGCCGCCCGATGAGTCCTAGCGTGGGCAAGGGAACCTAACCGGCCGGCTCAGGCGTGGGCGAGGGAACAAGATCGACCGGTCCCGAAAGCGTCGCGGACCCAAAGAGCTCAGCGAACCCCGAAGGCTCAGGCGAGTCCCTTTTTCCTCGTTTGCCGGTGGCGAAGGCGCAAACCCCGACCGCTCAGGAGGAGGAGCACGCCTCATCGTTCCCTATCGGGGAGGCGGCGATTCGAGGCGGCTTCAATTGTTCCGGGGTCGACTTCCCTAGCTCCCTTTCACTCGCGAGCTTCAAAGGTTTGAGGAAACGGTTCAGCATTCCGCCGTCCATATCGTTACTGGGACCGTTGCCTGAAGACCTTCCGACTCGCCCTCGGAAGGGGTATGCCGCCATTCACAAGGCGAGTCTTCACGGGGGGCTGCGATTGCCTTTTCAGTCTGTGATCCAGGATCTCTTAGTCCGTCTCAACATCCATGCGGCCCAGATGTCTCCATCCTTCTACCGCATGGTGGCCGCCTACCACATGATGCTGCATCGAGCGAAGGGCCGGGCCGTGACGACCGATGATATTAGGAACCTCGTGTCCGTCTTCGACGTCCCTGGGAAATCTGGCTTCTACAAGGTTCAACATCGGAAGCGATTTCCCATCCTCACTAAGCTCAATTCGAAACATCGTTACCCTTGGGTGTGGGTATCTGAATCTGCCTTCGGGACGGCGTCCCTCACCTTTGGCCCCGCGGCCGATTTTCCGGCTGATTACGGCATTGAGAGTTCCGAGCTGGCGCTCGTGGTCGGAGCGGTGCCGGATTCGAGGCGACAGGGATCGCTTTCCGAGTCCCTAAATCTCATGGCGACTACTGGGTGGTTCGTGCCCGACGACGATGGTCCCTGACGACCTGGACCCGGCGCGGAGGTCGTGGCGGACCCCAAGTCTGAGGCGGGGGGTTTGTCTGCTCCCCTCCCCGACGTGGGGGGTATTAACCATATACGCTTTTGTGTTATCGCATCTCCTTGTTGCTTGCGTTTATTGTTATGTTCTAATTGACTGACGCCTTTTCCTTTCTTTTGTAGATACCATGGTTTGAAACCGATCGCGCGCGCGAGAGCCGAGGGTAGAGCACACTGCCGAAGCTCTGGCCGCGGCTCGTTCCCAAGTCGAGGCTCGTCGTGGGGGATCTCTAGTGCGGGCGAGGCACGAGGCGATCTCTTCGAGCAAGCGACCGTCGTCGTCGGTCTCCCTCGGTTCGCCTTCCGGCCGTAAGCGTGCTCATACATCGGCGGCGTCAGGTGGCATGGATTCGATGCTTCTAGCGGAGGCGGCGGAGCTGCGAGGCCAATGTTCCCAGGGAATCCTCGAGACCCCTCTGGGAGACTTCAAGGGTCTCCTGACGATGAGCGATCTCGATTACTTCCAAAACGGAGTTCGCAACGCTCGAAAGGTACGGCCCGTTTGTTTGACCCACATGCGACCCTTGTACTCGTTGTGATAATACGTGCACCACCATTTTTTGCAGATGCTCGCGTGTCAAGAACGAGGTGAACGCATCCTCCGAGACTTACTTCGGAGGATGCAGATCATGAAGAGAGACATGGAAAGCGCGGCGGCCGACCACGCTGCCGCTCTAGTGGGGGTTCGGACCGCCCAAGAGTTTCAGGCGCTCGAGGAAGAGTCGAGGCGGACCCGCGAGGAGTTGGCGGCCGAGAGATCACAGCGCATGATGGCGCAGTCGTCTCTGGAGAAGGCGGAGCAAGCCGCCGACACTTTCTTGGGGGAGACGAAGAAATTCCAGGCGGCGCTCTCGAGCCGAGACGAGGAGCTGAACATCGTCCACGCTCAGCTATCGGCGAGTGAGATCTCTCGAGTTAAGGCCGAGAGGGAGAGGGATTCGCTGCTAATGGAGATGCAGACCCTCATTGAGGAGAAGGATGATGCCGTGCCATCCAAGGCGGACCTAGAGGACGATTGGGACCTCGTGTTGGAGGTGCCTCGTTACGAAGCGGCCATTCGGGTTCGAGACGCGACCGCGAAGGAGAAGGCGTCCCGTGGGACCAATTTTTCCTTCTTTGACGCCATGTTCCCTCCTCTGGATGACGAGCCACAGGTGGACGACCCGCGTCCCCAAGTCCCCGCGGAGGCTGCTCAGTCGACGAACCGCCCGCTTGACGGAGAGGCTACCAACGGGTCAGGCGCCCCTCGCCCCGAGGATGATGAGGAGCAGATCGATTTCGGCTCAGAGTAGCCAACTTTATTTTAATCTTCCGTGCACTTGTTTAGCGCTTGCATTGTGTTTCCTTTCGGATACTTGTTATGTTTTTCTTTGTTGGATATTTGTCGTACTTTCGCGTTTTTCCTGTTGGGTTGTTTATGTGACACTGTTTGCTTTAGCTAAAGCTTCCTTGATTTATTATGCGTCTTATTTTCTCGGTTCACTATGCTTAGCATAATCGATTTGCGTAATCCGATTAGTTCGTGTCTTACGACCCTTGGTTTACTATATCTAGCGTAACCGGTTTGCACGGCTTACTGCCACACCTGGTGGTGGAGTTTCCCGCGGACGCTGGCTAGACCAGTTTCGTCGGGCGGATGCGATTCTTTGCCATTCATTAGTGACTCGCTGCCTATCGGCGTGTGCGAGCTGAGTGGCTATCACGCCCACCTTCCGGCCTGTACGCTACCTGTCGACGTGCGTGTTGTGCGCCGGAGTGGGTTTGAGGCGAGCGTAATTCCCAGCGATTACGATACATGTCGGTACGTGCATCTTGTTTTGGGTCTTGGCTGCCAAGATCAACGATCCGGTGCGCGGATGTGATCGGCCGACGCCGGTATGTAAGGCGTGGAATAGCGCGGGAGCTCCGCGCGAGAGACATGCAGGGTCGGAGGTCCGGTGCGCGGATCCGATTCGTCGGCATTTCGCTACCTCTCGGTGCGTGAAGTGCCGGGTCGTGCATGCAGGGTCGGAGGTCCGGTGCGCGGATCCGACTTGCCGACATTTCGCTACCTCTTGGTGCGCGAAGTGACGAGTCGTGCGAGGGCGTCGCACGAGGGATGTGTAGGGTCGGAGGTCCGGTGCGCAGATCCGACTTGTTGACATTTCGCCACCTCTTTGCACGCGAAACGTGGAGTCGCGCGAGTGCGTCGGGTGGAAAATGTGTACCTGTTACCCTCATTAGCCCCCCGAGTTTCTTGTGTACTCATAGAGGAGACTAGAAATTATAATACTATAGGATAAAGGTTTCGAAGTGAAATGTAATTCAATTATAATGTCGAAATAGTTAAAATTTACATTCCCAGGCCGTTGGCCTTACTTGACACTTGAAATTGTCTTTGCTAAAACCGAAAATAAGATGAAAACAACAAAACATAGGAAAATCGGGAGCGGGCTTCTATTGGTAATATTGTCGTAGGTGCTCCGCGTTCCACGGGTGCGTGAATACGAGTCCCTCTAGGTTCTCAAGCTCGTACGTGCCGTTGTGGATGGCTCGGCGCACGCGGTACGGGCCTTCCCAGGTGGGGCCCAGAACTCCCGCCCCTTGCACTTTGGTGTTTTGGAACACCTTTCTAAGGACGAGGCTTCCGTTGGCGAACTTTCGCAGCTTGATCTTGGAATTATAGTACTTCTCGACCTTTCTCTTCTGCGCGGCAAGGCGGGAGAGTGCGTCCGTCCTCTTCTCGTCTATGAGGTCCAGCTCGAGCCTAATTGCGTCGTCGTTGGCGGCTTCTTCATACTCCTCGATGCGCAAGGTTGGCAGCTTGGTCTCGACAGGTACCACGGCCTCGACGCCGAACGCGAGAGCGAAAGGGGTTTCGCCAGTCGTATTTCGCGTGGTGGTTCGGTATGCCCACAAGACCATGGGAAGCTCGTCGGCCCAAGCCCCCTTTCTTTCTTCCAGCTTCTTCTTCAGGTTCTCCTTGATTGTCTTGTTGACCGTCTCGACTTGACCGTTGGCTTGAGGATGACGGGGAGAAGAGAAAGTCTTGCTGATGCCCAGTTGTTCGCACATGTCCCGAAGGCGTGCATTGTCGAATTGCTTTCCGTTGTCGGTCACAATCGACACGGGGATCCCGATGCGGCAGACAATGTTCTTCCAGATGAAGCTCGTCGTGTTCACCTCGGTGATCTTTGCCAACGGTTCGTCCTCTACCCACTTCGTGAAGTAATCGATAGCCACGATCGCGTGCTTGTACTGCCTCGGGGCCGTAGGCAGCTCACCGATGAGATCGATTCCCCATTTTGTGAAGGGTCGAGGCACAATGATCGGGCACAACGGGGCCGGCGCTTGGCGCAGACCGTCGACGAACCTTTGGCATTTGTCGCATTTTTTGGCCAATTCATGGGAGTCCTTTTTCAAGGTTGGCCAAAAATACCCGAGTCTTAGTAGCTTTAGTGCCAAGGATTGTCCGGCGGCATGGTTTCCGCACACCCCTTCGTGCACCTCGCGGAGCGCTTTCTTTGCCTCGCCTTCGGTCAGACATCGGAGAAGGGGTATGGAGTACCCTTTCTTGAACAAGTTGTTTTCCCTCATTGTATATTTCGACGCCAAGCTTCTCAGCTTTCTGGCCTCTTCTTTGTCTTCGGGGACGACTCATCGCTTGAGATATTCTACGAGCAGCGTCATCCATGAGGGGGCGGAGTTGCGTCGACTACCCCTACATCGCCTCTCGAGACGTAGGGTCAAGTTAGCACTTCTATTGGGACGCTACCTTCCCCCTCCTCGTCTATCCCGGACGCAAGGCGTGCTAGGGCGTCGGCATCAATGTTCGCCTCTCGGGGAACTTGGACTATTTCGAACCATGATAGGGCCTCCTGATTTTTCTGGGTCTTCGACAGATAGGCGATCATGTAAGGCTCTTTGGCTGCGTAGTCGCCCTTGACCTGGTTCACAATCAACTGTGAGTCGAAGTGGATGCGCAGGTTTTGGACGCCTAGCTTGTTTGCCAATTCCAAGCCAACAATCAGAGCCTCGTACTCTGCCTCGTTGTTGGAAGCCTTGAACTCGAACCGCAAGGCGTATCTCAGTTTTTCCCTATCGGGATTTGTGAGTACAACGCCGGCGCCAGCCCCCCGGGCGTTTGACGCGCCATCCACGTGCAAGTCCCAGACCGGCCCTATCAGGTCGTTGGTCCTCTTCTTCGATGACCCGTCGTGGTCGTTATCCTTGTCTTCCTCGTTCTCGTTGCCTTTGTCGCCCTCGTCAGTTGAGGGTGCGCTTGTGAATTCGGCCACGAAGTCGGCGAGGGCCTGGCCCTTGATGGCAGTTCTCGTCTGAAACTTGACCCCATACTCGCCCAGCTCTTGGGACCATATGGCCATTCGAGACGAGGTCCCTTTTTGTAGGGCCTTCTCGATGGGGTGTCCCGTACACACCACGATCGTGCCGAGGGCGAGGGACAATTTCTCGATCTCCGGGTATCGATTTTTAGCGTCGAGGAGCGCCTTGCTGACATAGTAAACCGGCGATTGCACCTTGTCTTCTTCGCGTATCAGAACCGCGCTCACGGCCCAATCGGTCACCGCGAGATAGATATACAAGGTCTCGCCATAATTCGGTTTTGCGAGGAACGGGGGGGAGTTGAAGTAGGCCTTCATTTCGCGGAACGCCTCCTCGCATTCCTCGGTCCACACAAATCCGTCGGTCTTCTTCAGTGCCTTAAAAAATGGTTGGCACCTGTCGGTTGCCTTGGAAACGAATCGCGTCAGGGCGGCGATCCTTCCCGTCAAACTCTGTACTTCTTTCACTTTCTGCGGCGACCTCATCTCTAAGATCGCCTTAATCTTTTCGAGATTAGCCTCAATCCCGTGGCGGCTCACCATGTAGCCCAGAAATTTTCTGGACTCAACCCCAAAAGTGCACTTGTTGGGGTTGAGCTTCATCTTGTAGCGCCGCAGGATCGTAAACATCTCCCTAAGCTCTCGAACGTGGTCGCGGGCCTTGAGGCTTTTGACAAGCATATCGTCCATGTAGACCTCCATAGTTTTGCCAATTTGATTGGCGAACATTCGGTTCACCAACCTTTGATACGTTGCTCCCGCGTTTTTGAGGCCAAAGGGCATGACCTTGTAGCAGTAAAGTCCGCGGTTCGTAACAAAGGTGGTCTTGATCTGATCCGGCCCGTGCATGCGGATCTGATTGTAGCCTGAGTAGGCGTCCATGAAGCTCATCAATTCGTGGCCTGTCGTGGCATCCACGAGTTGCTCAATCCTCGGGAGAGGAAAGCTGTCTTTCGGGCAGGCTTTGTTGAGATCTTTGTAATCGATACAAATCCGCCACTTCCCGTTCGGCTTCTTGACCATCACTACATTGGACACCCATTTGGGGTGTTCCGCCTCCCTGATGAAGTTGGCGGCGAGAAGTTTGTCAACTTCTTCACCAATGGCTTGGTACCTCTCCCTGCTGAACGCCCGCCGCGGTTGAACGCGCTCAGCCACTCTCTTATCGTCGTTGAGACGGTGAACCATTATCTCGGGGTTGATCCCCGGCATGTCGGCGTGTGTCCACGCGAAGACGTCTTTAAACTCGCGGAGGAAGGCGGCGAGCTGGAGTCGGATTTTGGAGTTGGGCGCCTACCTTGACTACTTGGTCAGGTTTGGCGTCGTCCAACACGACGGGAACGAGGTCGTCCGGTGTCTCCACCTTTCGACATTCGACATCGTCCCTCTGGTCCAGTTCTCCGAAGATCCCCCCTTCCTCTATCTTGCATGGGAGCTTGTTCCCGAGCTGGAAAATGGTGCTCACCATCTTTCCTTTTCCTTTCCCATCCACGCCTTGGATGTAGCACATTCTTGCCATTGATTGGTCTCCCAACATTATGGCAATTCCCTTATCAGTCGGGAACTTCATCATCAAGTGGTAGGTGGACGTAATGGCCTTCAACCGATTGAGGGTCGGGCGGCCGATGATGATATTGTACGCTGAGGGCTGGTCCACGACCAGGAACGACACAATGTGGGTGACCTCGATCCCCCCCGGTGTCCCGAAGGTGACCGGGAGGTCGATGGTGCCCTCCGTCATGACCCTCTCCCCGGAGAAGCCGAAGAATGGGGTCGAGATCGGGGTCGGTCTCATCCCGGATAGCTTCATCCTGTCCAACGCCGACTTGAAGATTATATCGGCGGAGCTTCCATTGTCGATTAGGATTCTCCGGATGAGATTGTTGGCGACCGGGGCCGAGACGACTATCGCGTCGTTGTGTGGGTGAAGAACTCGCACCGCCTCTTGGTTGGTGAAGAACATGGACTCAAACGGGGCCGGAGGAGGAGCCTCGTACGTGTGGTTGATGTAGTGCGTTATCTTCCCTTGGGAGACTTCTCGCACGTACTTCTTTCTCTGCGTGCTCGAGTCTCTGAACTCCGAGCCGCCCATGATCGAGCCCACGATGTGTAGTTGTGAGCTCTCCAGTTCTTCGATTGCCGCTCGGTCCGTAACGGTCACCGTCGCCGGACCTTTCCTTTCTTGCCGCGGGCGTTCTCCGTGCGTCGCGGCCGTCCCGATCGTTCTAAGGACGTATTATTTCAACTTCCTATCTTGAATCAGGGCCTCAATCTGACGTTTGAGTTGGTAACATTCGGACGTCAGATGCCCATGGTCTTGGTGGTACTCACAGAACTTGCTTCGATCTCGCTTAGCGGGATCCTTTGTGAGTGGAGCGGGGCTTCCTAGCTTGTCGCGATGCAGAGCTAGGATCCGCTCTTGCGGAGTGTTCAGGGGGGTAAACGATGAAAACTTTCGGAAGCTATCGACGTGCGGGGGCCTCGGCCCAGGGAGGGAACGACCGTTAGGGGCCTGGATTCCCTTGATCCTCCTCTTTCGAGGGTCGGGACGATCTCCGTTTTGATCGTCGCGGCGACGACTGCTTTGTCCCCCCGACTTCCGGCCGTCTCGCCCGTCGAGGTAGTCCTCGATCCCCATGTTGGTGCGGGCTCTCGACATTACCTCCACCATATCATGTGGGACCATTCCGACAAAATATTTGAGGAAGTCGCTCGTGCGAGCCCTCTCGGTGATCGCCGTGATGGCGTCCTTGTCGTCGAACCCTTCGACCTTGTGAGACTCCTCGGTGAAGCGCGCGAGGTATTGTCTCAAAGTCTCGTCTCTCCCTTGCCGGATAGATAGGAGGTAGGTCTTCGACTTCTTTTGCGCCACGAGAGTGGCGAAACGAGCAAGGAAGGCCTCTCGCAAGGCCCGGAAGGACGAGATGCTTCCCGGTCTTAGACTCCGGAACCACTCAAATCCGGACCCCGTCGTAGGGAGGGATGGACGGTAGCTTGAAATTCCCCACGCAAGGCTGCGCGAGGATTTGGGCGGCGAAGGGAGAGTATGACTCCTCGATCCCTCCATAGGGCCTTTGCCTCCCCGACTCCCTCATCTCGATGATTTGATTCGGGTGCGACGGTCCGGCCAAAGCGCCGTTCGACCTCTCGGGCCGTGAATGGGCGAGGCTTGGAGTTGCCTTGTCGGTCCTCGACTCCCCCACATAGTCGGGGTCGGAGTCATCTCGGGCGGACCTATCCTCGATGTCGTAGCCGAGGAGGTTGGCGATTTGCACGCCATCGACGCCGGGACGGTCTAGGAGCTCCGCGAGCCTCCGAGCCGTGTCCTCTTGGAGCGCGGCCTCGGGACGTTCACCGGGTCTTGGGGCTGGCTCTCGTTATCACGAGGTTGCCCTTCAAGACGGTGCGCGAGGCTTCGGAGACCGTACCTCGACCTCGTCGCTCGAGTGCCTGCGGAGGTAGCGGGAATGTGACTCATCTTTCGAGAGTGTTAGATGTTGTAAGTGAGAGGAATGGAACGGAGAGCGTTGCTCGGGAGAGGCCCCTCCTTCTAGCGCCAAAATGTTGTCGCTCGTTTTCAGACAACTATTTAGGAGCCCAAAGTGGTTAGACCCGAGGCCGGACCAAGTGGTCTCACTTCGGCTCGAGCGTGTCGGACTTGGTATCTCAAGTCGTCCCTTAGCTGTTGGTGATGTCTATCTCGTCCAAGCACCTGGAAAGATAACAAGAAAGGTGTGAACTACAAAGGGGAAACAGAGGGGTTGCCTCTGTTTACCTCTCCGACGCTCAACATTAGTAGGATTGAGGTGGATATAGAGGGTTTAGGTGTTTAGAGGCCGAGACTTGAGAGAAACGAGCGAGTTACGAGTTCAACAGTGTTTCAATACTCAAAAGTCGGATTACCTGTCTCGAGAGGTCGAGCCTCGCATTTATAGGCGACCAAGGGAAGTTTTGAAGGTCCCTTAGCCGAGCGAGGTTGAGTCGGCCATCGGCCGGGTGAGACTCGGTCGGCCGATGGCCGAGTGAAGTGTTGACCGCCGGGTGAGGTTCACTCGGCCATTGGCCGAGTGAGTTGCTGGACACCGGGTGAGGTTCACTCGGCCATTGGCCGAGCGAATACTGGACGCCGGGTGAGGTTCACTCGGCCATTGGCCAAGTGAATGTTGGACGCCGGGTGAGGTTCACTCGGCCATTGGCCGAGTGAAATGCCTGGACCGAGAGAGGATTCACTCGGCCATTGGCCGAGTGAACTATTGGGCCGGCAGGACGCTTCACTCGGCCCTTGGCCTAGTGAACTTGTTGGGCCGTCAGGGGATTCACTCGGCCATTGTCCGAGTGAACCTGATGGGCCGGCTGAGGGTTCACTCGGCCATTGGCCGAGTGAATCTTGATGCGCCGGCAGGGGATTCACTCGGCCATTGGCCGAGAGAACCTGATGGGCCAGCTGAGGGTTCGCTCGACAATTGGCTGAGTGAATCTTGATGGGCCGGCTGAGATTCACTCGGCCATTGGCCGAGTGAGCATGATGGGCCGGTTGAGATTGTTGTCAATGGTGCCCAGAAGAAGAGTTGTAATCTTTATATTGTACATTTGATGTAATAAAGTCTCATGTAAAAAGTTTAAACATTCATTCATTCTTCCGTGTCTGTTTGAAGCTTTATGTTAAAACATTAGTCTTTAGTCCATAAACAAACTAAACAACTTACGAAGAGACAAATGTAGATTTGCATGAACAAACTCTTCGTAGTTTGCTTAAAACGATATATTCGCAATCTAAGGGTCAAAGGACTATTGACTTCAGTATGATTGTTAGAAGAATCTATGATGTCTGGTTATGAGGGATTAAGAGTTGGAGACTCTATAGTTCTTCTAGGTATCTTCCGAAGGTACTGAATTGACCAGTGCACTTCTAGAGAAAAGATAAGAACAAACCATTTAACCTTTTATGTCTCGAAGTCACTACGTATGAATTGCATCGTGCTTACCTTAATCCTGTAATGAGACATGCCATTTCACACCTTACGTATTCTCATTTGAGAAAGTCAGAGTTCGGACTCACTATGTGATTCCGAACAAGGCCTATTGGTGAAGTACTAAGTTGTGAGAATGTCATGAGTAACTTTGTGAAGTCCTCATAGATATGGAATTCATGTACAAGATTGCTGAAATGCAATGTATATCACCTCATGCTTTGTTCCTTGGAATGTGAATAAATGAACTGGCCAGTGTCCAAATTGAGTCCTGACTCTTTTGGATGAAACAATGTGACTTGTTAGCTCCTCGTCAATACATTATTTCTAACTTATTCACAAGCGACAAAGGAGTTGAGGAAATAACAGCTAGAAGGGTAAAATGGTAATTTCGTAAATCCCGACTAGCTGATGATATTCATGAAGGGTAAACACAGATAATATTCAGTGGATCCGCTCATCATAATTTGGTTGAATTCTTGAGTAGAAAATAAATTCATTTGAACCGAGAGATTTTCAGTGTCAACTCTTTAGTGGAGTCAGTTGACATTAAGCTAAACTTGGAAAAGGTTTGTGTACTTTTGAGTCCAAGTGTTTAGCTCAAGCTTTGTTCATTTGGATCCACGAGGTCACTGTCACAAATCATATCGAGTAGGAATAGTTAAACTAGCAGCTAAGTCAAAACAAAAACGAGACAAGTTTTACGAAAATTGTCTAAAGGGTATTTTTGTCTTTTTAGACATAGGACGAAATGAATGTCAATAAATTTTTTGACATTGTCATATGATGACAAATGAAATTTAAATAACACGGCCAGCTTAAAGAATTTGGGCCTTGAGGATTAATTTCATTTCATAGAATTTTACTTGAAAATTCTTAATGGGCTTTTCTTATGTTGTCATGAACAAATGAACAAACATCTAGAAGCTCCTTCTAGAAGCTCAAATTTCGTCCAACCCAAGGAAAATAATACTGAATTTTGTTCATGTCATAGTGGGAAAGAGAGTTTATTTTGTGCATTAATGTATGAAGATACTTGCCAAAAGAAAAAGAGGAAACAAATTTCCTCTAGAAGGAAAGTGCATTTTCGGCCAACTAAGAGAGAACAAATGAGGAAACAAATCCAAGGACTTGCATGACATGTCATGAACGTCCAACATGGGTAGAAAAGTGGAAATAAGATTTGCTCATGCCTCCCCTATAAATAGAGACCTCATTCCTCTCATTCTAGTCATTCCACATAAGTTAGAGATTGCGAGCTTCTCTCTCTAGACCTTGTGGCTTCCCATCTCCTATCTCTCTCTCTAAGTTCTTTTAGTTTTTGTTTTGGCACCTAGGTCCTCATTTGACCTATTGGTTAGCTCTGCGACTTCAAGACTCATTCTTAAGTCGTAGTGTTTAAAAGTGCCCACTCACTAATTCTTTTTTTTTCGAGTGATTTAGTGATAGAAACTTTCGTGGTTGCTCGAGTTGCCGAGGAAAGAGGAGAGACGTGCTGCGAGGGGAGACGAACGTTATCAAGCTTCCGAAGGCTCATCAATGTTCAAGAGTCTAAAAAGGTTAGTAAACTTCTATGCTCATAATAGTTTTTATTTACATGTGCTTGCTCTTTGTGTAGGTTAGTAAAAACGTTTTACCTGTGAAAAGAAAATTTTTAAAATTCAGCCGCTTACCGAAGCGTTAAACTTTTTCTTAAACCCTAGATCAATTCCAACAAATGCTATCAGAGCTTTGGTCAAAGATATGCATGTACATGTATTTAAAATTATGAGCTTGAAAATCGTTTTCGAAAGTTTGCTAATTTTGTGACAAGTTAGAATTGTTATCTTAGATTTTTTTAAATTTATTGCTCATGTCTTTAAATTAAAAATCATGCTGTTTTTCTATGAGTTTGGGATGTTTTTAAAACACATTAGAATCAGTTCTAAAAGTTTTTTATTTTTTATATTGAAAAACGTGTTTTAAAGGTTTGATAATTTTCGAGTAAAATTTTGTGACTAGTTTTCTTGTCTTACTAGTTTCTTATTTTTACTTGAATCGTTTTATGCATGTTGTTTTTCCTTTTATACCATGTTATTACCTTGCTAATAAAACACAAATAAAAGCTTTAACAACATCCTAAAACGTTCTGTTACACTCGATTCTTTTTCGCACCTAAAAAGGACCAAGCTTTAATTATTTCTTTTTCTTCGAGCTGGAGTAAAACCCTCAGTAAAAGTGGCATAACTCTCTTTTCCAAAATCGAAATTTAATGATTCTTAAATCAAATTAAAGCTCTGTCTGTCCTCTGTCCGCTGCCACCGGTTTCAGGTCGAAAGGACATCGGAACCACCAGTTATGGCGATTTTACTCCGAGGTGCGTTGCTGTTCCGGAAGTCCAGTTTTTTAGAATTCCGGATTTTCAGCCCCACTACCATGAGTTATAGAACTCTAATGAGAAAATTTCTTGAGCAAAAATGTTTTTCATAAGATTATAAACATGATGTGTAAGATTAAAATGTTTTAATTTTTGAAAGTTTAATTGAAATTGAATTTTTACAAAACTAGTTTGAATTTTGAAAAACCGTTTTCGTTTTCAAACTTGAAAATATTTTGTCATCCAAATCAAATAAGTTTTCAAAATGTTTTCAAAACTATATCTATATCACATATGTTCAAAATCTATATGCTCTTGAAATTTTGAGTGGGAGGTCTCTTTGTAGACAAGCCGAAAAATAAAAAGATGTGTAATCTCAAACTTCCAAGTGTTCGAGTGAGTTGAAGTTCACACTTCCCTCATGCACTTTCCCGAAATAGAAAATAGGAAAAGATCCGAGTATGTCCCTTGTGCCTTTATGCACTAACACTGCTCTGAACATGAAGATCTAGGATTCTTTTCTAGTTGTCCGCTCTATCGCTCTGTAACTAGGAAAACCGTTTCCGAACTTATAAGAGTCTATGTACCAACTCCAAAAACTAAGTGGGAGGGTTATACTTGTTGTTTGTAACCCACGATCCCCAACACTAATGAAAGAATCAATTAACGTGGGACTAAGAGCCGCTCTTGCGACCCTCTCTTAAATGGGAGTACTCCAAGGCGTTTTTGCTTCGATCATTGCTCAATGAGCTACGTCTGAGAGTAAGACGCTGATGACAAGGCCTCCCCTTGGGGGATTGTTTTTCAAAGTTGACCTTTTGGACTAAGTGGTTGGTTGCACACTTAGGCTCAATCCCTAGTAATCCTCCCTTGAGGCTCTGCGAAAGGATGTGAGTGATCAAACCAATTTAAAAGGTGGCTAGTCAAAATTGGTGTATTGACATCTTGGCTAAGCATTAATGATGTGTCATTTACTTATAAATGGAGATTTTTTGCGGTCTTCTCTTGAGGGAGTAAATTATCATTTGGTTTATAACACCTTTGGATTTTATAAAAGTCTTAATAAAACTTAAATCCTAAACCAAAGACTAATCATAAACTTGTTTCAACTTATATAGGCAGTATGTCTCTCAACCTTCTCTCGTTCATCCTTTCCTCGAAAAAACTCGAAAACGAAAATTACGTAGATTCGAAACATAACCTAGACATAATAGCTACCATTAACAAGCACAAATGGGTACTCACCACCCCGTGTCCTCCTCAAACGAATAATGATTCGACTCAAGAGGACAAAGACGCCTTGGCGGCCTGGCTCTACTCCGATGAGATTGTGAGGTGCTATATCTTAGCATCAAAGAACAATGTGTTACAACAACAACATCGTGACATCGAGACTGCCGCCAACATGCTCTACAATCTCCCTGAGATGTTTGAAGGGCAAAGGCATCAAGCAAGGCAACAAGCAGTCCGACAGTTTATGAACTGTCACATGAAGGCTAGGACTCCTGTTGGAGACTTTATGATACTGATCATTAGTTTTATGAATAAAATGGAAATCCTAGGATCTGAGATTGATGGAAAGAATGTCATAGATATGATCTTAGAAACTATCCCCGCATCTCTTGATACCTCCAAGATGAACTACTCCATAAACAAGCTAGAGTACACTGTTACCAAGCTTATGAAGGAACTTCACACTGCTGTAGGTCTCACTAAGAGAAAGAGGAATCAAGGTGAGGCACATGCTACTGAGCATAAAGCCTCCGCCTCTGGAACTAAGAAGAGACCTCACAAGGCCGATAAAAAAAACTGTCCTGCCTATCTCAAAGCAAAGGAACATAGTATTGTACTAGTTACCGAAGCATGCTTAGTAGCTGATAATGTATCAACGTGGATTCTTGACTCCGCTGCTACTAACCTGATGGGCCGGCTGAGGGTTCGCTCGGCAATTGGCCGAGTGAATCTTGATGGGCCGGCTGAGATTCACTCGGCCATTGGCCGAGTGATCATGATGGGCCGGTTGAGATTGTTGTCAATGGTGCCCAGAAGAAGAGTTGTAATCTTTATATTGTACATTTGATGTAATAAAGTCTCATGTAAAAAGTTGAAACGTTCATTCATTTTTCCGTGTCTGTTTGAAGCTTTACGATAAAACATTAGTCTTTAGTCCATAAACAAACTAAACAACTTACGAAGAGACAAATGTAGATTTGCATGAACAAACTCTTCGTAGTTTGCTTAAAACCATATATTCGCAATCTAAGGGTCAAAGGACTATTGACCTCAGTATGATTGTTAGAAGAATCTATGATGTCTGGTTATGAGGCATTGAGACTTGGAGACTCTATAGTTCTTCTAGGTATCTTCCGAAGGTACTGAATTGACCAGTGCACTTCTAGAAAAAAGATAAGAACAAAGCATTTAACCTCTTATGTCTCGAAGTCACTACGTATGAATTGCATCGTGCTTACCTTAATCCTGAAATGAGACATGACATTTCACACCTTACGTATTCCCATTTGAGAAAGTCAGAGTTCGGACTCACTATGTGATTCCGAACAAGGCCTATTGGTGAAGTACTAAGTTGTGAGAATGTCATGAGTAACTTTGTGAAGTCCTCATAGATATGGAATTCATGTACAAGATTGCTGAAATGCAATGTATATCACCTCATGCTTTGTTCCTTGGAATGTGAATAAATGAACTGGCCAGTGTCCAAATTGAGTCCCGACTCTTTTGGATGAAACAATGTGACTTGTTAGCTCCTCGTCAATACATTATTTCTAACTTATTCACAAGCGACAAAGGAGTTGAGGAAATAACAGCTAGAAGGGTAAAATGGTAATTTCGTAAATCCCGACTAGCTGATGATATTCATGAAGGGTAAACACAGATAATATTCAGTGGATCCGCTCATCATAATTTGCTTGAATTCTTGAGTAGAAAATAAATTCATTTGAACCGAGAGATTTTCAGTGTCAACTCTTTAGTGGAGTCAGTTGACATTAAGCTAAACTTGGAAAAGGTTTGTGAACTTTTGAGTCCAAGTGTTTAGCTCAAGCTTTGTTCATTTGGATCCATGAGGTCACTGTCACTAATCATATCGAGTAGGAATAGTTAAACTAGCAGCTAAGTCAAAACAAAAACGAGACAAGTTTTACGAAAATTGTCAAAAGGGTATTTTAGTCTTTTTAGACATAGGACGAAATGAATGTCAATAAATTATTTTTGACATTGTCATATGATGACAAATGAAATAAATATTACTCAGCCATATTAGTGTAATTGGGCCTTGAGGATTAATTTCATTTCATAGAATTTTACTTGAAAATTCTTAATGGGCTTTTCTTATGTTGTCATGAACAAATGAACAAACATCTAGAAGCTCCTTCTAGAAGCTCAAATTTCGTCCAACCCAAGGAAAATAAGGCTGAATTTCCTTCATGCCATAGTGGGAAAGAGAGTTTATTTTGTGCATTAATGTATGAAGAAACTTGCCAAAAGAAAAAGAGGAAACAAATTTTCTCTAGAAGGAAAGTGCATTTTCGGCCAACTAAGAGAGAACAAATGAGGAAAAAAATCCAAGGACTTGCATAACATGTCATGAACGTCCAACATGGGTAGAAAAGTGGAAATAAGATTTGCTCATGCCTCCCCTATAAATAGAGACCTCATTCCTCTCATTCTAATCATTCCACATAAGTTAGAGATTGAGAGCTTCTCTCTCTAGACCTTGTGGCCACCCATCTCCTCTCTCTCTCTCTCTCTAAGTTCTTTTAGTTTTTGTTTTGGCACCTAGGTCCTCATTTGACCTAGTGTTTAGCTCTGCGACTTCAAGACTCGTTCTTAAGTCGTAGTGTTTAAAAGTGCCCACTCACTAATTCCTTTTTTCTCGAGTGATTTAGTGATAGAAACTTTCGTGGTTGCTCGAGTTGCCGAGGAAAGAGGAGAGACGTGTTGCGAGGGGAGACGAACGTTATCAACCTTCCAAAGGCTCATCAACGTTCAAGCATCTAAAAAGGTTAGTAAACTTCTATGCTCATAATAGTTTTTATTTACATGTGCTTGCTCTTTGTCTAGGTTAGTAAAAACGTTTTACTTGTGAAAAGAAAATTTTTAAAATTCCGTCGCTTACCGAAGCGTTAAACTTTTTCTTATACCCTAGATCAATTCCAACAGAGATTCACTCGGCCATTGGCCGAGTGAATTGCTTGGGCCGGCCAATGGCCGAGTGAACTGGGCCGGCCATCGGCAGGGTGAGCTCGTCCGGCCGCCCGAAACGTCGATCGCGTCGTCGGACCTAGTCGGGCCGATAACAGATACCTTCAAGCTGAACTACTCCATGAGTAAGCTATAGTACACTGTTACCGAGCTAATAAAGGAGCTTCACACTTCTGAGGGTCTTACTAAGAAAAAGAGGAATCAAGGAGAGGCACATGCTACTGAGCACAAAGCCTCCTCCTCTGGATCTAAGAAGAGACCTCACAAGGTCGAGAAGAAGAACTATCCTGCCTATGTCAAAGCAAAGGAACATAGTATTGTACTAATTACCAAAGCATGCTTAGTAGCTGATAATGTATCAACGTGGATTCTTGACTCCGCTGCTACTAACCATATTTGTTGTTCCTTGACTGGTTTCAAGAAAACCAAAAGCTTAGAGGAACGCGACTTCTGTTTCAAATGGGGTGATGGGAGCCTGGTGTCTGCGAAGGCTGTGGGATCCGTGACGTTGTCTTTTGAAGACCGCACTTTAAACTTGAATAATGTTTATTTCGTTCCTTCTTTTGGAAGGAACTTAATATATGTTGTTCGTCTTCTTGAGCAAGATTATTGTTTAAAGTTCATTAAGAATGGAATTCTTATTTCGTTTCCTGATAATTCTTTTGTCACTGATGCATGTATGAAGTATGCTCTTTTCTACATCTATCCCACTCAACCTTCTCTATTAGACACCGAAATAGATAATGATCTAGTTAGGGAGCCAAAGAGGATCAAACTTTCTGAATCCTCCGATCTAACAAAATCAACATATCTCTGGCACTTAAGACTTGGTCATATCAGTCTAGACAAAATTAAGAGACTTGTGAGGGACGGTCCACTCCAAGCCTCTGCAATAGGTTCACTACCTACTTTTGAATCTTGCATAGAAGGAAAAATGACTAAGCTACCTTTCTCCGATAAGGGTCGAAGAGCCACTGAGTTGCTGGAACAAGTACATTCTGATGTATGTGGTCCGCTCAGTCTATAGGCACGTGGAGGATACGAATACTTCGTTACCTTCACTGATGATTACTCAAGATACGTTTTTGTCTATTTGCTCAAACACAAATCCGAGACCTTTAACGTATTTAAGGTCTTTAGGGCTTTAGTGGAAAAGCAAACTAGCAAACAGATCAAAACCCTTCGATCTGATCATGGAGGTGAGTATATGTCTAGAGAGTTCGATGACCTTCTTAAAGAAGAAGGTATCGCTTTTCAGCTTACCACACTTGGCACACCTCAACAAAACGGAGTGTCAGAGAGAAGAAACCGAACTCCTATGGAGATGGTTAGATCAATGATGAATTACTCGTCACTCCCTCTTTCCTTTTGGGGATATGCCCTCAAAACAGCCGCTTACATTCTGAACCAAGTTTCGTCTAAAACGGTTTGTGGTACTCCTTATGAAAGATGGACTGGCCGTAAACTAAATCTTGGCCGCATCAAAATTTGGGGTTGCCCTGCATACACGTGCTGAGGCAAAAGTCTAGCAAGTTGGCTAGTAGGTCAGAATTATGTCTGTTTGTTGGATATTCAAAGGAAACCAAAGGTTTCACTTTCTATGGTCCCAAGGAAGATAAGACTTTCGTTAGAACGAATGTTCGTTTCCTTGAGGATGACATTATGAAAAATGTTAAGCCTAAAAGCAAAATTGTGCTTGAAGAAAAGTTGGGTGAGAAAGCTTCTACCTCATCTGTAAGAGCTGTTCTTACCCCAATTGAAACATAACCTAACTCATCAGAATCTCGTCAAGTAGTACTTCGATGTAGTGGGAGGGCTACTCAAAAGCCTGACAGGTACATGTCCTATGGAGACACTCTCGTAGCCGTTCTTTGACATGGATAACCCTGTTTCCTATAGCCAAGCGATGGATTGTTCTGAATCAAAACTTTGACTTGATGCCATGAAAGTTGAAATGCACTCGATGTATGTCAACATAGTCTAAAAACTTGTAGACCTTCCTAAAGGGATTAAACCCGTAGGGTGTAAGTGGATATACAAGAAGAAAAGGGGTCCGGATGGGAACGTCGAGACGTTCAAAGCATGACTTGTGGCTAACGTTTATACCCAACAAGAAGGGATTGACTATGAAGAAACCTTCTCGCCAGTCGCAACGCTTAAATCCATCCAGATACTTCTATCCATAGTTGCAGCTCTCGACTATGAGATCTGGCGAATGGATGTTAAGGCTGCCTTCTTGAATGGCAATCTTGACGAGCGCATTTATATGGCTCAACCAGACGGTTTCGTGGAAGAAGGTCAAGAGACCAAGGATTATGAGTTTCTTAAATCCATTTATGGATTAAAGCAAGCATCTAGGTCATGTAATATTAGATTCGATGAAACTATAAAGAGCTTCGGCTTTGAGCAGTCAATAGATGAGCCGTGTGTTTACAAGTTAATACACGAAGGTAAAGTTGTGTTTCTGGTGCTATATGCCGATGATATATTATTCATAGGTAATGATGTGGGTAAGTTATCTGAGGTTAATGTCTGGCTAGCAAAGTAATTCGATAGGAAGGATCTAGGAGAAGCCGCGTACATTCTGGGGATCCAAATCTTTCGAGATCAAAAAAACCGGACTTTGTCACTCTCTCAAGCATCTTACATTGATAAGGTGATGGATCGCTTTTCGATGCAAGACTCCAAGAAGGGCCAAACACACTTTAGGCAGGGAGTCTCACTCTCTAAGGACCAGTTGTTGTCGCACGAAAATGAACAACTATTTAAAACCTCGGGCGGTTCGATCCAAGGCCGGACCAAGTGATCGCACCCGGGCCAAGAGTGTGAACTCGATAGTCTCGAGCTAGGGTTCTCTCCGATCAACCCGCCTCTCGGGAGAGGTAGGGGGTGAGGAGGATGAGTGACCGTGCCTTGGTTGTCAGCTGCCTACGTACCCGTGCGTGGGATCAGGTCAGAACGTAGTTCAAGCGTGTGTGACGCAGTATGAGGCGCGGAGCCTTGGCGGAGAGGCGTGCTCGACGAAGGAAACGGGGCGCGAGGAGTCCTCGGCAGCGTCTCGGGACTTCGGAGATCGCGTACGCGTCTAGCGTGTTAGACGCGCAAGGGTAGCTCTAGTTGAGAACCCTAGGGGCGTGCTTGAGCACCGGAGAACGTTCGGTCAAAGGGAGCGACGTCCGGGAAGTTCCCGTGAGTGCTTCGGGACCTTTGAGAACGAGGGAGAGAGAAGAGAACCTGCTTCAGGCCAAATATGGCATCCAGAGAAGCAGAGAAATCGAGCGTGTCGATAAGAGATGAAGAGAATTATTGGATATTCTTGGATATCTTGGGATGGCTTTCCCCTCAATGAGAGAGGGTATTTATAGGTGTTTGGGAGCCTTAGAAGGTCCCTTTTTCGTCCATGTGGGACTAGGAATGCGTGTGGCATCAAGTGGAGGCGCACGGCGCGCGCGGCGCACGAAGGGCGGCGCACAACGCGCGGCGCGCGGCGCGCGGCGCGGGGGGCGCGGCGCGCGGGTCACCGGGCGCGGCGCGGGACGCGCGGCGCAGGACGCGCGGCGCAGGGTTCCCTGACTGGCGCGGCGCGCTGCCTGGCCGGCGCGGCGCGCTGCTTGCTGCCCGGCTGGCCGGCGCAGCACGTTGTGTGCGTAGTGGGCGGCTCGTCTTGCCGGGCTTTTGCGGGCCTTCGAATGCCATTCTTCTCACGTGAAATATGAAGTTTTCTACTCGATGAGAGTGACTCGATCCGAGGAGCAAGGCTCGGCCCGGCGAGAGCGACTAGCGACTTGATTCGAGGAGTGACTCGAGGATGACTCGAGGCTTGACTCGAAAATGACTCGAGGCTCGAATCGAGGAACAATTAAAGGCTCGACTCGAGGAACCATTCAAGGCTCGACTTGAGGAGATTGTCTCAAGGCTCGACTCGAGGAGCGAAGCTCGACTCGAGGAGTCAGGAGTTTGGGCGAGGGCTTGAAGATTTGCCGCTCTTCAGGACCTCCGGCCTGACCATCGGCCCTTTGAGCGACGTGCCTTCTTGGCGTCTCGGGTTTTCCGAAAACGACCGACAACATTAGCCCCCCAAGTTCGTCGTTCGGGAGGCGTCCCAGCGATGAACTTTTTGTTCTTCTGGTTGGGTGTTTGAGGAAAATGTTTCCCGTGCCTTGTGGCCCCGAGGAAAGTTTTTTCCTCTTCTCTTTTTTTTTTTTTTTTTTTTTTTTTAGGGGTGGCCGCGCGGCGCGCGCCCTGGACGGCGCGGCGCGCGGTCTGCGCTGCACGACCCGCGCGGCGCGCGGGCTTGGCGCGCGGCGCGCCCCGTGCGCGGGGCTGGGTCGCTTCGCGCGGGAGAACTCCGACTTTTTGGAGTTTCTACTCCGATTTTGCTCCTTGTGGGAGTAGGATTTCGACTCCTACCCCCCTAGAAGTCTATAAATAGACCTCCCCCCTTCCCTTTACTCCTCACTTTATTTTTTCTCTTTTCTTACGCTTGTTTTCTTCTTTTACGTTTGCATTATGGGTGTCCCTCCCCTTTTCTCAGCTGAGAGTCCCGAGATTGATTTCTCTCTCTTGTTTCAGGGTTCTGAACACGCAGAGGATGATCTCTTCGCGGGATTAAGGGAAGTTCCTCTGCACGTGGAAGAAAATCCAAGCGGAGTAGAGCAGTGGTTGGAGGAAGGCGAGCTGGGTGCGACCGTGCCCGCTGCTCAGCCTCTCGAAGAGTGCGCGCCAACTGGGCGCGGTACAGGCGGGGAGTTTGATCGTCCCGCGTCCGGGGAGCCTGCCCCTCGCCTCGTGATCAACTTAGTTGGCGGGGGGGTCCGTGACAAAGTTCGCCTCGACGCGCCGCAGTCCGACTTGGGCTTTCAAGGCGCGCCGGGAGATGTTACGGACGCGGATGCGGTGACTCCGCTAGAGTCGGTTCTCGACGAGATAGACTGCGTGGACGACTTTGGTCCCGAGTCTGAAGATCCCGGAGGTGAGTCAGAGACATGTCCAGGGGCCGAAGGCCTCGCGTCGGAGTGTCCCGAGGTACCGTCGGCAGCTGCCGCGGTCGTGTCGGAGGGCGGGGACCCTTCCGTGGAGCCAGGGGATTCTCAGCCCGAGACCCCTGACGCGGAGGCGTTGGTATCGGCGAGGTCGCTTGCTAGGACGGAGTGGTATCCCGAGGAGGGCCTTGCTGCTCCCGAGGACTTCGATTGTTCGGGGGTCGATGCTTCGAGCACGCTTACCTACCAGACATTCGTCGGTCTCCGGGAGGCTTTTGTCATTCCGTCATCCGTGGCGCTTCTTCGTCCTTTAAAGGACGACCGTCCTTTCCGGCCTCGTCGTGGTTTCGCCGCAGTTTCAGTTGCGAGTCTTAACTGCGGGTTGCGGCTGCCGTTTCAACCCATCGTTCAGCAGCTTCTCGCCCGTCTGGGGGTGCACGCATGTCAGATGAGCCCGGCATTCTACCGCATAGTGGCGATGTGCCATATGGAGTGGCATTGCCAGACCGAGCGGGTGATGACCGTGAGTGATTTTCGCAATCTCATCGCGGTCTTCCCTGCGCCCGGGCAACCCAGTTTCTTTGTGGCCCGCGATCGACGGAATACTAAGCTGATCATCGATTCAGAGAAGTACAATCGACGACCGTGGGTGTGGGTCTCGGCGGAGGCTTTTGGTGACGCCCCGCTCCGGTTCGGCCCCTTGTCCGAGTTTCCTGCTAACGAGGGGGCCGATGATCTCGACTTTGTGAAGGAGATCCGGGGAATGTCGGAGGCTCGGAAAGCCGTTGAACGATTTCGTTCTCCTGAGCTGATGGCTTCTACTGGGTGGTTCCCGCCGTTTCCTCAGCGGACCGAGGGTACCCCAAGTGCCGCATCATCTCTCTCGAGCGGCGATCCTCAAGGTATGTTGACGTTTCGTATTTTTGCTTTTGTTTTTAGCTCAAGGTTTTGACTTTGTCGCTTTTGCAGTCTCTTCGGCTAGGGCGAGGGCTCGGGCTCGTCTAGCGAAGGCTTCCCGGGACCCGAAGTCGTTGGCGGCGGTTCGTCGTCGGATTGCTGCGCGGGATGGTCGGGAGAAACTCGATACCGATCATCGGGCGGAGAGCGGTCCTCGCGCTTCCTTGAAGCGACCTTCCTCCTCGGCTTTGCCAGACACGTCTTCGGACTCTAAGCGCGTGAATTCGATGGTCGACGTGGAGGCCGCGGAGGTTAGGGGGGAATGTTCCCTGGGCCTTGCTCAATCTTCGATGAAGATCTGGAAGAGCGTTGTGGCCAGCAGTGACGTAGAGTTCTTTCGTCACGGCGTTTTCGATGCATAGAGAGTGAGTTTCCCTTGCCTCATTTGCGATGAATCTGTCTTTCGCTAAACTGTCTTTTTGCCTTCTCAGGTGCTTGCTCGAGCGACCCGGGGCGAGAAGATCCTTCACGACCTCATCAGGCGGATGAGTCGCACTCAGGAGGAGCTTGCTCAAGCGAAGTCTCAGTTGGCTCACGCCGAGCGAGGTTCTCACTCAAAGGCGGAGTTTGCGAGTCTCCGCGAGCAGCTTCAGGAGGCTCGCGTGGAACTGGGAGTTACCCGCGGCAAGTGCGACCGCGCTCAGGCGGCGGTGGCGAAGATGGCTGAGGAGCTAACGACGGAACGTCAAGCCCTTGAAGTGGCGACTCGATCGACGGAGGTCTTCCGGAGCGAAGCGCGGGACCTTCGACGTCAGTTGGAATCGCGCACGGAAGAAGTTGGCATTCTTCAGGGCCAGCTTACATCGAGTGAGGCTGCCCGTGTTCGTGCGGAGCGTAAGCGTGACTCCTTGGCGGAGGAGGTGGCTCGGGTCACCGAGGAGAAAGCCGCGGTGGAGCAGCTTGCGTCCGACCTTCAGGACGACTTTGATGTCGGAGTCGAGGAGGCAAGGCATGCAGCGGCGGTGGAGTGTCGGGACGCCACAGCTGCCGAGAATGTTTCTCGGGGGGTCACCTTCGACTTCTTCGACTCGCTTTTCCCACCACTTGACGGGGCCGACCCTGTGGGCGACGATCCCGCCGAGTGACCGTTTTCTTTCCTTATTTTTCCTGCGCAAATGTTTTAGCGCGTGCTTTTTAGGTTTTTCCGTTCAGCGCACTTGTCTTAGCGCTTGCTTACTAGGATATTTCCCTTTAGCGCACTTGTCTTAGCGCATGCTTTCTAGGTTTTGAGGCAGTTGCCCCTTTCTTTTATGAGGAGTTATTCATTTATTTTTATGAATGTTTTCGCACATTTATCTTCTATGGCATGCATGGATGGTCACTTGTTTGTGTCAATGATTTTGTCCATCCTTTTATCTCAGCAGGATACTTTTTCAAACACGCCAGTCACTTGGATGGTTTGCGTTCTTAAGTATTTTCAACTGCGAGTCAACCATGCTACGTAGGTGTGTTACGTGCGCCGGATTGCGCCACGTGGGCGTCTCAAATCGCGCCATGTAGGCATCTTGGGTTGCGCCATGTAAGCGACTTACGTGCGCCATGTAGGCGTCTTACGGGTTGCGCCTTTACGCGACTTACGTGCGCCATGTAGGCGGCTTGGGTTGCGCCATGTAGGCGTCTTACGGGCTGCGCCTTTACGCGACTTACGTGCGCCAGGTAGGCGTCTTAGGTTGCGCCATGTAGGCGTCTTACGGGCTGCGCCTTTACGCGACTTACGTGCGCCATGTAGGCGTCTTAGGTTGCGCCATGTAGGCGTCTTACGGGCTGCGCCTTTACGCGACTTACGTGCGCCATGTAGGCGTCTTAGGTTGCGCCATGTAGGCGTCTTACGGGCTGCGCCTTTACGCGACTTACGTGCGCCATGTAGGCGTCTTAGGTTGCGCCATGTAGGCGTCTTACGGGCTGCGCCTTTACGCGACTTACGTGCGCCATGTAGGCGTCTTAGGTTGCGCCATGTAGGCGTCTTACGGGCTGCGCCTTTACGCGACTTACGTGCGCCATGTAGGCGTCTTAGGTTGCGCCATGTAGGCGTCTTACGGGCTGCGCCTTTACGCGACTTACGTGCACCATGTAGGCGTCTTAGGTTGCGCCATGTAGGCGTCTTACGGGCTGCGCCTTTACGCGACTTACGTGCGCCATGTAGGCGTCTTAGGTTGCGCCATGTAGGCGTCTTACGGGCTGCGCCTTTACGCGACTTACGTGCGCCATGTAGGCGTCTTAGGTTGCGCCATGTAGGCGTCTTACGGGCTGCGCCTTTACGCGACTTACGTGCGCCATGTAGGCGTCTTAGGTTGCGCCATGTAGGCGTCTTACGGGCTGCGCCTTTACGCGACTTACGTGCGCCATGTAGGCATCTTAGGTTGCGCCATGTAGGCGTCTTACGTGCGCCACGAGGGACGACTTTAGCCTGCATCTCTGGGATGTCTCTTGGGCGCGCCGCGGGGGCGTCTTTAGCCTGCATCTCGGGGATGTCTCGTGGGCGCGCCGCGGGGGCGTCTTTAGCCTGCATCTCGGGGATGTCTCTTGGGCGCGCCGCAGGGGCGTCTTTAGCCTGCATCTCGGGGATGTCTCGTGGGCGCGCCGCGAG
The DNA here is from genome assembly GCF_054948205.1 of Urtica dioica subsp. dioica. Taxonomy (NCBI): domain Eukaryota; kingdom Viridiplantae; phylum Streptophyta; class Magnoliopsida; order Rosales; family Urticaceae; genus Urtica; species Urtica dioica. Next base: position 5,832,553 of record NC_142758.1, on the reverse strand, counting down.
GGCGTCTTTAGCCTGCATCTCGGGGATGTCTCGTGGGCGCGCCGCGGGGGCGTCTTTAGCCTGCATCTCGGGGATGTCTCGTGGGCGCGCCGCGGGGGCGACTTTAGCCTGCATCTTGGGGATGTCTCATGGGCGCGCCGCGGGGGCGTCTTTTGCCTGCATCTCCGGGATGTCTTATGGCGCGCCGCGGAGGCGTCTTCACCCTGCATCTCGTGGATGTCTTACGGCGCGCCGCGAAGGCGTCTTGGTTTGAACGCTCGTTCCCGTTTGTGTTCGGGTGTTTTGTTTTCGTGGAGCGTGCTTTCTGTCATGTATGACTTGGCAGACTCTGTGGGTCCCTCCCTGTTCGGGATAAGGACGTTGGCACCTTGCACTTGGGTGTCATGCGGATGTCTTCATGGACTTTGCGGAGGACCTTGGTCGACTCGACGCTATCTCTGAGCTGGGAGACTGTGTTAACCGTCTTTCTAGCAATTTTTCCATCGATTCCTTGGATGTAGCATACTCTGGCTTGGGATTGATCTCCAGCCATGATGCCGATTCCATCCTCGGTAGGGAACTTCACCAGCAGGTGGTATGTTGAAGTGATTGCCCTTAGCTGGTTCAACGTGGGTCGCCCAACGATTACGTTGTAGGGGGACTCTTGGTCGACCACTAGGAATGGGACCATGTGAACGGCTTCAATGCCTCCGGGAGTTCCGAAGGTGACTGGTAGATCGATGATGCCTTCGGTCATGACTCTCTCCCCAGTGAACCCGAATAGAGGCGTTTGGGTCGGAGTTGGGCGTAGCCCCCCGAGCTTCATGCGCTCTAGGGTGGACTTGAAGATTACGTCGGCTGCACTGCCGTTGTCGATGAGAACTCTTTTCACCAAGTTATTAGCTACTTGGGCTTTGAGCACAATTGCGTCATTGTGCGGATGCACAACTCGCCGGCCTCTTTGTTGGTGAAATACATCGTCTCGTGAGGCACGAACGGAGGTTCTTCATGCGCAAAGTTTAAGGCTCGACTCGAGGAGCGGAGCCCGATTCGAGGAGAGTGACTCGTCTCGAAAAGCAAGGCTCGACTCGAGGAGTGTGAATCGTCTCGAAGAGCGAAGCTCGAGTTGAAGAGAAGGACTCGACCCGAGGAGCGAGGCTCGACTCGAGGAGAATGACTCGTCTCGAGGAGCAAGGCTCGACTCGAGGAGAATGACTCGTCTCGAGGAGCAAGGCTCGACTCGAGGAGAATGACTCATCTCGAGGAGCAAGGCTCGACTCGAGGAGAATGACTCGTCTCGAGGAGCAAGGCTCGACTCAAGGAGTGTGACTCGACTCGAGGAGCGAGGCTCGACTCAAGGAGAATGACTCGTCTCGAGGAGCAAGGCCCGACTCGAGGAGAATGACCCGTCTCGAAGAGCATGGCTCGGCTCGAGGAGTATGACTCGGTTCGAGGAGCGGAGCTCGATTCGAGGAGAGCGACTCGACTCGAGGAGCAAGGCTCGACTCGAGGAGAATGACTCGACTCGAGGAGCGATGCTCGACTCGAGGAGAATGACTCGACTCGAGGAGAATGACTCGACTCGAGGAGCAGGGCTCGACTCGAGGAGAATGACTCGACCCGAGGAGAATGACCTGTCTCGAGGAGTAAGGCTCGACTCGAGGAGGATGACTCGACTCGAGGAGCGACGCTTGACTCGAGGAGAATGACTCGACTCGAGGAGCAAGGCTCGACTCGAGGAGGATGACTCAACTCGAGGAGCGATGCTCGACTCGAGGAGAATGACTCGACTCGAGGAGCAAGGCTCGACTTGAGGAGAATGACTCGACTCGAGGAGCGATGCTCGACTCGAGGAGAATGACTCGACTCGAGGAGCAAGGCTCGACTCGAGGAGGATGACTCGACTCAAGGAGCGATGCTCGACTCGAGCAGAATGACTCGACTCGATGAGCAAGGCTCGACTCAAGGAGAATGACTTATCTCGAGGAGCGAAGCTCGACTCGAGGAGAATGACTCGACTCGAGGAGCGATGCTTGACTCGAGGAGAATGACTCGACTCGAGGAGCAAGGCTCGATTCGAGGAGAATGACTCGGTTCGAGGAGAGCGACTCGACTCGAGGAGAATGACTCGTCTCGAGGAGCAAGGCTCGACTCGAGGAGTGTGACTCGACTCGAGGAGCGAAGCTCGACTCGAGGAGAATGTGAATCGTATCGAGGAGCAAGGCTCGACTCGAGGAGAATGACTCGTCTCGAGGAGCGAAGCTCGACTCGAGGAGAATGACTCGACTCGAGAAGCAAAGCTCGACTCGAGGAGAATAGTTCGGTTTGAGGAGCAAGGCTCGACTCAAGGAGAATGACTCGGTTCGAGGAGCGAGGCTCGACTCGAAGAGAATGACTCGTCTCGAGGAGCAAGGCTCGACTCGAGGAGTGTGACTCGACTCGAGGAGCGAAGCTCGACTCGAGGAGAATGTGAATCGTATCGAGGAGCAAGGCTCGACTCGAGGAGAATGACTCGTCTCGAGGAGCGAAGCTCGACTCGAGGAGAATGACTCGACTCGAGAAGCAAAGCTCGACTCGAGGAGAATAGTTCGGTTTGAGGAGCAAGGCTCGACTCAAGGAGAATGACTCGGTTCGAGGAGCGAGGCTCGACTCGAAGAGAATGACTCGTCTCGAGGAGCAAGGCTCGACTCGAGGAGAATGACTCGACTCGAGGAGCGAGGCTCGACTTCGAGAAGAATGACTCGACTCGAGGAAAATGACTTGACTCGAGGAGCGATGCTCGACTCGAGGAGAATGACTCGACTCGAGGAGCGATGCTCGACTCGAGGAGAATGACTCGACTCGAGGAGAATGACTCGACTCGAGGAGCAGGGCTCGACTCGAGGAGAATTACTCGACCCGAGGAGAATGACCTGTCTCGAGGAGTAAGGCTCGACTCGAGGAGGATGACTCGACTCGAGGAGCGACGCTTGACTCGAGGAGAATGACTCGACTCGAGGAGCAAGGCTCGACTCGAGGAGGATGACTCAACTCGAGGAGCGATGCTCGACTCGAGGAGAATGACTCGACTCGAGGAGCGATGCTCGACTCGAGGAGAATGACTCGACTCGAGGAGAATGACTCGACTCGAGGAGCAGGGCTCGACTCGAGGAGAATGACTCGACCCGAGGAGAATGACCCGTCTCGAGGAGCAAGGCTCGACTCGAGGAGTGTGACTCGACTCGAGGAGCGAAGCTCGACTCGAGGAGAATGTGAATCGTATCGAGGAGCAAGGCTCGACTCGAAGAGAATGACTCGTCTCGAGGAGCAAGGCTCGACTCGAGGAGAATGACTCGACTCGAGGAGCGAGGCTCGACTTCGAGAAGAATGACTCGACTCGAGGAAAATGACTTGACTCGAGGAGCGATGCTCGACTCGAGGAGAATGACTCGACTCGAGGAGCGATGCTCGACTCGAGGAGAATGACTCGACTCGAGGAGAATGACTCGACTCGAGGAGGATGACTCAACTCGAGGAGCGATGCTCGACTCGACGAGAATGACTCGACTCGAGGAGCAAGGCTCGACTCGAGGAGAATGACTCGACACTAGGAGCGATGCTCGACTCGAGGAGAATGACTCGACTCGAGGAGCAAGGCTCGACTCGAGGAGGATGACTCGACTAGAGGAGCGATGCTCGACTCGAGGAGAATGACTCGTCTCGAGGAGAATGACTCGTCTCGAGGAGCAAGGCTCAACTCGAGGAGTGTGACTCGTCTCGAAGAGCAAGGCTCGACTCGAGGAGTATGACTTGACTCGAGGAGCGATGCTCGACTCGACCTTGCAGCCAGTCAGTTGTGATACCTCGCGTTCTTCGCCTTTAGTTGGCGGATACTCTCCTCCAACTCCATGATGCGGTTGTCCCTGCTATCAGGAGATGGAGATGGTGAGCGGGTCGAGCTCTCTTCGTGGAGCGACTCTTCGTCACCATGCGCTTGGGAGCGCAATAAGTATTTCTTGGTCCCGGTGACGTTTTCGGGGTTGTTAACTCCCTCAGAACGTACGGGTGGTTGGATACTCATCGTTTCTCAAGTTCGAGAAAGTTGAGATTGTAGAAGAAAAGAAGAAGATGAACAGAAGGGATTTCGGGCTGAATAGGTCGGGAGGTCCCCTCCTTCTAGCGCCAAAATGTTGTCGCACGAAAATGAACAACTATTTAAAACCTCGGGCGGTTCGATCCAAGGCCGGACCAAGTGATCGCACCCGGGCCAAGAGTGTGAACTCGATAGTCTCGAGCTAGGGTTCTCTCCGATCAACCCGCCTCTCGGGAGAGGTAGGGGGTGAGGAGGATGAGTGACCGTGCCTTGGTTGTCGGCTGCCTACGTACCCGTGCGTGGGATCAGGTCAGAACGTAGTTCAAGCGTGTGTGACGCAGTATGAGGCGCGGAGCCTTGGCGGAGAGGCGTGCTCGACGAAGGAAACGGGGCGCGAGGACTCCTCGGCAGCGTCTCGGGACTTCGGAGATCGCGTACGCGTCTAGCGTGTTAGACGCGCAAGGGTAGCTCTAGTTGAGAACCCTAGGGGCGTGCTTGAGCACCGGAGAACGTTCGGTCAAAGGGAGCGACGTCCGGGAAGTTCCCGTGAGTGCTTCGGGACCTTTGAGAACGAGGGAGAGAGAAGAGAACCTGCTTCAGGCCAAATATGGCATCCAGAGAAGCAGAGAAATCGAGCGTGTCGATAAGAGATGAAGAGAATTATTGGATATTCTTGGATATCTTGGGATGGCTTTCCCCTCAATGAGAGAGGGTATTTATAGGTGTTTGGGAGCCTTAGAAGGTCCCTTTTTCGTCCATGTGGGACTAGGAATGCGTGTGGCATCAAGTGGAGGCGCACGGCGCGCGCGGCGCACGAAGGGCGGCGCACAACGCGCGGCGCGCGGCGCGCGGCGCGGGGGGCGCGGCGCGCGGGTCACCGGGCGCGGCGCGGGACGCGCGGCGCAGGACGCGCGGCGCAGGGTTCCCTGACTGGCGCGGCGCGCTGCCTGGCCGGCGCGGCGCGCTGCTTGCTGCCCGGCTGGCCGGCGCAGCGCGTTGTGTGCGTAGTGGGCGGCTCGTCTTGCCGGGCTTTTGCGGGCCTTCGAATGCCATTCTTCTCACGTGAAATATGAAGTTTTCTACTCGATGAGGGTGACTCGATCCGAGGAGCAAGGCTCGGCCCGGCGAGAGCGACTAGCGACTTGATTCGAGGAGTGACTCGAGGATGACTCGAGGCTTGACTCGAAAATGACTCGAGGCTCGAATCGAGGAACAATTAAAGGCTCGACTCGAGGAACCATTCAAGGCTCGACTTGAGGAGATTGTCTCAAGGCTCGACTCGAGGAGCGAAGCTCGACTCGAGGAGTCAGGAGTTTGGGCGAGGGCTTGAAGATTTGCCGCTCTTCAGGACCTCCGGCCTGACCATCGGCCCTTTGAGCGACGTGCCTTCTTGGCGTCTCGGGTTTTCCGAAAACGACCGACAACACCAGTCTCCCAAGACTACACAGGAGATTGAAGACATGAGGAAAATTCCTTATGCCTCAGCCGTAGGAAGCTTCATGTATGCAATGCTTTGCACTAGACCTGATATCTGCTTCGCAGTTGGCATAGTTAGCGTTTCCAATCCAACCCTGGACCCGAGGACTGGATTGCTGTTAAGCATGTTCTCAAGTATCTTCGTAGAACTAGGAACTTGATGCTTACATATTCAGGTACTGACCTGACTATGACGAGATATATCGACTCTGATTTTCAAGCGGATAAGGATTCCAGGAAATCTACTTCGGGATCTGTGTTCATCCTTAATGGTGGAGCTGTTGTGTGGAGGAGTATTAAGCAATCTTGCATTGCTGACTCCACAATGGAAGCAGAATATGTGGTTGCTTGTGTAGCATCCAAAGAGGCTGTATGGCTTACAAAATTCCTTAAGTATTTGGAAGTTGTTCCAAACGTCGACGAGCCCATGACCCTTTATTGTGATAATAGTGGGGCTGTCGCTAACTCAAAGGAACCTCGAAGCCATAAGCGCTCTAAACATATTGAGAGGAAATACCATTTGATTCGAGAGATCGTGCAGCGCGGAGACGTGGAGGTGAAGAAGATCTCAACGGTGGACAACCTGGCAGATCCATTCACCAAGGCCCTAGCCAACAAGGTCGTCGACCAGCATCGGGAGGGATTAGGCATGAAGGACTACACACATCTTCTTTGAGTCAAGTGGAAGTTTGTTGTCAATGGTGTCCACAAGAAGAGTTGTAGCCTTTACTTATGTACATTTGATGTAATAAAGTCTCACGAACACTCTTGCTCGTAATTGCTTAATTATTAATAAAAGTTGAAACGTTCATTCATTCTACTTTGTCTGAAGCTTTATGATAAAACTTTAGTCTTTAGTCCATAAACAAACCTAACAACACATGAAGAGACAAATGTAGATTTGCATGAACAAACTCTTCATGGTTTGCTTAAAACAATATATTCGCAATCTAAGGATCAAAGGACTATTGATCTCAGTACGATTATTAGGAGAATCTATGATGTTTGGTTATCGGACATTGAGAGTTGGATACTCTATAGTTCTTCTAGGTATCTTCCGAAGGTACTGAATTGACCAGTGCACTTCTAGAGACAAGATCAGAACAAACCATTTAACCTCTTATGTCTCGTGGTCACTACGTATGAATTGCATCATGCTTACCTCAATACTGAAATGAGACATGTCATTTCATAGCTTACGTATTATCATTTGAGAAAGTCAGAGTTCGGATTCACTATGTGATTCTTAACAAGGCCTATTGGTGAAATACTAAGTTATGAAGATGTCATGAGTAACTTTGTAAAGATCTCATATATATGGAATTTATGTACAAGATTGCTGAAATGAAATGTATATCACCTCATGCTTTGTTCATTGGAATGTGAACAAATGAACTGGCTCTTTTGGATGAATCAATGTGACTTGTTAGCTCCTCGTCAATACATTGTTTCTAATTTATTCACATGCGACAAATGAGTTGAGGAAATAACAGCTAGAAGGGTAAAATGGTAATCTTATAAATCCCGACTAGCTGATGATATTCATGAAGGGTAAACATAGATAATATTATGTGGATCCACTCATCACAATTTAGTTGAATTCTTGAGTAGAAAATAAATTCATTTGAACCGAGAGATTCTCAGTGTCAACTCTTTAGTGGAGTCAGTTGACATTAAGCTAAAACTTGGAAAAGGTTTGTGAACTTTTGAGTACAAGTATTTTAGCTCAATCTTCGTTCATTTGGATCCATGAGGTCACTGTAACAAATCACATTGAGTAGGAATAGTTAAACTAGAAGCTAAGTCAAAACAAGAACGAGACAAGTTTTACGAAAATTGTCAAAAGGGTATTTTTCTCTTTTTGGACATAGAATGAATTGAATGTCAATAAATTTTTTGACATTGTCATATGATGACATATAATCACTCGGCCATGACAAGTTTATTGGGCCTTGTGGATTAATTTAATTTCATAGAATTTTACTTGAAAATTCTTAATGGGCTTTTCTTATGTTGTCATGAACAAATGAAGAAAAATCTAAAAGCTCCTTCTAGACATGTTGCACGCCCAAACCCAAGAGAAAGAGAGTCTATTTTGTGCATTACTGTATGAAGATACTTGCCAAAAGAAAAAGAGGAAACACATTTCCTCTATGAGGAAAAGGGGATTTCGGCCAAAGCAAGAGGGGAAGCAAAAGAGAAAACAAATCCAAGGCTTCTAGAAGCCTTATTTGGCCATGTGAATGAGGAAGGAAGGAGACCAAATTTTGCTCATGAATATGTGATATTCCATAGAAGAGGAAACTACCTTATTGAAGGTAAAAGCTCTCCTATAAATAGAGCCTTCATTCCTCTCATTTTAATCATCCCACATAGGTTAAAGATTGAGAGCTTCTCTCTCTAGACATTGTGGCCGCCCCCTCTCCCTCTCTCTCTCTAGTTTTCTTTCGTTTTTGTTTTGGCACCTAGGTCCAAATTTGACCTATTGTTTTAGCTCTTCGACTTTGAGACTTGTTCTTGAGTCGTCGTGTTTAAAAGTGCCAGCACACTAATTCCTATCTTTCTCGAGTGATTATTGTGATAGAAACTTTCGTGTTTGCGCGAGTTCCCGAGGAAAGAAGAGAGACGTGCTGCGAGGAGAGACGAACGTTTCAACCGGCCCTATCGGGTCATTGGTCCTTTTCCTCGTCGACCCATCCTGGTCGTTCTCCTTGTCTTCCTTTTCTCCATCCGTTATGGGTGTGCATGTGAATTTTGCCACAAAGTCGGCGAGGGCCTGACCTTATGACCATTCGTGAGCCTTTTCGATGGGGTGTCCTGTGCGCACCGTGATAGGATATGCTTGAAAATAGGGGCACAGTTTTCTCGCGCTCATGATGAGGGTGAGGGACAATCTTATGATTTTCGGGTATCGAGTCTAGGCGTCGAGGAGCACCTTGCTAATGTAGTACATCGGCCATTGGACCTTGTCTTCCTCGCGTATCAGGACTGCACTCACGGCCCTGTCGGAAACCGGGAGATAGACATACAAGGTCTCACCGTCCTTAGGTTTTGCGAGGAACGGAGGGGAGCTGAAGTAGGTCTTCATCTCGTGGAACGCCTTCTCGTACTCCTCCGTCCACATGAATCCGTCGTTCTTTTTCAACGACTCGAAGAATGGTTGGCATCTGTCGATGGCCTTGGATACGAATCACGTTAGGGCAGCGATTCTTCATGTCAAGCTCTGTAGTTCTTTAACCTTCTGTGGCGACCTCATTTCCACAATCGCCTTGATTTTTTCGGGATTAACCTCGATCCTAGACTCGATCCCGAAAGCGCACTTGTTCGGGTTGAGCTTCATTTTGTAACGCCGCAGGATCATGAACATCTCCCTGAGGTCTCGTACTTGGTCGTGGGCCTTGAGAGTTTTGACTAGAATGTCGTCCACGTAGACCTCCATTGTCTTCCCAATATGGTTGGCGAACATTCGATTTACCAGCCTTTGATACGTAGAACCTGCGTTTTTTAGGCCAAAGGGCATGACCTTGTAACAGCAGAGTCTGCGGTTCGTGACAAAGGTGGTTTTGATCTGATTCGGCTCGTGCATGCTGATCTGATTGTACCCTGAATAGGCGTCCATGAAGCTTATCAGCTCATGGCCAGCCATGGCATCTACAAGTTGTTCAATCCTTGGGAGAGGGAAGCTATCCTTCGGACAGGCTTTGTTGAGATCCTTGTACTTGATGCAGATCCGCCACTTCTCGTTTGGCTTCTTTACCATCACGACATTGATCACCCACTTGGGGTGTTCCGCCTCCGTTATGAAGTTTGCGGCGAGAAGTTTGTCAACCTCTTCTCCAATGGCCTGGTATCTCTCCCCGCTGAATGCCCATCTCAGTTGGACGCGTTAGGTCACCCTCTTGTCGTCGTTAAGGCGGTGGACCGTTATCTCGGGGTCGATCCCCGGCATGTCGACGTGTGTCCACGCAAAGACGTCCTTGAACTCGCGGAGGAAGGCTTCAAGTTGTAGTCGAACCTCGGTCGGGAGCTGGGCGCCTACCTTGACTACCTGGTCTGGCTTGGCGTCGTCCAGCACGACATGAACGAGGTCGTCCGGTGTCTCCACCTTCCGACACTCGACATCGTCCCTTTGGTTCAACTCCCCAAAGGTGCCTCCTTCATCGATCTTGCAGGGGAACTTGTTTCCAAGTTGGAAGACGGTATTCACCATCTTCCCCTTCATCTTACCGTCCACCCCCTGAATGTAACACATTCTCGAATAGCCTTCAGTTGGTTGAGAGTCGGGCGACCTATGATGATGTTGTAGGCAGAAGGTTGATCCACAAACAGGAATGACACAATGTGAGTGACCTCGATTCCCCCAGGAGTCCCGAAGGTGACCGGGAGGTCGATGGTACCCTCTGTCATCACCCTCTCCCCGGAGAATCCGAAGAGCGGGGTCGAGATCGGGGTCGGTTTCAGTCCGGTCAACTTCATCCTGTCCAGAGCTGATTTGAAGATGATGTCGACCGAGCTGCCGTTGTCAATCAGGATTCTCCGGACGAGGTTGTTAGAAACTGGAGTTGAGACGAATATCGCGTCATTGTGCGGGTGTAGCACTCGTACCGCCTCTTGGTTGGTGAAGAACATGGACTCAAAGGGGGTCGGAGGTGGAACCTCGTACGTGTGGTTGATGTGATGGGCCATCTTCCCCTGAGAGACTTCATGCGCGTACTTCTTCCTCTGTGTACTTGAGTCCCCAAGCTCGGGTCTTCCCATGATCAAGCCCACAACGTGCATTTGTGAGCTTTCTGGTTCATTGTTTGATGTTCGATCAGTAACGGTTACCGTTGTCTGACCCTTCTTTTCCTGCCGCGGGCGTTTTCCGCCTGCCGCGGTCGTCCCGGTTGTTCTGAGGACGTATTCCTTCAATTTCCCGTCTTGGATGAGGGCTTCAATCTGACGCTTGAGCTGGTACCACTCGGATGTTAGGTGCCCATGGTCTTGGTGGTATTCGCAAAACTTGCTTCGATCCCACTTCGCAGGATCCTTCATGAGAGGAGCGTAACTTCCCAGCTTGTTGCGGTGCAAGGCCAGGTTCCGCTCTTGCGGAGTGTTGACAGGGGTGAATGCTGAGAACTTTCAGAAGCTGTCAACATGCTAGGGCCTTGGCCCGGGGACGGAGCGATCGTTAGGGGTCTGGCCTCCCTTATTCCTCCTCTTTTGAGGGTCAGAGCGATCCCCGTCCTGGTCGTTACGACGGCAACCACCTTGCCCACCAGCTTTCCGGCCGTCTCGGCCATCGAGGTAGTCATCGATCCCCATGTAAGTGCGAGCTCTTGACATGAGCTCCGCCATGTCTCTTGGGACTTTTCCGACGATGGACTTGAGGAAGTCGCTCGTGCGAGCTCCCTCAGTGATGGTTGTGATGGCGTCCTTATCGTCGAATCCCTCAACTTTGTGGGACTCCTCGGTAAAGAGGGCCAGATACTACCTCAAGGTCTCGTCCCTCTCTTGTCGGATGGACAAGAGGTACGTCATTGACTTCTTTTGTGCCACTAGGGTGGCGAATCAAGAAAGGAACACCTCTCGTAAGGCTCTGAGGACTGGATGCTTCACGGCCTCAGACTTCGGAACCACTTGAACCTCGACCCGGTGAGAGTCGGGCTGAATGCTTGGCACAAGGTGGCATCCGACTGCCCCTGCATGGACATCTACGTTTCATAGTGCTGGATGTGGAAGTTCGGGTCTGTTCGTCCGTCTTAAGGAGGGATGGACGGTAGCTTTAAGTTCCCGATGCATGGCTGCGCCAGGATTTGAGCGACAAAGGGAGAGTAAGATTCCTAGATCCCGTCGTACGATCTTTTTCCTCCCGATTCCCTCATCTCGATGATATGCTTTTGGGGGCTCTAGATCATCGTTACCATGTCAAGCCCGTTAGCGGGGCTGACCGCCGGGGCCACGGGGGTCGCCTATCGGCGCTCGTTGGACGCTTGGTCCCCGACGTTGGCCTGAGGTCGGCCAAGAGTGGCAGTAGGGAGCGTGTCCCTTCTGGAGTTAAGCCTTTGATGGAGGTCCTCTCCTCGAGAGTTCCTCTGTGCCGTCAAGAGCTCTCTTAGATCCCCGCTTTGCGCTTGGCGGGGTGAGGCGACCCTTGGTCGGGCCGTCCGACGAGCGTCTCGGCTATCGGCCCCGTCATCGCCGGGGACGGCTCTCTCCCCAGCGAGGGGCCATGTTTGGCCACCTATTGAAACTGTTGTCGCACGAAAATGAACAACTATTGTATACCTCGGGCGGTTCGATCCAAGGCCGGACCAAGTGATCGCACCCGGGGACAAAAGTGTGAACTGGAAAGTCTCGAGCTAGGCTTTCTCCGATCAGCCCACCTCCCAGAGGAGAGAAGGGGTGAGGAGGGGGAGTGACCGTGCCTTGTGTGTCGGATGCCTACGTACCCGTGTGTGGGATCAGGTCATAACGTAGTTCCAGGCGTATGTAACGCAGTGTGAGGCGCGGAGCCTTAATGGAGAAGCGTACTCAACGAAGGAGACGGTGCGCGGAGGAGTCCTCGGCGACGTCTCAGAACTTCGGAGATCGCGAGCGCGAGAGAGAATGTGTGTTTTCTCTCTTTTGGAGACGTGGAAGACTCTAAGTCAAGAGTTCCTTATTGTGGCGGAGATTCCGGACGCGTAGGCGATTTCTAGTCGGAAATGGTGGACGCGTCTAGGGTGCTAGACGCGTAGGCGATTTTCAGTCGAAAATCGTTAAAGCACTCGTTGGCTCAAGATTAATCGTTCGATCAAGAGAGGCGGCACTCGGGAGTCCCCGGAAAGCGCTTCAGAATCTCTGAGAACGAGAAATCGAGGAGAATCCGCTTCAGGCCAAGGATGGCATCCAGAGAAGCAGAGAGAAGTCTCAAGTTCCTTGAGAATGAATGGGATGGCTTTCCCCTCGATGAGATGGGGTATTTATAGGTGTTTGAGGGCCTTAGAAAGTCTCTTTTTCATCCATGTAGGACTGGGGGCGCGCGGGCCGTCAAGTGGAGGCGCACAATGCGCGGCGGGAGGGTCATTGGGTGCGGCGCGGGCTTTCCCGGCGCGGCGCAACCGCGCGCCGCGCGGCTTGCCCGGCGCGGCGCATGGCTTGATTTGAGGTGACTGACTCGACTCGAGGAGCGAGGCTCGACTCGAGGAGAATGACTTGACTCGAGGAGCAAGGCTCAACCCGAGGATCGTGACTCGACTCAAGGAGCAAGACTCAACCCGAGGAGAGCGACTCGACTCGAGGAGCAAGGCTCGACTCGGGAGCAAGACTCAACCCGAGGATAGTGACTCGACTCGAGGAGCAAGACTCAACCCGAGGAGAATGACTCGACTCGAGGAGCGAGGCTCGAATCGAGGAGAATGACTCGACTCGAGGAGCAAGGCTCGACTCGAGGAGAATGACTCGACTCGAGGAGCGACGCTCGACTGGAGGAGAATGACTCGACTCGAGGAGCAAGGCTCGACTCAAGGAGCAAGGCTTGACCCGAGGAGAATGACTCGACTCGAGGAGCAAGGCTCAACCCGAGGAGGGTGACTCGACTAGGGGAGCGAGGCTCGACTCGAGGAGGATGACTCGACTCGAGGAGCAAGGCTCGACTCGAGGAGATTGACTCGACCCGAGGAGCAAGGCTCGGCTTGAGAAGATTCTACATGACCTCACTCGTCGCCTGGGACTCTTCCAGGAGGAGCTTGCTCGAGCGAAGTCTCAGCTAGCTCAGGCCGAGCGAGGTTCTTGCTCAGAGGCGGAGTTCGCGAATCTTTGCGAGCAGCTTCCATTAGCTCGCATGGAATGGGGAGTCTCCCAAGGCGAGTGTGATCACACTCAGTTGACAGTGGCGAAGATGGCATGAACTGCGCCTAGTATGGCGGTTCAGGTACGTCTTGTGGCGGCTCAGAGTACGCTGTGAGGGACGGCTCTGTTATGCCATGTAGGTGTCTTACGTGTGCCATGTAGGCGTCTTAAATGCGTCACGAGGGACGACTCGGTTGCGCCATGTAGGCGTCTTAGGTGCGTCGCGAGGGACGGCTTGATTGCGCCATGTAGGCATCTTACGTGCACCATGTAGGCGTCTTAGGTCGTCACGAGGGACGACTTGGTTGCGCCATGTAGGCGTCTTACGTGCGCCATGTAGGCAGCTTCGGTGCGCCATGTAGGCGTCTTACGTGCGCCATGTAGGCGTCTTAGGTGCGCCATGTAGGCGTCTTAGGTGCACCATGTAGGCGTCTTGGGTGCACCATGTAGGCGGCTTCGGTGCGCTATGTAGGCGTCTTAAGCGCGTCGCGAGGGACGATTTTAGCCTGCATCTCTTGGATGACCTATGGCGCGCCGCGGAGGCGTCTTAAGCTTGCATCTCTTGGATGTCTTACGGTGCGCCGCGTAGGCATCTTTGGTGCGTCGCGAGGGACGGCTTTGGTGCGCCATGTAGGCGTCTTAGGTGCGTCATGTAGGCGTCTTAGGTGCGTCACGAGGGACGACTTGGTTGCGCCATGTAGGCGTCTTAGGTGCGTCACGAGGGACGACTTGGTTGCGCCATGTAGGCGTCTTAGGTGCGCCATGTAGGCGTGTTAGGTGCGTCACGAGGGACGACTTGGTTGCGCCATGTAGGCATCTTAAGCGCATCGCGAGGGACGACTTTAGCCTGCATCTCTGGTATATCTTATGGCGCGCCGCGGAGGCGTCTTCAGCCTGCATCTCTGGGATGTCTAATGGCGCACCGCGGAGGCGTCTTCAGCCTACATCTCTGGGATGTCTTATGGCGCGCAGTGGAGGCGTCTTGAGCCTGCATCTCTAGGATGTCTTATGGCGCGCCGCGGATGCGTCTTAGTTGAATGCTCGTTCCCGTTTATGTTCGGGTGTTTTGTTTTGGTGGAGCGTACTTTCTTGAGGATTTTGAGTGTACTTACAGTTGCCTATGTCACTAGCCCCCCGAGTTTTTGGCTTTACAATCGTATTTTGATGACCGAAAAACTTTGAAAGAGTGGATTTTGAAAGAAAAACCTCGAACTTTATTAATATTGCAAAAATTTGAAATCCTAAAACATTGGCTCGTAGGCCTTATTGAATGTTGGAAAGCAAAGAAATAAAATGGGGGAAGCGCTGGCTACTGGTAGTACTGTCTCAAGTGTTCCGCATTCCACAGGCGACGGATCGGTGTCTCGTCCGTGTATTTGATGTAGTGTGTCTCGTCATGTATGACTTGGCAGACTTTGTGGGGTCCCTCCCTGTTTGGGATGAGGACGTCGGCACCTTGCACTTGGGTGTCATGCAGATGTGTTCGTGGACTTCGCGGAGGACCTTGGTCGACTCGACGCTATCTCTCATTTGGGAGATCGTGTTAACCGTCTTTCTAGCGGTTTTTCCATCGGTTCCTTGGATGTAGCATATTCTAGCTTGGGATTGATCTCCAGCCATGATGCCGATTCCATCCTTGGTAGGGAACTTCACCAGTAGGTGGTATGTAGAGGTAATAGCCCTTAGTCGGTTCAGCGTAGGTCGCCCAATGATGACATTATATGGCGACTCCTGATCAACCACTAGGAATGGGACCATGTGAACAACTTCAATGCCTCCGGGAGTTCCGAAGGTGACCGGCAGATCGATGATGCCTTCAGTCATGACTCTCTCCCCAGTGAACCCGAATAGAGGCGTTTGGGTCGGAGTTGGGCGTAGCCCCTCGAGCTTCATGCGCTCTAAGGTGGACTTGAAAATTATGTCGGCAGCACTGCCCTTGTCGATGAGAACTCTTTTCACCAAGTTATTAGCCACTTGGGCTTTGAGCACAATCGCGTCATTGTGCGGATGCACAACTCGCTTGGCCTCTTCGTTGGTGAAGTACATCGTCTCGTGAGGCACGGATGTAGGTTCTTCATAGGTGAGGTTGACGTGCATAGCAGCGTCTTCTTGAGCTACGGCCCTTAGGAATTTTTTCCGTTGTTGGGCTGAATCTCCATCTTGTGGGCCACCCAGTATGGTGGTTACAACGTGGAGCTGTGGATTGGCGTCGGCAATAGCCGTGGTTCGGTCGGTAGAAGCGGTTGTTCCTCCTCCCTTGCCAGACTGTGGTCTGTTTGTGATGGGGCCCACAGCGCTGATCATGCGCAACACGAACTCTTTCAACTCACCCCGTTGGATCAATGCCTCGATCTACCTTTTAAGACTATAGCATTCGGAGGTCAAGTGACCGTATTCCTGATGGAACTCGCAATATTTAGATCGATCGCGAGTCGCGGGATCTTTGCTCATTGGAGCCGGGGGAGTGAATTTGTCATGTGCCAAAGCTAGGATTTGATCCGGCGTTGTGTTCAATGGCGTGAACGACGAGTAGCCTTTAAAGTTTTCCGCAAGTCGCGGCTTTTGGGGCATCGGAGGTCGACTATTAGACGTCTGACCCCCTCTGTTTCGTCTTTTACGGGAGTTGCCTCATTCGTCGCTAGGCTCGTCTCGACGGTGAGGGCTTTGATTATTGCCCTTGCGGCCATCGAGGTAATCTTCGACTCCCATGAAGGTCTTGGCTCGAGTCATTAACTCGGCCATGGTAGAAGGGACACGGCCAACGATGGACTTAAGGAAGTCACTTGTGCGCAAGCCTTCAATGATGGCAGTGATTGCGTTTTTGTTGTCAAAGCGGTCGACCTTATTCGATTCTTCAGTGAATCGGGCAAGGTATCGTCTAAGAGACTCGCCATTCTCTTGCCTAATTGACCACATGTACATCTTGGTCTTCTTTTGGACCATAGATGTAGCGAAGCGTGCTAGGAACATGTCCTTCAGGTCTCTGAATGATCGGATGCTTCCCGGCCTTAAGTTCTTGAACCACTCGAAGCCGGGTCCGGCGATGGTAAGACTAAAAGCTTGGCACATGGTACTGGGAGCGACAACCTGCATCGTCATCCATGTTTCATAGTGCTGGATATGGTAAGCGGGATCCGCTTTCACATCATAGGGGGCGAGGTTCGGGAGTTTGAAATTTCCCGTGCATACCTCGGCCAATATCTGAGCCGTGAAAGGCGAGGAATTCTCCTCAACGACCCCATAGGCACTTCCGCCTATTCCATGTTCTCGGAGATCTCGTACTTTATTTCGAAGATTCTGGATCATTGTGACCACGTCGAGATCGGTAGTCGGAGTAACTTCCTATTCGGGAGGAGTTACCTGCCGCCTTTCATCAGACCCTTGACCCGTGCGGCGGTTCCCGTTAGTTGGGGCTGCTACGGGGATGTTTGGCCGAGAGCTTAGTCGCTCTCTTAGGTCATCGCCAGGCTTGTTGCGTTGGGTAGTAAGATGATCCCTAAGATCCGGGCTTGCTGCACGGAGGCGCAGGCTTCGTCTGAGACGGCGCGCTCTTCGCGTGCCCTGACTTTCCGCAACATTCTCCCTTTGACCAAGTCGGTCATGGGCCGAACGTCGGGAGCTCCCTGCTTGGGAGGCCGCAATTGCGTTTCCCGTCTTGGGTGAAGGATCCGAAGGACCGGCTTCATTCACAGCGGGGAGATCCCCGTCCTTTGTGACAGAAGTCTCGATATCCTCCGAATCATCAGCACCCTCGTAATCTGGGTCGCGGTCGCGACTTTCCTCATTGAGGTTCTCGGGATCTCCATCGGGGATCACCGCGTTATGCGCGGGTTGCTTCGCAGCCAGTTGGCTATGGTACCTCGCGTTCTTCGCCTTTAGTTGGCGGATATTCTCCTCCAACTCCATGATGCGGTCGTCCCTGCTATCTGGAGATGGAGATGGTGAGCGGGTCGAGCTCTCTTCGTGGAGCGACTCTTCGTCACCATGCGCTCGGGAGCGCAAGAAATATTTTTTGGTCCTAGTGACGTTACCGGGGTTGTTAACGCCCTCAAAACGTACGGGTGGCTAACTACTCATCTTTTCTCAAGTCCGAGAGAGTCGAGTTTTCAGAAGAAAAGAGGAAGATGGACAGAAGAGATTTCAGGCTGAACAGGTCGGGAAGTCCCCTACTTCTAGCGCCAAAATGTTGTCGCACGAAAATGAACAACTATTGTATACCTCGAGCGGTTCGATCCAAGGCCGGACCAAGTGATCGCACCCCGGCCAAAAGTGTGAACTCGAAAGTCTCGAGCTAGGCTTTCTCCGATCAGCCCACCTCCCAGAGGAGAGAAAGGGTGAGGAGGGGGAGTGACCGTGCCTTGTGTGTTGGCTACCTACGTACCCGTGTGTGGGATCAGGTCATAACGTAGTTCAAGGCGTATGTAACGCAGTGTGAGGCGCAGAGCCTTAATGGAGAAGCGTACTCGACGAAGGAGACGGTGCGCGGAGGAGTCCTCGGCGACGTCTCAGAACTTCGGAGATCGCGAGCGCGAGAGAGAATGTGTGTTTTCTCTCTTTTGGAGACGTGGAAGACTCTAAGTCAAGAGTTCGTTATTGTGGCCGAGATGCCGGACGCGTAGGCGATTTCTAGTCGAAAATGGTGGACGCGTCTAGGGTGCTAGACGCGTAGGCGATTTTCAGTCGAAAACCGTTAGAGCACTCGTGGGCTCAAGATTAATCGTTCGATTAAGAGAGGCGGCACTCGGGAGTCCCCGGAAAGCGCTTCAGAATCTCTGAGAACGAGAAATCGAGGAGAATCCGCTTCAGGCCAAGGATGGCATCCAGAGAAGCAAAGAGAAGTCTCAAGTTCCTTGAGAATGAATGGGATGGCTTTCCCCTCGATGAGAGGGGGTATTTATAGGTGTTTGAGGGCCTTAGAAGGTCTCTTTTTCGTCCATGTGGGACTGGGGGCGCGCGCGCCGTCAAGTGGAGGCGCATGGCGCGCGCGGCGCACAACGCGCGGCTCGCGGGTCATTGGGCGCGGCGCGGGATGCGCAGCGCATGGGGCGCGCGGCGCGTGATGCGCGACGCATGGGGCGCGCGGCGCGGTTTGTCTGGCGCGGCGCGCGGCCTGCCCGGCGCGGCGCGCGGCTTGCTGTGCGTGGCTGGCCGGCGCGGCGTGCTGCGCGCGCGGTGCATGGCCCGTCTGAATTAACCAGTGCACTTCTACAGAAAGAATAAGAACAAACCATTCAACCTCTTAGGTCTCGAAGTCACTACGTATGAATTGCATCATGCTTACCTCAATCCTGAAATGAGACATGTCATTTCATAGCTTACGTATTCTCATTTGAGAAAGACAGAGTGCAGATTCACTATGTGATTCTGAACATGACCTATTGGTGAAGTACTAAGTTATGAAGATGTCATGAGTAACTTTGTGAAGATCTCATAGATATGGAATTCATGTACAAGATTGCTGAAATGCAATGTATATCACCTCATGGTTTGTTCCTTCGAATGTGAATAAATAAACTAGTCAGTGTCCAAATTGAGTCATGACTCTTTTGAGTGAATCAATGTGACTTGTTAGCTCCTCGTCAATACATTGTTTCTAACTTATTCGAAAGCGACAAAGGAGTTGAGGAAATAACAGCTAGAATGGTAAAATGGTAATTTTGTAAATCTCGACTAGCTGATGATATTCATGAAGGGTAATAGATAATATTCAGTGGATCCACTCATCCAAACGAAATGAATGTTAATAAATTTTTTGACATTGTCATATGATGACAAATATCACTCGGCCAAGTTAAGGAATTTGAGCCTTGAGGATTAATTTCATTTCATGGAATTTTACTTGAAAATTCTTAATGGGCTTTTCTTATGTTGTCATGAAGAAATGAAGAAAAATCTAAAAGCACCTTCTAGAAGAGCTGCACGTCCAAACCCAAGGAAGAGAGACCAAATTTTGTGCATTGATGTATGAAGATACTTGCCAAAAGAAAAAGAGGAAACAAGTTTCCTCTAGAAGGAAATTGAAGTGGGCGGTAATACAAGGCAAGGGAGAAGCAAAACAAAAGAGGAAACAAATCCATGGTCTTCTAGAAGACTGCATGGCCGTGTGACTTAAGAGGGTGAAGGGCAATATTTGCTCATGAATATGTGATATTCTATAGAAGAGGAAACTACCTTGTTGAAGGTAATTCCTCTCCTTTAAATAGGGCCCTCATTCTCATCGTTTTCTCATCCAAAGTTTTAGAGATTGAAAGCTTCTCTCTCTAGACTTGACCGCCCATCTCGCTCTATCTCTCTAGTTCTTTTCGTTATTGTTTTGGCACCTAGGTCCACATTTGACCTAGTGTTTTAGCTCTTCGACTCTAAGACTTGTTCTTGAGTCGTCGTGTTTAAAAGTGCCCACACACTTATTCCTTCTTACCTCGAGTGATTTATGTGATAGAAACTTTCGTGGTTGCTCTAGTTCCCGAAGAACGAAGAAAGACGAGTTTAGTGGGGAGACGAGCGATTCAACCTTTCTAAAGGCTTCTCCACGATCAAGCTTCGATAAAGGGTAGTAAACGAGTAATGCTCTTTAATAGTTTTAATTTAAATATAAACATGTGCTTGCTCTTTGTCTAGGTTAGTAAAATCGTTTTACTTGTTTAAAAAGAACATTTTTATTTTCCGCCGCTTGCTCGAATCGTTAAATTTTTTCTTAACCGTAGATCAATTCCAACACTCACATCTTCTTTGAGTCAAGTGTGAGTTTGTTGGCATTGGTTCCCAAATGAAGAGTATTAGTTGATGCTTATATGCATTTGATGTAATAAAATCAAGTATGAGTTTGTTGCCATTGGCTTGTAACTGCTGTATAATTAATAAAGAGTTGAAAATTTCATTCATTATTCCTTGTTTGTTTGAAGCTTTATGATAAACCTTAGTCTTTAGTCCTTAAAAAAACCTAACAACAAATGAAGAGTCAAATATAGATTTGCATGAACAAACTCTTCATGATTTGCTTAAAACAGAATATTCACAATCTAAGGATCAAAGGGCTATTGATCTCAGTATGATTGTTAGGAGAACCTTTGATGTCTGGTTATGAGACATAGAGAGTTGGAGACTCTATAGTTCTTCCTAGGTATCTTCTGAAGATACTGAATTGACTAGTGCACTTCTAGAGACAGTATAAGAACAAACCATTTAACCTCTTCTGTCCAAAAGTCACTACGTATGAATTGCATCATGCTTAGCTCAATCCTTAAATGAGAAATTTCATTTCATAGTTTACATACTCTCATTAAAAAAAAGTCAGAGTTCTAGATTCACTATGTGATATAGACAAGACCAATTGGTGAAGTACTAAGTTATGAAGATGTCATGAACAACTTTGTGACGATCTCATAGATATGGAATTTATGTACAAGATTGCTGAAATGCAATGTATATCACCTCATGCTTTGTTCCTTGGAATGTGAGTAAATGAACCGGCCAATGTCCAAATTGAGTCATGACTCTTTTGGATGAATCAATGTGACTTGTTACGTCCTCGTCAAAACATTGTTTCTAACTTATTCACAAGCGACAAATGAGTTGAGGAAATAACAACTAGAAGGGTAAAATGGTAATTTTATAAATCTCATCTAGTTGATGATATTTGTTATCGCCCCGACCCCGATCGCGCCCGAACGAAGGCGAGACGACGTCAAACGCGCCCCGACGGCCTGCCCCGGCCATTGGCCGGCCCTAGGGCTAGCCTCGGCCATTGGCCGGCCCAAGTGCCAGCCTCGGCCAATGGCCGAGCCAAAATTATACCCGGCCCTAGGGCCAGCCTCGGCCAATGGCCGAGCCAAGTACTATCCCCGGCCATTGGCCGGCCCTAGGGCCAGCCTCGGCCAATGGCCGGCCCAAATATCCTCGGCCATTGGCCAGCCCAAGGGCCAGCCTCGGCCAATGGCCGAGCCAAAATTATACCCGGCCATTGGCCGGCCCTAAGGCCAGTCTCGGCCAATGGCCGGCCCAAGGGCCAGCCTCGGCCAATGGCCGAGCCAAAATTATACCCGACCATTGGCCGGCCCTAGGGCCAGTCTCGGCCAATGGCCGGCCCAAATATCCTCGGCCATTGGCCGGCCCTAGGGCCAACCTCGGCCAATGGCCGAGCCAAGCTATCCTCGGCCAAGGGGTTGCTCAAAACGCCCCTTGGTCGCCTATAAATACCGGGGTCCCTCCCCTGGACCAGGTAATCCGATTTTGAGTACTGAAATGTTGTCGAACTCGTACCTCGCTCGTTTCTCTCAAGTCTCGGCCTCTAAACACCTAAACCCTCTACATTCTATCTCAACCCTACTAATATTGAGCGTCGGAGAGGTAAACAGAGGTAACCCCTCTGTTTCCCCTTTGTAGTTCACGTATTCTCTACTGCTTTTCAGGTATCGAGACGAGGTGAGCTCCATCTACAGCTAAGGGACGACTTGGGATACCAAGTCCGACACGCTCGAACCGAAGTGAGACCACTTGGTCTGGCCTTGGGTCTAACCACTTTGGGCTCCTGAATAGTTGTCCGAAAGTGAGCGACAACATTTTGGCGCTAGAAGGAGGGGACTTCCTGACCTTAGCACGCTCTCCCTTCCATTCCTCTCACTTACAACACCTACGACTCTCGAAAGATTAGTCACATTCCCGCTACCTCCGCAGGCACTTGAGCGACGAGCTCAAGGTACGGTCTCCGAAGCCTCGCGCACCGTCTTGAAGGGCAACCTCGTGATAACGAGAGCCAGCCCCAAGACCCGGTGAACGACCCCGAGGCTGCACTTCGAGAGGACACGGCTCGGTAGCTCGCGGAGCTCCTAGACTGTCCCGGCGTCGATACCACGCTCATTGCCAACCTCCTCGGCTACGACGTCGAGGATAGGTCTGCCCGAGACGACTCCGACCCCGACTATGTGGGGGAGTCGAGGACCGACGAGGCGACTCCAAGCCTCGCCCATTCACGGCCCGAGAGGTCGAACGGCGCTTTGGCCAGACCGTCACACCTGACGCGACCACAGGCACGGTCACACTCCCGGGGACTCGCCCCCTCGGTCTCAAGAGGCGGTCGGACACGGCCCCTCACCGAGGAGAGAGCGGCCCTAGTGGACGATGGGGCCGACAGCCGAAGCACTCGATGGACAATCCGGCGGAGGGCGACCTCGCCCCGCCGAGCGGCGAGCGTGGATCTTAGAGAGCGCCTGACGGCGCAGAGAAACTCCTGAGGGGAGGATCTCCGCCAAAGGCTCAACTCTCGGAGGGACGCGCTCCCTGCCACGACTCTCGGCCGACCTCAGGCCAATGCCAGGGACCAAGCATTCAACGAGCGCCAACAGGCGACTCCCGCGGTCCCGGCGGTCAGCCCTGCTAATAGGCTCGACATGGTGACGATGATTCAGAGCCTCCAGAATCAAATCATCGAGATGAGGCAGTCGGGGAGGCAAAGGCCCTATGGAGGGATCGAGGAGTCATACTCTCCCTTCGCCGCTCAAATCCTCGCGCAGCCTTGCGTGGGGAATTTCAAGCTACCGTCCATCCCTCCCTACGACGAGTGGACAGATCCGAACTTCCACATCCAACACTACGAGACGTGGATGACAATGCAGGGACAGACAGATGCCACCCTGTGTCAAGCCTTCAGCCTGACCCTCACGGGGTCCGGGTTTGAATGGTTCCGGAGCCTGAGACCGGGGAGCATCTCGTCCTTCCGGGCCTTGCGAGAGGCCTTCCTTGCTCGTTTTGCCACACTCGTGGCGCAAAAGAAGTCAAAGACCTACCTCCTGTCTATCCGGCAAGGGAGAGACGAGACTTTGAGACAATACCTCGTGCGCTTCACCGAGGAGTCTCACAAGGTCGAAGGATTCGACGACAAGGACGCCATCACGGCGATCACCGAGGGGGCTCGCACGAGCGACTTCCTCAAATCTATCGTCGGTAAGGTCCCGCGGGATATGGCGGAGCTAATGTCGAGAGCCCGCACCTACATAGGGATCGAGGACTACCTCGACGGCCGAGACGGCCGGAAGTCGGGGGGACAAAGCGGTCGTCGTCGCGACGATCAAGATGGAGATCGTCCCGACCCTCGAAAGAGGAGGAACAAGGGAAGCCAGGCCCCTAACGGTCGTTCCCTCCCCGGGCCGAGGCCCCCGCACGTCGATAGCTTCCAAACGTTTTCGGCATTTATCCCCCTGAACACTCCGCAAGAGCGGATCCTAGCTCTACACCACGACAAGCTAGGAAGCCCCGCTCCACTAACAAAGGATCCCGCGAAGCGGGATCGAAGCAAGTTCTGCGAGTACCACCAAGATCATGGGCATCTGACGTCTGAATGTTACCAACTCAAGCGTTAGGATGTGCTACATCCAAGGCGTGGAGATCAATCAATGGCAAGGATGTGCTACATCCAAGGCGTGGACGGGAAAGGAAAAGGAAAGATGGTGAGCACCATCTTACAACTCGGAGACAAGCTCCCATGCAAGCTAGAGGAAGGAGGCACCTTCGGAGAATTGGATCAGAGAGACGATGTCAAGCGTCGGAAGGTGGAGACACCGAACGACCTTGTTCCCGTCGTGTTGGACGACGCCAAGCCTGACCAAGTAGTCAAGGTAGGCGCCCAACTCCCGTCCAAAATCTGAGCCCAGCTCGCCACCTTCCTCCGCGAGTTCAAAGACGTCTTCGCCTGTACACACGCCGACATGCCGGGGATCGACCCCGAGATAATGGTTCATCGTCTCAACGACGACAAGAGAGTAGCCGAACGCGTTCAACCGCGACGGGCGTTCAGCGGGGAGAGGTACCAAGCCATTGGTGAAGAAGTTGACAAACTTCTCGCCGCCAACTTCATCAGGGAGGCGGAACACCCCAAATGGGTGTCCAATGTGGTGATGATCAAGAAGCCGAACGGGAAGTGGCGGATTTGTATCGATTACAAAGATCTCAACAAGGCCTGCCCGAAAGACAGCTTCCCTCTCCCGAGGATCGAGCAACTTGTGGACGCCACGGCGGGCCACGAGTTGCTGAGCTTCATGGACGCCTACGCAGGCTACAATCAGATCCGCATGCACGAGCCGGATCAGATCAAGACCACATTTGTTACGAACCGTGGACTCTACAGCTACAAGGTCATGCCTTTCGGCCTCAAAAACGCGGGAGCGACGTATCAAAGGTTGGTGAACCGAATGTTCGCCAATAAAATTGGCAAAACTATGGAGGTCTACGTGGACGATATGCTTGTCAAGAGCCTCAAGGCCCACGACCACGTTCGAGACCTCAGGGAGATGTTTACGATCCTGCGGCGCTACAAGATGAAGCTCAACCCCAACAAGTGCGCTTTTGGGGTTGAGTCCGGAAAATTCCTGGGCTACATGGTGAGCCGCCGCGGGATTGAGGCTAACCCCGAAAAGATCAGGGCGATCTTAGAGATGAGATCGCCGCAGAAAGTGAAAGAAGTGCAAAGTCTGACGGGAATTGTTTGTTTGAGCGCGCTAGTCCCACCAATAGAGCATGAAATTGAGACAATGTCTTAGTCAACATCGTACCTTCCACTGTAGTGTCGACTAAAGTCTGTGTCCTGGAGATGAGACCGTAGTAGAAGGTCTGGAGCTACTCTGGAAGAAAGATTCCCTGGTGTTGGCATTTTCTCAGCATCTCCTTGAAGCGCATCCATGCTTCATGGAGTGACTCGCCGTCCCACTGGATAAATTTGCGGATCTTGTTGCGGTGGCGAGCGATTTTCTGATTTTCTCGAACAGGATAAACTTTGTGAGGAACGCGTTGTACAGATCATCCCATGAGGTGATGGAGCCAGCGGGCAGCGACTTCAGCCATAACTTTGTGAGGAACGCGTTGTACAGATCATCCCATGGAGTGACAAGAAAGAATAGGAACCCTCGAACTCTAATTGCATTCGTAGCGATGTTGTAGATCTGGAACGTGCCACACAACTCGTTGAAGTTGGCGATGTACTCATTCAGATCTTCGTTGGGGGCTCCAGAGAAGTAATTATTCTAAATCATGATGATTGTCTTCGTTTTATCTCCAAACTATGGTTCCATCCGATGGCCAGATATATGATCGCCGATCGGTACACATGTTGTCAATGGTGCCCACAAGAAGAGTAGTAGTGTATTTTTTATGTACATTTGATGTAATATAGTCTCACAAAAACTCTTGCTTGTAACTGCTGAATAATTAATAAAAATTTAAACGTTCATTCATTCTTCCTTGTGTGTTTGAAGCTTTATGAAAATCTATAGTCTTTAGTCCTTAAACAAACCTAACAACATATGAAGAGACAAATGTAGATTTGCATGAACAAACTTTTCATGGTTTGCTTAAAGCAATATATTCACAACCTAGGGATCAAATGAGTATTGATCTCAGTACGATTGTTAGGAGAATCTATGATGTCTGGTTATGGGACATTGAGAGTTGGAGACTATATAGTTCTTCTAGGTATCTTCTGAAGGTACTTAATTGACCAGTGCACTTCTAGATACTGAATAAGAACAAATCATTTAACCTCTTATGTCTCGAAGTCACAATATATGAATTGCATCATGCTTACCTCAATCCTGAAATGAGACATGTCATTTCATAGCTTACGTATTCTCATTTGAGAAAGTCAGAGTTCGGATTCACTATTTGATTCTGAACATGACCTATTGGTGAAATACTAAGTTATGAAGATGTCATGAGTAACTTTGTGAAGATCTCATAGATATGGAATTCATGTACAAGATTGCTAAAATGCAATGTATATCACCTCATGGTTTGTTCAGTGGAATGTGAATAAATGAACTGGCCAGTGTCCAAATTGAGTCATGACTCTTTTGGATGAATCAATGTGACTTGTTAGCTCCTCGTCAATACATCGTTTCTAACTTATTCGAAAGCGACAAAGGAGTTGAGGAAATAACAGCTAGAAGGGTAAAATGATAATTTTGTAAATCTCGACTAGCTGATAATATTCATGAAGGGTAAACGTAGATAATATTCAGTGGATCCACTCATCACAATTAAGTTGAATTCTTGAGTAGAAAATAAATTCATTTGAACCGAGAGATTCTCAGTGTCAACTCTTTAGTAGAGTTAGTTGACATTAAGCTGAACTTGAAAAAGGTTTATGAACTTTTGAGTCCAAGTATGTTAGCTCAAGCTTTGTTCATTTGGATCCATGATCTCACTGTCACAAGTCATATCGAGTAGGAATAGTTAGACTAGAAGCTAAGTCAAAACAAGAAGAGTAGTAATGTCTATTTTATGTACATTTGATGTTTGGGGAACCCCTTTGCCTTTGGAAGACCCTAGGGCCGGCCATTGGCCGAGCATGCCCTAGGGCAGGCCATTTGCCAACCATGCCCAAGGGCCGGCCATTAGCCGACCATGCCCTAGGGCCAGCCATTGGCCGACCATGCCCAGGGCTGGCCATTGGCCGGCCAAACACCCTTGGTCGTGGGAAGACCCTAGGGCCGGCCATTGCAGGACGGGAGACGGCCGAACGGGAGACGGTCGGACGGGCATTGGCCGACCGGGAGACGGCCGGACGGGCATTGGCCGGCCAGGAGAAGGCCGAACGGGAGACGGCCAATCGGGCACTCGCCGGCCGGGACACGGCCGAACGGGCATTGGCCGGCCATGAGAAGGCCGGGCGGGACTGGCCGGACGGGCACTCGCCGGCCGGGAGACAGCCGGGCGGGACTGGCCGGCCGGGAGAAGTTCGAGTGGGACTGGCCGACCGGGAGAAAGCCGGACGGACATTGGCCGACCGGGAGGCGTCGTGACGAATCTACCCTTGTTGGTCCAGATTGGTCAGCAACACCTCGCTTCCTCGCGGTTCTTCAAATCGCGACGTGTATCGACCCATTTGCCCTTGTCGGTCGTCGACGGGCCGACAACATTAGCCCCCCGAGTTTTTGGTCGAGCGTAGGTCGAGTGGAAACTCAAGAATCACGTTGACGCATAGACATCAGACGAACACTCTCTAGTTCGCGAGTGCGTCGTAGAGAAGCCTTTTGGTGAGCTTATAGAGACGTCTTTGATGTCCCACGGTGGTCGGCACGACTGGCTATTCCAGCTGGGAATCAACTCGCTGTATCGGGCAGTGATTCCGATCGGCCACCCTGTGAGCGTTGCATCCTCAGGTGCGCATGCTATGTTATAGGTGGGGCCCAGGGAGTCAACACGAGGACTAGTCAGTCGACTCGTGGATCGGGACTCGACTCGAGGAGCGAACCCAACTCGAGGAGTTATGCGCAAAGTCGACACGAAGACTAGTCGGTCGACTTGTGGATCAAGACTCGACTCGAGGAGCGAACTCAACTAGAGGAGTTGTGCGCAAAGTCGACACGAGGACTAGTCAATCGACTCATGGATCGGGACTCAACTCGAGGAGTGAACTCAACTCAAGGAGTTATGCGCAAAGTCGACACCAGGACTAGTCAGTCGACTCGTGGATCGGGACTCGACTCGAGGAGCGAACTCAACTCGAGGAGTTATGGGAAAAGTCGACACGAGGACTAGTCAGTCGACTCGTGGATCGGGACTCGACTCGAGGAGCGAACTCAACTCAAGGAGTTATGCGCAAGGTCGACACGAGGACTAGTCAGTCGACTCGTGGATCGAGACTCGACTTGAGGAGCGAACTCAACTCGAGGAGTTATGCGTAAAGTCGACACAAGGACTAGTCAGTCGACTCGTGGATCGGGACTCAACTCGAGGAGCGAACTCAACTCAAGGAGTTATGCGCAAAGTCGACACCAGGACTAATCAGTCGACTCTTGGATCGGGACTCGACTCGAGGAGCGAACTCAACTCAAGGAGCTATGCCCAAAGTCGACACGATGACTAGTCAGTCGACTCGTGGATTAGGACTCGACTCGAGGAGCGAACTCAACTCGAGGAGTTATGTGCAAAGTCGACAGGAGGACTAGTTAGTCGACTCGTGGATCGGGACTCGACTCGAGGAGCGAGCTCAACTCGAGGAGTTATGCGCAAAGTCGACACAAGGACTAGTAAGTCGACTTGGGGATTCGGGTTGTTTCTCTTTGGGACCTCTGGCCTAACCATTGGCCCCTCGATATTTCTCTATGCTTCTGTTTTTATTTTTGAGGCTGGTGATTCATTGATTGAGACTATCGTGTTTATCCTAGTCGTACTCATGTCGCCTATCGTTGTTGATGCTCGCACATCAGGAGCGGAGTGATTAGATTTTCAATGACTTGCTGCGTTGGATATGCAACGTGCAGACCAACATGGAGACACCGCGGTTGAGCACGTTGTTGCAATTAAAGCGGGCTCGTGAGGAGGTGACTCGCTTGAGCGCGGAGTTGGAGGCTGAGATTGCATTGCGGGTGGTTGCGCAAGCATCTTGGGAGAAGGTGATGCTCGCGGGTCGACCGAGGAGCTGCAGATTACTCACGCTCGACTGTCGTCGAGCATGGTTTCTTGCGCCCAGGCGGAGAGAGGGCGCGACTTGCTATCGGCGGAGATGTAGGTCGTCACCAAAAAGAACAACATCGTGCGGGCGAAGGAGAACTCAGAGGGAGATCGGGACGTCGCATTGGCGGAGGCCCAGCAAACGGTTGCGGTACGAGTTCGTGATGCGATGATGAAGGAGAACGCGTCTCACGGGTTCGCCTTCAGTTTCTTTGTCGGCATGTTTACTTCATTTGATGATGTTCCACTAGAGGTCATCCCTAGCGTCTGAGCTGCCTAATTGACGAACAGTTTGGCGCCTGTTTTTCTTGATGTTCTGGATATCGGTTACCATTCGATTTGCACGGTTTCGTTGATACGTGTCTTATTTTCTCGATTTACCGACGACGACGTAATCGATTTGCACGGCTTGGGCCTCGAGGAGCCTCAGTGCCACATTGCGTGACCAGGTTTTCCGTGGACGCTGGCTAGACCAGTTTCGTCTGGCGGGCGCAAACCTTTGAAACTCATATGTGACTCGTTGCCTATTGGCGCACGAGCTGGGCAGCGAGCGGGCCTCTTTCCCGGTATGTACGCTATCTGTTGGCGTGCGTGTTGTGCGTCAGGATGGACTTGGAGTAGGCGTAGTTCCCAGCGAGCGCGGTACCTGTCGGTACGCATGTCGCATTTTGGGTTTTGACTGTTGCCTTGGGACTCGCATCCGGTGCGCGGATGTAACGCATGTCGGCGCGTGAGTGACTCGCGAGTCTAATAGACTCCTGTTTTGAGTCGTGCGAGAGCGTCGCGTGGACGGGTTGTGGATGACGTTTGCGGATGATATATCCCTGTTAACCCCCCGAGTTTCTTGGGTACTCGTAGAGGAGCCTAGAAATTTTGACAAGTGTGAAATGACACACGAAAGGTGGAATGTAATTCAAAGTCTTGTATTTCGTAAAAGTTAATGAAATTACATCCCACGGCCTATCGGCCTCGAATAAACTTAAATTGTCTTGAAAGAATTTGAAAATAACGGAAATGTGGAAGAAAATTGGCGGTGAGCTTTATTTGTTGTCGAGTCGAGCGTGATCGCGAGCCCACCTAAATTCTCGAGCTCGATGCCACCGTCCTGACTTCACCATTCTTATCCTCGGGTCAGTAGATGGTGCTAATCATCTATCCCTTTCCCTTTTCTGTCCACCCCTCATATGTAGCACATCCTAGCCATTGATTGGTCTCCCATCATTACGGCGATTCCCTTTGCGGTCGAGAATTTCATCATCAGGTGATAAATAGAGGTTATGGCCTTCAACCTGTTCAGAGTGGGGCGACCAACGATTATGTTGTAGGCAGACGGCTGATACACCATCAGGAACGACACGATGTGAGTGACCTCGATCCCCCCGGGTGTCCCGAAAGTCACCGAAAGGTCGATGGTACCTTCCCTCATCACCCTCTCCCCGGAGAAGCTGAAGAGTGAGGTCGAGATCGGGGTCGGTCTCAGCCCCGTCAGCTTCATCCTGTACAAAGCTGATTTAAAGATGATGTCCACCGAGCTGCCTTTGTAAATCAGGATTCTTCGGACGAGGTTGTTAGCGACTGGCGATGAGACGACTATCGCGTCGTTGTACGGGTGCAGGACACGCGCTGCTTCCTGGTTGGTGAAGAACATAGTCTCGAAGGGGGACGGGGGCGGAGCCTCGTAGGTGTGGTTGATTTGGTGAGCGATCTTCCCTTGAGAGACGTCCCTCACATACTTCTCCCTTTGCGTGCTGGAGTCCCCAAGCACGGGGCCTCCCATGATCGAGCCCACGATGTGCATTTGCGAGCTTTCCAGATCGTCATCTGTTGTGCGATCGGTGACGGTGGTCGTTGCTTGACCCTTCTTCTCATGTCGCGGGCGCTCTCCGCCTTCCGCGGTAATCCCGATTGTACGGAGGACGTACTCTTTCAATTTCCCATCCTGGATGAGTGCATCAATCTGACGCTTGAGCTGGTAGCATTCGGACGTCAGATGCCCGTGATCCTAGTGGTACTCACAAAACTTGCTCCGATCCTGCTTCGCGGGATCCTTTGTCAGAGGAGCGGGGCATCCTAGCTTGTCGCGGTGCAAAGCCAAGATTCGTTCTTGCGGGGTGTTGAGAGTGGTGAATGTTGAGAACTTCTGAAAGCTGCCGACATGAGAAGGCCTCGGCCCGGGAAGGGAGCAACCGTTAGGGGTCTTGCCTCCGTTGTTCCTCCTCTTTCGAGGGTCGGGGCGATCTTCGCCTTGGTCGTCACGACAACGACTGCCTCGTCCACCAGTCTCTCGGCCATCTCGGTCGTCGAGGTAGTCCTCGATCCCCATGTAAGTGCGGGCTCTTTACATGAGCTCCGCCATGTCCCCTGAGACCTTTCCGACTATGGACTTGAGGAAGTCGCTCGTGCGGGCTCCCTCAGTGATCGTTGTGATGGCGTCCTTATCGTCTAATCCCTCTACTTTGTGGGATTCCTCAGTGAAGCGAGCAAGATACTGCCTCAAGGTCTCGTCTCTCTCTTGCTGGATGGACAAGAGGTATGTCTTTGACTTCTTTTGCGCCACTAGAGTGGCGAATCGAGCGAGGAACGCCTCTCGTAGGGCTCAGAAGGACTGGATGCTCCCCGGTCTCAGACTTCAAAACCATTCGAATCCAGACCCGGTGAGAGTCAGGCTGAATGCCTGGCACAGGGTGGCGTCTGATTGTCCCTGCATGGACATCCACGTCTCATAGTGTTGGATGTGGAAGTTCGGGTCTGTGCGTCCATTGTAAAGAGGGATCGAGGGTAACTTGAAGTTCCCGACGCATGGCTACGCCAGTATTTGAGCGGCAAAGGGAGAGTAAGATTCCTCGATCCCGTTGTACGGTCCTTGTCCTCCCGATTCCCTCATCTCGATGATCTGGTTTTGGATGCTCTGTTTCATCGTTACCATATCAAGCCCATTGGCAGGGCTGACCGCCGGGGCCACGGGAGTCACCTGTCGGCGCTCGTTTGACGCTTGATCTCTGACGTTGGCCTGAGGTCGACCAAGTGTGGAAGCAGGGAGCGTGTCCTTTCGGGAGCTAAGCCTTTGACGGAGGTCCACTCCTTGAGAGTTCCTTTGTGCCGTCAAGTGCTCTCTTAGATCCCCGCTTCGCATTTGGCGGGGCGGGGCGGCCTTTGGTCGGGCCGTCCGGCGAACGTCTCGGCTATCGGTCCCGTCATCATCGGGGGCGGCTCTCTCCCCAGCGAGGGGCCGTGTTCGGCCGCCTCTTGAAACCGAGGGGGCTTGCCCCCGAGAATGGGAGGGCGAGCATTGGCGTGTTGGCGGGGCTGGCCCGGCCGTGGCATCCCTTGCCCTTTCGGACCGGGAGCGTACGAGGCTAGGGGTTGCCTCGTCGGTCCTCGACTCCCCCTCGTTGTCGGGATCGGAGTCGCCGTGGCTGAGACCACCCTCGACATCGTAGCCGAGAAGATCAGCAATGAGTGCGCCATCCACACCTGGGTGGTCTAGGAGTTCGGCGAGCCTCCGGGACGTGTCCTCTCGGAGAATGGCCTCGGGGTCGGCCGCCGAGTCTTGGGGCTGACACTTGTTATCACGAGGCTACCCTCCTAGACGATGCGCTAGGTTCCTGAGGCCGTACCTCGAGCTAGATGCTCGGGTGCCCGTGGAGGTGGCTGGCACGTGACTCATCTCGTGAGAGTCTTTGCTTGTCGTAGAGGAAAGATGAAGTGGTAGAGAGAATGTGTTGCCAAGGTTGGGAGATCATCTCCTTCTAGCGCCAAAATGTTGTCGCTCGTTTTTTGACAACTATTTAGGAGCCCGAAACGGTTCGACTCGAGGTCGGACCAAGTGGTCGCGTTCGGGCTCGAGCGTGCTGAACTCGGTATCCCGAGTTCACCCTAGCTGTGAATGGTATTTGCCTCATCCGTCGTTGGTCCTGCAAGAGAATGAAACGATGAACTACAATGAGGAAACAGAGGGGGTGCCTCTATTTACGTCTCCGACGCTGACATTAGGAGGATTGAGGTGGGATATAGAAGGTTTAGTGTTTAGAGGGCCGAAGCTTGAGAGAAACGAGTGAAGTACGGGTTCAGCAGGGTTTCAGTACTAAATTTCGGATCACCTGACTCGAGGGGTCGAACCTCGTATTTATAGGCGACCAAGGGGTGTTTGGGGAACCCCTTGGCCGTGGGAAGATCCTAGGGCCGGCCATTGGCCGAGCATGCCCTAGGGCCGGCCATTGGCCGACCATGCCCCAGGGCCGGCCATTGGCCGGCCAAACACCCTTGGCCGTGGGAAGACCCTAAGGCCGGCCATTGGCCGAGCATGCCCCAAGGCCGGAAATTGGCCGACCATGCCCCAGGGCCGGCCATTGCCGGACGGGAGACGGCCGGGCGGGCATTGGCCAGTCGGGAGATGGCCGGACGGGCACTGGCCGATCGGGAGACGACCGGACGGGCATTGGCCGGACGGGCACTCGCCGGCCGGGGGAAGGCCGGACAGGCATTGGCCGGGCGGGAGACGGCCGGACGTGCACTCCCCGGCCGGGAGACGACCGGGCGGGACTGGCCGGTCGGGAGAAGGTCGGGCGAGACTGGCCGGCCGAGAGAAAGTCGGACGGGCATTGGCCGGCCAGAAGGCGTCGTGACGGTTCTGCCCTTGTTGGTATGGATTAGTCAGCAACACCTCGCTTCCTCGCGGTTCTTCGAATCGCGACGTGTATCGACCCCTTTGCCCCTGTCGGTCATCGACGGGCCGACAACAGTATCTTCTGAAGGTACTGAATTGACCAGTGCACTTCTAAAGAAAGAATAAGAACAAACCATTTAACCTCTTATGTCTCGAAGTCACTGCGTATGAATTGCATCATGCTTACCTCAATCCTGAAATGAGACATGTCATTTCATAGCTTACGTATTCTCATTTGAGAAAGTCAGAGTTCGGATTCACTATGTGATTCTGAACAGAACCTATTGGTGAAAT
Source organism: Urtica dioica subsp. dioica (assembly GCF_054948205.1). Lineage (NCBI taxonomy): Eukaryota > Viridiplantae > Streptophyta > Magnoliopsida > Rosales > Urticaceae > Urtica > Urtica dioica. The sequence goes on along the minus strand of NC_142758.1, from coordinate 5,798,813 downwards.
ACTAAGTTATGAAAATGTCATGAGTAACTTTGTGGAGATCTCATAGATATGAAATTCATGTACAAGATTGCTGAAATGCAATGTATATCACATCATGCTTTGTTCATTGGAATGTGAATAAATGAACTGGCCAGTGTCCGAATTGAGTCATGACTCTTGGATGAATCAATGTGACTTGTTAGCTCCTCGTCAATACATTGTTTCTAACTTATTCACAAGCGACAAAGGAGTTGAAAAAATAACAGCTAGATGGGTAAAACGGTAATTTTGTAAATCCCAACTAGCTGATGATATTCATGAAGGGTAAACATAGATGATATTCAGTGAATCCACTCATCACAATTAAGTTGAACTCTTGAGTAGAAAATAAATTCATTTGAACCGAGAGATTCTCAGTGTCAACTCTTTAGTGGAGTCAGTTGTGATTAAGCCGAACTTAAAAAAGATTTGTGAATTTTTTAGTCTAAGTATATTCGCTCAAGCTTTGTTCATTTGGATTCATGAGGTAACTGTCACAAGTCATATCGAGTATGAATAGTTAAACTAGAAACTAAGTCAAAACAAAAACTAGACAAGTTTTACGAAAATTGTCTAAATAAGAACTGGACATGTGATGAAATGAATCTCAATAAATAAGTTTTTTGACATTTTTATATGATGACAAGCAATTGATCCACACGGCCAAGTCTAAGTATTTGGGCCTTGAGGATTAATTTTATTTCATTGAATTTTACTTGAAAATTCTTTATTTGCTTTTCTTATGTTGTCATGAACAAATGAAAAAAAATCTATAAACACCTTCTAGAAGCCCTTTTGGCCGTCCAACATTGCAAAGAAAGAGAGACCAATTTTGTGCATTGATGTATGAAGATACTTGCCAAAAGAAAAAGAGGAAACAAATTTCCTCTATGAGGAAACTGGGGTGGGCGGCAACAATAGGCAAGGGAGAAGCAAGATAAAAGAGGAAACAAATCCAAGGACTTGCATCAAGATGTTGCACGTCCAAATGGAAGAAGAAAGAGACAATATTTGCTCATGAATATGTGATATTCTATAGAAGAGGAAACTACCTTGTTGAAGGTAATTCCTCTCCTATAAATAAGGCCATCATTCTCATTGTTTCTCATCCCACACAATTTAGAGATTGAGAGCTTCTCTATCTAGCTCCTCTCGTTTTTGTTTTGGCACCTAGGTTCACATTTGACCTAGTGTTTATTTTAGCTCTTCGACTCTAAGACTTGTTCTTGAGTCGCTGTGTTTAAAAGTGCCCACACACATATTCCTTCTTACCTCAAGTGATTTATGTGATAGAAACTTTCGTGGTTACTCGAGTTCCCGAAGAACGAAGAAAGATGAGCTGCGTGGGGAGACGAGCGATTCAACCTCCACAAGCTTCTCAACGATCAAGCTTCATAAAGATTAGTAAACGTGTAATAGCTTTTAGATAGTTTTAAATAACATGTGCTTGCTCTTTGTCTAAGTTAGTAAAATCGCTTTACTTGTTTAAAAGAAATTTTTTATTTTCCGCCACTTGCTCGAAGCGTTAAATCTTTTCTTAACCCTAGATCAATTCCAACAATCGTGGGTAGCACATAATCGATGAGAGGCCTTTCTTCTTCGGCCACGATCGCTTCTCGGTTACTTGCTTCTTCACTTTTCAATTTTTTTTTGCAGATTTTCTCTATCTCCGGGTCGATCGAAAGATGGATTCTTTCACCGTCATTTCGCATACACCTTCAAAAATCAAAAGCGAACACAAAAATTGCTGAGAAAATAAAAATAAACGAAGTTCAAATTGAAAACTAGTTAATCGAATCACAGTTAAAAACTTAGTCCCCGGCAACGGCGCCAAAAACTTGTGATATTTTCGTACGCATTGCACATATATCATAAGAACGAGTTGAATCCCACGAGGACTAAGCTTAATTAATAACTAAATTAACCGTACTTTTCTAGTCACATTCACAATAATGATATCACTAAATCTCTCTCGAGCATCTATCAACCTAAACTTATACAAGAGTTTTATCTCTCAATCTCAAATCCTATAAACAAGGCAATTATTAAAAACAAGAATGCATAAAGTCTAGCTATCTCTAGCGTAGGAATGTATTACAGTAATTCAATTCACGTACATAATCAACGTAATCTTTCTCTAGCGGCCTAATGATTAATCGCTTGTCTGTGATCTAGTGGTGGTATCGTCTTCATCGTGACGTCGGCACGTGCTGGTCTCGCGCGACAATGAGCTCGCAATTCGTGACCTTCACCCATTGCTGCACGGGGCGCTCTAGGAAGCTCTCGTTTGAGTTTCCAGCCCGGCAATGAGCTCGCGATTCATGACCTTCACCCATTGCGGAACGGGGCGCTCGAGGTAGTTCCCGTTCGAGTACTCAGCAACATTCGAACCGCTATGGTCCTCGATAGAAGTTAGCTAGTGACTTGTAGGTACCACTGATAATAGTTTGGTTAAGATTTGGGTACTCTGCAGTGCACAAAGTACACACTTATACTACTTATGGGAGAGCATCTCGAGATAAATCCCAAAAGAATTACCGTTTCCCTTTTCATACTCGTTAAGTATTTTAAGTTGAAGACTAGGGATGTGACTCTCGATACTTCTACCCTTGATTTGAATCCAAGAGACGATCTAGTACCTCATGTCTCCCCCGTTCTAAGGGGTCAAGCACAAAACTTAAGGGATAATTATATCACGTAGCAAAAGAATGGGTTATAATGAATTTACGTTTGAACAGGTAAAACCCGAGACTAAGTTATCGAGAAAAGTGGTCGAAGCCTTAATCTTTGAGTATATTCATTTTAAGACTTTTCACATACTCTTATTTACTAGCACGTAAATGCACGTAAACTTGGTTATTCCCTTGATAATAACTTATGTCTCCACACTTATCCGAAATAGTCACGCCATAACACTTGTGTTCTCTTGATAAGTCACTTCGCTTTGTACGCTTCGCGAGATTACTTGACACGTCCTGGAGTACGTCGAAAATGTTAGGATTTCCAAGTGAGGTTTTGTTAGTTATTTGACTTGGGAATGTTGAAGAATTTTGGTTCATTGTCGGGATTTGTCGCGAGTCGGTTTGAGATTCGAGAATTTAATTTATTAATTTTAGGTCCTTTGAAAATTAGTCCTTATTTTAGACATGTGACCGCCCGTACCAAAAACAGTACGAAACGAAATTTTATTACTCAAGTTTTAACGAGTCTTAAAATAAATAATGTGGAATCTTACAACCCTTCCCAAATTAAAAATCGCAATTAAATTCTCGAATGTTTTCTAAAAAATATATACCATAGTTAATAATTGACTTCACTCGGTAAAAACTATACGCTACTAAGCGAATTATAACTCACGGTTAGTAGAGGTCTGCTTACTATCAGTTTCCGGCCCCGATGTGTCATGGCCATCACACCATGATCGTCTCGTCCTGGCTCGGTATTAGGCTCGCTGCGAGTTTAAAACAGAGTATCGAGTTAAATAAGAAACTAACTAGTCTCGAAATTTAAAATTCAAATACCCATCTCGCGTCGAGACTCGATAATTTTTTAGACTAAACAAATAACCCGACATCTTACTCAAAACAACGACCATGATACAATCAACACAACCAAAAAAAACACGAGCTTAATATAACGTTCTCATATTCAACTTCAAACAATTTCATTTTCAAAATCAATTTAAACTTAATCGAGCATAGACAAATATGAAAACTAATCCCGAACTCAAGCTCAAAAATCTCAGCGTAATAATCGATACTAAACCAAGCAGCAAAACATTTATTCAGATTCCAGACTAACTAAAGAACGCATCATAACTTTAACTACACAGATTGAAATGCAACGGCTCTAAATTCATAACTTCCGTATCTTTCTAACCACATATTATAAACTCAATTTCAACCAGAATAACTACCTCAATAACATCCCGTAATACATGTACATGGATTCGGAATTTCCAGTTTTACTACTCCGAAATACCATTTTCAAAAAATCATATCTCACTCAATACTATATGGATTTTCACGTTCTTGGACATTATAAAAAGCCCATTCAGTATAATATCCAGGTAAAATACTACAAAAATAATCTCAGAAAATATTGGACTGTCCATGTCCGTTTTTACCAGGCTGTCCATATTAGTTTATAAAATCAAAGCAAAATCTCTAGCAATCAACACAACCCATCATCAATCAGAGTAACAATGAGCAAAAATACGAGTTCAAAACACACATAAAATCACGAAATCAACATAGGAAGGGAAAGCCCCAATTTCAACCATCAACCCTAATTTTCGAAATCCAAAATTTGGGGAAAAAATCTCAAAATCTCTATATCTCGCTGTAAAACTCGAAGAACACAATCCACAAACCCTTCTTCTTCGTTCGAACACGACCAAGAGTCTGAAACCGAGAGGAAGAGAAAAGTAAAGGAAAACCCTAATTTCTCTTTGAAAAAGAATCGAAGAAGATGAGGAAGAAGAAGAAGAAATCAGAGAAAACGACATGCATGCTTGTCTTCCTCAACTCACTCGGATGGTACTTTCTTCTTCTCCGGCGCTTGGATTCTCTTCTTCCGCGCGACTTCTCACTCGCTCTCTCTGTTTTCTTTTTCTTCTGGCTTGTGTCGTTGAGCTGGTCGAAGAAAGAAAGTGACATGAAGAAGAAGAGTTGTTTTATATGAGCAAGCGTTTGATAATTGCTCAATTAAATCCCTTGAGTCAGCCACCGGTTACACAATGACCCGGGGACCTAGTTTTTGTTGCAATTGGGTCCTGATAAATTGCTACATCTAGGTCTCAATAATATAATTATAAAATCTCAAGTTGACTCTTGAGTCTTCGTGTTGACACAAACCCTTCATATGCAACACATTGAAGCCACCCTTAACGGCGCAATCTAAGCCGTCTCTCGCGACGCAATAAAGCTGACCACGCGATGCAGTGAAGCCGTTTATGTGGCACACTCAAGCTGCCCACGCAACGCCCCTGAAGCCGTCGAAGAGATGCACCAAAGCTTTCTACGCGACACACTCGTAGAGACCAAGGTGTTTTGGCCCTTAACCCCAAATGCAGCACGTGCATTGACAGACGCCACGCCCGCTGGGAATAAGGCCCCCAATATCCAGTCTAACCCAAAACTTGGCACGCGCGTAGACAGACGTCATGCTTGCTTTGGGAACAAGGCCGTCACAACCCAACCTATCCTTAAATGCGGCACACACATCAAAAGATGTCACGCCCATTGTGAATAAGGTTTTAACTGCCAGACCTGATCTGAGGTGTGCCATCTACCTATAGGTGCCACATTCGTCAGATTACAGGTCTCGCTTGTGCGAATAACCCAACATGCGACTCCTACGCCGACTAGCAACAGGATAGCTGGAAAACAATGATCGACGTATGTAGGGCGACCAATTGGTTTGGCCAGTGCCTATGGGAACTAAAGCCACTAAATAAGATACAATAAAAAGACGCCACTAACAGTTCATCTAAGTCGCCAAACATGGCACAACTTAAGACGCCCCTAACGGCGCACGAAAGCCGTTGTCCGCAACACACCTAAGATTCCCCTAACGGGGTACATAAACCATATCTCATAATGCATTAAAGACAACCCTCGTGACGCACCTAAGCCATTCGCACAATACACTTAAGCCGCCCACGATGTGTACGCAAGACTTCTCTCACGATGCATACAAGACGTTTCTCTCAAGTACACTTAAGGTCATCTCCTAAAACTCAACAAACCACTAATAAAAAAAGGAGAGTGACGAGTTACCTAGTGGGTTTAGGCTTACTCGGGAAGTGGATTTGTACTAAGTAAACGATTGGACGGTTCAAACGAGAACTGCGATAAAAGCAATTTGAGTCTATTGGCGTCTTTCTCTTGATGAAAAACTCGGGGGGGGGCTAATGTTATCTGTCCCTTTTGAGCCCTCGAGATGGAGACGATAATGCTAAAGGCAACCCAATAGTTGCACCCACACGAGGGCCAAAGCCTTGCTTCCGACGCACTCAAGGTCCTCTGCGGCCATTCCCTCACTATTGGGCATGACACGGACACACGATCGTCCTCGGCACCGGTCGATCACCCGAGCAGACGTCTAACCTTGTTGGCATTGGTGCCCATAAGAAGAGTAGTAGTTATTACTTATATGCATTTGATGTAATAAAGTCTCACAAAGACTCTTGCTTGTAACTGCTGAATAATTAATAAAGAGTTGAAACTTTCATTAATTCTTCCTTGTTTGTTTGAAACTTTATGATAAACCTTAGTTTTTAATCCTTAAACAAACCTAACAAAAAAAAGGAAGAGTCAAATATAGATTTTCATGAACAAACTCTTCATGGTTTGCTTAAAACGGTATATTCACAATCTAAGGATCAAAGGGCTATTGATCTCAGTATAATTGTTAGGTGAACCTATGATATCTGGTTATGACACATAGAGAGTTGGAAACTCTATAGTTCATCCTAGGTATCTTCTGAAGATACTGAATTGACCAGTGCACTTCTAGAGACAATATAAGAACAAACCATTTAAGCTCTTCTGTCTCAAAGTCAATATGTATGAATTGCATCATGCTTACCTCAATCCTGAAATGAGACATTCATTTCATAGCTTACATAATCTCATTTGAGAAAGTCAGAGTTCTAGATTCACCATGTGATATAGACAAGGCCTATTGATGAAGTAATGTTATTAAGATGTCATGAACAACTTTGCATAGATATAGAATTCATGTACAAGATTGCTGAAATGCAATGTATATCACCTCATGCTTTGTTCCTTGGAATGTGAATAAATGAACTGGCCAGTGTCCAAATTAATTCATGACTCTTTTGGATGAATCAATGTGACTTGTTAGCTCCTCGTCAATACATTGTTTCTAACTTATTCACAAGTGACAAAGGAGTTGAGGAAATAACAACTAGAAGGGTAAAATTGTAATTTTATAAATCTCATCTAGTTGATGATATTCATGAAGGGTAAACATAGATAACATTCAATGGATCCACTCATCACAAATTAAGTAGAATTTTTTAGTAGAAAACAAATTCATTTGACCTAAGAGATTTTCAATGTCAACTTTTTAGTGGAGTCAGTTGACAATAAGCTATAACTTGGAAAAGGTGTGTGAACATTTGTGTCCAAGTATGCTAGCTCAAGCTTTGTTCATTTGGATCCATGAGGTCACTATCACAAGTCATTAGAGTAGGATTTGTTAAAATAGTAGCTAAGTTGAAACAAGTTCAAATGTTGAACTAGACGAATTTTACGAAAATTGTCTAAAGGGTAATTTTGTCCATAAGGACATAAGATGGTATAAATGTCAAAATAAGATTTTGGACATTGTCATATGCTGACAAAGGGAATTAATCCACACGGCCGAGTATGGTATTTGGGCCTTCGGAATTGAATTTTGTTTTATGGAATTTTATGTGAAAATTCTACATGGGCTTTTCTTGTATTGTCATGAACAAATAAATAAACATCTAGAAGCATATTCTAGAAGGACATTTTTCGTGGCCACCATCATGAAAGAAGGATGAAATTATTTTATGCATTGATGTATGAAGATACTTGTCAAAAGGAAAAGAGGAAACAAATTTATGGCATATGCCATAAGGTAGTGGACAGCCAAGAGAGAGAAAAGAGAAAAAGTGAAACAAATTTCTAACCATGGTATTATTGTGATAGGAATGAGAAATAAAGATTGTGCTCATGAATATGTGATATTCAATAGAAAAGGGGAAACTACATCTTCAATGTAATCCCTTCTCCTATAAATACCACACCTCATTCACAATGTTGAAACAAGTTTTGGTTGAGACTTTCTCTCTCTAGCCTTGGCCGCCCACTTCTCTCTCCCTCTATTCTTCTTGCTCTTTTGTTTTGGCTCCTAGTCCTCATTAGACCTAGCATTTTGTATTAGCTCTTTGGCTCTAAGACTAGTTCTTGATTCATTGTGTTTAATAGTGCACACACACTAAATCCTTTCCAAACTCGAAGACTCTAGTGGTAGAAGCTATCGTGGTTACTCGGATTTAAGAAGACATGAAGGAGACAAACTAGTGGGGAGACGAGCGATTCAACCAATCCAAAAGCTTCTCAACGCTCAAGCTTCAAGCAAGGTTGGTACCGAGTGAAAACTCATTTTAGGTTTACTTAAGATTATATGTTCATGCACTTTGTCTAGGTAGTAAAATCATTTTACATGTTTTAAAGATTTTTTTTATTCCGCCGCTTACTAGAAGCGATAAATTATTCTTAATCCTTGATCTATTCCAACAAACCTCTCGTGGATGGTGGGGGACAATACGGCTGCCTCTGCAAGTCCACTTGGTCGTCCCCGATGCTCGATCGGTCACTCGGGTAGATGTCCAGCCTTCCATGGACCGCTACCGCTACACGTCCAATCTGTCGTCCCCGATTTCCAATCGTTAACCCGGGTAGACATCCAGCCTCCCATGGACGGTTGCCTCTGCACGTCCGCTTGGTCGTCCCCAACACCGGCCGGTTGCTCTGGCAGACGTCTAGCCTCCTATGGACAGCAAGAGACCAAAGGACTGCTTCTGCACGTCCACTCAGTCGTCTCCGACACCCCTTCAATCACTAGGGTAGACGTCTAGTCTCCCATGGATGGCATCCTTCGCACAACCAATTGATCGTCCCAGACACCGCTCGATTGCTCTGGCAGATGTCCACCCTCCCGTGGACGGCAGGGGACCAAACGGCTACTTTTGCACGTCCACTCGGTCGTCTCCGATGCCCGGTCGGTCACCCGGGTAGACGTCTAGCCTCCCATGGATGGCTGCATCTACACATCCACCCGGTCATGTCCGATGCCTGGTCGTCACCCGGGTAGACCTCTGGCTTCCCGTGGATTGCAGGGAACCAGACGGCTTCCTCTTCATGTCCACTCGGATGTCCCCGACGCCTAGTCGATCACCCGGGTAGATGTCAAGCCTCCCATGGACGGCTACCTCAGCACGTCCACTCGGTCATCCCCAAAACCGGTCGATCGCTCTCAAAGACATCCAACTTCCCATGGACGGCAAGGGAACGAACGGCTGCCTCTGCACGTCCACTTGGTCGTCTCGGACGCTCAGGTGGTCACCCGGGTAAACATACAGCCTTTCGTGGACGGTTGCCTCTGCACGTCCACTCGATCGTCTGACGCCTGGTCGATCACCCGTGTAGACTTCCAGCCTCCTGGGATGGCAAAGGACCGGACGGCTGCCTCTGCACGTTTACTCGGTTGTCCCATATGCCCAGTCGGTCACCTGGGTAGATGTCTAGCCTCCCACAGACAGCTGCCTCTGCACGTCCACTCGGTTATCGCAGACGCTCGATTGGTCACGTGGGTAAACGTCCAGCCTCCCATCGACGGTTGCCTCTGCACGTCGACTCTATCGTCTTTGGCATCCGGTCGGCTCCCTCTGGTCTCTGGGTGGTCATCCATGCATAACCATTACCAACACGTTCAAGAATGGAAAGACTTGGCCCGGAAGCATCCTCAAGGTCTATAAATAAGAGACCTCGACCCAAATGAGAGGTAATCTATTTTTGTGTCCTGAAACACTATCGAATCTCTGAGACACTCGCTTTACTCGTCTTTGGCCTCTAAGCGCCAAAACACCTATTTCTCATCTCAATCCTCCAAATGTTGATCGTTGGAGAGTTTAGCAGAGACAATCTCTCTGTTCCCCCATTTTAGTTCACATTTCTTCTTCTTTTTCAAGACACTTTGAAGGACGTGGGAAGCCATCACAGCTAGGAACGAACTCGAAATACCGAGTTCATGACGCTCAGGCTTGCACGCGACCACTCGATCCGGCCTTGAGTCGACCTATTCGATTTTCTAATTCGTTGTCCAAAAACGAGCGACAATAGATGTGAAAGCAAAACGAAGAGTGCACTAGAAGACAAAAAGTAAAAATAAAGGAGAAGAAAGAGAAAGAGTGTGCACTAGTAGACAAAATATGAAAAGATACATATTTTCTTGATTATTTAATAATTATCAAAACAAATAGAATAACCTCCAACATTTCCATAGGGTATATTATCCGGTGCGACATTGTCGCACCGAATACCACTTAATTTTAGTGAAATATTTAGTTACCTGGAAGGGTATCAGGTACGACATGTCGCACCTAATATGTGCTTAGGTGCGACATGTCGCACCTAATACCCTTCCGCACCAGAAATGTGAATTTGTAATAGTGAGATTCTTAGAATCAACACAAGAAGTCAACAACGCAAAAATAGAGTAGAACATTTCTCGACGACATGGAACCCATGGAAATATTTCTCGGTTTGACGAAAATCGAGGAAATATTTATCGACGACATGGAACTCAAGAAGAAGATAATGACTCTCGGTGACGCTAAAAACGAGAGAATGCACATGGATTGAGGAAAGCAACGAATACTTTAAGTTGTACGCACGACTGATCGCACGTGGCACAAAGATATAACGTTCTTGCCCTGACCTACCTTGCCTTGACCGTGTGCCTTGCCTTGTACCTTACTGTATGCCTTGCCATGTGCCTTGCCGTGTGCCATGTCATGTTCTCCACCCAGTCATAACCATGCCATCACCCGCTCATGTCCTTAACCCGGAAGAGTTCTCCACCCAGTTATGATCGTGCCATTACCTAGTCATGTCATCCACCCAGCAAAGTCTCCACCCGGCCATGACCGTGCTATCACCTTGTCCAGTCCTCCACCAAGCAGTTTTCTCCAGCCGACCATGACCGTGACATCACCCGGTCATGTCATCCACTTGGCAGAGTTTTCCACCCGCCCATGACCGTGCCACCACCTGGTTATGTCCTCCACCCGACAAAGGCTCCACGCGGCCATAAACGAGTCATCACCTGGTCGTATCCTCCACACGGTCATTTCTTCGACATGGTTATGCCCTCCACCCGACCAACCTTGCTTTCCACGGCCAGATTGGCCCAAGCTCTTTTCCACTTGTTCTTCTAAAATGGGTTTCACTACCCATCTAGGGCACCCGAACCCATAGAAATCCTATAAAAAAAAGACTCATATTTTCTCCTCAAGGAGGGTAGAGGCCATCACATGATACCAAAACTCTACAAATTTCCCTCTTAACTATTATTCTCTCTTCTCTCACATCAAGAACACTTTACTTCTTCCTTCTCCCACATCGCACCAAAAACACCTTTGTTCTTCCTTCTCTCCCATCACATCAAGAAACTATTGTTCTTCTTTTTCCATCTCTCACATCCACAATCACAAATCTCCATCTTTTTCCACAAATCTCCATCTCTCACAACCATAACCACAACTCTCCATCTCTTTCAATAGATCTACAACCCCTACTACCACAAAACCCATTTTCATCACATTTCACCCATCAACATCATAAAACAACAAAAAGATCTATATTTCACTTCCTTTCTCTCTAGAATTGGAGTAAAATCAATATTAACACTATTTTTCTCACACATTCACCCACTCAAACATTTGTGCACCACAAATGCCTTATTATCAACCATATACACGTATTTAGGGGCTTGCTGAATCATACTCACAAGCTCCTCACTTTCAGAGAGAAACATCTCATTATTGACCAATTATTATCTTATTTCATCACTTGATCCATGAAAATGGAGCAAGGAGGAGCCTAGCCATCCAATCCAAGGAAGGAACCCATCTAGAGGCTCGTCGACACCTAGGACCATTTACCTTAGGACCCTAAGGGATCTTGGCCTTTCAGGTTCGTCCCCATCCGCCTTGATCTCTTTATGGCCAAAGGAAGCTGTCTCTAGCCTCACGATCATTCTTCCCAAAGAACATTGTAAATTGATATCTTGCAATTTCGGCCCATCTATTTCTCTAATTACCTTGGAACTTAGGGGATGAGATCTCCACCTCTCGACGCGTGTAGCCAGACTTCTCCATGATATGTGTGCCACAAATATTGTGGGAAAAATTGTATTTAAATGTATGCTCACCACTTCTCGAACAACTTATAAAACAAGATTGTTCATGACTTCCTTTCTCTCTAGAATTGGAGTAAAATCAATCTTAATACTATTTTTTTCACACATTCACCCACTCAAACATTTGTGCACCACAAATGCCTTATTCTCAACCATATACACGTATTTAGGGGCTTGCTGAATCATACTCACAAGCTCCTCACTTTCAGAGAGAAACATCTCATTATTGACCAATTATTATCTTATTTCATCACTTGATCCATGAAAATGGAGCAAGGAGGAGCCTAGCCATCCAATCCAAGGAAGGAACCCATCTAGAGGCTCGTCGACACCTAAGACCGTTTACCTTAGGACCCTAAGGGATCTTGGCCTTTCAGGTTCGTCCCCATCCGCCTTGATCTCTTTATGGCCAAAGGAAGCTGTCTCTAGCCTCACGATCATTCTTCCCAAAGAACATTGTAAATTGATATCTTGCAATTTCGGCCCATCTATTTCTCTAATTACCTTGGAACTTAGGGGATGAGATCCTCTCGACGCGTGTAGCCAGACTTCTCCATGATATGTGTGTCACAAATATTGTGGGAAAAATTGCATTTAAATGTATGCTCACCACTTCTCGAACAACTTATAAAACAAGATTGTTCATGTCTTCCTTGATTCATTCTCCCCCCCCCCCCCCCCCCCCCCCCCCCCCTCTTTTTGTCATCATTTTTATACAATATAAGTTTTAATTAGTTTCGTATTCCACTTTGGACCTATAGTTGTACGGAATGAAATAAAACAAATTCATAGTACATATATGAAATAGATAAAAGTGGATCCTTGATTCTCCATGAGGTTAATTATGCTAAAATTTTGAAAAGAATAGCATAAAGAGATACCAAGCATGCGAGCCCTTAAAATTATTCCTCCTTTTGTGGCATCCGCTCAATAAATAAGTGAACATATAAAAGGACTGAATTACTTTGCGCTCAACAATATATAGACAGACTATTTATTAAAGCTAGTAACTAACTTTTGTTAGTAGTAACTTCAATATATAACCTAACTTTTACAATAAGTTGATGGTGCAAAATAAAATTGAGGCATATTGGAATATATTATATATTCTGCATAAAGGGATAATAATCTCTCATGTGTAGAATTCATATGTGGATGCATCTTTTATTATATTCCTCAGACCACCAATTGTGGACGCCACCATGATAAACACTCCTACAATTATAGACGCCTGAAAATAAAAATATAAATGACAGAAAATTTATATTTTAAGTTGGGAATAAATAAATAAATCAATAAGATCAATATTGTGTAAATTTGTGATTACCCAGTTGATGAACCAGTTAAAGCCGAATCTTTTTGGCTTCTTTATTATGAGCCACATGATGCTCGGAAGCTGCAACAATTAATATTTATATATTTATATAAACAAGTCATTCTTTTTCCCACTTATGGAAATTGGGAGTTAAAATAGAGATTGATCATAAAGAGAAAATTATGAAATATTGAGATCAATGATATTTTCTCTAAGTTGATTATAAAAAATTGATGTTGGTAGCATGAAAAATTAGTGTCTATTTGTTAATTTGGACGGGTTATTGAGTCTATAATATGACATATTTCTCATAAAATTAAGAGGAAAACAATTGAAAGAAAATACTTACGAAGAAAGAAGTAGGAGTGAAACCAAATCCACCGAAGAAACCGAGTAGGTCTCCGAAGAAAGGGAAGCTCACTCCGACGAATAATGTAAAAGCTGATTTATGATTATTTTTAATTAGGGTTAGTAACAAGATTTATGCCGAATATTATTCAATACTGTTATTAAGTAAACTCTAAGCATAAATGAAGTTTATTATACGCAAGAAACTTACCTACATAAGCTGACCTAGCAACTAGTCTCAGCAAAATTCCAGGTGGGAAGTTAAATCTTTTCATCATCATCCTTTCAAGCAAGTCAAACACAGGCATTGCATAAACCTACAAATGATCATCTCAAACATTTGTATATAATTCAAAAAAATAATTTCATAAAGTAATCATACTTGTTTCCATATTATAGAGCTAAAATGGTGATATAAATTGTAAAATGCTTGGAAAAAATTATAATATTTTTTGTTGGGATAAAAATTTAGGCAAATGTTGTTTATGTATAAAATTGCATCTACATAAAATGTTATGCAATTTGATACAATATGGGCTCCAAAAAAATGTATATGTATAAATTCACATTTTTATCGTATGCTATCAAAATACACAGATTCACATTCTCCCAGGGACAGGTAATAGCACTTTGAAAGTACCTGATAGCTGCCAATGACGTGAACAACCACCATCAAGTTGGCAGAAGCAATTAGCCAAGTAGGCCTACTAAGGCCCACAAGAACATTATCATCCACATCTTGTCCAAAAGCCCAATAGCCAATAAGGGCCACAGGAAAATAACATATAGCGTTGACGAAGTAGGCCCCAACAACCCCTTTCCACATGGACACTTTGGAGGGCTTTTGTGGTGTTGAAGGTATCGTGGCCTGAATTTCAAGGGCCACTGCGTGGCCAGCAAAGGCAAACGAGATTTGGCCCAAGGCACTGAACACCCTGAACATGTAATCTGTTGAGCTTGTGTTCTTGTAAGCATAGCTCACGTTTGGGACTCTTCCATTGCTTATACAACCCACCCATGCAATGGTTGAGTAGCTGCATTCAAAAATTTAGAAAAGTTATATACAATGATTATTGTTATGATTGATTATTCTCTTTCAGATATGATGAGAGAAACTCAAGTAAGAGAAATATATGTGATATTTCTGTTATCATGTTTGCTAATGATGATTACAAGAATGTAAGTACTACCATATGCAATTGTCATACTACAATGTAAAAGTTATTATGAGGGTTGGTCCAAACCTTAAAATTATATAAGTTCTGGTCTTTAGCCTTGAAATTTAGAAATTTAATCTTGGTTATATTTACTCTATTGTTAGGCTTTTACAATTGATATAGTTTAAGCCTTTTTTCGTTTTCTTTCGTTGGTACGAGATTTACTTTGTTTAGACATTAGCTAAGGTCATTTTAAGTCTAATATTGTTGCCTAAGGTTCGATGCATACTACGTGGTAGGGCGGTGCAAACAAACCGGTAAAATCATAAACCGGACCGGATTGTTGGTTTTTAAACCATTGGTCCGGTTTTAAATGGTTTGAAATTTCACCGGTCTTAAACGATCCAGTCCGGTCTAAAAATTTTAAACCGCGGTTTAGACCGGACCGGACCGGTTAGTATTTAAATAAAAAATTAATTTAAAAAATATGTTTAAAACGGTCCGGTCTAAGACAGTCCAGTCTAAAACAGTCCAAACTGGTTTAAAACAAAACCACACCGGTTATTATTTAAGAAAAATATAGATAAAAAATAAGTTAAAATAAAACGGTTCGGTTTAAAATGGTCTAACGGTGTAAAACGGTCCGGTGTAAAACGGTTTAAACCCGGACCGGAACGTTTTAACCGGTTTGGTCTGATTCGATTTTTTTTCTTATTTGGTCCGGTCCAGTTTAATTTTTTTTAAACCGTTTCGGTTTAATTTTTTGACCGGTTTTAGATCGGACCGGACCGGACCGTGCACACCTCTACTACGTCGGAACATGACATATCGCTTTTAAAACTTAGGTTATATATATATATATATATATATAGAGAGAGAGAGAGAGAGAGAGAGAGAGTGTTTCTTATTGCATATAATTTTATTTAGCTTATTTTCCTTGATGTTTACTGTTATCTTTTCGATATTAAACAAAAAAATTCGACATTATAGAAAGTTTATGGTAATCAGTATTCATGGAATGTGCATAATAAAATATGCGCAGTTAGGCGAGTAATCATATAGTTCACACTAATTTTAATTTATTTTTTAGTTAATTACGTGGACATGATGAGTTATTTTTTTAAAATTAAATGAAATTTTGACTAAAATCTTAAAAAAACTAAGAAATAAATGCAACAAATTCGCGAATATATATATATATATATATATATATATATATATATATATATATATATATACCTTAGGGACATGAGTGCTGCAGCAAGGGAAACCCCCGCAACGGAATTGAAGTTGGGGAGCTGAGAGAGAAAGAAATGGATTCCGCCAAAGATGAGAATCCAATAAGACTGCTTGATTTGCGTGCAATGAGTGCAGGCCATTTCCAGGAACTGCTTAAGGCATTTCCCTCCCGTGACCATGTAGACAATGTCGCACCCAACCTGGACTATCAGCTGCTGGGGCAGCACAATCCAAGGGCCATACTTGGGCCCAAAAGCGTAGCGGCCTAAATCTATGTAACGGTCGAAGCGGGTCCCAGGGACACACTCGTGGAGCTGTATCATTTGCCATAATGTGTTCAGAGTCATGCCCCAAGCTACCGCCAATGCCATTGTGCCTGGACCCCTGAAATTATGACTAAACTCATACATCTATTGAATATTTTCACAAATAATAAAACAGGGTATTACAGAAATAGTAACCTAAAACAAGTCCTGTACATAGTTTAAGTGAACTAAATTTTTGAAAATAGTAATATCAATCGTTGTTATGGATGTTTAAAAAATAATTAATAGTTGAACTTGATATCATCATAGGAAATTTTAATATAAATGAAATACGATAGAGTTGTTATACGTACCATCCTAAGTAGGCCATGGCGTAGGGCAAACTGAGGACTCCGGCGCCGATCATGGCCGTGACTGTGTGAAAGGTGGAGTACATCCATGTCGCCCGCCGATCCGACGTCTCATTTTCTTCCCATTTCACGTTGCGCGACGGAATTACTTCCTGCTACATTAAGAAAAAAAATTAAAATATGGAAGTATAAAACACACTACTACACAATCTTACCTTCGAAGAAGAAGAAGCTGAAACCATGTTTTTTTTCTAGTTATTGGCTGCTTTTTTTTTCTGCTGCTTAATAAGTTGTTGAAAGCTTAAGTATCCTTACATATATTGTCTGGATCGTCGTCCTGTAATGGACTCCATATATATAGTGGCTAATGCTATACTAGTGAGTACAAGTGTGGTTTATTTATTTATTAAACAGAGCAAAGACGCTAATTGGATTCTTGGAAGAATATAGAGGCAAAAGTTGGATATATTCATTATATATAAATTACAATTGTCCCCATGTAAAACGTATTTGTTTTTGCTTTTTTTCTTCTTAGAGCAGGATTTGCTTGTTTCGAGACTGAGTAGTGAGTGAAAATAGTACAGGCAATAGTATTTTTAGAAAATTAAGAATCTGTGTTTATCATCATCAACATTAGAGAGCATTCTTTCAAGTCATACACTCAATGTTTCTGTTTAAGACGTGTGAATAAAAATAATTTCCATTTAGTAGTGTTGGTGTTATGTGGCAGTATGTATCACTGTCCAGATATGTAGACATCTTGGACTTGGATTCCTAGTCAATGAATCAACAAATATCCACTAGCTAGGTTTAATGTATATATTATGTCATCGAAATAAAAAGTTAGTGGAAGACCATTTCGTCAAAATACATCATTAATAATATATTACTTTATTCCACACTACCTAAGTACCCTGCCATCGTGTGGACTTGAAACTCATCGCAAAATTATTACAAGCATATAATTAACTCTTGTAAAAAAAAAAAAAAGTTATGTATAAAGATCTTAACTTTTGTTAATGCAATGTATGGTACATACATTGAATCTCATCTCGTCTAGTTTCATGTGAATAAC
Source organism: Urtica dioica subsp. dioica (assembly GCF_054948205.1). Lineage (NCBI taxonomy): Eukaryota > Viridiplantae > Streptophyta > Magnoliopsida > Rosales > Urticaceae > Urtica > Urtica dioica. The sequence continues at coordinate 5,781,066 of NC_142758.1, read as the reverse complement.
ACTTTTATTCCCGCAACTTGCATAAAAGAAGAACTGATATGGTGGTATTTTTTTTTTTTTGTAACTTGTTTATTGTTTTTTTTTTTCTTTTCTGTTATGATCAATCGTGTGACGGAGAAGAAACAATGGCCCTTTATAAGCGGTTATTAATTTCTTTATGAAATTGACCTAATAATTAAAGAGAGATCGATATAATTGGGTATTAGTGAATGAATAGCATTATATTTATCCAAAAATGAAATGATTACACTTGCACAAAAGGTTTGGCTTTTTCGAGAGAGCTTTAATTAGGGAATAATTATTAAAGGTAGAACGATGCTAATTCTCATGTCAAAGTTGGTGGAACTCTCAAACCTTTTTTTCTCTCTTTTTTCCTTTCTGAAATTCAATTGTAACATTGACCCCATTTGTTTGGCAATACCTCAAAAGATTTGGACATATGTATAATTCACTAAAACTGATCCAAAAAGAATATATATATAATTCACTAAATAATAGCAATTATTTGGGTAACTAATCCATTAAAATTTAGGAAAAATGATACAAAATAGGCATTTGAAACTTATTGATTAGTAAAATAGCTAATTTTCAACTTTTCAGCAAAGTAATCAAATTTACGTTTTCAAAATTTTGTTGACAGCCAAGATTTTTTTTTTTTTTTTTTTTTTTACAATTATTATAAGCAATTTATCACTTTCAAAAAAATTAATCTTGGGTTCAATTTTTTATTTTTTTTTTAAAACCAACTTGCTGCACATTTTGGCTATTTCACTCAATTAAGACAAACTTTGGCTATTTTGCAAATTCATAAATTTAAATTGGCTATTTAGCTACATCACCCTAAAATTTAAAGATTTATTAAATAGTCAAGCTTTTTTAAATTTTAAGCAAATAACAATTATGCTGATGTGATATTCTTGAGATGTTTTAGCATTCCATTTATATTATTAGAGTATGATGGTTATTTATAATTATTCACGAATATTTACAATTATTAGTGTTTTTTTTGGCTTTGTTAATAAAATCCTGTGATTATTTATTTAAAATTTACGATAAAAATTTTTTATATGATAAAATTTGAGTTTTTATATGAGTATATATCGAGAGAGAGCCCAAAGAATAGTGTGATAAATCATAAATGATAACTCTCTAGAGAAGAACACGTTTCGCAGAATTACAAATTTAATTCGGTAAGTACGTCATGCTAGCATGATAAAAGTTAAAACACACGCGAAAAAGAATCAATATATTCCCCGAGATCTGGCTTTAAAGTGAAATTATAAAGAACACATTTCTTTCTTTTTTTTTTTTCTTTTGCCAAAATTAAATTATAAGAGAATAAAGAGTTCTGGGTTCATAAAGAAAAATTAACGAGAAGCCTATGAACATGCAAGGGACATTCAAAATAAAATGTGCATGAGATGCAATTAACTTTACTTTAGACTTTGTTCAACAATTATTTTAATACCAACGTCCTATATTATTGGGAAAAAAGTTTTATTTTACACGTACGTAATTATACCCAGCAAAAAGAAAATGTTCTATTGATACGGCAGATGCATGTTTTGATTAAAGAAGGTTTGTTAAGGAATAAGAAATCCGAAAATAGTCATTGAACTAAATCTTATACGACTGATCTAATGGTCTCTAAACTAGTTTTTGAGTAAAATGATTCTATAGCATTTTAAGCCTTTTCATAGAAATGAATTAGAGGAGTTAGTTTTAGGAGTTTGTTTATAGTCTTCTTTATTAGTTAACTTTGTCATTAAGTTATATTGTACCAGTTAGTTACCGTTGAGGTCTCATAGTCTACTTCGGTCAACTTTATTTCTATTTCTGCTTTTATCCACGGGTATTGTTTTAGTCCAATGTCTTTGCATGTTAGTGCACAATGAAAGTCTTGTTGATAGCTTGGTGTTTTGACTTCTCTTGTTGATCGTATGATAATGGGCTTGTCTGTGTGGGAGATGGATTGCTCTTCTTGCACATTCTCATAATCTGTGTTTTTGACTAGGTTGCTCGTCTTGCACATGCTCATACTCTGGCTCTGTTGATTGTCTACTAACAAAATTTGGCTGATTGACAATAGGGACATCATTAGATGTTGGATTATTCGTCTCAACCATTGTGAAAGCATCAGTGCTAGGAACTGGTAGCACTAAGTTAGGAAAACCATCTACATTGTTATCAGTATCAACAATGTCAAGAAAAAATCAATTCATGAAACACAACATCTCGTGATAGAAAAATTTCAGGAGTATCAAGATCAAAGAACTTGTAACCTATAACGTTAAGAAGGTATCCTAATAAAATATATACAACGTCGTGCTCTAGATTAAAACTTGTTCATGTGAGCTCTCAGAGCGGATATAAAGGTAAGACAACAAAAAATTATCAGTTGAGTGTAGTCAAAATCTCATTGAGTAAGCACAAAGTAAGGAGATCGATTCTGTAAATAGGACATGGAATGCAGTTTATGAGGAAAGTTGATGTCAAGACACAATCAGACCAATAGCAAAGATCTATTTTAGTTTGACACAATCAGACCAGTAGCAAAGACCTATTTTAGTTAAAAAAAAATAAGGCTCTAGCTACATTTAAGATATATTGATGTTAAGGTACAACCATTGAATTTCGTTTTGGAGTTTCAATGCAAGAGAATTGATGCAAAATTCCTTTCTTGACAAAGAATTTTGCAAAAATCAATTCTTTTGCATTGTTTGAACGAAATATTTTGATTTTTCTTGATAACTAATTTTTTTATCATATCAACAAAACGAGGTATAATACTATGCACATCAAATTTGGTTTTCATAAGAAAAATCCAAGGGATTCTAGGGAAATCATCGACAAGACTAAGGAAATATATGATGTGCACACACTTCCCCAAACACCAATACTAATATTGAGCGTCGGAGAACGCGAAAAGGGAATCCTTCTGTTGTCCCTCGATTTTGAACAACGATATAGAGACTCGCGTGGTTCGATCCAAAGCCAGACCAAGTGATCGCGCTCGAGCCTAAGTGTCCTAAGCTCGGTTTATTTGGTTTGTTCCCAGCTTTCAATGGTCTTCCACGTCCTTCGAGGTATTATGAAAGGGAGGAAAGAAAGTGAACTACAAAGGGGAAACATAGAGGTTACGTCTGTTTACCACTTTGACGCTCAAGATTAGGAGGATTGAGGTGGAAGAATAGTGTTTAGGGGCGAGCTTTAGAGAGGATTTAGTAGCGTTTCAAGGGTTAAATTCGGATTACCTGCCTATGGAGTCGAAGCTTCATTTTATAGAGTTGGAGGAGCTTCCTTCTAGCCGAAAAACCCTTGTGGTGCGTCTCGTGACCAAGTGGCCGATCGGCCGAGCGCCAATGCTCGAAAGGCTCATTGGCCATGCGCAAATGGCCGAAGGGTCGAGTGGAAGGACGCATCTGGTCGAATGGCCGAGAAAGCGCGTGCGGATGGATGAGAGGCCGGGCGAGCAAGCCCAGATGGACGAATATCGAAGAGCCCATGCCCGAGAGGCCGAGCACGAATAATCAGAGGGCTGAGTGGATGACCTCTGGCGGTTGGATGGTCTGAGCAGTTGGCTTCGAGTGAGCCGGGGCCAACGACTCTAGTTTGTCGATCTGTCGCGCCGTTCCAGACACCCATAACAGATATATAACATTAGCCCCCCAATTTTATCATCATTGTTGTCGGCCCGTCTCGAGCCGACAGGATTAAAATACTCTTTGAACACGCGCCGTCACCAAGCCGGACGCCCCGACCATCACAATGGGAAGTCCCAGACCAGCCGGCCGCTAGGCGCCATAACCGGTCGGTCAGTTGGCCACTTGGCCCCTCGGCTAGTCAGCTGCTCAGCCACTAGGCCTCTCGGCCATCCGGGAGCACGCCTCTTGGTCGTCCAGTAGGCCGCTCGGCCATCCGGGCAGCAGGCTACTCAGCCATCCAACAGGCCGCTCGGCCATCCGGGAGCGGGCCTCTCGGCCGTCCAGTAGGCCGCTCGGCCATCCAGGCAGCAGGCCTCTCGGGCATCTAGCAGGCCGCTCGGCCATCCGGGAGCGGGCCTCTCAGCCGTCCAGCATGCCACTCGGCCATCTGGGCAGTAGGCCTCTCCGCCGTCCAGCAGGCCGCTCGGTCCCTCGGCCTCCCGGCCCCTTCAAGGGTCTAGTCAGGCCTTAAAAATACAAGGCTCAGCCCTCACCAAAAGGTAAGACAATTCTCCTCGTGCTTGAGTATCCGAAACGTTGCTGAAACCTTAACTCACTCGTTTCACTCAACGCGAGCGACGAACCTCTAAACACCTCTATACTCCACCTCAATCCTACTAATGTTGAGCGTGGGAGAGGTAAACAGAGGCACCCCCTATGTTTCCCCCCTGTAGTTCACTTGTTCTTCTCTTATTTCATGTGTTTTGACGAACGCTATCGACATCCAAGCTAAGGGACGACTTGGGATACCAAGTCAAACACGCTCAAGCCCAAACGCGACTACTCGGTCTGGCCTTGGGTTGAACCATTTGATGTTGGAATAGATATAGGATTAAGAAAGATTATTGCTTCTAGCAAGCGGTGGAATATAAAAATTTCTTTAAAAACTCGTAAAACGTTTTTACTACCTAGACAAAGTGCATGAGCGTATAATTTAAAAATTTAAAACTACATTGAGATTTCACTCGGTACCAACCTTGAATGGAGCTTGAGCATTGGGAAGCCTTAGAAAGGTTGAATCGCTCGTCTCCCCCACATAGCTTGTCTCCCACGAGTCTTCTTGAACCTGTGACTAACCAGGAATGTTGGGGTCGCTCGTTTTCGAACAACTATTTAGGAGCCCCTAACGGTTCGACCCGAGGCAAGACCAAGTGGTCACGTTCGGGCTCGGGCATCTCGAACTCGGTATCCCGAGTTCTTCTCAGCTATGAATGGTGTTTGCCTCGTCCGTCGTTGGTCCTGCAAGAAAAGGAAGCGATGAACTATAAAGGGGAAACAAAGGCGGTGCCTCTGTTCACCTCTCCGACGCTGAACATTAGGAGGGTTGACGTGGAATATAGAGGGTTTAGTGTTTAGAGGGCCGAAGCTTGAGAGAAACGAGTAAAGTACGAGTTCAGCAGCGTTTCAGTACTCAATTTCGGATTACCTGACTCGAGGGGTCGAGCTTCGTATTTATAGGCGACCAAGGCGCCGTTGTGAGAATTATGACCGGCCATTGGCCGACTGACGACCTTGGGCCGGCCATCGGCTGAGTGACGGCCCTGGGCCACCCATTGGCCGAGTGACGGTCTAGGGCCGGCCGAGTGACGACCCGGGGCCGGCCATCGGCCGAGTGACGGCCCTGGGCCGGCCATTGGCGGAGTGACGGCCCAGGGCCAGCCGAGTGACGACTCAGGGCCGTCCATCGGCCGAGTGACGGCCCTGGGTCGGCCATTGGCCGAGTGACGGCGCAGGGCCGGACATCGGCCGAGTGACAGCCCTGGGTCGGCTATTGGCCGAGTGACGGCCCAGGGTCGGCCTAGTGACGACTTAGGGCCGGCCATCGGCCGAGTGACGGTCCTGGGCCGACCATTGGCCAAGTGACGACCCTGGGCCGGCCATTGACCGAGTGACGGCCCAGGGCAGGTCATTGGCTGAGTGACGGCCCAGGGCCGGCCGAGTGACGACCCAGGGCCGGCCATTGGCCGAGTGACGGCCCTGGGCCGGCCGAGTGATGGCCCTGGGCAGGCCATTGGCTGAGTGACGGCCCTGGGCCGGCCATTGGCCTAGTGACGGCCCTGAGTCGGCCGAGTGACGTCCTTCGGCAGGCCATTGGCCGAGTGACGGCCCAAGGCCGGTCGAGCGATGACCCAAGGCTGGCCATTGGCCGAGTGACGTCCCTGGGCCGGCCATGCACCGAGGGGAGGCCCAGGGCCGGCCGTTGCCGCTCTCGGTGTCGCATCACCCGGCCGGACGGGAGACGGCAGGACGGGGACTCGTCGGTCGAGAGACGGCCGGGCAGGACTGGCGGGCCAGGAGACGGCCGGGCGGGACTGGCTGGCCGGGAGAAGGTCTGGCGGGACTGGCCGATCGGGAGAAAGCCGGCCGGGAGGCGCCGTGACGGTTCTGCCCTTGTTGGTCCGGATTGGCCATCAACACCTTGCTTGCTCGCGGTACTTCAAATCGTGACGTGTATCGACTCCTTTGCCCCCTGTCGGTCGTCGACGGGCCGATAACATTTTCCTCCCGAGTTTCTGGTCGAGCATAGGTCGAGTGGAAACTCAGGAATCACGTTGACGCGTGGACTTCAGACGAACACTCTCGAGTTTGCGAGTGCATCGTAAAGAGGCCTTTTGGTGCGCTTCTAAAGTCGTCTTAAGTACGTCGTTAGGGACGGTTTTGGAACTCTCGTAGGATAACACATATACTCGACACGGGACTCGCAAGGACGTCCTTGGGTGCACGTGCTATGTTATAGTTGAGTTAAGGGAGCCAACACGAGGACATATTAGCCGACTCGTGGACTCGAGGAGCGAACGCAACCCGAGGAGCTACACACAATGTCGACACGAGTACTAGTCAGTTGACTCGTGGATCGGAACTCGAATTGAGGAGCGAGCTCAACTCGAGGAGTTACGCGCAAAGTCGATACGAAGACTAGTTAGTCGACTCATGGATCGGGACTCGACTCGAGGAGCGAACTCAACCCGAGGAGATATGCGTAAAGTCGACACGAGGACTAGTCAGTCGACTCGTGGATCAGGACTCGACTCGAGGAGCGAGCTCAATTCGAGGATTTATGCGCAAAGTCGACACGAGGATTAGTCAATCGACTCGTGGACCGGGACTTGAATCGAGGAGCGAACTCAACTCGAGGAGTTATGTGTAAAGTCGACACGAGGATTAGTCAGTCGACTCATGGATCGGGACTCAACTCGAGGAGCGAGCTCAACTCGAGGAGATATGCGTAAAGTCGACACGATGACTAGTCAGTCCACTCGTGGACCTGGACTCGACTCGAGGAGCGAACTCAACTCGAGGAGTTATGCGCAAAGTCGACACGAGGACTAGTCAGTCGACTCGTGGAACGGGACTCAACTCGAGGAGCGAACTCAACTCGAGGAGTTATGCGCAAAGTCAACACGAGGATTAGTCAGTCGACTCGTGGACCGGGACTTGACTCGAGGGGCGAACTCAACTCGAGGAGTTATGCGCAAAGTCGATACGAGGACTAGTCAGTCGACTCGTGGATCGGAACTCGACTCGAGGAGTGAACTCAACTCGAGGAGTTATGCGCAAAGTCGACACGAGGACTAGTCAGTCGACTCGTGGATCAGGTAGTTTCTCTTTGGGACCTCCGGCCTAACCACTGGCCCCTCGAGATTTCTCTATGCTTCTATTTTTTGTTTTAGAGGTTGGTTATTCATTGTTTGAGACTATCATGTTTATCCAAGTCGTACTCATGTTGCCTATCGTTGCAGATGCTCGCACATCATGAGCGGAGCGATTAGATTTTCAATGACTTGTTGCGTTGGGTATGCAATGTGTAGACCGACATGGAGACGCCGCGATAGAGCACGCTGTTGCAGTTAAAGCGGGCTTGTAAGGAAGCGACTCACTTGAGCGCGGATTTGGAGGCTGAGATTGCATTGCGGGTGGTTGAGCGAGCAACTTGGGAGAAGGTGACGCTCGCGGGTCGACTGAGGAGCTGCAGATCACTCACGCTCGACTGTCGTCGAACGAGGTTTCTTGCGCCCCAGTGGAGAGAGGGCGCGACTTGTTATCGGCAAAGATGTAGGTCGTCACCGGAAAGAACAACGCCGTACAGGCGAAGGAGAACTCAGAGGGAGATCGGGACGTCGCCTTGGCGGAGGCTCGGCAGACGGTTTCGGTCCGAGTTCGTGATGCGATGACGAAGGAGAACGCGTCTCGTGGGTTCGCTTTCAGTTTCTTTGTCGGCATGTTTCCTTCATTCGATGACGTTCCCCTGGTGGTCATCCCTTGCGTCGGAGCTGCCTAATCGACGAACTGTTTGGCGCCTGCTTTTCTTGATGTTCTGGATATCGGCCACCATTCGTCTCGTGTTGGAATTTTTTTTTACATTGGCTGTCCTTAGTTAACGTTTTCGGGTTTATTACGCGTCTTATTTTCTCGATTTACTATGTCTAGCGTAATCGATTTGTGCAATTTTGTTGATGCATGTATCATCTTCTTGATTTACCAACAAAGGCGTAATCGATTCGCATGTCCTGCCGACGCGCATCTTATTTTCTCGATTTACCAATGAGGGCGTAACCGATTTGAACGTCTTGTGGATGCACGTCTTATTTTCTCGATTTACCAATGAGGGCGTAATTGATTTGCACGGCTTGGGCCTCGGTGGCACATCGGCCGAGTGAAGACCCAGGGCCGGCCATCGGCCGAGTGAAGACCCAGGGCCGGCCATAGGCCGAGTGACGGTCCAGGGCCGGCCGAGTGACCACCCAGGGCCAGCCATCGGCCGAGTGACGGCCCTGGGCCGGCCATTGGCTGAGTGACGGCCCAGGGCCGGCCGAGTGACGACACAGGGCCGGCCATTGGCCGAGTGATGGGCCAGGGCCGGCCGAGTGATGACCTAGGGCCGGACATCGACCGAGTGACGGCTCTGGGTCGGCCATTGGCCGAGTGATCGCCCAGGGCCGGCCGAGTGACGACCCAAGGCCGGCCATCGGCCGAGTGACGGTCCTGGGCCGGCCATTGGCCGAGTGTCGACCCTGTGCTGGCCATTGACCGAGTGACGGCCCTGGGCAGGTCATTGGTCGAGTGACGGCCCAGAGCCAGCCGAGTGAGACCCAGGGCCGGCCATTGGCCGAGTGACGGCCCTGGGCAGGACATTCGCCGAATGACTCAAGAACTTGTCTTGGAGCCAAAGAGCTAAGACAAAACACTAGGTCTAATGAGGACCTAGGTGCCGAAACAAAAGAACAAGAAGAGATAGAGAAGGGGCGGCAATGTTCTAGAGAGAGAGAGGCTCTTAATCTCTAAAACTTATGTGATGCAAATTGTGAATGAGGTGGGGTATTTATAGGAAGATGGTTTGCCTTGAAAAGGTAGTTTCCTCTTTTCTATTGAATATCACACATTCATGAGGAAATCCTAGTTTCCTCTTTTCGCACTTGGACGTCCAACACGTGCCATCAAGGCACTTGGATTTGTTTCCTCATTTGTTTTGCCTCTCTCTTGCCGCCCAACATGTTTCCTCATGGAGGAAATTTGTTTCCTCTTTTTCTTTTGGCAAGTATCTTCATACATCAATGCACACAATAAACTCTCTTTCTCTCTATGGTATGGACGGTTTGGCCTTCTAGAACAAGCTTCTAGATGTTTCTTTATTTGTTCATGACAATATAAGAAAATCCCATGTAGAATTTTCACATAAGATTCCATGAAATGAAATTCAATGCTCAAGGCCCAAATCTTCATTGTGACCGTGTGGTCTAAATTCATTGTCATCATATGACAATGTCAAAAAACTTATTTATTGACATTCATACCATCCCATGTCCAAAAGGAAAAAATTACCCTTTAGACAATTTTTGTAAAACTTGTCTAGTTCAACATTTGAACTTGTTTTGACTTAGCTTTCTTGTTTAACTAATCCTACTCTAATGACTTGTGTTAGTGACCTCATGGATCCAAATGAACAAAGCTTGAGCTAGCATACTTGGACTCAAAAGTTCACAAACCTTTTTCAAGTTCTAGCTTAATGTCAACTGACTCCACTAAAGAGTTGACACTGAAATCTCTCAGTTCAAATGAATATCTTCTCTACTAAAAAATTCTTCTTAATTGTGATGAGTGGATCCATTGAATATCATCTATGTTTACCCTTTATGAATATCATCAACTAGATGAGATTTACAAAATTACCATTTTACTCTTCTAGTTGTTATTTCCTCAACTCCTTTGTCGCTTGTGAATAAGATAGAAACAATGTATTGACGAGGAGCTAACAAGTCACATTGATTCATCCAAAAGAGTCATGACTCAATTTGGACACTGGCCAGTTCATTTATTCACATTCCAAGGAACTAAGCATGAGGTAATATACATTGCATTTCAACAATCTTGTACACGAATTCCATATCTATGAGATCTTCACAAAGTTGTTCATGACATCTTCATAACTTAGTACTTCACCAATAAGTCTTGTCTATATCAAATAGTGAATCTAGAACTCTGACTTTCTCAAATTAGAGTACGTAAGCTATGAAATGACATGTGTCATTTCAGGATTGAGGTAAGCATGATGCAAGTCATACATAGCGACTCAGAGACAGAAGAGGTTAAATGGTTTGTTCTTACAATGTCTCTAAAAGTGCACTGGTAAATTCAGTATCTTCAGAAGATACCTAGAAAGAACTATAGAGTCTCCAACTCTCTATGTCTCATAACTAGACATCATAGATTCTCCTAACAATCATACTGAGATCAATAGCCCTTTGATCCTTAGACTGTGAATATGTTGTTTTAAGCAAACCATGAAGAGTTTGTTCATGCAAATCTATATTTGACTCTTCATTTGTTGTTAGGTTTGTTTAAGGACTAAAGACTAAGGTTTATCATAAAGCTTCAAACAAACAAGGAAGAATGAATGAAAGTTTCCGTTTTTATTAATTATTCAACAGTTACAAGCAAGAGTCTTCGTGAGACTTTATTACATCAAATGTATATAAGTAATGGCTACTACTCTTCTTCTGGGCACCAATGCCAACAAACTGCCACTGGACTAAAAGAAGATGTGAGTAATCCTTCATGCCTAATCCCTCCTGATGCTGGTCGAAGACTTTGTAGGCTAAAGCTTTAGTGAATGGATTTGCCAGGTTGTCCACCGTCGAGATCTTGTTCACCACCACTATTGTCAATGGTACCCACAAGAAGAGTAGTAGTATTTACTTATGTACATTTGATGTAATAAAGTCTCACGAACACTCTTGCTTGTAACTGCTGAATTATTAATAAAAGTTGAAACGTTCATTCATTCTTCCTTGTCTGTTTGAAGCTTTATCATAATCTATAGTCTTTAGTCCTTAAACAAACCTAACAACATATGAAGAGACAAATGTAGATTTGCATGAACAAACTCTTCATGGTTTGCTTAAAACAATACATTCGCAGTCTAAGGATCAAAGGACTGTTGATCTCAGTACGATTGTTAGGAAAATCTATGATGTCTAGTTATGGGGCATAGAGAGTTGGAGACTCTATAGTTCTTCTAGGTATCTTCTGAAGGTACTGAATTGATCAGTGCACTTCTAGAGATAGAATAAGAACAAACCATTTAACCTCTACGAATGAATTGCATCATGCTTACCTCAATTCTGAAATGAGACATGTCATTTCATACTTACGTATTCTCATTTGAGAAAGTCAGAGTTCGGACTAACTATGTGATTCTGAACAGGACCTATTGGTGAAGTACTAAGTTATGAAGATGTCATGAACAACTTTGTGAAGATCTCATAGACACATGCGGCCTTCCTTCGCGAGTTCAAGGACGTCTTCGCGTAGACACACGCCGGCATGCCGGGGATCGAGCCAGAAATAATGGTCCACCGCCTCAACGACGACAAGAGAGTGACCGAACGCGTCCAATCGAGACGGGCGTTCAGCGGGGAAAGATACCAGGCCATTGGAGAAGAGGTTGACAAACTTCTGGCCGCCAACTTCATAAGGGAGGCGGAACACCGCAAGTGGGTGTCCAATGTCGTGATGGTAAAAGAGCCAAACGGGAAGTGGCGGATCTGCATCGACTATAAAGATCTAAACAAGGCCTGCCCGAAGGACAGCTTCCCTCTCTTGAGGATCGAACAGCTCGTAGATGCCACGGCGGGCCATGAGCTGCTAAACTTCATGGACGCCTAGTCAGGGTACAATCAGATCTGCATGCACGAGCCGGATCAAATCAAGAGCACCTTTGTTACGAACCGCAGACTCTACTGCTACAAGGTCATGCCTTTTGACCTAAAAAATGCGGGTGATACGTATCAAAGGCTGGTAAATTGAATGTTCGCCAACGAGATTGGCAAGACAATGGAGGTCTATAATGTCACACGAAAATGAACAACGATTAAATACCTCGGGCGGTTCGATCCAAGGCCGGACCAAGTGATCGCACCTGGGCCAAAAATGTGAACTCGAAGGCCGAGTTGCGCCCTCCAGACCCTTAGGTGTGTGTTGGAGGGCGTGACCGTGCCAAAGGTTGGCTGCCTACGTACCCGTTTGTCGGGATCAGGTCAGAACGTAGTTCAATATGAGTGTGGGGGGCTATTTCAGGCACGGAGGTTGAGAATCCAAGACTTTAGAGAAGGACCCTGCTCATAGCTTCTAGTGAATACTTTAGAGGGGTCGCTTGACTCGTAGCTTAGAGTTCTAACTCAAGGGCCGAGAAGCCGGGGTGCAGCGTGTGCGCTGTGAAGACTCAGGTCACAGAAGGGGAACACGCTCCCTCTCGTGGATGGGGGTTCTCGAGTTTCTGAGCCGAGCTGGGAGAAGAGGAGAGCGCGCTCTTGGAATATCACAAGGAGCATGTATGACAAAAGGAGAGAAGAGAGTTCTTCAAGTTCACCCCAAAAAATGTCAAGATTCAAGGTCCCCCTCAAGTGAAGATGAGGGGGGTATTTATAGGCTTGGGGGAAGCCTTGGGCCGGTCCCCTTGAGGCCCGTCGGATGGTCGGGTGCAAGGCGCGCGTGAGGCGTGCCCTCGGCCAGGGAGCAGGACGTACGGGGCGTGACGCTTGCTCGGGCGCGGGGCGTGACTCCCGGACGGGCGTGCGTTGTGCGGGGCGTGACGCCCGGACGGGCGGCCGGGAGCGTAGGTGCGCGTGTGGGCCAGAGGGCTGGGTACGCCAGGGCGCGAGCGGGCCGATGGGCCGGGGTTTCCAGGGTGCGCGCGGGCCCAATGGTCCGGGGGCGCGGGTGCGCGCATGGGCCGATGGGCCGGGGGCGCTAGGGCGCGTACGGGCCGAACGGCCGGGGGCGCTAGGGCGTGCGCGGGCCCAGTGGGCCGGGGGCCGTTAGGTGGTCTGGCTGGCGATGTCCGGCCGATGTGAAATATTTTTGAATTTGCGGTTTACCGTAAACGACCGGTAACATTAGCCCCCAAGTTTATGGCTCGCAGGTCGCGAGTCGTGAACTTTACTTTCAGAGGGCGTTGAGGTCTTTTTTGCCTCTCTTGGTCATTTTATTCCTTATTATATATATTCATTTATCTATATATATATATTTTTTTTTTATTTGGTTGGACCCATGGGGGTCGGGCCGGGCCGGCTGGACCGCACGACCCGTGCGCGGCATGACGCCGGCGGGCCAACGCGTGCGCGAGGATGGCGTATGGGCCGGGCCCGTTGTGTGCGCGCATGGGGGGGGAGGAGTAGGATTTACTCCTTCCTCTACTATAAATAGGAGGGTCCCTCTCCCCTTTTCCTCACACTGGCAGCCTTAGGAATTGGAAAATTCCTTTTAAGTTTGAAATTTTTCTTTGGGCTTGCCGATTTTTTCACCCTTTAATGGGGAGTGACTTTTTTTCCCGAGTTGACGGTCCCGAGGTTGACCTTTCCTGCCCTTCCCAAGATCCTGGGAGGGCGGTCTAAGGTCCCTTTGAGGAACTCGACGGGATTCCCATCTATGTGGAGGAAGACTCTCGCGTGGTCGATCAGTGGCTCGTGGAGTTGGAGACTAACGCCGTAGTGGTAGCCGAGCTGGCGGAGCCCAGGAGCGGCCCATCCACTAGGTGTGGCCCCGAAGGGGAGGGCGAGGTGTCCCAAGACCCGCGCTCGTCACGCCTGGTGATAAATTTGGTCTCCCACGAAGCGTCCTTCGACGCCCCCTCGCTCAATCAGTGGGACGAGGTGACCGAATGCGCAAGGCTTCCCTGGGTGTCTGACTTAGAGGCCTCGGGTGCCGAACTTACGATAATTCCGTCCGAGTCGTTCTTGGACGAGATTCACTCCGATGACCCCCTAGGATCGGACTCGGAGGGTCCTAGAAAGGACCTGGAGGCTTCCCCTGCGATGGGGAAGGTGGAGCATAGTGAGAAAGTACCGGAGACGGCCAGGGAGTCCTTTATATCAGTAGAGTCTTCGGGCTACGTTTTCGGGAAATACTTGGAGAGGACCCACTTGTACGGAATAGGCGATTCTGTTGCCCTCGAGGGCTTTGATTGCAAGGGGGTTGATGCTGCGAGCACGCTCACCACCCGAATCGTTAGCACGCTTCGGGAGACGTACACCATTCCTTCCTCAGTGGGGCTGCTGAGGCCTGCCCCCGAGGACCGGCAATCCCGCCCGAGGAACGGGTTCGCGACCGTCACGATTGGGAGCCTCACTTGTGGGCTGCGTCTCCCTTTTCCACCGATCGTTCAACGGATTTTGACCCGACTAGGGGTCCACGCCTGGCAGATGAGCCCGACGTTCTATCGCCTGTTGGCTATGTGCTTCATGGAGTGGCACTGTCAGACACAACGTACCATGACTGTGGATGATTTTCGTAATCTGGTTGCTATATTCCCGACGTTTGGGTAGCCGGGCTTCCACATGGCCCATGCTCGGGGCAACGTGAGGTTGGTCGATGACAATGACCCACCTAGTCGCAGGTCGTGGGTGTGGGTCTCGACATTGGTGAAGCGCCCCTTCACTTCGGTCGCCTGGCGGACTTCTCAGCGGATGAGGGGGCGAGTGCCTTCCGACGAGCGTTCCGAGTCCAAAAATGTTAACTCGGCAGTGGAACTCGAGGCGAGGGAGTCCCGAGCTGACTGCTTTCGACATCTCAAGGAGTCCCCCTTATCTTGGTGGAAGGGTGTGGTCTTAAAGAGCGACATCGCCTTCTTCCAGGAGGGGGTTACCGACGCTCAGAGGGTCAGTACCTTTATTCATTCTCTTATAAGCGTATGTCGGTTTTTAACCCTTGCTTTTGTCGTCGCATGCATACGCGAGAGCAGTGCGGAGCGATAGGATTTTGCATGACTTCATCCGGCGCTTGTGGGTTGCCCAAGAAGAGCTTGCTCAGGCGAAGTCTAGACTGGCCCAGGTCGATCGAGGTTCACACCCGGGATCAATGCTATGGCTCGAAGGACTTGTGCCCTCGCCAATAATTTTGGCAAGTTCGTGTCCTAAGTCGGGATTCAACCTTCGCTCGTTCAGCGTTATGACTTGTCATCGTTTAGCATTCGAGGCGGGAGGTGTTCGTGCCTGGTCAGGTGTTGCTCAGCATTTGTTGCTAGGGGCAACTTTCTATGGTTGACCGACCCGTATTGAATGGCGATATCGGCACGTCGGGTTAGGTCGACGATTTTAGCGCGGCAAATACTGACTGCCGCATTGGAGGTGGCCCAACGTTTGGTTCATGCCATTTGGCGACCGAAGACGTCGCGCCGGGCATGGCCCGGGGGCTCTGTGTTCGTGTCATAGGCGACCGAACATATGTGTTGTGCCGGGTGTGGCCTGACGACTTTGAGTTCGTGCCATGGGTGACCGAACGTATGTGTTGCGCCGGGTATGGCTCGATGACTTTGAGTTCGTGCCATAGGCGACCGAACGTATGTGTTGCGCCGGGTGTGGCCCGACGACTTTGGGTTCGTGCCATGGGTGACCGAACGTATATGTTGCGCCGAGTGTGGCCCGGTGAGTTTGAGTTCGTGCCATGGGCGACCGAACATATGTGTTGCACCGGGTGTGGCCCGGCGACTTTGGATTCGTTCCATGGGCGACCGAACCTATGTGTTGCACCGGGTGTGGCCCGGCGACTTTGAGTTCGTCCCATGGGCGATTGAACGTATATGTTGCGCCGGGTGTGGCCCGGCGACTTTGGGTTCGTGCCATGGGCGACCGAACGTATATGCTACGCTGGGTGTGGCCCGGCGACTTTAGGTTCGTGCCATGGGCGACCGAACGTATATGTTGCGCCGGGTATGGCCCGGCGACTTTGGGTTCGTGCCATGGGCGACCGAACGTATATGTTGCGCCGGGTATGGCCCGGCGACTTTGGGTTCGTGCCATGGGCGACCGAACGTATATGTTGCGCCAGGTATGGCCCGGTGATTTTGGGTTCATGCCATGGGCGACCGAACGTATATGTGTGGCGGAGGGAGTAGCCCTGCAGCCTTTACCTACGCCTTTACGCAACTTATGGCACGCCGGGTTAGGCTGACGATTTTACTCAAACTCGTGTGTTTCGTGCCACAGGCGACCAAATGTGTATGGCTCAGATTTGGCCGTTTAGGGTTTGAGGCAGCGGCTTTGCGCGACTTACGTGCGTCGGGGGTGACGACTTTCACGTGCGCCTTTATGCGACTTACGGCACGCCGGGAAGGCCAACGTTTTCACTCGAACCCGTATGCACGAAGGGCCGTCGAGGTCCGAGCTTCTTAAGTCTGTATCCCCGTGGGGGACTTAAGCTTGGATGAAGGGGTACGCCGGGAAGGCCGACGGTTTCACTCAAACCCGTATGCTTGAAGGGCCATCGGGGTTTGAGATTCTTAAGCATGTACCCCCTGTGTGTGCGAGGGACTTAAGCCTGTATTTGGCGATTTTCTTAAGCCTGTCTTCCCGTGTGTGTGCGGGAGACTTAAGCGTGTATCTGGAGTTCTCGCTTCGTGCCAATTGGCGCTACCGAAGGGGCGTCGAGTTAGGTCGACAACTTTACTCAGACCCGTATGCTTGAGGGGCCGTCGGAGTCTGAGCTTCCTAAGCCCGTATTCCCGTGTGTGTGCGGGGAGCTTAAGGTTTTGTTTCTTGGGCCGTGTATTTTCGAGTGTACGCCGCAGGACTCACTAGCCCCCCCCCAAGTTTTTATTGTACAGGTCCTGCCTTGATGACTAAAAACTTAATAAAGCGGATTTTTGAAAAGAGAAAAACCTCAAACTTTATTATTTTTGCGAATAGATAACATCCTCAAACATTGACACATGGGCCTTATTGAATAAGGGAAATCAAAGCAACAAATGGGGGAACTGCTCGTCACTGGTAGTACTGCCTCAAGTGTTCGGCGTTCCAAGGATGTCGGATCGGGGACCCATCCGTATGTTCGATGTAGTAGGTTCCGTCATGTATGACTTGGCGAACTCTATATGGTCCTTCCCAATTTGGGCCCAGGACACCGGCGCCTTTTACTTGGGTGTTTTAGAACACGCGTCTGGGTACAAGTCTGCCGACGGCGAAGATTCGCCTCTTGACTTTGGTGTTGTAGTATTTCTCGACTTTACGCTTTTGCGCAGCGAGTCGGGTGAGAGCCTCGGATCTTTTCTCGTCGATTAGATCCAGTTCGAGGCGCATGGCCTTGTCGTTTTCTCCCTCGTCGAAAGTGTCGACTCGGTAAGTGGGGACCTCGGTTTCCACGGGGACCACTGCCTCAACCATGAAATTTAGGGAAAAAGGGGGTCTCTCCGGTGGCGTTTCGAACAGTCGTTCAGTAGGCCCATAGGATGAAGGGTAGTTCCTCAGCCCAGGCGCCCTTCTTGGCCTCGAACTTTTTCTTGAGGTTGCTTTTTATCATCTTGTTGACGGCTTCCACTTGGCCATTAGCCTGTGGGTGTCGCGGGGATGAGAACGTCTTGCTGATCCCCAACTAGGCGCATATTTCTCTAACCCGGGCATTGTCGAATTGCGCAGGGTTGTCGGTCACAATTGACGCTGGGATGTCGTGGCGGCATATAATAGACTTCCAGATGAAGTTCGTTGTGTTGGCCTCGGTGATTCTGGCAAGAGGCTCGGCTTCGACCCACTTAGTGAAGTAGTCAATAGTGACGATGGCGTATTCGTACTGTCTTGGAGCTTTGGGAAGATTGCCGATGATGTCTACGCTCCATTTTGCAAATGGACGTGGTACGACGATGCTACCCAGGGGAGATGGTGGTTGACGTGGAACATTGGAGAAACGTTGGCACTTGTCGCACTTTCTCGCCCAGTTGTAGGTGTCTTTCTTCATCGTGGGCCAGAAATAGCCCTGTCAGAGCGCTTTGAGCGCGAGGGATCTCCCAGTGGAGTGGTTCCCACAGATGCCCTTGTGAATTTCGCAGAGGACCTTAGTCGACTCGACGCTATCGAGGCATTGGAGTAGCGGGGTCAAGTACCCGCGCTTGTACAGGGCTTCGCCTCTCAACACATATTTAGATGCGAGGGCTTTTAGCCTTTTGGTTTCTTTGCGATCGTCGAGAAGTGCCCCTCTTCGCAAGAAGTCCGTAAGCGGAGTCATCTAAGTCGAATGAGCGGTGCTCTCGATCGTTCCAACCTCGTCTCGTGAGACGGATGGTCACGAGAGAGACTCGATCAGGATAGTTCCTAACCCGTCTTCGGTGATACCGGAGCCAGGACGAGGGAGAGCATCAGCCTCGACGTTCTCTTCTCTGGGGATCTGGATGATCTCAAACCGAGAGAATGCATCTAGCTTGGCATTTGTTTTTTCCAGGTAGGCTATCATGTTAGGTTCTTTGGCGATGTAGTCGTCCTCAACCCGATTTACGATCAACTGCGAGTCGCAGTGTATTCGTAAGTTCTGTACGTTGAGCTTATGAGCGAGCTCTAGTCCCACAATGAGGGCTTCATACTCGGCCTCATTGTTGGAGGCTTGGAATCCGTAGTGGAGGGCGTAGCGTAACTTCTCCCGGTCAGGATTGGTTAAAATCACGCCGGCGCCGGCTCCTTGAGCATTGGATGCTCCGTCTACGTGTAATTCCTAGATGGGACCAGTAGGGTCGACCTTCTTCTTTCGAGCCGACAAGTCGTCGGTTAAGTAGTCTTATGCTCTTCCCATGTCGGGAGCATAGGAGAATTCAGCCACGAAATCAGCTAGGGCTTGAGCCTTTATTGCCGGTGTCGGGTGGAATTCGATTCCGTACTCGCTCAATTCTTTGGACCAGATCGCCATGCGAGTCGATGTTCCCTTTTGAAGAGCTTTACCGATGGGGTGTCCTGTTCGGATAGCGATATGGTGAGCCTGCAAGTAGGGACGTAGCTTCTTGGCGGCTATGAGGAGAGCAAGAAAAAGCTTCTTTATCTCCGTATAACGCGTCTCGGCGTCAAGTAAGGCTTTGCTCACGTACAAGATAGGTCATTGAACCTTATCTTCTTCGCGGACTAGCACAGCGCTTACGGCTCGTTCGGAGACGGCGAGGTAGACGTAGAGCGTCTCGCCTTCCTTCGGTTTTGAGAAGAAGGGAGGTGTCCCAAAGTAGGCCTTCATTTCTTGAAAGGCCTTCTCGCACTCGTCCGTCCATACAAAGCCGTCCGTCTTGATTAGTACACAGAAGTGTATTATTTTTGTGTTTAATTGTTAATATTTATTCAAAATAATTTGGATTCATTTAAATATTCTCTTGATATTACTGATTATAATTTTATTAGAGAATATCTATATTTGGTTTACAAATATTTGATATGATACATTTATTTTGTAGGATTAATTGTGAAAACATAAATCTAAAAGATTCATCACGACAGCAAAGCATTTGACAATCGCAAGCCTGTATCTCACCTCCTTCACGTGCAACCATTGAGTGTATATACCACTTCCAGTATTCAAGGAATAATTGCTCTTCAAGAGGTAATTGTGCTCTCCAAATCAAGCCATCAAGAGCAGAATTCGCACCATCATCATTCAAGGCATTTAATACATTCTCCAATTACTTTGTGCCACGTCTCAATCATCTTTCAAGGAAACCAATGACAACAAGGCACATGGCAATGAATGACAAGGCAATATTCCCTTTCTCTTCACAGGATCAGCGTATGAAGCTTCAAATAATACTCAATCAATTCTCAAAATAACCATTTATGTGTGTAATATTTAGTTTCCATTTTATTTTAGTTTCCCTTTAGTTTGCCACCTCTAAAACACTATAAATAAGAGGTTTGGCTTAGTTTTTGGACATCATATTTTTAATTCCGAAAATTAGTTAAATAATATTAGTTTACTCTCTCATATTTTCTCTATAATTTTGTTAGAATGAAGTGTGTTTTTGGCTAAGTTTCTAGCAAGGCTAAGGGCGATCTCAATTGTGTAATTTTACCTAACCGACTATGGTTCCACTTGTTGTGCGTTAATGTTTAATTTATTTATGAATCAAACTCTTTTCTTCTCTCATAAAATTATACTCTTTTATTTTTCATACGAATTCAGTCATGCTTGATTTATGTGATTTTTAAAGAGTATCAATTTCTTATAACACTTATTTTGTTCCTTTTCTTTTATTACAATTCTATCGATTCGATATATTATAAGTTTAGGGATTGCCTATGAAATTTGTGAAAAAATATTATTGTGTTAGACTAATTCTTTACTGCGTTATAATCACTTTGATATATCGTCGTTTTGGTTTAGTCAACGAGATTTTATTCCCGGTTTTAATTGAAAGAGTTTGTTCTTAAATTAATACATGAGTTTTTTTGGTTGATCTTAACGTTGATTTTCCGATTACTTGTTTGGGATGTGAAACTTGTAATTGAGTTATAAGTGTGGAACCATATTGGTAATTGGTAAACAGAGCAATTGACTAACCCGACGCCTTATGTTTTCCTCTCATTGATTTTATAAACCTTTTAATATCTAAAACAATCTTTTTCATTTTTATATTTCATTTACCACTTGACGTTTGGTTTTAGTTTTCTTTTTCAGTTTTAGCCTCCTCATGGATACGACTCCGCTTTCTTTGTGCTACCAACGACCGATTAGCGATTACACAATTTGGATGTGATCACGTCTTCTTTATAGCGTTGAAGAACGGTTGACACTTGTCGCTTGCTTTAGCCACAAAACGCGAGAGGGTAGCAATCCGACCGGTCAGACTTTAGACTTCCTTGATATGTCGTGGAGATCTCATGTCAAGTAGTGCCTTGATTTTCTAGGGGTTCGCTTCAATTCCTCGCCGGCTAACGATGTAGTCTAGGAACTTCCCGGACTCAACCCCGAACACGCATTTGTTGGGGCTGAGCTTCATTTTGTATCGGCGGAGGATTAAGAACATCTCCCTTAGGTCGTCTAGGTGATTAGTAGCCAGTAGGCTTTTAACAACCATGTCGTCCACGTATACTTCCATAGTGTTGCCGATCAGGTCGGCGAAGATCCGATTGGTAGTGTTACCGGTCATTTTGGGGAAACCGGAAAAACAAAAAGATTTCAGGCCAGCTGGACCGCCCGACGGGCCCCGGCCCATTGGGCCCGTGCACAAGCGCCCTAGCCCACTAGGCCCGTGCGCGGCCCTCCGGCCCGCGCGCGCATCCGCGCTCCCGGCCGCCCGGCTCCCGCGCCCACTTGCGCCCCCGGCCCCCTGGTCGGGCGCCCCTGCCGCCTCGGCTGAGCGCCCCTGCCGCCTCGGTCGGGCCCCCCTGGTGCCTCGGTCGAGCGCCCCTGCTGCCTCGGCTGGGCGCTCGAGCTGCCTCGACCGAGCGCCCTGCTGTCTCGGACGAGTGTCCTTGCTGCCTCGGCCGAATGCCTCGCCGCCTCATCCAAGCACCCCTGCCGAGATGTCAATCTATCGCCACGCTCGTCCGGGCGTCACGCCCCGCGCACCCCACGCCCATCTGGGCGTCACGCCCCGCGCACCCCGCTCCCGTCCGGGCGTCACACCCGGCGTGCCCCGTGCCCGGCCGTCCGAGGGGCCTCAAGGGGGCCGGCCCAAGGCCTCCTCCAAATCTATAAATACCCCCCTCATTTCCACTTGAGGGGGACCTTGGCATTGACCTTGAACTTCATTCTCTCATTCACTTGGACCTCTAGCATGCGTCCTCTGAAGAACTCTTCTCTCCGCCCGTGCTCTTGTGTCATTCCAAGAGCACGCTCTCCTCCTCCCTCGGCTCAGAAATTCGAGGACCCCCCTCCACGAGAGGGAGCGCACTCCTCTTCTGCGACTCGAGTCTCTACAGTGCACAAGCTGCGCTCCCGCTTCTTGTCCCTTGAGTTAGAACTCCGAGCAACCAGACAATCGACCCTTCTAAAGTCTTCACTAGAAGCTACGAGCCGGGTCCTTCTCTAAAGTCTTGGATTCTCAACCTCCGAGCCCAAGATAGCCCCCCACACTCATATTGAACTACATTCTGACCTGATCCCGACAAACGGGTACGTAGGCAGCCAACCTTTGGCATGGTCAGACCCTCCAAAACACACCTCAGGGTCTGGAGGGTGCAACTCGGTCTACGAGTTCACATTTTTGGCCAGGGTGCGATCACTTGGTCCGGCCTTGGATCAAACTGCCCGAGGTAATTAATCGTTGTTCATTTTCGTGCGACAACATTTTGGTGCTAGAAGGAGAGGAGTTCCCGACTTATACAGCCCAAAATCCCTTCCACAACTCGACCCCTTCTTTCTCGACTTGAGAAAGACATGAGTGGTCAACCACCCATTCATTCTGAGGGCGTGAATAACCTCGAGAATGCAACCGGAGTGAAGAAATACTTCCTACGTTCCTGAGCGCAGGGCGATGAGGAGTCTCTCAACGACGAGAGCCACACTCCCTCGCCGCCTCCACCTTAGGATATCCGGGACGACCGCATCCTCGAGATGGAGGATAAGATCCGCCAACTAAGGGTGGCCAATGCAAGGTACCACCGCCAACTGGCGGGTAAGGCGCCTATGCAAGGCATTCCTCACGAGGAATCTGAAGGACCTCATGGACGAGGGCCATGACTATGACCCCGACTATGAAGGCTTGGAGATTTCGGCGAACGTCGAGACTTCTCTCACGAAAGACGGGGAACTCCCCGTAGAGATCGAAGCCGGTCCATTGAATCCACCGCCTAAAACAAAGGAAATACCGATCTCCTCCCAAGAGGAAACCTCCCGACGATCGGCCCATGACTAACTTGGTCAGAGAGGAAATATCAGGGAGGATCCAACGACTTGGCGGGTGAGGCGTGTGGCTCGAAACTCACGCCCCCATGCCACTGAGCCAGATCTTAGGGATCGGCTTATGGACCAATGGAACGACCGTGGCGAAGGCCTCCGAGAGAGGTTAAGTGCTCGCAAGGGTCACAACCCTGCGGCCCCAATCAATGGGGACCCTCGCACGGCTCAAGGGTCGAATGAAAGGCGCCATGTGACTCCTCCCGAACAGGGAGTGACCCCTAACACTGGCCTCGACGTCGTCACCTTGATTCACAACCTTCGTAACGAAGTACGTGATCTGTGTGAAGGCGGCTTGGCCGGTGATACATATGGGGTCATAGAAGAACATTCCTCGCCCTTCACTACCCAAATCCTTGCTGAGGTATGCACGGGAAACTTCAAACTCCCGAATCTTCTCCCCTACAATGGGAAAGCTGATCCTACTTATCACATCCAACATTACGAAACTTGGATGACGATTCACGGCGTCTCACCTGGGGCTTTATGCCAAGCTTTTAGTCTTACCCTCACCGGACCCGGTTTCGAGTGGTTTAAGAATTTAAGACCACGGAGCGTCCAATCGTTCAAAGACCTGAAGGACATGTTCCTAGCACGATTTGCTACGTCGATGGTTCAAAAGAAAACCAAGATGTACTCATGGTCAATCAGGAAAGAGAATAACGAGTCCTTGAGATAGTATCTCACACGGTTCACCACAGAATCGAATATGGTCGACCGCTTCGACGACAGCGACGCAATTACAGCCATCATTGAGGTCTTGCGCACTGGAGACTTCCTAAAGTCCGTCGTTGGCAGAGTCCCTTCTACGATGGCCAAGTTAATGAACCGAGCAAAAACCTTCATGGGGGTTGAAGATTACCTCGACGGCCGCATGAGCAATAACCAAAGCTCCCGCCGTCGGGATGAGTCCGGCAACGAGCCGAGCAACCCCCACAAGAAAGTGAATAAGGGAGGTCAAGCTTCCGATAGCCGACCCCCTACGTCTCAAAAGCCGTGTCTTGCGAACAACTTCAGAGACTATTCACATTACACACCTTTGAACGCCCCGGTAGAATAAATCTACGTTGTGGTGCGTGACAAGTTTACCGCTCCGACTCAAACGAAAGACGACCCCACGTCTCGCGATCGGTCCCGTTATTGTGAGTTATACCAGGATTATGGTCACATGACCGCTCAATGCTTCCAACTCAAGCGGCAGATTGAGACATTAATCCAAAGAGGCAAGCTCAAAGAGTTCGTTCTCCGAATGATAGCTGCTGCGGTCCCCGCCCACAACAGGCCACAGCCTGAGAAGGGTGGAGGAACCAACACTAACACCGACCGCCCCACGGTCGCGGCTACGGCCGATGCGCAACTCCACGTCGTCACCACCATACTAGGTGGCTTGCAAGACGGGGACTCAATAAGGCAAAGGAAAAAGCTTCTCAGGGCTGCCTCTCATGAAGGCCTTGCCGGGCAGGTTAACCTCACTTACGAGGAACCTCCATCTGTACCACACGAGACGATACAATTCACCAACGAGGAGGCCAAGCGAGTTGTGCATCCGCATAATGACGCAATAGTCCTCAAAGCCCAAGTGGCTAACAATTTGGTGAAGAGAATCCTTACTGATAACGGCAGCGCGATCGATATAATCTTTAAGACCGCCCTAGAGCGCATGAAGCTCGAGGGGCTCCGCCCCGTCCTAACCCAGACGCCTTTGTTTGGGTTCACGGGATAAAAGGTCATGACCGAGGGAATCATTGATTTACCGGTCACCTTCGGAACTACCGGAGGTATCGAAGTCGTTCACATGGTCCTCTTTCTTGTGGTTGACCAGTAGTCGCCCTACAACGTTATCATTGAGCGACCCACGTTGTACAGACTAAGGGCCATCACGTCCACATATCACCTATTGGTGAAATTCCCCACCCAGGAGGGAATTGGTGTCATGGCTGGTGATCAAACCCAAGCGAGGATATGCTACATCCAATGCGTGGATGGCAAGCCCGCTGAAAAAAGGGTTAACACGATCTACCAGCTAGAAGACGACTACTTGTGTGATAAAAAAGACGCACGGCAGCTCGGGGAACTAGACCCCCGCGATGAAATCGAGATGTTGAAAGTTGACACCCCCGATGATCTCACACTTCGATCGTTCTCGACGAAGCTAAGCCTGACCAGGTGGTGAAGATCGGTGCCCAACTACCTCTCGCCATCAAAACTCAACTCGCGTCCTTCCTTCGGAAGTTTAAGGATGTCTTTGCGTGGACACATGCAGACATGCCTGGGATAGACCCCGATGTGATTGTGCACCGGTTGAATGACGACAAAAGCATCGCCGAGAAAGTACAAGTCAGACGCGCGTTCAATCCCGAACGATACCTAGCAATAAATGAAGAAGTCGAAAAGCTTCTCTCCGCCGGCTTTATCCGAGAAGCCAAGTACCCCAAGTGGGTGGCCAATGTGGTCATGGTTAAAAAGCCTAATGGGAAGTGGCGCATTTTTATAGACTACAAAGATCTTAACAAAGCCTGCCCAAAAGATTGCTTTCCGCTCCCACGCATCGAACAGCTGGTCGACGCCACGGCAGGACATGAGCTACTAAGTTTCATGGACGCCTATTCGGGCTACAACCAGATACGAATGCATGAGCCCGATCAGATCAAGACAACCCTCATCACTAATCGAGGCCTTTACTGCTACAAGGTCATGCCTTTTGGCCTTAAAAACGCAGGAGCTACTTACCAACGATTGGTAAACCGGATCTTCGCCGACCTAATCGGCAAGACTATGGAAGTATACGTGGACGACATGCTCGTTAAAAGCCGACTGGCTACTAATCACGTAGACAACCTAAGGTAGATGTTCTTAATCCTCCGCTGGTACAAAATGAAGATCAACCCCAACTAATGCGTGTTCGAGGTTGAGTCCGGGAAGTTCCTAGGCTACATCGTTAGCCGGCGAGGAATCAAAGCGAACCCCGAGAAAATCAAGATACTCCTTGACATGAGATATCTGCGACGTGTCAAGGAAGTCCAAAGTCTGACCGGTCGGATTGTCGCCCTCTCGCGTTTTATGGCTAAAGCAACCGACAAGTGTCAACCGTTCTTCAAAGCTATAAAGAAGACGGACGGCTTTGTGTGGACGGACGAGTGCGTAAAGGCCTTTCAAGAAATGAAGGCCTACTTTGGGATACCTCTGTTCCTCTCCAAACCAAAGGAAGGCGAGACGCTCTACGTCTACCTTGCCGTCTCCGAACGCGCCGTAAGCGCTGTGTTAGTCCGCGAAGAGGATAAGGTCCAATGGCCTATCTTCGACATGAGCAAAGCCTTGCTCGACGCCGAAACGTGTTACATAGAGATAGAGAAACTCTCTCTCGCTCTCCTCGTAGCTGCCAAAAAGCTACATCCCTACTTCCAAGCTCACCCTATCGCTGTCCGAACAGGGACCCCATCGGTAAAGCTCTTCAAAAGGGAACATCGACTCGCATGGCGATCTGGTCCCAAGAATTGGGTGAGTATGGAATCGAATTCCACCTGACACCGACAATAAAGGCTCAAGCCCTAGCCGATTTCGTGGCAGAATTCTCCTATACTCCCGACATGGGAAGATCAGAAGATGACTCGACCGACGACTTGTCGGCTTGAAAGAGAAAGGTCGACCCTACGGGTCCTATTTGGGAATTACATGTAGACGGAGCATCCAATGCCCAAGTAGCCGGCGCCGGCATAATTAACCAATCCCGATCGGGAGAAGTTACGCTACGCCCTCCACTACGGATTCCAAGCCTCCAACAACGAGGCCGAGTATAAAGCCTTCATCGTGGGGCTAGAGCTCGCTCAAAAGCTCAACGTAAAGAACTTAGGAATACACTGCGACTCGCAATTGATCGTAAATCAGGTTAAGGGCGACTACATCACCAAAGAACCTAACATGATTGCCTACCTGGCAAAAAAAAAAATGCCAAGCTAGATGCCTTCTTTTGGTTTGAGATCATATAGATCCCCAGAGAAGAGAACGCCGAGGCTGATGCTCTCGCTCACCTCGGCTCCAGTATCACCGAAGACTGGTTAGGATCTATCCCGGTCGAGTCTCTCTCGCGACCATCCGTCTCGCGTGACGAGGTTGGAACGATTGAGAGCACCGCTCAACTGACATGGATGACTCCGTTTACAGACATTTTGTGAAGAGGGCCACTTCCCAAAGACCGTAAAAAAGCCGAAAGGCTGAAAGCCCTCGCATCTAAATATGTGTTGAGAGGCGAAGCCCTATACAAGCGCGGGTACTCTACCCCGCTACTCCGATGCCTCGATAGCGTCGAGTCGACCAAGGTCCTCCACAGGGCTATTTCTGGCCCATGATGAAGAAAGATGCCAACAACTGGGTGAGAAAGTGCGACAAGTGTCAACGTTTCTCTTACGTTCCACAGAAACCGCCATCTCCTCTTGGTAGCATCGTTGTACCACGTCCCTTTGCAAAATGGGGAGTGGACATCATCGGCAAGCTTCCCAAAGCTCCGAGACAGTACGAATACGCCATCGTCGCTATCGACTTCTTCACTTAGTGGGTCGAAGCTGAGCCTCTAGCCAGAATCACCGAGGCCAACACAACGAACTTCATCTAGAAGTCCATCATATGCCGCCATGACATCCCTGCATCGATTGTGACCGACAACGGCGCACAATTCGACAATGCCCGTGTTAGAGAAATCTGCGCCCAACTAGGGATCAGCAAGACATTCTCATCCCCGCGGCACCCACATTCTAATGGCCAAGTGGAAGCCGTCGACATGACGATAAAAAGCAACCTCAAGAAAAAGCTCGAGGCCAAAAAGGGCGCCTGGGCTGAGGAGCTGCCATTCATCTTATGGGCCTACCGAACGACTGTTCGGAACGCCACCGGAGATACCCCCTTTTCCCTGGCCTTTGGCGTTGAGGCAGTGGTCCCCGTAGAAACTGAGGTCCCCACTTACCGAGTCGACACTTTCGACGAGAAAGAAAACGACGATGCCATCCGCCTCGAACTGGATCTAATCGACGAGAAAAGATCTGAGGCTCTCACTCGACTCGCCGCGCAAAAGCGAAAGGTCGAGAAATACTACAACGCCAAAGTCAAGAGGCGAATCTTCGCCGTCGGCAGCCTCGTACTCAGGCGCGTGTTCCAAAACACCCAAGTACAAGGCGCCAGAGTCCAGGGCGTAAACTGGGAAGGACCGTATAGAGTTCGCCAAGTCATACATGACGGAACCTATTACATCGAACATACGGACGAGACCCCGATCCGACACCCTTGGAACGCCGAACACTTGAGGCAGTACTACCAGTGACAACAGCTCCCCCATTTATTGCTTTGATCTCCTCAATTCAAAAAGGCCCATGTGCCAATGTTTGAGGATGTAATCTATTCGCAAAAAAAATAATAAAGTCTGAGGTTTTTTCTTTTCAAAAATCCGCTTTATTAAGTTTTTAGTCATCACAGATGACCTGTAAACTAAAAACTTTGGGGGCTAGTGAGTCCTGCGACGTACACTTGAAAATACACGGCCTAAGAAACAAAACCTTAAGCCCCCCGCACACACATGGTAACACGGACTTAGGAAGCTCCAGACCCGGACGGCCCTTCGAGCATACGGGTCTGAGTAAAGTCGTCGACCTAACTCGACGTCCCTTCGGTCGCCAATTGGCACGAAGCGAGAATTGCCAAATACAGGCTTAAGTCCCTCGCACACACACGGGGATACATGCTTAAGAAGCTCGAACCTTGACGGCCCTTCGAGCTTACGGGTTTGAGTGAAATCGTCGGCCTTCCCGGCATACCCCTTTCATCCAGGCTTAAGTCCTCCACGGGGATACAGACTTAAGAAGCTCGGACCCCGACGGCCCTTCGTGCATACGGGTTCGAGTGAAACCGTCGGCCTTCCCGGCGTGTCGTAAGTCGCGTAAAGGCACAGGTGAAAGTCGTCATCCCTGATGCATGTAAGTCGCGTAAAGGCGTTGCCTCAAACCCTAAAACGGCCAAATTTGAGCCATAGACATTCGGTCGCCGATGGCACGAAACACACGGGGTTTGAGTAAAATCGTCGGCCTAACCTGGCGTGCCATAAGTTGCGTAAAGGCGCAGGTATAGGCGGCAGGGCTACTCCCTCCGTCACCCATATACGTTCGGTCGCCCATGGCACGAACTCTAAGTCGCCAGCCTAACCCAGCGCAACATATACGTTCGGTCGCCCATGGCACGAACTCAAAGTCGCCGTCCTAACCCGGCGCAACACATATGTTCAGTCGCCTATGGCACGAACCCGAAGTCGCCGGCCTAACCCGGTGCAATACACACGTTTGGTCGCCCATGGCACGAACTCAAAGTCGTCGGGCTAACCCGGTGCAACGTATACGTTCGGTCGCATATGGCACGAACACAAAGCCCCCGGGGCAGACCCGACACGACGTCTTCGGTCGCCAAATGGCACGAATCAAAGTCGTTGGGCCACAGCCACTCTTGGCACGCTAAACCGTCAATCGCCGCAAGGTGCCCTTAACAACAAATGCTGAGCAAACGCCTGACTAGGCACGAACGCCTCCCCGCCTTGAAAGCTAAACGACGACGAGTCATAACGCTAAATGAGCGGAAGTTGAATCCAAACTAGGGACGCGAACTTGCAAAAACTATTGGCAAGGGCACAAAGTCCTTCGAGCCGTAACCGCTCACACAGAAGGCATATACGAGCAAAACCGCTCAAAATGAGTTAGCATTCGACTTAAAGGCAATAAAAAATCTCATAAATAAAAAAGGAGCCACTGCTCTGAATCCAATAAAAGTACGTGCTAGATACGAATGCACCGAAACAAAGAAAAATCATGAAAAAGGGAAAAGCAAAGCGCTAAACATACACGCTATATAAATAAAGAAGAGCCACTTGGCTCACCAAGCACCCTCGTCAAGTAGGGGAAACATGGTGTTGAAGAAGTCGAAGGTGACCCCCTGTGCCTCGTTCTCGGTCGCGGTTGCCTCCCGACACTCCACCGCTCCGGCTCGACGGGCCTCCGCGGTCTCTATGTCGTAGTCATCCTGCAAGTTGGACGCCCGTCGTTCCGCCTCGGCAAGCTAGGAAGAAAGGCGGGCATTCTCCTCCGCCAGAGAGTCGCGCTCGCGCTCTGCCCGAACACGCGGTGGGTCACTCGAAGCAAGCTGTCTCCGGAGGTCGGCGACCTCGGTGCAAAAAATCTCCGCTGATCAGGATGCTACCTCGCAAGCTCGATGTTCTTCGGTCAGCTCCCCCGCCATCTTGGCTACCGACATTTGGGCTCCATCGCATTGGTCCCGGGCAATCTGGAGTTCCACCTTAGCCTCTCAAAGCTGGTCTCGAAGCGTTTCAAGCTCCGCCCCCGGGTGTGAGCCTCGACCGACCTGAGCCAGCCTGGACTTCGCTCGAGCAAGCTCTTCTTGGGCGACCCCCAAGCGCCGGATGAAGTCATGTTGAATCCTGTCACTCCGCACAGCTCTCGCGTGCGCCTGCGACGAAAAAAGCAAGGATTAAAAAATAAACCTATGCTTATGAGAGAATGAATAAAAATACTGACCCTTTGAGCGTCGGTAACCCCTGCCTGGAAGAAGGCGATGTCACTCTTTGACACCACGTCTTTCCACCAAGACAAGGGGGACTCCTCGAGATGTCGAAAACAATCACCTCGGGACTCCATCGCCTCCTGTTAGACCGCCGAGTTCACCCTTTTGGACTCGGAACGCTCGTCAGAAGGCACTGTGGCCGAAGCCCTCTTCAACGAGGCGCGAGGCTCTTGCTCAGCCAGGCAGGTAACCTCAGCATGATCTTCTCTCGCCCTGTAGTCAGCAACCCTGGAGCGAATCTCTGCCATCCTCTCGGGGTTCCAAGAAGCAGAAGCTAGCCTCCAAGCTATCCTCTTAGCAGCTGCACTAGCTAAAACAACAAAAGGTCAGATTTTCGTTAACAAAGGAATCTTAGATCACAAAATTACCTCGAGAAGCAGGGACGGCTGGATGAACCTCGGGGCTTGGCGGCCTGGCCGCCCGGCGTGCCTCCTCCGTGCCCGGGGTAAAGGGCGAGAACCACCTAGTAAGCGCTATCAGCTTGGGAGAACGGAACCGCTCACCTGCCTTGTGGGCCTCCGACATCCCTGATATCTCCTTCACTAAGGGAAGCTCCATTGCCCCCTCGTCCGCTGGGAAGTCCGCCAGGCGACCGAAGCGGAGGGGCGCCTCACCAAAGGCGTCCGTCGAGACCCACACCCACGACCTGCGACTGGGAGGGTCGCTATCATCGATCAACCTCACGTTGCTCCAAGCATGGGCCATGTGAAAGCCTGACTGCCCCGGCGCCAGGAACACGGCAACCAGGTTGCGGAAATCGTCCACGATCATGGCACGCTACATCTGGCAGTGCCACTCCATGAAACACATAGCCAACAGGCGATAGAACGCCGAGCTCATTTGGCAGGCATGGACCCCTAGTCGGGTCAGAACGCAGCCCACAAGTAAGGCTCCAAATTGTCACGGCTGTAAACCCATTCCTCGGGCGGGATGGCAGGTCCTTGGGGGCAGGCCTGAGTAGCCCCATCGAGGAAGGGATGTCGTACGTCTCCCGAAGTGTGCTAAAGACTCAGGTGGTAAGCGTGCTCGCAGCATCAACCCCCTTGCAGTCTGAGCCCTCGGGGGCAATAGAGTCGCCTACTCCGTACATGAGAGTCCTCTCCAAAGACTTCGCGTAAGTGTAGCCAGAAGACTCCACTGATATAAAGGCCGCCCTGGCCGCCTCCAGCACTTTCCCGCTACGCTTCACCTTCCCCATCGCATGGGAAGCCTCCAGGTCCTCTTCAGGGACCTCCGAGCCCGACCCTAGGGGGTCATGAGTAAATCTCGTCCAAGAACGATTCGGACGGTACTATCGCAATTTTGGCACCCGAGGCCTCTAAGTTAGATGCCCGGGGAAGCCCTGCGCATTCGGTCACCTCGCCCCGCTGTTTGAGCGAGGGGGCGTCAAAGGACGCCTCACGGGAGACCAAATTGATCACCAGGCCTGACGAGCGCGGGTCTTGGGACCCCTCGCCCTCCCCTACGGGGCCACACCCAGTGGGTGGGCCACTCCCGGGCTCTGCCAGCTCGGCTACAGCCGCCGCATTAGTCTCCAACTCCGTGAGCCACTGATCGGCCACGCGAGAGTCTTACTCGACATAGATGGGAATCCCGTTGAGTTCCTCAAAGGGACCTTCGACCGCCCCCCCGAAAACATGGAGAGGGCAGGAAAAGTCAACATCGGGACCATCAATTTGGGAAAAGAACTCACTCCCCATTGAAGGGTGAAAAAATGGACAAGCCCAAAGTAAATTTCAAACTCAAAGGAATTTTCCTATTTCAAAAGGCTGCCAGTGTGAGGAAAAGGGGAGAGGGACCCTCCTATTTCTAGGAGGGGAAAGAGCAAGCTCCTTCCCCCTCGCCTTGCGCGCGCATGACGGGCCCGGCCCGTGCGGCGACCACGCGCGCGCGCTGGCCCGTCGGCGTCATGCCGCACGCGGGCCATGTCGTCCAACCGGCCCGGCCCAACCCCCATGGGTCTGGCCAAACAAAAAAAAAAGACCTCAACGCCCTCGGAAGTAAAAGTTTACGACTTGCAACTCGCGAGCCATAAACTTGGGGGGCTAATGTTACCGGTCGTTTTCGGGAAACCGAAAAAACAAAAACATTTCAGGCCGGCCGGACTTCGCCTGCCGGACCGCCCGACGGGCCCCGGCTCTTCGGGCCCGTGCAAAAATGCCCCGGCCCACCAATGGCCGAGAAGCCGGGGCGCAGCGTGTGCCCTGTGAAGACTCAGGTCGCAAAAGGGGAACGCACCCCCTCTCGTGGAGGGAGGTTCTCGAGTTTCTGAGCCGAGCCGGTAGAGGAGGAGAGCGCGCTCTTGGAATATCACAAGGAGCGTGTATGAAAAAGGAGAGAAGAGAGTTCTTCAAGTTCTCCCCAAAAAATGTCAAGATTCAAGGTCCCCCTCAAGTGAAGATGAGGGGGGTATTTATAGGCTTAGGGGAAGCCTTGGGCCGGCCCCCTTGAGGCCCGTCGGATGGCCGGGCACGGGGCGCTCGTGGGGCGTGCCCTCGGCTAGGGAGCAGGGCGCGCGGGGTATGACGCTTGGTCGGGCGCGGGACGCGCGGGGTGTGACACCCAGACGAGTGAAGGTTGTACGCGAGCATGAGGCCCTGCCGGGAGCGGCGTCTGATTGGCGTCTTGGCAGGATGCTCGGCCGAGGCGGTGGGGCTCCGCCGAGGTAGTGAGGTGCTCGGCTGAGGCAGCAGGGATGCTCGGCCGAGGCAGCAGGGCGCTCGGTCGAGGCAGCAGGGTGCTCGGTAGAGGCAGCAGGGGCGCTCGGCCGAGGCAGCAGGGCCGCTCGGCCGAGGCAGCAGGGCCGCCCCGCCGATGCAGCAGGGACACTCGGCCGAGGCGGCAGGGGCGCTCGGTTGAGGCGGAAGGGGCGCTCGACTGAGGCTGCAAGGGCGCTCGACCAAGGCAGCAAGGCGCCCGGACAGAGGGCCGGGGGTGCAGGTGCGCACGCGAGCTTGGCGGCCGGGAGCGCATGCGTGCACGGGTGTGCGCGCGAGCCGGACGGTGGGGGGCGCTGGTGTGG
This sequence comes from Urtica dioica subsp. dioica, assembly GCF_054948205.1. Taxonomy (NCBI): domain Eukaryota; kingdom Viridiplantae; phylum Streptophyta; class Magnoliopsida; order Rosales; family Urticaceae; genus Urtica; species Urtica dioica. The sequence continues at coordinate 5,747,604 of NC_142758.1, read as the reverse complement.
ACGCGGGCCGGGTGGCCGTGAGCACAAGCGCGCGAGGGTGCGCCCGCGGGCCGGAGGGCCGGGTGCGCTAGGGCATGTGCGGGCCCAGTGAGCCGGGAGCACGGGTACACGCAAGGGTCGATTGGCTAGGGGTGCTAGGGCATGGGTGCGCGCGTGGCCTGATGGGCCGGGGGTGCTAGGGCGCGCACGGGCCTGGTGGGCCGGGGCGTGGACGCGCGTGCGGGCCAGACGGCCAGGGGCGCTAGGGCGCGCGTGGGCCCAGTGTACCGGTGCCCATTGGGTGGTCTGGCCGGCGATGCCCGGCCGGTGTGTAATTTTTTTGGATGACATGTTAGCCAAAAGTATCAAAGCCCACGACCACGTCCGAGACCTCAGGGAGATGTTCACGATCCCGCGGCGTTACAAAATGAAGCTCAATCCCAACAAGTGCGCTTTCGGGGTTGAGTTTGGAAAATTCCTGGGCTACATTGTGGGCCGCCTTGGGATCGAGGCTAATCCCGAAAAAATCAAGGCGATCTTGGAAATGAGGTCACCACAGAAGGTTAAAGAAGTACAAAGTTGACAAGAAGAATCGCCGCCCTAACGTGATTCATATCCAAGGCCACCGACAGGTGCCAAGCATTTTTCAAGACGTTGAAAAAGACTGACGGATTCGTGTACACGGAGGAATGCGAGAAGGCGTTACGTGAGATGAAGACCTACTTCAGCTCCCCTCTGTTCCTCGAAAAACCTAAGGACGGTGATAAGGGACCAATCGAATCGTGGTGCTCACGGGGCATCCAATCGAAAAGGCTCTGCAAAAAGGGACCTCGTCACTCATGGCCATATGGTCTTAAGAGCTGGGAGAGTACGGGGTCGAGTTTCAACCGAGAACCGCTATCAAAGGTCAGGCCCTCGCCGACTTTGTGGCGAAATTCACTGGCACACCCTCAATGGATGAAGACAAGAAAGACAAGGAGAACGACCGCGATGGATCGTCAAAGAAAAGGACCAATGACTTGATAGGGCCAGTCTGTGACTTGCACGTGGATGGCACATCAAACGCCCAGGGGGCTGGCGCCGACGTTGTACTTACAAACCCCGATAGGGAAAAATTGAGGTACGCTTTGCGATTCGAGTTCAAGACCTCCAACAACGAGGCGGAGTACGAAGCTCTGATCGTTGGCTTGGAATTGGCGAACAAGCTAAAAATCCGGAACCTACACATCCATTGCGACTCACAACTAATTGTGAACCAGGTGAAGGGCGACTACGCAACCAAGGAGCCGAGCATGATCGCATATTTGTCCAAGACCCAGAAGAACCTGGAAGCCCTGTCATGGTTCGAGATAGTCCAAGTTCCCCGCGAGGCGAACATCGAGGCCGATGCCTTGGCACGCCTTGTGTCAGGAATAGGCGAAGAAGGAGAAGGCAATGTCCCGATAGAAGTGTTGACCCAACCCTATATCTCCAGAAGCGACGTAGGGGTGATAGACGAAGTGCCGCCCCCATCATGGATAACGCCGCTCGTAGAGTACCTCAAGCAAGGAGTCGTCCCCGAGAGCAAGGAGGAAACGAGAAAGCTGAGAAGCTTGGCGCCCAAATACACGATGACAGGGGACACCCTATTCAAGAGAGGGTACTCGATGCCTCTCCTCTGATGCTTAAACGAGGTTGAAGCGAAGAACGCGCTCCGCGAGGTACACGAGGGGCTGTGCAGGAACCATGCCGCCGGACAGTCTTTGACTCTGAAACTCCTAAGGCTCGGATACTTTTGGCCAACCTTGAAAAAGGACTCTCACGAGTGGACCAAAAAGTGTGACAAGTGCCAAAGGTTCGCCCATGTCTCGCGCCAGGCACCGGCGCCACTATGCCCAATCGTTGTACCTCGACCCTTCGCAAAGTGGGGAATTGACCTCATCGGCGAACTACCTATGGCCCCGCAACAATACAAGCACGCAATCGTGGCTATCGATTACTTTCATCTGGAAGAACATCGTCTGCCGCTTCGGGATCCCCGCATCGATCGTGACTGACAATGGGAAGCAATTTGACAATGCGCGCGTCCGCGACATATGTGAGCAGTTGGGAATCAGCAAGACCTTCTCCTCCCCTCGGCATCCTCAGGCCAATGGCCAAGTCGAAGCGCTCAACAAAACGATCAAAGAGAACTTGAAGAAGAAGTTAGAAGAAAGAAAGGGGGCATGGGCCAAAGAGCTTCCTACGGTCTTGTGGGCATACCGAACGATCGCGCGGAACGCAATCGGCAAAATCCCGTTCGCACTCGCATTCGGCGTTGAAGCCGTGGTTCCCGTTGAGACCAAACTCCCGACTTTCCGCATCCAAGAATTTGAAGAAGCCGCCAATGACAAAGCGATGAGTCTCGAACTGGACCTCATAGACGAGAAGAGGGCAGACGCACTGACCCGCCTCACCGCACAAAAGAGGAAGGTCGAGAAGTATTACAACTCCAAGGTCAAGCTTCGGAAGTTCACCGACGGGAGCCTCGTCCTCAGAAGAGTGTTCCAAAACACCAAGGTGTAAGGGGCACGAGTCCTGGGTCCCACCTGGGAAGGCCCATATCATGTACGCCGAGCCATACATGGTGGCACCTACGAGCTCGAGAACTTAGAAGGGCTCGTGTTCAGTCACCCGTGGAACGCTAAGCATCTAAGACAATACTACCAATAATGTTGTCAATGGTGCCCACAAGAAGAGTTGTAGTCTTTATTTTGTACATTTGATGTAATAAAGTCTCACGAAGACTCTTGCTTGTAATTGCTTATTCATTAATAAAAAAGTTGAAACGTTCATTCATTCTTCCTTGTCTGTTTGAAGCTTTATGATAAAACCTTAGTCTTTAGTCCATAAACAAACTTAACAATTTACGAAGAGACACATGTAGATTTGCATGAACAAACTCTTCGTAGTTTGCTTAAAACGATATATTCGCAATCTAAGGGTCAAAGGACTATTGACCTCAGTACGATTGTTAGGAGAATCTATTATGTCTGGTTATGGGGCATTGAGAGTTGGAGACTCTATAGTTCTTCTAGGTATCTTCCGAAGGTACTGAATTGACCAGTGCACTTCTAGAGACAAAATAAGAACAAACCATTCAACCTCTTATGTCTCGAAGTCACTACGTATGAATTGCATCGTGCTTACCTTAATCCTGAAATGAGACAAGCCATTTCACAACTTACGTATTCTCATTTGAGAAAGTTAGAGTTCGGACTCACTATGTGATTCTGAATAGGGCCTATTGGTGAAGTACTAAGTTGTGAGAATGTCATGAGTAACTTTGTGAAGTTCTCATAGATATGGAATTCATGTACAAGACTGCTGAAATGCAATGTATATCACCTCATGCTTTGTTCCTTGGAATGTGAATAAATGAACTGGCCAGTGTCCAAATTGAGTCTTGACTCTTTTGGATGAAACAATGTGACTTGTTAGCTCCTCGTCAATACATTGTTTCTAACTTATTCACAAGCGACAAAGGAGTTGAGGAAATAACAACTAGAAGGGTAAAATGGTAATTTCGTAAATCCCGACTAGCTGATGATATTCATGAAGGGTAAACATAGATAATATTCAGTGGATCCGCTCATCATAATTTGGTTGAATTCTTGAGTAAAAAATAATTTCATTTGAACCGAGAGATTTTCAGTGTCAACTCTTTAGTGGAGTCAGTTGACATTAATCTAAACTTGGAAAAGGTTTGTGAACTTTTGAGTCCAAGTGTTTAGCTCAAGCTTTGTTCATTTGGATCCATGAGGTCACTGTCACAAATCACATCGAGTAGGAATAGTTAAACTAGAAGCTAAGTCAAAACAAGAACGAAAATAGTCAAAAGGGTATTTTTTGTCTTTTGAGACATATGATGAAATGAATGTCAATAAATTTTTTGACAAGTTCATTTGATGACTTAATGTCACTCGGCCATAACTTGATTATTGGGCCTTGTGAATTAATTTCATTTCATAAGAATTTTATTGAAAATTCTTAATGGGCTTTTCTCATGTTGTCATGAACAAATGAAGAAGCTTCTAGAAGCTCCTTCTAGATGAGAATGGGCGCCCAAATACCTAAGAGAAAGAGAGTTTATTTTGTGCATAAATGTATTTAGATACTTGCCAAAAGAAAAAGAGGAAACAAATTTCCTCCAAGAGGAAAGTGGGAATCGGCCAAGTGAGAGACAAGGCAAGGCCTTGAACAAAATAGGAAACAAATCAAGTGTTCTAGAAGCCTTGAGTTGGCCGAGTGTCTCAAAGGGAAAAAAGAGGAAATTGCTCATGAATATGTGATATTCTATAGAAGAGGAAACTACCTTATTGAAGGTGAGACCTCTCCTATAAATAGGAGCCTCATTTCCTCACATTTCATTCATCCTAAGTTTAAGAGATTGAGAGACTCTCTCTCTAGAACTTTGGCCGAAAATCCTCTCTCTCTCTCTCTAGTTTATTTTCGATTTTTTCTTGTCTTGGCACCTAGGTCCTCACTCGACCTAGTGTTTAGCTCTGCAACTTCGAGACTCGTTCTTAAGTCGTAGCGTTTAAAAGTGCCCACTCACTGATTCCTTCTTTTCGAGTGATTTAGTGATAGAAACTTTCGTGGTTGCTCGAGGTGCCGAGGAAAGACAGAGAGACGTGCTGCGAGGGGAGACGAGCGTTGCAAACTTTCCACAAGCTTCTTCAAAGTTCAAGCTTCAAGAAAGGTTAGTAAACTTCTAGCTCATATTGGTTTTTAATTACATGTACTTGCACTTGTCTAGGTTAGTAAAAACTGTTTTACTTGTAAAAGAAAATTTTTAAAATTCCGCCGCTTACCGAAGCGTTAATTATTTTCTCAAACCCTAGATCGATTCCAACAGACCACGCTATTCACGAAAGTGAACGCACACATGCGCCTTCGAGGGTACACCTTCAGGCGACCGCTTCAAGACATCATTCGTCGGGTGAACACACACGTGCGCCCTCGAGGGGACACCCTCGAGAGACCACATGAAGACAAAGATCGAGCAATACTCGAGGACGCTCAATCTCAAGGTCCCAAAAGGGATGCTCCATGCTCACCATCTGCGCCCAAAACCCTCGGGGAGAAGAGGACGTCGATGGTCGTGGCGTCCATCGAGAACGTCACCTGAATGGCATACCCTTGCCAAGGGTGATAGGAACGATCAATGCAGACTTGAGAGACCGCCTCAATTCGCGAAGGGAATTCCATGGGAGTGACTTGAGAGACGAACTCAACACCCGACGCGAGATCAGAAGAGAAGTCATCTCGGGACACCAACCGCCTAACGTTGCTAATCGAGCATCCAACAAGAAGCGAGTTGCCACACTCATGGCACCGGTCATCGGTCCCGACTCACGAAGGAAGATACGTAGAAAAGGTCAAGTCCCTAATGACCATCCCTCTCCAGCCCCGAAGCAATCCTTCGTCCCTCTTAACACAACACCCGACAGGATCCTGAGCTTATACAGAGAGAAGCTGGGATCTCCGCCTCCAATGAAGAGGGACCCGGCAACGCGGGACAGGAGCAAGCAATGCGAATATCACCAAGACCACGGACACGTGACGGCTGAATGCTACCAGCTTAGGAAGCAAATTGATTCCCTGATTCGGGGCGGGAATCTCAAAGAGTTCATCGCATTCACCGGCAAGTGACGACCTCGACCGAGCGCCCGACTTCTCAAAGGGGAGAGTCCTCAAGCATAAAGACAATGAGACAATGAGCACTATCCATCGTCTAAAGAACAAGCTCCTGCCACTTTCGGCCACAACTGGCATAGGTTTCGCCATTCAACTCAAGCCCGAAATTTCTCTTGTAATCACTTTATTTCAAGCACGTTATTTTCTTTTCCAAAGAAGGCCAAGTGCCATGGCAAGATGTAACAACTTCCTTACTGCAATAAAAGTTATTCTACACGTTGTAACGTATTATGGCATATCCCATACGCGAGAGTTTCCTGCTTTTCGTCTCACAAACGCAAGAAACTCGGGGGGCTAATAGGGAGCGATACTCAATCAAAACAACTCAAGAAGAAAAAAAAAATAAAAGCATAACAAAGTCTCAAGGGAAGCAATCTCCGTCCACGAGTCGACAAACTAGTCCTTGTGTGAACACTACATATAACTCCACGAGTTGAGGTTACTCCTCGAGTTGAGTTCCGAGTCCACGAGTCGACTGATAAGTCCTCGTGCCGACTCTTCACATAACTCCTCGAGTTGAGTTCCGAGTCCACGAGTCGACTGATGGCTCCTCGTGTTGACTCTACACATAACTCCTCGAGTTGAAGTCGCTCCTCGAGTTGAGTTCCGAGTCCACGAGTCGACTGATAAGTCCTCGTACCGACTCTACACGTCCACCCCTCGAGTTGAGTCCCGAGTCCACGAGTCGATTGATGACTCATCGAGTTGAGGTCGCTCCTCGAGTTGAGTTCCGAGTCCACGAGTCGACTGATGACTCCTCGTGTTGACTCTACACATAACTCCTCGAGATGAGGTTGCTCCTCGAGTTGAGTTCCGAGTCCACGAGTCGACTGATGACTCCTCGTGTTGACTCTACGCATGACTCCTCGAGTTGAGGTCACCCTTCGAGTTGAGTCCCGAGTCCACGAGTCGACTGATGACTCCTCTTGTTGACTCTACACATAATTCCTCGAGATGAGGTCGCTCCTTGAGTTGAGTTCCGAGTCCACGAGTCGACTGATGACTCCTCGTGTTGACTCTACACATGACTCCTCGAGTTGAGTTTACTCCTCGAGTTGAGTTCCGAGTCCATGAGTCGACTGATAAGTCCTCGTGCCGACTCTGCGCATAACTTTTGGAGTTGAGTTCACTCCTCGAGTTGAGTCCTGAGTCCACGAGTCGACTGATAAGTCCTCGTACCGACTCTGCACATAACTCCTCGAGTTGAGTTCACTCCTCGAGTTGAGTCTTGAGTCCATGAGTCGACTGATGGCATATCCCATATGAGAGAGGTTCCTCATCGCCAACAGGCGATAGAACGCCGGACTCATCTGGCAGGCATGGACTCCTAGTCGAGCCAGAATCTGCTGAACGATTGGCGGAAAGGGGAGACGCAGCCCGCAAGCGAGGCTCTCTATCATGACCATAGCAAACATGTTCCTCCGTCGGGATGGCCGGTCCTCAGGGGCAGGCCTAAGCAGCCCCACCGAGGAAGGGATGTTATACGTCTCCCGAAGCGTGCTAAAGACTCGGGTGGTGAGTGTGCTCGCAACATCGACCCCCTTGCAGTCTAAGCCCTCGGGGCAACAGAGTCCCCCACTCCGTACAAGCGGGTCCTCTCCGAGGACTTCCCGAAAGCATAGCCAGAATCTAGTACTTTCCCGCTACGCTCCACTCTCCCTATCGCAGGGGAAACCTCCAGGTCCTCTCAAGGACCCTTCGAATCTGACCCTAGGGGGTCATCGGAGGGAATCTCGTCCAAGAATGATTCGGATAGAATTATCGCAAGTTCGGCACATGATGCCTCTAAGTCAGACATCCGGGGAAGCCCTGCGGACTTGGCCACCTCGTCTCGCCGCTTGGGCGAGGGGGCGACGAAGGACGCCTCGCGGGTGACCAAGTTTATCCCCAAGCGTGATGAGCGCGTGTCGTGAGACCCCTCTTCCCCCCCCCCCCCAAGGGCCAAACCTAGTTGATGGGCCGCTCCCGGGCTCTGCCAACTCGGCTAGTGCTACGGCGTTACTCTCCAAGTTCGCGATCCATTGATCGGCCACGCGAGAATCTTCCTCGACGTAGATCGGAATCCCGTCGAGTTCCTCAAAGGGATCCTTGGCCACCCTCCCAGAATTCTGGAAAAGGCAGGAAAGGTCGACCTCAGGACCATTGACTTAGAAAAAGAATTCACTCCCCATCAAAGGATGGAAAAAGTAGGCAAGCCCCATAAATTTCAACTCAAAAAAGAATTTTTTAATTCTTAAGGCTGCCAGTTGTGAAGAAAAGGGGGAGGGGACTCTCCTATTTATAGGAGAGGAAGGAGTAGGAACCCTACTCCTACCCCCCACACCCCCCCCACCCCGCCCCATGCGCGCGCGACGGGCCCGACCCACCGGCGTCATGCCGCGCGGATGCCCTGCGGTGCGGCCGGTCGGCCAGGAACCGGCCCGGTCCTGACGACCCGACCCCCATGGGTCCGGCCCAAAAAAAAATCGAGAGGGACAAAAAGACCTCAACTCCCTCGAAAATTAAAGTTCACGACTCACGACTCGAGAGCCATTAACTCGCGAGCCATTAACGGGCTTCGTCGGCCGGACCACCTGCTGGGCCTCGGCCCGTGCACCTGCCGGCCCGCGTGCACACTGCATCGCAGGGCCCCCGGCCCACGTACGGGCCCTGTGCCCCCGGCCCACGGGCCCGTGCGCGCCCTCACGCCCCCGGCCCACGGGCCCGTGCGCGCCCTCGCGCCCCCGGCCCTCTAGCACCGGCGCGCCCTCGCACCCCTACCCTCTGACCCGCGCGTGCCTGTGCCCTCTCCCTCGCCGTCTCGCGCGCGTCCCACTTCCTCGCCCCCAAACGCCCTCCCGCGCGCGCCCTCCTCCATCGCCCACCCGTGCGCCCTGCTGCCTCGGCCGAGCACCACATCGCTGGCCGGGCCTCCTTCGGCCGTGCGTCCCAGCGCCGGCCCGACCTCCCCCAGCCACACCGGCACACCCTTGCCAGGACGCTGGCCAGACAGTGGTCCCGACCGGGATCTAGGCCCCGGTGCGCCCCACGCCTAGCAGGGCCTCACGCCCGTGCGCGCCCTGTGCCCCGGCCGAGGACGCCCCCCGCAGGCATGTCGCGCCCCGTGCCCTGCCATCCGGTGGGCCTCAAGCGGGCCGGCCTAGGACTTACTCCAAGCCTATAAATATCCCCCTCATCTTCACTTGAGGGGGACCTTGATCTCACTTCTTCTTGAGATTTTTGAGAACTCTCTCTTCTCTTCTCTCTCACCACGCTCCTGTGACATTCCACGAGCTCTCTCTCCTCCTCTCCCGGCTCGGCTTAAAAATCTGAGAACCCCCCTCGACGAGAGGGAGCGCGTTCCAGTTCTACGACCCGAGTCTTCACTAGAAGCTGCGCCCCAGCTTCTTGGACCTTGAGTTAGAACTCTGAGCTACGAGTTAACCAACCACTCTAAAGTATTCACCAGAAGCTACGAGTCGGGTCCTTCTCTAATGTTTTAGATTCTCAACCTCCAAGCCCAAGATAGCCCTCACACCTACATTGAACTGCGTTCTGACCTGATCCCGGACGACGGGTACGTATGCAGCCAACCTTTGGCACGGTCACACCCTCCAATACACACCTCAGGGTCTGGAGGGTGCAACTCGGTCTTCAAGTTCACATTTTTGGCCCGGGCGCGGTCACAGTTTTAAATCGTTGTTCATTTTCATGCGACAACAAGTCCTGCACCCGCATAACGATGCGCTAGTCTTGACGACAACAGTCGCAAACAACATCGTTCACTGTATTATGATAAATAACGGCAATGCAGTTGACATCATATTCAAGTCGGCCTTGGATTGCATGAAACTCGACGGTGTAAGGCTCGCACCCGTCAAGACCCCCCTCTACGGGTTCTTGGGGGAGAAGGTCTGGACCGAGGGGTCAATTGACTTGCCGATGACTTTTGTCACGTGAGGCGACATCGAGGTCACCTGGATCGTGACTTTCCTCATAGTCGACGAGCCCGCCACGTACAACATGATCATAGGCTGACCAACCATTATTGGCCTCAAAGCCGTAACGTCGGTCTATCACTTAATGATGAAATTTCCCACCGAAGGAGGCGTGGCTCACATGATGAGGGACCATGCAATGGCATGATCGTGCTACGTCCGAGTCGTGGATGGCAGAAAGATCGTCAAGGAAGAGGAGCACAAGATGATAAGCACGGTGTACCAACTCGGAGACGAGTTCCCGTGTTACATCAAAGAGGGTGGCGCGTTCGGCGAGCTGGATCAACGAGAAGAAACGATGCGTTGAAGTGTGGGGACACCCGACGACCTAACACCGATCGTGTTGGATGATGTTGAGCCTGACCAAGTGGTCAAGATAGGCTCCCAACTCCCCGCCGACATTGAGATCGAGCTCGTGGCCTTCTTGCGAGAACATAAGGATGTCTTCACGTGGACGTACGCCGACATGCCTGGGATCGACCCCAAAATAATGGTGCACCGCCTCAATGGTGACAAAAAAAATACCCGAGAGGGTACAACCGAGAAGAGCATTCAACAAGGAAAGGTACTTGGCCATTGGGGAGGAAGCTGATAAACTCCTCGCCGCCGGTTTCATTCGAGAGGCGGAATTCTCCTACACTCCCGACATGGGAAGTGCAGAAGACGACTCGACCGACGACTTGTCGGCTCGAAAGAGAAAGGTCGACCCTACGGGTCCCATCTGGGAACTACACGTAGACGGAGCATCTAATGCCCAGGGAGCAGGCACCGGCGTGATTCTAACAAATCCCGACCGGGAAAAGTTACGCTACGCCCTCCACTACGGATTCCAGGCCTCCAATAATGAGGCCGAGTACGAAGCCCTCATAGTAGGGCTAGAGCTCGCTCAAAAGCTCAACGTACAGAATTTACGAATACACTGTGACTCACAGTTGATCGTAAATCAGGTTAATGGTGACTACGTTGCCAAAGAACCTAACATGATCGCCTACTTGGCAAAGACAAATGCCAAGCTAGATGCCTTCTCCTGGTTCGAGATCATCCAGATCCCACGAGAAGAGAACTCTGAGGCTGACGCCTTAGCTCGCCTCGGATCCGGTATCACCGAAGACGGGTTGGGAACTATCCCAATCGAGTCTCTCTCGCGACCATCCGTCTCACGTGACGAGGTTGGAACGATTGAGAGCGCCGCTCATCCAACTTGGATGACCCCGCTTACGGACTTCTTGCGAAGAGGGGTACTTCCCGAAGACCACAGAGAAGCCGAAAGGCTGAAAGCCCTCGCATCCAAATACGTGTTGAGAGGCGAAGCCTTATACAAGCGCGGGTATTCAACCCCGCTGCTCCGATGTCTCAACAACGTCGAGTCGACTAAGGTCCTCCGCGAGATCCACGAAGGCCTCTGCGGGAACCACGCTGCTGGAAGGTCCCTCGCGCTCAAAGCACTTCGATAAGGCTATTTCTGGCCAAAGATGAAAAAAGACGCCTACGACTGGGCCAGAAAGTGCGACAAGTGTCAACGTTTCTCCAATGTTCCACGTTAGCCGCCATCTCCCCTGAGTAGCATCGTTGTTCACGCCCCTTCGCAAAATGGGGCGTAGACATTATCGGCAAGCTTCCCAAAGCCCCGAGGCAATACGAATACGCCATCGTCGCTATCAACTACTTCACTAAGTGGGTCGAAGCCGAGCCTCTGGCCAGGATCACCGAGGCCAACACTACAAACTTCATCTGGAAGTCCATAATATGCCGCCGCGGCATCCCCGAGTCGATCGTGACCGATAACGGCGCGCAGTTCGACAACGCGAGGGTTAGAGAGATCTGCGCCCAACTAGGGATAAGCAAGACGTTCTCGTCCCCGCGACATCCACAGGCTAATGGCCAAGTGGAAGTCGTCAACAAGACGATTAAAAGCAACCTCAAGAAAAAGCTCGAAGCCAAAAAAAGGTGCCTGGGCTGAGGAATTGCCTTTCATCCTATGGGCCTATCGAACGACCGTTCGAAACGCCACCGGAGAGACCCCCTTCTCCCTAGCCTTTGGGATTGAAGCAGTGGTCCCCGTGGAAACAGAAGTCCCCACCTACCGGGTCGACACTTTCAACGAAAAAGAAAATGATGAGGCCATGCGCCTCGAATTGGATCTGATCGACGAGAAAAGATCCGAGGCCCTCACCAACTCGCTGCACAAAAGCGAAAGGTTGAGAGATACTACAATGCCAAAGTCAAAAGGCGGATCTTCGCCGTCGGCAGCCTTGTACTCAGACGCGTGTTCCAAAACACCCAAGTGCAAGGCGCCGGGGTACTGGGCCCAAATTGGGAAGGACCATATAGAGTTCGACAAGTCATACACGACGGAACCTACTACATCGAACACACAGACGGAACTCCAATCCGGCACCCGTGGAACGCCGAGCACTTGATGCAGTACCACCAGTGACCAAGTCCCCCCATTCATTGCTCTGATTTCCCTTATTCAATAAGGCCTACGCGCCACTGTTCAAGGATGTTCCCTGTTAGCAAAACTTAATAAGAAATAAAGTTTGAGGTCTTTTTACCCACTTTATCACAGTTTTTAGTCATCATGGCACGACCTGTAAACTAAAAACTCGGGGGGCTATGGGTCCTGAGACGTACACTCGAGAAATTACGGCATATAAAAAAAAACCTTAAGCCATCCACTCACGGGATACAAAGGCTTAAGAAGCTCGGATCCCGACGGCTCATCTGGCATACGGGTCCGGGAAAAGACGCCGGCCTAACCCGGCGCAACAGTTCGGTCGCTCAAGCCATGAGCTCAAAGACGTCGGCCTAACCCGACACAAAAGTTCAGTCGCTCAAGCAGCACGAACACTTCTACCCAGGCGTAAGTCCCCCACGGGGATACAGACTTAGGAAGCTCGGACCCCGACGGCCCTTCGTGCATACGGGTTCGAGTAAAACGTCGGCCTTCCCGGCGTGCCGTAAGACGCGTAAAGGCGCAAGTGAAAGATGTCCTCCGGGACGCATGTAAGTCACGTAAAGGCGCTGCCTCAAACCCTAAAAAGACCAAATTTGAGCCAAACAAAGGTTCGCTAGCCTCAGGGCACGAACACCTAAGACGCCGGCCTAACCCGGTGCAATAGGGTTTGAGTTAAAGACGCCGGCCTAACCCGGCGCAACCGCGTTCGCTTGCTCCAGGGCAAGCGGGCCCAAAAGACGCCGGCCTAACCCGGCGCAACCGCGTTCGCTTGCTCCAGGGCAAGCGGGCCCAAAAGACGTCGGCCTAACCCGACGCACCCGCGTTCGCTTGCTCCAGGGCAAGCGGGCCCAGAAGACGCCGGCCTAACCCGGTGCAAGCGCGTTCGCTTGCTCCAGGGCAAGCGGGCCCAAAAAGACGTCGGCCTAACCCGGCGCACCTACGTTCCGACGCTCCAGGGCGCGAACGCTAAAAAGACGTCGGCCTAACCCGGTGCACCTACGTTCCGACGCTCCAAGGCGCGAACGCTAAAAAGACGTCGGCCTAACCCGGCGCACCTACGTTCCGACGCTCCAAGGCGCGAACGCTAAAAAGACGTCGGCCTAACCCGGCGCACCTACGTTCCGACGCTCCAGGGCGCGTACGCTAAAAAGACGCCGGCCTAACCCGGCGTACCTACGTTCCGACACTCTAGGGCGCGAACACTAAAAAGACGTCGGCCTAACCCGACGCAAAGTGCGTTCGCTTGCTTCAGGGCACGAACCCAAGAGACGTCAGGCTCAGCCGGTGCACCATAAACGCTCGGTCACTTAGCGGCACGAGCTCCGAAGACGCCGCCCTAACACCGGCGCAATTTACGTTCGCTTGCTCCAGGGCGCAAACTCGAAAGACGCCGGCCCCAACCCGGCGCAACATACATGTCCAGTCGCCAATGGCGCGGACGCGGAGCCCCCGGAAACTACCCGGTACGACCTATTCGATCGCCGGAAGGCACGAAGCGAAGTCACTGGGCCGCAACCACCTAACTGGGTACAAACGCCCCCTCGCCTCGAACATTGAACGACGACGAGTCGTAACAATAGAGCGAGTGGAGGACAAATCCCAGCTAGGGACGCAAAACCCGCCAAAACTATTGGTAGGGGAACAAGCCCTTCGGGCCACGTCAGCCCGCAAAGAAGGCATATACGAGTAAAATTGCTCGAAAATTGAGATAAGCATTCAACACGAAAGCGACAAGAATATCTCGTAAATAAAAGAGCCACAACTCTGGATCCAATAAACGCGTGCCAAATAAAAAGTGCGTGAAAAATAAATAAAATCCTAGAAAAGGAAAAGAAAGCAAAGCGCTAAACATACGCGCAAAAAAAGAAGCAACACGGCTCAAACAGTACCCTCATCTAGCAGGGGAAACAGGGTGTCGAAGAATTCAAAGGTGACCCCCCGGGCCTCGTTCTCGGTCGCGGTCGCATCCCGACACTCTACCGCTCCGGCACGACGGGCCTCCTTGGTCCCTATGTCGTAGTCATCCTGCAAGTCGGACGCTCTTCACTCCGCTTCAGCAAGCTGGGACGAGAGGGGAGCGTTTTCCTCCGCCAGAGAGTCGCGCTCGCGCTCCGCCCGAACACGCGCCGCTTCGCTCGAAGTAAGCTGGCGGTGCGACGTCTCCAAGGCATCGGATCGAGCATCCAGTTGCCTCCGATGGTCGGTAACCTCAGTGCGAAAAATCTATGCTGATTGGGTCGCCACTTCGCAAGCTCGCCGTTCTTCGGTGAGCTCCCCCGCCATCTTGGCCACCTACAGTTGGGCTCCGTCGCGCTATCTTGTGCGATTTGGAGTTCCACCCTGGCCTCACGAAGCTGGTCTCGAAGCGTCTCGGTCTCCGCCCCCGGGTACGAACCTCGCTCGACCTGAGTCAGCCTAGCCTTCGTCCGAGCGAGCTCCTCCTGAGATGCCCCTAAGAGCCAGATGAAGTCATGCAAAATCCTGTCGCTTCGCACGGCCCTCGCATACGCCTGCCACGACAAAGAAGCAAGGGTTAAAACTGAAACCTACGCTTACAACAGAATAAACAGAAATACTGACCCTCTGAGCGTCGGTAACCCCCGCCTGGAAGAAAGCAATGTCGCTCTTCGACACCACGCCCTTCCACCAGGATAGTGGGGATCCCTCGAGGTGGCGGAAACAATCCCCTCGAGCCTCTATCGCCTCCAGCTCCACCGCCGAGTTCGCCCTCTTGGGTTCGGAACGCTCGTCGGGAGGTGCCGATGTCGAAGCCCTCTTCAAAGAAGCGCAAGGCTCCGGTTCGACTAGACCGGCAGTCTCGGCAGGCTCTCCCTTCGCCTTGCGGTCAGCGACCCTAGAGCGAATCTCCGCCATTGACTTAGGGTCCCGAGAAGTGAGGGCCATCCTCCTAGCTCGTCTCTTTGCAGCTACACAAAAAAAGCAACGAAGGTCAGGTTCCTGTCAAAACAAAAAGTGTTACAAAATCATAAAGTTACCTCGAGAAGCAGGAGCGACTGGTTGAGCCACGGGACTCGGGGGCCTGCTCGCCCGGTGCGCCTCCTCGGTGCCCGGAGCAAAGGGCGGGAACCACCCGGTGAACGCCATCAGCTCGGGGGAACGAAACCGCTCGCCAGCCTTGCGGGCTTCCGACATCCCCGATATTTCTCTCACAAAGGGGAGCTCCGCTGCCCCCTCATCCGCTGGAAAGTCGGCCAGACGACCGAAGCGAAGGGGCGCCTCGCCGAAGGCGTCCGAGGTGACCCACACCCACGCCCGGCGGCTAGGCGGGTCACAATCTTCGACCAGCCTCACGTTGCCCCGAGCACGGGCCATGTGAAATCCCGGCTGCCCCGGTGCCGGGAAGACGGCAACCAGATTACGGAAGTCGTCCACGGTCATGGCGCGCTGCGTCTGGCAGTGCCACTCCATGAAGCATATAGCCAACATGCGGTAGAATGCCGGGCTCATCTGACATGCGTGGACCCCTAGTCGGGTCAGGATTTGCTGGATGATCGTGGGAAACGAGAGACGCAACCCGCAGACAAGACTCTCGATCGTCACGGCCGCGTACCCGTCCCTGGGATGAGAGGGCCTGTCCTCGGGGGCAGGTCTAAGCAATCCCACCGAGGGACGGATGTTGTACGTCTCCCAAAGCGTGGTGAAGACTCGGGAAGTGAGCGTGCTCGCGGCATCGACTCCCCTGCAGTCTAAGCCTACGGGGGCGACAGAGTCGCCTACTCCGTACATACGAGTCCTCTCCAGAGACCGGGCATAAGTGTAGCCCAAAGCCTCTGCAGACTCGAAGGCCGACCAGGCCGTCGCCAACACTTTCCCGTTGCGTTTCTCCTTCCCCTTCGCGGGAGGAGTCTCCAAGTCCTCTTCAGGGCCATCTGAGCCCGACCCTTGGGGATCGTCGGAATAAATCTCGTCCAAGAAAGATTCGGACGGCACTATCGCAAGCTCAACAACCGAGGCGTCCAAGTTAGACGCCCGGGGGAGCTCAGCACTCACCACCGCTTCACCTCGCTGCTTGAGCAGGGGGCGTCAAAGGACGGCCTCGCGGGAGACCAGGTTGATCACCAACCGTGACGAACGCGGGTCCTTGGACCCTTCGTCCTCCCCTTCAGGGCCGCACCTTGTCGGTAGGCCGCTCCCGGGCCCTGCCAGCTCGGCAATCACCGCGGCGTCCGTCTCCAACTTTGCGAGCCATTTTTCGGCCGCACCAGAGTCTTCCTCGACAAAGATGGGAATCCCGTCGAGTTCCTCAAAGGGACCCTTGGCCGCCCCCCCAAAATTTGGGAGATGGCAGGTGGGATCAACATCGGGATCATCAACGCGGGAAACAAGCTCACTCCCCATTAAAAAAGGAAAAAAGTCGGCTGCCCAGAGGAAATTTCAAACTCAAAGGAATTTTCCAATTACCCACAGGCTGCCGGTGTGAACAGAAAGGGAGGGGGCTCTCCTATTTATAGGAGAGGAAGAAGCAAACCCTGCTCCTTCCCCTCCCCCCCCCCCCCCCCCCCCCCTGCGCGCGCGACACAAGGCCCGGCCCGCGGGCCGGCCTCGCGCGCACGCCAGTCCCCTAGCGCCAGGCCGCGCGCGGGTCTTGCTGCCCGGCCGGCCCGGTCCGGCCCCCAGGGGTCTGGCCACAAAGAAGAAGAAGAAGAGAAAGATATGCGTGCGTACGGTCACACGTGATCGAAGGTGAAATTACCTCAACGCCCTTTTCTTTTCTAAAGTTCACGACTTACGTCCCGTAAGCCGTAAACTTGGGGGGCTAATGTTAACGGTCGTTTTCGAGACACCGGAAATTCAAAAACGATTCAAGGCCGGCCGGGTTTTGCCGGCCGGAAGCCCAACGGGCCCCGGCCCTCCAGGCCCGAGCGCCCTGACGCACCCACGGCCCGGCACGGCCGGCGCGCGCGCACCTGCGCCCCCGGCCCAACGGGCCTCAACGCTTCCTAGGACGCCTGGCTTGCGCACACCCTCCGCCCCGGCCTCCCGACCCGCGCACGCTCCCGCGCGCCCCGGCCTCCCGGCCCGCGCGTGCACTCCCGACCCGGGCACGCTCCCGCACGCCCCGGCATCCCGGCCCGCGCTCACCTCGGCCGAGCATCCTTGCCACCTCGGCCACCTCGGTCGAGCATTCTTGCCACCTCGGCCGAGCATCTTGGCCACCTCGGCCACCTCGACCGAGCATCTCGGCCACCTCGGCCGAGCATCTTCGCCACCTCGGTCACCTCGGCCGAGCATCCTTGCCACCTCGGCCAAGCATCCTTGCCACCTCGGCCACCTCGGCCGAGCATTCTTGCCACCTCGGCCGGGCACGCCCGCTGCCGGGCACGCAGCGCCCGGCCAAGACCCGCGCCCGGCACGCCCCGCGCCCATCCAGGTGACATCTCCCGCGCGCCCTGCCCCCTCTTGGGCGTGAAGCCTCGCGCGCCCCGCTCCCGGCCACCCGGTGAGCCTCAAGGGACCGGCCCAAGGCCTCTCTCCACAACTATAAATACCCCCCCCCCTTGGGGAAGGAAAAATGATCCTGGTTCACGCCAACACATCTCCACTTCTCTTCTCTCGAGAATTCTCTCTCGTGCTCTTGTGATATTCCAAGAGCGCGCACTCCTCCCTCGGCTCAAAAACACGAGGACCCCCCTCCACGAGAGGGAGCGCGCTCCTCTTCTGTGACCCGAGCCTCTGCGGTACACACCGCTCTCCTGCTTCTTGGCCCTTGAGCTAGAGCTCCGAGCTACGAGCAAGCGACCCCTCTAAAGTCTTCACTAGAAGCTACGAGCCGGGTCCTACTCTAAAGCCTTGGATTCCCAAAGCCTCTGAACCTAAGATAGCCCCCAATACACAAATTGAACTACGTTCTGACCTGATCCCGACTAAAGGGTACGTAGGCAGCCAACCCTTGGCACGGTCACACCCCCCAAAGCACACCTCAGGGTCTGGAGGGTGCAGCTCGGTCTACGAGCTCCCATTTTTGGCCCGGGCGCGATCACTTGGGCCGGCCTTGGATCGAACCGCCCGAGGTATTTAATCGTTGTTCATTTTCGTGCGACAACAGAGATCTTCTTCACTTCCACGTCTCCGCGCTGCACGATCTCTCGAATCAAATGGTATTTCCTCTCAATATGCTTAGAGCGCTTATGGCTTCGATGTTCCTTTGAGTTAGCGACAGCCCCACTATTATAACAATAAAGGGTCATGGGCTCATCGACGTTTGGAACAACTTCCAAATACTTAAGGAATTTTCTAAGCCATACAGCCTCTTTGGATGCTTCACAAGCAGCAACAAGTCAGCAATGCAAGATTGCTTAATACTCCTCCACAGAACAGCTCCACCATTAAGGATGAACACAGATCCCGAAGTGGATTTCCTGGAATCCTTATCCGCTTGAAAATCGGAGTCGGTATATCCTGTCATAGTCAGGTCAGTACCTGAGTATGTAAGGATCAAGTTCCTAGTTCTTCGAAGATACTTAAGAACATGCTTTACAGCAATCCAGTGCTCGGGTCCAGGGTTGGATTGGAAACGGCTAACTACGCCAACGGCGAAACATATATCAGGTCTAGTGCAAAGCATAGCATACATGAGGCTTCCTACGGCAGAGGCGTAAGGAATTTTCCTCATGTCTTCAATCTCTTGTGCAGTTTTGGGAGACTGGTCCTTAGAGAGTGAGACTCCATGCCTAAAGGGTGTTTGGCCTTTCTAGGAGTCTTGCATCGAGAAGCGATCCATCACCTTATCAATATAAGATGCTTGAGAGAGCGACAAGGTCCGGTTTTTCCGATCTCGAAAGATTTGGATATTCAGAATGTACGCGGCTTCTCCTAGATCCTTCATATCGAATTGGTTTGCTAACCAGACCTTAACCTCAGATAATTTACCCACATCGTTACCTATGAGTAATATATCATCGACATATAATACCAGAAACACAACTTTGCCTTCGTATATTAACTTCTAAACACAAGGCTCATCTATTGACTGTTCAAAGCCGAAGCTTTTCACAATTTCATCGAATCTAATATTCCATGACCTAGATGCTTGCTTGAGTCCATAAATGGACTTAAGTAACTCACAAACCTTGGTCTCTTGACCTTTTTCCACGAAACCGTCTGGTTGAGACATGTAAATGCGCTCGTCAAGATTGCTATTCAGGAAGGCTGTCTTGACATCCATTTGCCAGATCTCATATCGAGAGCTGCAGCTATGGATAGGAGTATGCGGATGGATTTAAGCATCGCGACCGGCGAGAAGGTTTCTTCATAGTCAATCCCTTCGTGTTGGGTATAACCCTTCGCCACAAGTCGTGCTTTGAACGTCTCGACGTTCCCATCAGGACCCCTTTTCTTCTTGTATATCCACTTACACCCTACGGGTTTAATCCCTTCTGGAAGGTCTACAAGTTTCCAGACTTTGTTGACATACATCGAGTGCATCTCAACTTTCATGGCATCAAGCCAAAGGTTTGATTAAGAACAAGCCATCGCTTGGCTATAGGAAACAGGATCATCCATGTAAGAGACGGCTACGAGAGAGTCTCCATAAGACATGTACCCGTCAGGCTTTTGAGTGGCCCTCCCACTACGTCGAAGTACTACTTGACGAGATTCTGATGAGTAAGGTTGTGTTTCAGTTGGGGTAAGAACAGTTCTTACAGATGAGGTAGAAGCTGTTGTCAATGGTGCCCACAAGAAGAGTTGTAATCCTTATATTGTACATTTGATGTAATAAAATCTCATGAAGACTCTTGCTTGTAATTGCTTATTCATTAATAAAAAGTTGAAACGTTCATTCATTCTTCCTTGTCTGTTTGAAGCTTTATGATAAAACATTAGTCTTTAGTCCATAAACAAACTTAACAACTTGGGAAGAGACAAATGTAGATTTGCATGAACAAACTCTTCGTAGTTTGCTTAAAACAATATATTCGCAATCTAAGGGTCAAAGGACTATTGACCTCTGTATGATTGTTAGAAGAATCTATGATGTCTGGTTATGAGGCATTGAGAGTTGGAGATTCTATAGTTCTTCTAGGTATCTTTCGAAGGTACTGAATTGACCAGTGCACTTCTAGAGACAAGATAAGAACAAACTATTTAACCTCTTATGTCTCGAAGTCACTACGTATGAATTGCATCGTGCTTACCTTAATCCTGAAATGAGACATGCCATTTCACACCTTACGTATTCTCATTTGAGAAAGTCAAAGTTCGGACTCACTATTTGATTCCGAACAAGGCCTATTGGTGAAGTACTAAGTTGTGAGAATGTCATGAGTAACTTTGTGAAGATCTCATAGATATGGAATTCATGTACAAGATTGCTGAAATGCAATATATATCACCTCATGCTTTGTTCCTTGGAGTGTGAATAAATGAACTGGCCAGTGTCCAAATTGAGTCCTGACTCTTTTGGATGAAACAATGTGACTTGTTAGCACCTCGTCAATACATTATTTCTAACTTATTCACAAGCGACAAAGGAGTTGAGGAAATAACAGCTAGAAGGGTAAAATGGTAATTTTGTAAATCCTGACTAGCTGATGATATTCATGAAGGGTAAACACTAATAATATTCTGTGGATCCACTCATTACAATTAGGTTGAATTCTTGAGTAGAAAATAAATTCATTTGAACCGAGAGATTTTCAGTGTCAACTCTTTAGTGGAGTCAGTTGACATTAAGCTAAACTTGGAAAAGGTTTTGTGAACTTTTGAGTCCAAGTGTTTAGCTCAAGCTTTGTTCATTTGGATCCATGAGGTCACTGTCACGAATCACATCGAGTAGGAATAGTTAAACTGGAAGTTAAGTCAAAACAAGAACGAAAATTGTCAAAAGGGTATTTTTGTCTTTTGAGACATAGGATGAAATGAATGTCAATAAATTTTTTGACATGGTCAAGTTTTTATTAATGAATAAGCAATTACAAGCAAGAGTCTTCATGAGATTTTATTACATCAAATGTACAATATAAGGATTACAACTCTTCTTGTGGGCACCATTGACAACAACTTCTACCTCATCTGTAAGAACTGTTCTTGCCCCAACTGAAACACAACCTAATTCATCAGAATCTCGTCCAGTAGTACTTCGACGTAGTGGGAGGGCTACTCAAAAGCCTGACAGGTACATGTCTTATGGAGATTCTCTCGTAGCCGTCTCTTACATGGATGATCCTGTTTCCTATAGCCAAGCGATGGCTTGTTCTTAATCAAACCTTTGGCTTGACGCCATGAAAGTTGAGATGCACTCGATGTATGTCAACAAAGTCTGGAAACTTGTAGACCTTCCTGAAGGGATTAAACCCGTAGGGTGTAAGTGGATATACAAGAAGAAAAGGGGTCCTGATGGGAACGTCGGGACGTTCAAAGCACGACTTGTGGCGAAGGGTTATACCCAACACGAAGGGATTGACTATGAAGAAACCTTCTCGCCGGTCGCGATGCTTAAATCCATCCGCATACTCCTATCCATAGCTGTAGCTCTCGACTATGAGATCTGGCAAATGGATGTCAAAACAGCCTTCCTGAATGGCAATCTTGACGAGCGCATTTACATGGCTCAACCAGACGGTTTCGTGGAAGAAGGTCAAGAGACCAAGGTTTGTGAGTTGCTTAAGTCGATTTATGGATTAAAGCAAGCATCTAGGTCATGGAATATTAGATTCGATGAAACTGTAAAGAGCATCGGCTTTGAACAGTCAATAGATGAGCCTTGTGTTTACAAGTTAATACACGAAGGCAAAGTTGTGTTTCTGTTACTATATGTCGATGATATACTACTCATTGGTAATGACGTGCGTAAGTTATCTGAGGTTAAGGTCTGGCTGGCAAAGCAATTCGATATGAAGGATCTAGGAGAAGCCGCATACATTCTGGGGATCCAAATATTTCGAGATAGGAAAAACCGGACACCCTTTAGCCATGGAGTTTCACTCTCTAAGGACCAGTCTCCCAAGACTGCACAAGAGATTGAAGATATGAGGAAGATTCCTTACGCCTCTGCCGTAGGAAGCCTCATGTATGCTATGCTTTGCACTAGACCTAACATCTGTTTCGCCATTGGCGTAGTTAGCCGTTTCCAATCCAACCCTGGACCCGAGCACTGGATTGCTGTTAAGCATGTTCTTAAGTATCTTCGAAGAACTAGGAACTTGATGCTTACATACTCAGGTACTGACCTGACTATGAAGGGATATACCGACTCTGATTTTCAAGCAGATTAGGATTCCAGGAAATCCACTTCGGGATCTGTGTTCATCCTTAATGGTGGAGCTGTTATGTGGAGGAGTATTAAGCAATCTTGCATTGCTGACTCCACAATGGAAGCAGAATATGTGGCTGCTTGTGAAGCATCCAAAGAGGCTGTATGGCTTAGAAAATTCCTTAAGTATTTGGAAATTGTTCCAAACGTCGACGAGCCCATGACCCTTTATTGTGACAATAGTGGGGCTGTCGCTAACTCAAAGGAACCTCGAAGCCATAAGCGCTCTAAGCATATTGAGAGGACATACCATTTGATTCGAGAGATCGTGGAGTGCGGAGACGTGGAAGTGAAGAAGATCTCAACGGTGGACAACCTAGCAGATCCATTCACAAAGGCCCTATTGAACAAGGTCTTCGACCAACATCGAGAGGGATTAGGCATGAAGGACTACACACATCTTCTTTGAGTCAAGTGGGAGTTTGTTGTCAATGGTGCCCACAAGAAGAGTTGTAATCCTTATATTGTACATTTGATGTAATAAAGTCTCATGAAGACTCTTGCTTGTAATTGCTTATTCATTAATAAAAAGTTGAAACGTTCATTCATTCTTCCTTGTCTGTTTGAAGCTTTATGATAAAACATTAGTCTTTAGTCCATAAACAAACTTAACAACTTGCGAAGAGACTAATGTAGATTTGCATGAAAAACTTTTCGTAGTATGTTTAAAACGATATATTCGTAATCTAAGGGTCAAAGGACTATTGACCTCAGTCTGATTGTTAGAAGAATCTATGATGTCTGGTTATGAGGCATTGAGAGTTGGAGACTCTATAGTTCTTCTAGGTATCTTTCGAAGGTACTGAATTGACCAGTGCACTTCTAGAGACAAGATAAGAACAAACCATTTAACCTCTTATGTCTCGAAGTCACTACGTATGAATTGCATCGTGCTTACCTTAATCCTGAAATGAGACATGCCATTTCACACCTTACGTATTCTCATTTGAGAAAGTCAAAGTTCGGACTCACTATGTGATTCCGAACAAGGCCTATTGGTGAAGTACTAAGTTGTGAGAATGTCATGAGTAACTTTGTGAAGATCTCATAGATATGGAATTCATGTACAAGATTGCTGAAATGCAATATATATCACCTCATGCTTTGTTCCTTGGAGTGTGAATAAATGAACTGGCCAGTGTCCAAATTGAGTCCTGACTCTTTTGGATGAAACAATGTGACTTGTTAGCACTTCGTCAATACATTGTTTCTAACTTATTCACACGCGACAAAGGAGTTGAGGAAATAACAGCTAGAGGGGTAAAATGGTAATTTTGTAAATCCCGACTAGCTGATGATATTCATGAAGGGTAAACACTGATAATATTCTGTGGATCCACTCATTACAATTAGGTTCAATTCTTGAGTAGAAAATAAATTCATTTGAACCGAGAGATTTTCAGTGTCAACTCTTTAGTGGAGTCAGTTGACATTAAGCTAAACTTGGAAAAGGTTTTGTGAACTTTTGAGTCCAAGTGTTTAGCTCAAGCTTTGTTCATTTGGATCCATGAGGTCACTGTCACGAATCACATCGAGTAGGAATAGTTAAACTGGAAGCTAAGTCAAAACAAGAACGAAAATTGTCAAAGGGTATTTTTGTCTTTTGAGACATAGGATGAAATGAATGTCAATAATTTTTTTGACATGGTCATTTGATGATATGCATCACTCGGCCAAAATTAGATTCATTGGGCCTTGTGAATTAATTTCATTTCATAAGAATTTTATTGAAAATTCTTAATGGGCCTTTCTCATGTTGTCATGAACAAATGAAGAAGCTACTAGAAGCTCCTTCTAGAGTGAAATAGGCGCCCAACATACCCAAAGAAAGAGAGAATATTTTGTGCATAAATGTATCAAGATACTTGCCAAAAGAAAAAGAGGAAACAAATTTCCCATGCATGCATGAGGATATTCGGCCAAGAGAGAGTCAAAGGCAAGGCATGGAACAAAATAGGAAACAAATTAAGGCTTCTAGAATGCCTTGTTGGCCGTGTGACTCTATGAAGGAAAGAGGGAAATTGGCTCATGAATATGTGATATTCTATAGAAGAGGAAACTACCTTATAGAAGGTGAGACCTCTCCTATAAATAGGAGCCTCATTCCACACATTTCATTCATCCAAGTTTAAGAGATTTGAGAGACTCTCTCTCTAGAACTTGGCCGATCCTCTCTCTCGGTTTTTGTTTTGGCACCTAGGTCCTCATTTGACCTAGTGTTTAGCTCTGCGACTTCAAGACTCGTTTTTAAGTTGTAGTGTTTAAAGTGCCCACTCACTAATTCCTTTTCTCTCGAGTGATTTAGTGATAGAAACTTTCGTGGTTGCTTGAGTTGCCGCGGAAGGAAGAGAGACGTGCTGCGAGGGGAGACGAACGTTGCAACCTTTTTCCAAAAGCTTCTCAACGTTCAAGCGTCTAAAAAGGTTAGTAAACTTTGATGCTCATATTAGTTTTTGTAGAAAATAGAAATTAGTTCTGTAAATTATTAGTTCCGCAGATTAGGAGTTAGTTTAGGAGTCAGTTTTCTACCGATAGATATCAGGATTAGTTTGTTTATTAGTTCTTATTTTTATGTTTTAGTTGTTACACTTGTATCTATAAATTTCAGCCTTGAGGCTACGATCAATATATCAGAAAATTCTTTGAAACTTACAAGGTATCAGAGCTGACCAAACACAGATCCCAAAAATCCCAAAACCAACTCTCACGATGGAAAAAACCCTTCTAACCAACCCAAAAAAACCATCCCCTATCATTGGTGAGACCTCTCATACGTCTATGCACATCACAGTGCACCGACTAAATGGTAGCAACTACCTAGAGTGGTCTCAATCGGTAAAACTTGTTGTTGATGGAAGAGGGAAGCTAGGGTATCTCACCGGAGAAGTGAACGCACCAAAGGAAGACGACGATGGCTACAACCACTGCAGATCGGAGAACTCACTCGTGACAGCGTGGCTTCTCAATTCCATGGACAGTGCAATCGCCAAACCTCATCTATTTATTAAATCTGCCAGAGAGGTGTGGGAATCCGTGAAGGAGACCTACTCTGATCTGGAAAATTTTTCTCAGATTTTTGAACTAAAAACCAAGCTTTGGGAGTAAAAACAGGGAAGCCGGACTGTGACGGTGTACTACAACGAGATGGTAGCAATTTGGCAAGAACTCGATCAGTGCCACAATGAAGAGTGGGAAAGCCCGGTTGACTACACTCGGTTCAAGACACGTGAAGAAAACGATCTAGTCTTCATGTTCCTCGCTGGGGTCAATCAAACTCTTGATGAGGTAAAAGGAAGAATCCTCGGGAGAAGGCCACTACCATCCATCCGAGAAGTGTTCTCTGAGATCCGACTGGAGGAGAATCGCTGGAAGATCATGTACACAAATGAATCTGCCGAGCCGGTGAATGAAACCTCAGCCTTATTTGTTCGAGGAGGACAGGAGGGCAACAAGAAGAAACCATGGTGTGATTTCTGCAAGAAACTTTGGCATACAAGGGAAACGTGCTGGAAGATTCATGGAAAGCCACCCGGAGACAAGAAGAAACCGGAGAGAGCCTACCAGACCGCTGCTGAAGATCCACAAAGAGTCACAAGTCAACTCGAGTCAACCGACCTTCACAAAGGATCAGATTGAGCAACTCCTGAATCTACTACAGACCACTCAAAATCTTCCCAAGCCTGTTATCCCATCCTGCTCCTTTGCACAAGACGGTAGAAAATTGTTTATTGCTACTTTTCTATGTTCTAAGTTCCATAACACCTGGATCCTCGATTCAGGTGCTATTGACCATATGACTGGAAATTCTAGCTCATTTACCACATATAAACCTAGTGTAGGAAACAGAAAAGTTCGAATTGCCAATGGATCCTTTACTGCCATTGCCGGACTTGGTGACATAACTATTTCACCTTCTCTGACCCTATCTAAAGCCCTACATGTTCCCAATTTAGCCTGCAATCTTATTTCCATTAGCAAACTTACCCGAGATCTAAAATTCCAAGCTAATTTTTACCCTTCACATTGTCTTTTTCAGGAACTGGACTCGGGGAGGATGATTGGCAGTGCTAGGGAATGTGACGGACTCTACATCTTGGAAGAAGGGATTCACTCTAATAAAGAAGGTCAAGAGAGTTCTTGCCTACAGACTTTTACCAATTCTAGTAATCAAGAGATTTATTTATTGCATTTCCGTCTAGGTCATCCTAGTTTTCATTATACGAACAAGTTGTTTCCTGATTTATTTTCTTATAAAAATCCTTCTTCATTTCAATGTGAAATATGTGCTTTAGCAAAATACCATAAAAATCCTTACCCATCACGTCCATATAAGTCGACCAAACCTTTTGCACTAATTCACAGTGACATATGGGGTGCATCTAGGATAGCAACGAATTCTGGAAAAAGACGGTTTGTCACCTTAATTGATGATCATACACGGGTAAGTTGGGTATTTTTGCTAAGAGAAAAATCTGAAGTTGAGAACGTGTTTAAAATTTTTTATAACATGGTTAAAACTCAGTTTAACTCACAAGTCCAAATGGTAAAAAGTGACAATGGAAGAGAATATTTTACTCGATCATTGAATGAGTTTTTTGAAAAAAATGGGATAATTCACCAAAGTTCATGCACTGATACACCTCCTCAAAATGGAATAGCCGAAAGAAAGAATAGGCATATACTTGAAGTCACCCGAGAAATAATGTTTTCAACAAAAATTCCTAATTATCTATGGGGAAAAAGTGTTCTTCATGCCACTTATTTGATAAATAGAATGCCTTCAAAGGTCTTAAATTTTCAAACACCAATTGATCTTCTTCAAAAGGAATTTTCAACATCTCGTGTGTTTCATTCTATGCCATTAAAATTTTTTGGGTGTACTGTGTTCATAAAAAATCCGGATCGAACTGCCAGTAAGTTAGATCCAAAAGGGAAAAAATGTGTTTTTGTAGGAATAGCTCCTACTCAAAGAGGCTATAAATGTTTTGATCCCATTTCTCGAAAACTCTTTGTCACGATGGATATTGAATTCTTTGAGTCAAAACCATATTTTACGTCTCATCTTCAGGGGGAGAATCAATTAGAAGATGAACTCTTTTTTTATGATGAAATGCTTTCTGAAAATCTGTCAAACAGGAATAAAAATCTGTCCAACAGAAGTGAAACCGAAAATCAGGAACATATTCAGGAAATAAATGAAAATCAGGAATATATTCAGGAAATAAATGAAAATATCGGAAATATTGAGCTGATAGGTACTGTCCCTGAAAATCAGCCAAGTATTAACGAAACAAGAAATAAATCTCAACAACTAGAAATTGAAATGTATAAAAATCGGGCAAGTTCTCTATTTGACAAGATTTACGAGAGGAAATTCCCAAATTGTGATGTAGAGCCTGCCACAACACCAACAAGTCAAGAGTCTGAACCGGAGCCAGACCTAGAAAAAGGTAAGGAAATTCTTGACCCTGATCTTCCTATTGCACTCAGAAAAGAAAAACGAACTTGTGCAAAATATCCTACCTCTGCCTTTGTCTCTTACTCAAACCAATCCTCTTCATACACTACCTTTATCACAAACATGTCATCTGTGGTTGTTCCAAGTAGTATTCAGGAGGCTCTATCTCAACCGGAGTGGAAGAAGGCTGTACACGAGGAGATGGAAGCTCTTGTGAAGAATCAGACGTGGTCAATTGAAGAATTTCCAAAAGGGAAACCTATTGTCGGCTGCAAATGGGTGTTTACTCCGAAGTTCAAGTCTGACTGTACTCTTGAACGATACAAAGCAAGACTCGTAGCAAAAGGATTCACACAGACATTCGGCATTGACTATACCGAAACATTTGCCCCTGTTGCTAAACTCAATACTGTGCGAATTTTGCTATCTATTGCAGTTAATCATGATTGGACCCTCAGACAATTCGACGTGAAGAATGCGTTCCTTAACGGGAAACTAGAAGAGGAAGTTTATATGCAACCTCCACCCGGGTTCGAGGACAAATTCAATTCCAGAGTATGCAAGCTAGAGAAGGCTCTAATGGGCTCAAGCAATCACCTCGGGCATGGTTTGAGCGGTTCACGCAGTTCGTTAAAGGACAAGGTTATTGTCAAGCTCAGTCCGATCACACCCTCCTCACCAAATTCTCAAGAGAAGGAAAGATTGCTATTCTAATCATCTATGTGGACGACATAATCCTCACCGGAGATCATCACGAGGAACTGGAAACTCTAAAGAAGAAGATGGCGAGAGAATTCGAAGTGAAGGACCTGAGAGAATTGCGTTATTTTCTCGGTATGGAAATTGCAAGATCCAAGCAAGGTATCGTAATTTCACAACGAAAATACATCTTGGATTTACTTGCAGATTCGGGAATGAGTGCCTGCAAACCAGCCGATACCCCAATTGATCCAAGTCAGAAGCTCGGAATGATCATAGATGGGACTCCAGTCAACGTGGAGCAATACCAGCGACTAGTTGGTAGACTGATTTACTTGGCACATACTAGGCCCGACATTGCCTTTGTTGTGAGCCTTGTAGGTTAGTTTATGCACCATCCGTATGAGGAACATCTCGAAGCTGCGTACAGGATTCTCAGGTACTTGAAGAGCTGTCCCGGAAAGGGGTTGTTTTTCAAAAAAACCGACATAAGAACTGTAGAGGCATTCACAGACGCTGATTGGGCGGGACCAGGCGACATAAAATCTACCTCGGGCTACTACACTTATGTATGGAGGAACCTAGTCACTTGGAGAAGCAAGAAGCAAAGTGTTGTGTCGAGGAGCAGTGCGGAAGCAGAATTCAGGTCTATGGCAAATGGAATCTGTGAGTTATTATGGATTAAACGTGTCCTAGAAGATTTGAAGAAGGAGGCAAATCTGCCTCTGAAGCTATTTTGCGACAACAAGGCTGCGATTAGCATCTCTCAGAATCCGGTACAACATAACCGGACAAAGCACATCGAGATTGACCGACACTTCATCAAAGAAAAGCTTGACAACAGAATCATTTGCACTCCGTTTGTCACCACTAAAGAGCAGACCGCTAATATTTTGACAAAAGGGTTGTTTAGGCCAGTTTTTGAATTTCTTGTAAGCAAGTTGGGCATGTATGATATTTATGCGCCAACTTGAGGGGGAGTGTAGAAAATAGAAATTAGTTCTGTAAATTATTAGTTCCGCAGATTAGGAGTTAGTTTAGGAGTCAGTTTTCTACCGATAGATATCAGGATTAGTTTGTTAATTAGTTCCTATTTTTATGTTTTAGTTGTTACACTTGTATCTATAAATTTCAGCCTTGAGGCTACGATCAATATATCAGAAAATTCTCTGAAACTTACAGTTTTTATTTACATGTGCTTGCTCTTTGTCTAGGTTAGTAAAAACCATTTTACTTGAAAAAGAAAATTTTAAAATTCCGCCGCTTAACGAAGCGTTAAACTTTTTCTTAAACCCTAGATCAATTCCAACAGAAGCTTCCTCACCCAACTTTTCTTCAAGCACAATTTTGCTTCTAGGTTTCACGTCTTTTATAAAGTCCTCCTCAAGGAAACGAGCATTCATGCTAACGAAAGTCTTATCGTCCTCGGGACTATAGAAGATGAAACCCTTGGTTTCCTTTGGATATCCCACAAACAAGCACAATTCTGACCTACTAGCCAACTTGCTAGTCTTTTGCCTTAGCACGTGTGCAGGGCAACCCCAAATTCGGATGTGAACCAGATTTACTTTACGGCCAGTCCGTCGTTCATAAGGAGTACCAGGAACCATTTTGGACGGAACTTGGTTCAGAATATAAGCGGCTGTTTCACACCCTCCACTACGGATTCCAAGCCTCCAACAACGAGGCCGAGTACGAAGCCCTCATTATGGGACTAGAGCTCGCTCATAAGCTCAACGTACAGAACTTACGAATACACTGCGACTCGCAGTTGATCGTAAATCAAGTTAAGAGCGACTACATCTCTAAAGAACCTAACATGGTAGCCTACCTGGCAAAAACAAATGTCAAGCTAGATGCCTTCTCTTGGTTTGTGATCATCCAGATCCCCAGAGAAGAGAATGCCGAGGATGATGCTCTCGCTCGCCTTTGCTCAGGTATCACCGAAGATGGGTTAGGAATTATCTCGATCGAGTCTCTCTCGCGACCATCCGTCTCACGAGACGAGGCTGGAACGATCAAGAGCACCGCTCATCCGACTTGGATGACTCCGCTTACGGACTTCTTGCGAAGTGGGGCACTTCCCGACGACCGCGAAGAATCCGAAAGGCTAAAAGCCCTCGCATCTAAGTATGTGTTAAGAGGCGAAGCTCTATACAAGCGCGGGTACTCGACCCCGCTGCTCCGATGTCTCGGTAGCGTCGAGTCGACTAAGGTCCTCCGTGAAATTCATGAGGGCATCTGTGGGAACCAGTCCGCAGGGAGATCCCTCGCGCTCAAAGTGCTCCGACAGGGATATTTCTGGCCCACGATGAAGAAAGACGCCTACAACTGGGCAAGAAAGTGCGACAAGTGCCAACGTTTCTCCAACGTTCCACAACAACCGCCATCTCCCTTGGGTAGCATCATCGTACCACGTCCCTTTGCAAAATGGGGCGTAGACATCATTTGCAAGCTTCCCAAAGCTCCGAGACAGTACGAATTCGCCATCGTCGCTATTGATTACATCTTTAAGTGGGTCGAAGCCGAGCCTCTTGCCAGAATCACCGAGACCAACACAACGAACTTCATCTGGAAGTCCACTATATGCCGCCATGGCATCCCAGCGTCAATTGTGACCGACAACGGTGCGCAATTCGACAATGCCCGGGTTAGAGAAATATGCGCCCAACTAGGTATCAGCAAGACGTTCTCGTCCCCGC
Organism: Urtica dioica subsp. dioica; assembly: GCF_054948205.1. Classification (NCBI taxonomy): domain Eukaryota; kingdom Viridiplantae; phylum Streptophyta; class Magnoliopsida; order Rosales; family Urticaceae; genus Urtica; species Urtica dioica. The sequence goes on along the minus strand of NC_142758.1, from coordinate 5,716,340 downwards.
GACACCCACAGGCTAATAGCCAAGTGGAAGCCATCAACAAGACGATAAAAACCAACCTCAAGAAAAAGCTCGAGGCCAAGAAGGGCGCATGGGCTGAGGAGCTACCGTTCATCCTATGGGCCTACCGAACGACTGTTCGAAATGCCACCGGAGAGACCCCATTTTCCCTAGCTTTCGGGGTTGAGGCAGTGGTCCCCGTGGAAACTGAGGTCCCCACTTACCGAGTCGACACTTTCGACGTGGGAGAAAACAATCAGGCCATGCGCCTCGAACTGGATCTAATCGACGAGAAAAGATCCGAGGCTCTCACCCGACTCGCCGCGCAAAAGCATAAAGTCGAGAAATACTATAACGCCAAAGTCAAGTGGCGAATCTTCGCCGTCGGCAGCCTTGTACTCAGGCGCGTGTTCCAAAACACCCAAGTACAAGGCGCCGGTGTCCTGAGCCCAAATTGGGAAGGACCATATAGAGTTCGCCAAGTCATACATGACGGAACCTACTACATCGAACATACGGACGGGACCCCGATTCGACATCCTTGGAACGCCGAACACTTGAGGCAGTACTACCAGTGATGAGCAGTTCCCCTATTTGTTGCTTTGATTTCCCTGATTCAATAAGGCACATGTGCCAATGTTTGAGGATGTTATCTATTCGCAAAAATAATAAAGTTTAAGGTTTTTCTCTTTTCAAAAATCCGCTTTATTAAGTTTTTAGTCATCAAGGCATGACTTGTACACTAAAAACTTGAGGGACTAGTGAGTCATGCGGCGTACACTCGAAAATACACGGCCCAAGAAACAAAACCTTAAGCCCCCCCCACACACACGGGAATACAGGCTTAGGAAGCTCGGACCCCGACGGCCCCTCAAGCATACGGGTCTGAGTAAAGTCGTCGACCTAACTCAACGCCCCTTCGATCGCCAATTGGCACGAAGCGAGAACTCCAGATACACGCTGAAGTCTCCCGCACACACACGGGAAGACAGGCTTAAGAAAATCGCCAAATACAGGCTTAAGTCCTTCGCGCACACACGGGGAATACAGGCTTAAGAAGCTCGGACCCCGACGGCCCTTCGAGCATACGAGTTTGAGTGTAACCGTCGGCCTTTCCGGCGTACCCCTTCGTCAAGGCTTAAGTCCCCCATGGGGATACAGACTTAAGAAGCTCGGACCCCGACAGCCCTTCGTGCATACAGGTTCGAGTAAAACTGTCGGCCTTCCCGCCGTGCCGTAAGTCGTGTAAAGGCGCTGCCTCAAACCCTAAACGGCCAAATCTGAGCCATACACATTCAGTCGCCAATGGCACGAAACACACGAGTTTGAGTAAAATCGTCGGCCTAACCCGGCGTACCATAAGTCGCGTAAAGGCGCAGGTAAAGGCGGCATGGCTACTCCCTCCGCCACACATATACGTTCGGTCACCCATGGCACGAACCCTAAGTCACCGGGCCATACCCAGCGCAACATATACGTTCGGTCGCCCATGGCACGAACCCAAAGTCGTCGGGCCATACCCGGCGCAACATATACATTCGGTCGCCCGTGGCACGAACCCAAAGTCACCGGGCCACACCCGGCGCAACATATACGTCCGGTCGCCCATGGCACGAAGCCAAAGTCACCGGGCCACACCCGACGCAACATATACGTTCGGTCGCCCATGGCACGAACTCAAAGTCGCTGGGCCACACCCGACCAACACATACGTTCGGTCGCCTATGGGATGAACCCAAAGTCGTCGGGCCACGCTCGGCGCACCACATACGTTCGGTCGCCCATGGCACGAACTCAAAGTCACCGGGCCACACCCAGCGCAACACATACGTTCGGTCGCCCATGGCACGAACCCAAAGTCGCCGGGCTACACCCGGCGTAACACATACGTTCGGTCGCCCATGACACGAACTCAAAGTCGCTGGGCCACACCCGGCGCAACACATACGTTCGGTTGCCCATGGCACGAACTCAAAGTCGCCAGGCCACACCCGGCGTAACTTATACGTTCGGTCGCCTATGACACGAACACACAGCCCCCGGGCCATGCCCAGCGTGACGTCCTCGGTCGCCAAATGGCACGAAGCGAACGTTGGGCCACCTCCAATACGGCAGTCAGTATTTGGCACGCTAAAATTGTTGGCCTAACCCGACCTGTCGATATCGCCATTCAATATGGGTCGGTCAACCGTAGCAAGTTGCCCCTAGCGACAAATGCTTAGCAACGCCTGACCAGGCACGAACACCTCCCGCCTCGAATGCTAAACGACGACGAGTCATAACGCTGAACGAGCGGAAGTTGAATCCCGACTAGGGACACGAACTTGCCAAAACTATTGGCAAAGGCACAAGTCCTTCGAGCCATAGCCGCTCACACAGAAGGCATATACGAGCAAAATCGCTCAAGATGAGATAGCACTCGACTTGAAGGCAATAAAAATCTCATAAATAAAGAGGAGCCACTGCTCTTAATCCAATAAAGTATGCGCTAAATGCAAATGCGCTGAAACAAAAAAGATCCTGAAAAAGGAAAAAGCAAAGCGCTAAACACACGCACTATATAAATAAAGAAGAGCCACTTCGCTCACAACGCACCCCCGTCAAGAAGGGGAAACAAGGTGTCGAAGAAGTCAAAGGTGACCCCCCGGGCCTCGTTCTCGGTCGCGGTCGCCTTCCGACATTCCACCGCTCCAGCTCGACGGGCCTCCTTTGTCCCGATGTCGTAGTCATCTTGCAAGTCGGAAGCTCGTCGTTCTGCCTCGGCAAGCTGAGAAGAAAGGCGGTCATTCTTCTCCGCTAGAGAGTCGTGCTCGCACTCCGCCCAAACACGCGCTGCTTCACTCGAAGTAAGCTGACTATGAGATGTCTCCAAGGCATCGGACTAGGAGTCCAACTGTCGCCGGCAACCTCGGTGCGAAAAATCTCTGCCGATCTCGATGCCAGCTCGCAAGCTCGACGTTCTTCGGTCACCTCCCCCGCCATCTTGGCCACCGACATCTGGGCTCCATCACATTGATCCCGAGCGATCTGTAGTTCCACCTTAGCCTCTCGAAGTTGGTCTCGAAGCGTCTCGAGCTCCGCCCCCGGGTGTGAACCTCGATCGACCTGGGCCAGCCTAGACTTCGCCTGAGCAAGCTCTTCTTGGGCAACCCCCAAGCACGGGATGAAGTCATGCAAAATCCTATCGCTCCGCACGGCTCTCGCGTACGCCTGTGATGACAAAAGCAAGGGTTAAAAATAGACCTACGCTTATAAGAGAATGAATAAAGGTACTGACCCTCTGAGCGTCGGTAACCCCCGCCTGGAAGAAGGCGATGTGACTTTTTGACACCACGCCCTTCCACCAAGATATGGGGGACTCCTCGAGATGTCGAAAGTAGTCAGCTCAGGACTCCCTCACCTCCAGTTCCACCGTCGAGTTCACCCTTTTGGACATGGAACGCTCGTCGGAAGGCATTGAGGCCGAAGCCCTCTTCAACGAGGCACGGGGCTCTTGCTCAACCAGGTAGGTAGCCTCGGCATGATATTCTCTCGCCCTGCGGTCGGTGACCCTGGAGCGGATCTCCGCCATCCTCTCGGGGTTCCGAGGAGGGGAAGCCAGCCTCCGAGCCCTCCTCTTAGCAGCTGCACCGACTAAAACAACAAATGTCAGATTTCAGTTAACAAAGAAATCTTAGATCACAAAATCACCTCGAGAAACAGGGACGGCTGGCTGAGCCTCGGGACTAGGCGGCCTGTCCGCCCGGTGTGCCTCCTCAATGCCCGGAGCAAAGGGCGGGAACCACCCCATAAGCGCCATCAGCTCGGGAGAACGGAACCGCTCACCTGCCCTGCGGGCCTTCGACATCCCCGATATCTCCTTCACGAAGGTAAGCCTCCAGGTCCTCTCCAGGACCCTCCGAGTCCGACCCTAGGGGGTCATCGGAGTGAATCTTGTCCAAGAACGACTCAGACAGAATTATCGCAAGTTCGGCGCCCGAGGCCTCTAAGTCAGACGCCCAGGGAAGCCTTGCGCATTCGGTCACCTCGTCCTGCTGTTTGAGCGAGGGGGCATCGAAGGATGCCTCGCGGGAGACCAAATTTATCACCAGGCGTTACGAGCGCGGGGCTTGAGACCCCTCACCCTCCCCTTTGAGGCACACCTAGTGGATGGGCCGCTCCCGGGCTGCGCCAGCTCGGCTACCGCTGCGGCGTTAGTCTCTAACTCCGCAAGCCATTGATCGGCCACGCAAGAGTCTTCCTTGACATAGATGGGAATCCCGTCGAGTTCCTCAAAGGAAACTTTAACCGCCCTCCCAGGATCTTGGGAAGGGTAGGAAAGGTCAACCTCGGGACCATAAACTTGGGAAAAAAAACTCACTCCCCATTGAAGGGTGAAAAAATCGGCAAGCCCAAAGAAAAATTTCAAACTCAAAAGGAATTTTCCAATTCCTAAGGCTGCCAGTGTGAGGTAAAGGGGAGAGGGACCCTCCTATTCATAGGAGAGGAAGGAGCAAATCCTACTCCTTCCCCCCCATGCGCACGCATGACGGGCCCGGCCCGTACGTCGGTTGCGCGCGTTGGCCCGCCGGCGTCATGCCGAGCGCGGGTCGTGCGGTCCAGCCGGCCCGGCCCGACCCCCATGGGTCCGGCCAACAAAAATATGTATATATATATAAATGAATATATATATATATATAATATAGAATAAAATGACCAACAGAGGCAAAAAAGACCTCAAGGCCCTCTGAAATTAATGTTCACGACTCGCGACCCGCGAGCCATAAACTTCGGGGGCTAATGTTACTGGTCATTTTCGGTAAACCGGAAATTCAAAAAAATTTCACATCGGCCGGGCATTGCCGATCGGACCACCCAACGGGCCCCGGCCCACTGGGCCCGCGCGCGCCCTAGCACCCCCGGCCAACCGCCTGCTCGCACGTCCACGCCGCGGCCCACCTTGCCCACGCGCGCCCTAGCGCCCCCAGTCCATCAGCCCATGCGCATGCCCTGGCTCCCCCGGCCGATCGGCCCGCCCGCGCACCTGCGCCCCTGGCTAACTGGGCCCGCGCGCGCTAGCACTCTCGATCGACCGGCCTACGCGCGCACCAGTACCCCCCCGGCCGTCTGGCCCACGCGTGCACCAGTACCCCCCCCCCCCCCCAAGGCGCCTGGCCCGCACCCGCACCCGCGCTCTTGGCCGCCCGGCCCGCGCATGCACCTGCGCCCCCGGCAATCTGGCCCGCGCACCTGGCCCTTTGGCCGGGCGCCTTGCTGCCTCGGCCGAGCGCCTCTGCCGCATCGGCCGGGCGCCCCTGCTGCCTCGGCCGAACATCCTTGCTAAGACGCCAATCAAACGCCGCGCCTGGCAGGGCTTCATGCCCGCTTACAACCCACGCCCGTCCGGGACCTCCCTGGCCGAGGGCACGTCCCGCGCACGCCTTGTGCCCGGCCATCCGACGGGCCTCAAGGGGGCCGGCCCAAGGCTTCACCCAAGCTTATAAATATCCCCCTCATCTTCACTTGAGGGGGGCCTTGAATGTTGACATTTTTAGGGAGAACTTGAAGAACTCTCTGTTGTCGCTGTTTTTCGGACAACGATTTAGGAACCCCAAACGGTTCGACCCAAGGCCGGACCAAGTGGTTGCGTTCGGGCTCGAGCGTGTCGGACTTGGTATCCCAAGCCGTCCAATAGCTGTGAATGTCCCTTAAGTTCGTCAGAGTACCTAAGAAGGAGCAAAGAACAGGTGAACTAGGAAGGGAAAATACATCAATGCACAAAATAAACTCTCTTTCCCACTATGGCATGGACGAAATTCAGCCTTATTTTCCTTGGGTTGGACGAAATTTGAGCTTCTAGAAGGAGCTTCTAGATGTTTCTTCAATTGTTCATGACAACATAAGAAAAGCCCATTAAGAATTTTCAAGTAAAATTCTATGAAATGAAATTAATCCTCAAGGCCCAATTACACTAATATGGCTGAGTAATATTTATTTCATTTGTCATCATATGACAATGTCAAAAATAATTTATTGACATTCATTTCGTCCTATGTCTAAAAAGACTAAAATACCCTTTTGACAATTTTCGTAAAACTTGTCTCGTTTTTGTTTTGACTTAGCTTCTAGTTTAACTATTCCTAATCGATGTGATTCGTGACAGTGACCTCATGGATCCAAATGAACAAAGCTTGAGCTAAACACTTGGACTCAAAAGTTCACAAACCTTTTCCAAGTTTAGCTTAATGCCAACTGACTCCACTAAAGAGTTGACACTGAAAATCTCTCGGTTCAAATGAATTTATTTTCTACTCAAGAATTCAACCAAATTATGATGAGCGGATCCACTGAATATTATCTATGTTTACCCTTCATGAATGTCATCAGCTAGTCGGGATTTACTAAATTACCATTTTACCCTTCTAGCTGTTATTTCCTCAACTCCTTTGTCGCTTGTGAATAAGTTAGAAACAATGTATTGACGAGGAGCTAACAAGTCACATTGTTTCATCCAAAAGAGTCAGGACTCAATTTGGACACTGGCCAGTTCATTTATTCACACTCCAAGGAACAAAGCATGAGGTGACATACATTGCATTTCAGCAATCTTGTACATGAATTCCATATCTATGAGAACTTCACAAAGTTACTCATGACAGACTCACAACTTAGTACTTCACCAATAGGCCTTGTTCGGAATCACATAGTGAGTCCGAACTTTGACTTTCTCAAATGAGAATACTAAGGTGTGAAATGGCATGTCTCATTTCAGGATTAAGGTAAGCATGATGCAATTCATACATAGTGACTTCGAGACATAAGAGGTTAAATGGGTTGTTCTTATATTGTCTCTAGAAGTGCACTGGTCAATTCAGTACCTTCGGAAGATACCTAGAAGAATTATAGAGTCCCCAACTCTCAATGCCTCGTAACCAGACATCATAGATTCTTCTAACAATCGTACTGAGGTCAATAGTCCTTTGACCATAAGATTGCGAATATATCGTTTTAAGCAAACTACGGAGAGTTTGTTCATGCAAATCTACATTTGTCTCTTCGTAAGTTGTTAATTTTGTTTATGGACTAAAAGACTAAGGTTTTATCATAAAGCTTCAGACAAGGAAGATTGAATGAACGTTTCAACTTTTTATTAACGAATAAGCAATTACAAGCAAGAGTCTTCGTAAGACTATATGACATCAAATGTACATAAATAGACACTACTACTCTTCTTGTGGGCACCATTGACAACATCCTGAGGGGTCGACCCTGCACGCGCGACCTCCTCGGCATGTCCCTCGGCCAAACCAGCCTCGCGCTGGTCGGCCCGGCTGTCCCCGGCGCCTAGCGCCATCAGGCCGGCGCTCCCCTGTCGGTTTGGGTTGTCTCCGGCGCACGAGTCCCAGTCCCCGTCAGTCAAGGAAAAGTCGCCACCCGCCGTATCCACCACGTTCCTGCTCGGGACGAACGAAGACGATGCGTTGTAGTTGGCAGGGGTGGGCGAAAATTGTGCCCAAAAATTGTCCAATTCGGCGTCTTGATTCTCGAGAAGGGGGAAAAGGTCGTCCTCAGTGGACCCACATCCCGACAGGTGGTTGGTGGGATCCATGAACACGCGTAACGAGGAAACACGTAAAAAAAAAATAATAAAATCATATTAAAACAAGGAACGACTTACCACTTAACGACGAGACGGCCCGGCAAGGTGGCGAAGGTCGGGATTTGCTTGAGTTTACCACACGGGCTACGCCCGGCGCCAAACTCGGGGGGCTAATGTTATCGGCTCGACGAGGTCCGATGACGCGACCGACGTTTCGGGCGGACGGACAAGCTCGCCCGGCCAATGGCCGGTCCAATTCACTCGGCCATTGGCCGACCCAAGCAATTCACTCGGCCAAGGGCCGAGTGAGCCCACAGCCGGCCCACCATGCTCACTCGGCCAATGGCCGAATGAGGCCTCAGACGTCCCAGCGTGTTCGCTCGGCCAAGGGCCGAATGAAGTCTCCAGCCGGCCCACCATGCTCACTCGGCCAATGGCCGAGTGAGGCCCCAAGCGGCCCAACATGCTCGATCGGCCGAAGGCCGAATGAAGACTCCGGCCGGCCCAACAGCTCACTCGGTCAACCGCCGAGTGAGTCTTCTCTCGGCCCAGACTCTTCACTCGGCCAATGGCCGAGTGAAGCTCACCCGGCGTCCATTCCTTCACTCGGCCATTGGCCGAGTGAATCTCCCTCGGCAGCCATCATCTCACTCGGCCATCAGCCGGCCGAGCCTCACTCGGCCGATGGCCGACTCAGCCTCACTCGGCCAAGGGACCCTCAATACGTCCCTTGGTCGCCTGTAAATACAGGGGTCCATCCCCTAGTCCAGGTAATCCGAAATTTGAGTACTGAAACGCTGTCGAACTCGTACCTCGCTCGTTTCTCTCAAGTCTCGACCCCTAAACACTAAACCCTTTACAAACCACCTCAATCCTACTAATGTTGAGCGTCGGAGAGGTAAACAGGGGCAACCCCCCTGTTTTCCCTTTGTAGTTCACACCTTTCCTGCTTGCTTTTCAGGTGCCTGGACGAGACAGTTACCACAGACAGCTAAGGGACGACTTGGGATACCAAGTCCGACACGCTCGAGTCGAGACGAGACCACTTGGTCCGGCCTTGGGTCTGACCGTCTGCGACTCCTAAATCGTTGTCCGAAAAACTGCGACAACACGCGGCTGTTCCGAAAGTCCAGTTTTTTAGAATTACAGATTTTCAGCCCCACTACCATGAGTTATAGAACTCTAATGAGAAAAATTTCTTGAGCAAAAATGTTTTTCATAAGATTATAAACATGATGTGTAAGATTAAAATGTTTTGATTTTTGAAAGTTTAATTGAAATTGAATTTTACAAAACTAGTTTGAATATTGAAAAACCGTTTTCGTTTTCAAACTTGAAAATATTTTGTCATCCAAATCAAATAAGTTTTCAAAATATTTTCAAAACTATATCTATATCACATGTGTTCAAAATCTATATGCTCTTGAAAATTTGAGTGGGAGGTCTCCTTGTAGACAAGCCGAAAAATAAAAAGATGTGTAATCTCAATCTTTCAAGTGTTCGAGTGAGTTGAAGTTCACACTTCCCTCATGCCCTTTCCCGAAATAGAAAATAGGAAAAGATCCTAGTATGTCCCTTGTGCCTTTATGCACTAACACTACTCTGAACATGAAGATCTAGGATTCTCTTCTAGTTGTCCGCTCTATCTCTCTATAACTAGGAAAACCGTTTCCGAACTTATAAGAGTCGATGTACCAACTCCAAAAACCAAGTGGGAGGGTTATATTTGTTGTTTGTGACCCACGATCCCTACCACTAATGAAAGAAGCAATTAACGTGGGACTAAGAGCCGCTCTTGCGACCCTCTCTTAAATGAGAGTACTCCAAGGCGTTTTTGCTTCGATCATTGCTCAATGAGCTACGTCCGAGAGTGAGACGATGATGACAAGGCCTCCCCTTGGGGGATTGTTTTTCAAAGTTGACCTTTTGGACTAAGTGGTTGGTTGCACACTTAGGCTCAATCCCTAGTAATCCTCCCTTGAGGCTCTGCGAAAGGATGTGAGTGATCAAACCAATTTAAAAGGTGGCTAGTCAAAATTGATGTATTGACATCTTGGCTAAGCATTAATGATGTGTCATTTACTTATAAATGGAGATTTTTTGCGGCCTTCTCTTGAGGGAGTAAATTATCGTTCGGTTTATAACACCTTTGGATTTTATCAAGTCTTAAATAAAACTTAAATCATAAACCAAAGACTAATCATAAACTTGTTTCAACTTCATTAAGCAACACGTCTCGCAAACATCTCTCAATCATCCTTTCCTCGACCAAACTCGAAAACAAAAACTACGTAGATTCGAAACATAACCTCGACATAATAGTTACCATTAACAAGCACAAATGGGTACTCACCACCCCGTGTCCTCCTCTGACGAATGATGATTCGACTCAAGAGGACAATGACGCCTTAGCGGCCATGCTTCGATCCGATGAGATTGTGAGGTGCTATATCTTAGCATCTATGGACAATATGCTAGAAAAGCAACATCGTGACATCAAGACTGCCGCCAACATGCTCTACAATCTCCTTGAGATGCTTGGAGGGCAAAGGCGTCAAACAAGGCTACAAGCAGTCCGACAGTTTATGAACTGTCACATGGAGGCTAGGACTCTTATTGGAGACTTTATGATACTGATCATTAGTTATCTAAATAAAATGAAAATCCTAGGATCTGAGATTGATGGGAAGAATGTCATAGATATGATCTTAGAAACTCTCCCCGCATCTCTTGATACCTCCAAGATGAACTACTCCATAAACACGCTAGAGTACACTGTTACCAAGCTTATGAAGGAACTTCACACTGCTGTAGGTCTCACTAAAAGAAAGAGGAATCAAGGAGAGGCACATGCTACTGAGCGAAAATCCTCCGCCTCTGGAACTGTGAAGAGACCTCACAAGGCCGATAAAAAGAACTGTCATGCCTATCTCAAAGCAAAGGAACATAGTATTGTACTAGTTACCGAAGCATGCTTAGTAGCTGATAATGTATCAACGTGGATTCTTAACTCCGCTGCTACGAACTATATTTGTTGTTCCTTGAATGGTTTCAAGAAAACCAAAAGCTTAGAGGAAGGCGAGTTCTGTTTTAAATGGGGTGATGGGAGCCTGGTGTCTGCGAAGGCTGTGGGATCCGTGATGCTGTCTTTTGAAGACCGCACTTTAAACTTGAATAATGTTTATTTTGTTCCTACCTTTGGGAAGAACTTAATATCCGTTGCTCGTCTTCTTGAGCAAGATTATTGTTTAAAGTTCATCAAGAATGGAATTCGTATTTTGTTTCCTGATAATTCCGTTGTCACTGATGCATGTATGAAGAATGCTCTTTTCTACATCTATCCCACTCAACCTTCCCTTTTAGACACCGAAATAGATGATGATCTAATTAGGGAGCCAAAGAGGATCAAATTTTCTGAATCCTCCGATCTAACAAAATCAACATACCTATGGCACTTAAGACTTGGTCATATCTGTCTAGACAGGATTAAAAGACTTGTGAAGGACGGTCCACTCCAAGCCTCTGCAATAGGTTCACTACCTACTTGTGAATCCTGCATAGAAGGAAAAATGACTAAGCGACCTTTCTCCGATAAGGGTCGAAGAGCCACTGAGTTGCTGGTGTTGTCAATGGTGCCCACAAGAAGAGCTGTAGTGTGTATTTATGTACATTTGATGTCATACAGTCTTACGAAGACTCTTGCTTGTAATTTCTTATTCATTAATAAAAAGTTGAAACGTTCATTCAATCTTCCTTGTCTGAAGCTTTATGATAAAAAAACTTAGTCTTTAGTCCATAAACAAACTAAACAACTTACGAAGAGACAAATGTAGATTTGCATGAACAAACTCTTCGTAGTTTGCTTAAAACGATATATTCGCAATCTAAGGGTCAAAGGACTATTGACCTCATTATGATTGTTAGGAGAATCTATGATGTCTGGTTATGAGGCATTGAGAGTTGGAGACTCTATAGTTCTTCTAGGTATCTTCCGAAGGTACTGAATTGACCAGTGCACTTCTAGAGACAAGATAAGAACAAACCATTTAACCTCTTATGTCTCGAAGTCACTACGTATGAATTGCATCGTGCTTACCTTAATCCTGAAATGAGACATGCCATTTCACACCTTACGTATTCTCATTTGAGAAAGTCAGAGTTCGGACTCACTATGTGATTCCGAACAAGGCCTATTGGTGAAGTACTAAGTTGTGAGAATGTCATGAGTAACTTTGTGAAGTTCTCATAGATATGGAATTCATGTACAAGATTGCTGAAATGCAATGTATATCACCTCATGCTTTGTTCCTTGGAGTGTGAATAAATGAACTGGCCAGTGTCCAAATTGAGTCTTGACTCTTTTGGATGAAACAATGTGACTTGTTAGCTCCTCGTCAATACATTGTTTCTAACTTATTCACAAGCGACAAAGGAGTTGAGGAAATAACAGCTAGAAGGGTAAAATGGTAATTTTGTAAATCCCGACTAGCTGATGATATTCATGAAGGGTAATCACTGATAATATTCTGTGGATCCACTCATTACAATTAGGTTGAATTCTTGAGTAGAAAATAAATTCATTTGAACCGAGAGATTTTCAGTGTCAACTCTATAGTGGAGTTAGTTGACATTAAGCTAAACTTGGAAAAGGTTTTGTGAACTTTTGACTCCAGTGTTTAGCTCAAGCTTTGTTCATTTGGATCCATGAGGTCACTGTCATGAATCACATCGAGTAGGAATAATTAAACTGGAAGATAAGTCAAAACAAGAACGAAAATTGTCAAAAAGGTAAATTTGTCTTTTCGGACATAGCATGAAATGAATGTCAATAAATTTTTTTTGACATGGTCATATGATGGCCTAGATCACTTGGCCATGATGTGTTCATTGGGCCTTGTGGATTAATTTCATTTCATAGAATTTTACTTGAAAATTCTCAATGGGCTTTTCTTATGTTGTCATGAACAAGTAAAGAAAAATCTAGAAAGGCTTTCTAGAAGCCCTTTGGCCGTCCAACCCATGAAAATGGGAGACTAATTTCGTGCACCCCAATAGAGAAAAAGAGAGTTTATATTGTGCATAAATGTATGAAGATACTTGCCAAAAGAAAAAGAGGAAACCAATTGCTTCTAGAAGCATAGACTATTTCGGCCACCTAAGAGGAAATCAAATGAGGAAACAAATCCTAAGCCTTCATGAGGCATGTTGGACGTGCAAGGCAATAGGAAAAGAGGAAATAAGATTTTCTCATGAATATGCGATATTCTATAGATAAAAGGAAACTACCTTTTAAAGGTAAAACCTCCTCCTATAAATACCCCACCTCATTCCTCTCATTTCATTCATTCCACATAAGTTAGAGATTGAGAGCCTCTCTCTCTAGAACTTGTGGCCGCCCCTCTCCTCTCTCTCTCTCTATTCAATTTCGTTTTTATTGTTTTGGCACCTTGGTCCTCAGTTGACCTAGAGTTTAGCTCTGCGACTTCAAGACTCATTCTTAAGTCGTAGTGTTTAAAAGTGCCCACTCACTAATTCCTTTTATTTCGAGTGATTTAGTGATAGAAACTTTCGTGGTTGCTCGAGGTGTCGAGGAAAGAAAGAGAGACGTGCTGCAAGGGAGACGATCGTTGCAACTTTCCAAAAGCTTCTCAAAGTTCAAGCTTCAAGAAAGGTTAGTAAACTTCTATGCTCATAATAGTTTTTATTTACATGTGCTTGCTCTTTGTCTAGGTTAGTAAAAACTGTTTTACTTGAAAATAAATTTTTTTAAAATTCCGCCGCTTAACGAAGCGTTAAACTTTTTCTTAAACCCTAGATCAATTCCAACAACTGGAACTAGTACATTCTGATGTATGTGGTCCGCTCAGCCAACAGGCACATGGAGGATACGAATACTTCGTTACCTTCACCGATGATTACTCGCGATATGGTTTTGTCTATTTGCTCAAACACAAATCCGAGACCTTTAACGTATTTAAGGTCTTTAGGGCTTTAGTGGAAAAGCAAACTGGCAAAGTGATCAAAACCCTTCGATCTGATCGAGGTGGTGAGTATATGTCTGGAGAGTTCGATGACTTTCTTAAAGAAGAAGGTATCGCTTCTCAGCTTACCGCACCTGGCACACCTCAACAAAACAGAGTGTCAGAGAGAAGGAACCGAACTCTTATGGAGATGGTTAGATCAATGATGAGTTACTCATCACTCCCTCCTTCCTTATGGGGATATGCCCTCGAAACAGCCGCTTATATTCTGAACCAAGTTCCGTCCAAAACGGTTCCTGGTACTCCTTATGAACGATGGACTGGCCGTAAAGTAAATCTGGGTCACATCCGAATTTGGGGTTGCCCTGCACACGTGCTAAGGCAAAAGACTAGCAAGTTGGCTAGTAGGTCAGAATTGTGCTTGTTTGTGGGATATCCAAAGGAAACCAAGGGTTTCATCTTCTATAGTCCCGAGGACGATAAGACTTTCGTTAGCACGAATGCTCGTTTCCTTGAGGAGGACTTTACGAAAAACGTGAAACCTAGAAGCAAAATTGTGCTTGAAGAAAAGTTGGGTGAGGAAGCTTCTACCTCATTTGTAAGAACTGTTCTTACCCTAACTGAAACCCAACCTAACTCATCAGAATCTCGTCAAGTAGTACTTCGACGTAGTGGGAGGGCTACTCAAAAGCCTGACAGGTACATGTCTTATGGAGACTCTCTCGTAGCCATCTCTGACATGGATGATCCCGTTTCCTATAGCCAAGGATGGCTTGTTCTGAATCAAACCTTTGGCTTGACGCCATGAAAGTTGAAATGCACTCGATGTATGTCAACAAAGTCTGGAAACTTGTAGGCCTTCCTGAAGGGATTAAACCCGTAGTGTGTAAGTGGATATACAAGAAGAAAAAGGGTCCTGATGGGAACGTCGAGACGTTCAACGCACGACTTGTGGCGAAGGGTTATACCCAACAAGAAGGGATTGACTATGAAGAAACCTTCTCGCCAGTCGCGATGCTTAAATCCATCTGCATACTCCTATCAATAGCTGTATCTCTCGACTATGAGATCTGGCAAATGGATGTCAAGACAGCCTTTCTGAATGGCAATCTTGACGAGCGCATTTACATGGCTCAACCAGACGGTTTCGTGGATAAAGGTCAAGAGACCAAGGTTTGTGAGTTGCTTAAATCCATTTATGGACTAAAGCAAGCATCTAGGTCATGGAATATTAGATTCGATGAAACTGTAAAGAGCTCCGGCTTTGAACAGTCAATAGATGAGCCTTGTGTTTACAAGTTAATACACGAAGGCAAAGTTGTGTTTCTGGTACTATATGTCGATGATATACTACTCATTGGTAATGACGTGGGTAAGTTATCTGAGGTTAAGGTCTGGCTGGCAAAGCAATTCGATATGAAGGATCTAGGAGAAGCCGCATACATTCTGGGAATCCAAATCTTTCGAGATAGGAAAAACCGGACCTTGTCGCTCTCTCAAGCATCTTATATTGATAAGATGATGGATCGCTTCTCGATGGAAGACTGCAAGAGGGGTCAAACACCCTTTAGGCATGGAGTTTCACTCTCTAAGGACCAGTCTCCCAAGACTGCACAAGATATTGAAGATATGAGGAAGATTCCTTACGCCTCTGCCATAGGAAGCCTCACGTATGCTATGCTTTGCACTAGACCTGACATCTGTTTCGTCGTTGGCGTAGGAACTTGATGCTTACATACTCAGGTACTGACCTGACTATGACGGGATATACCGACTCCGATTTTCAAGCGGATAAGGATTCCAGGAAAGCCACTTTGGGATCTGTGTTCATCCTTAATGGTGGAGCCGTTGTGTGGAGGAGTATTAAGTAATCTTGCATTGCTGACTCCACAATGGTAGCAGAATATGTGGCTGCTTGTGAAGCATCCAAAGAGGCTGTATGGCTTAGAAAATTCCTTAAGTATTTGGAAGTTGTTCCAAACGTCGACGAGCCCAAGACCCTTTATTGTGATAATAGTGGGGCTGTCGCTAACTCAAAGGAACCTCGAAGCCAGAAATGCTCTAAGCCTATTGAGAGGAAATACCATTTGATTCGAGAGATCGTGCAGCGCGGAGACGTGGAAGTGAAGAAGATCTCAACGGTGGACAACCTAGCAGATCCATTCACCAAGGCCCTAGCGAACAAGGTCTTCGACCAACATCGAGAGGGATTAGGCATGAAGGACTACACATCTTCTTTGAGTCAAGTGGGAGTTTGTTGTCAATGGTGCCCACAAGAAGAGTTGTAGTCTTTATTTTGTACATTTGATGTAATAAAGTCTCAAGAAGACTCTTGCTTGTAATTGCTTATTCATTAATAAAAAGTTAATGAATAAAACATTTTGTACATTTTGTTCATTCATTCTTCCGTGTCTGTTTGAAGCTTTATGATAAAACATTAGTCTTTAGTCCATAAACAAACTAAACAACTTACGAAGAGACAAATGTAGATTTGCATGAACAAACTCTTCGTAGTTTGCTTAAAACGATATATTCGCAATCTAAGGGTCAAAGGACTATTGACCTCAGTATGATTGTTAGAAGAATCTATGATGTCTGGTTATGAGGCATTGAGAGTTGGGGACTCTATAGTTCTTCTAGGTATCTTCCGAAGGTACTGAATTGACCAGTGCACTTCTAGAGAAAAGATAAGAACAAACCATTTAACCTCTTATGTCTCGAAGTCACTACGTATGAATTGCATCGTGCTTACCTTAATCCTGAAATGAGACATGCCATTTCACACCTTACGTATTCTCATTTGAGAAAGTCAGAGTTCGGACTAACTATGTGATTCCGAACAGGGCCTATTGGTGAAGTACTAAGTTGTGAGAATGTCATGAGTAACTTTGTGAAGTTCTCATAGATATGGAATTCATGTACAAGATTGCTGAAATGCAATGTATATCACCTCATGCTTTGTTCCTTGGAATGTGAATAAATGAACTGGCCAGTGTCCAAATTGAGTCTTGACTCTTTTGGATGAAACAATGTGACTTGTTAGCTCCTCGTCAATACATTGTTTCTGACTTATTCACAAGCGACAAAGGAGTTGAGGAAATAACAGCTAGAAGGGTAAAATGGTAATTTTGTAAATCCCGACTAGCTGATGATATTCATGAATGGTAAACATAGATAATATTCAGTGGATCCGCTCATTACAATTAGGTTGAATTCTTGAGTAGAAAATAAATTCATTTGAACCGAGAGATTTTCAGTGTCAACTCTTTAGTGGAGTCAGTTGACATTAAGCTAAAATTGGAAAAGGTTTGTGAACTTTTGAGTCCAAGTGTTTAGCTCAAGCTTTGTTCATTTGGATTCATGAGGTCACTATCACAAATCATATCGAGTAGGAATAGTTAAACTAGCAGCTAAGTCAAAACAAGAACGAGACAAGTTTTGTGAAAATTGTCTAAAGGGTATTTTTGTCTTTTTAGACATAGGACGAAATGAATGTCAATAAATTTTTTAACATTGTCATATGATGACAAATGAAATTTAAATCACACGGCCAACTTAAAGAATTTGGGCCTTGAGGATTAATTTCATTTCATAGAATTTTACTTGAAAATTCTTAATGGGCTTTTCTTATGTTGTCATAAACAAATGAAGAAACATCTAGAAGCTCCTTCTAGAAGCTCAAATTTCGTCCAACCCAAGGAAAATAAGGCTGAATTTTGTTCATGCCATAGTGCGAAAGAGAGTTTATTTTGTGCATTAATGTATGAAGATACTTGCCAAAAGAAAAAGAGGAAACAAATTTCCTCTAGAAGGAAAGTGCATTTTCGGCCAACTAAGAGAGAACGAATGAGAAAACAAATCCAAGGACTTGCATGACATGTCATGAACGTCCAACATGGGTAGAAAAGAGGAAATAAGATTTGCTCATACCTCCCCTATAAATAGAGACCTCATTCCTCTCATTCTAGTCATTCCATATAAGTTAGAGATTGAGAGACTCTCTCTCTAGACCTTGTGGCCGATTTCTCCTCTCTCTCTCTCTAGTTATTTTTGTTTTTGTTTTGGCACCTAGGTCCTCATTTGACCTAGTGGTTTTAGCTCTTCGACTTTGAGACTTGTTCTCGAGTCGTCGTGTTTAAAAGTGCCCACTCACTAATTCCTTTTTTCTCGAGTGATTCATGCGATAGAAACTATCGTGGTTGCTCGCGTTGCCGAGGAAAGAAGAGAGACGTGCTGCGAGGGGAGACGAACGTTGCAACTTTCCAAAAGCTTCTCAATGTTCAAGCTTCTAAAAAGGTTAGTAATCTTTAATGCTCATAATAGTTTTTATTTACATGTGCTTGCTCTTTGTCTAGGTTAGTAAAAACTGTTTTACTTGTAAAAGAAATTTTTTGAAATTCCGCAGCTTAACGAAGCGTTAAACTTTTTCTTAAACCCTAGATCAATTCCAACAAATGGTATTAGTCGGAACTCAACTCGAGGAGTGACCTCAACTCGAGGAGTAATGCGCAGAGTAGGCACGAGGACTTATCAGTCGACTCGTGGACTTAGGACTCAACTCGAGGAGTGACCTCAATTCGAGGAGTCTTCTGAAGAGTCGGCACGAGGACTTATCAGTCGACTCGTGGGCTCGGAACTCAACTCGAGGAGTGACCTCAACTCGAGGAGTCATGTGAACAGTCGACACGAGGACTTATCAGTCGACTCGTGGACTCTGAACTCAACTCGAGGAGTCATGTGAACAATCAACACGAGGACTTATCAGTCGACTCGTGGACTCTGAACTCAACTCGAGGAGTCATGTTAAGAGGCGACACGAGGACTTATCAGTCAACTCGTGGACTCGGGACTCAACTCGAGGAGTGACCTCAACTCGAGGAATCATGTGTAGATTGTTTCTCTTCGGGACCTCCGGCCTAACCATCGGCCCCTTGAGACTTTGGTATACTTTTGTTTTTTTTAGTTGTTTTGATTGAGTATTGCTCCGTATTAGCCTCCCGAGTTTCTTGTGTTTGTGAGACGAAAACCAGGAAACTCTCATGTAGGGGATATGCAATAATTCGTCACAATGTGTAGAATAACTTTTTATTGCAATAAAAAGGTTGTTACAACTTGCCATGGCACTTGGCCTTCTTTGGAAAAAGAAAATAACATGCTTGAGATAAAATGATCATAGGGGCGAGTAAGTTCGAGCGTGAATTTAATAGCGAAAGCTATGCCAGTTGTGGCTGCACGTGGTGGGAGCTTGTTCTTTTAGTAGATAAACCGCCCTCACCGTCTCATTGCTCTGATGCCCTAGGTTTCTGAGCCATTGCCTATCGTGGAGGTTGTCGTAGCGGTAATGATGTTTCCTTCTCCTTGACGAGTCGGGCGCTCAGTCGGGTTTGTGACGCTGCTAGCGCATGCCACAAATTCTTCGAGATCCCCGCCTCGAATCAGGGAATCAATTTGCTTCCTAAGTTGGTAGCATTCAGTTGTAACGTGTTCGTGGTCTTGGTGATATTCGCAGTGTTTGCTCCTGTCCCGCATTGCGGGGTCCCTCTTCATTGGAGGTGGAGATCTTAACTTCTCTTTGTGTAAGCTGAGGATCCGGCCGGGTGTTGTGTTGAGAGGGACGAAGGATAGCTTCGGGGTCGGAGAAGGATGGTCATTAGAGACCTGAGCATTTCTACGCCTCTTCCTTCGCGAGTCGGGACCGACGGCCGGTGCCACGAGTGTGGCAACACGCAACTTGTTGGATACTCGATTAACAACGTTGGGTGGTTGGTGTCCCAAGACGACCTCTCTCGCGATCTCGCGTCAGGCGTTGAGTTTTTCTCTCAAGTCACTCCCATGAGATTCCCTTCGGGAATTGAGGCGGTCTCTCAAGTCTCTGTTGGCCGTTCCTATCACCCTATGCAGCGGTATGTCATTCAGGCGACGCCCTCGACGGACGTCGCGACTGTCGATGTCATCTTTTTGCCAGGGGTTTTGGACGCAGATGGTGAGCTTGGAGCGTCCCTTTTGGGACCTTGAGATTGAGCGTCGTTGAGCATTACTCGATCTTTGATGTATTGGCGTGGTCACTCGAGGGTGTCCCCTCGAGGGTGCACCTGTGTGTTCATTCAACGATCGACGTCTTGATGCGATTGCCTGAGGGTGTCTCCTATAAGGCATGCGTGCGCGTTCACTTTCGTGAATAGCATGGTCGAGGTCGGGATCTTTCTCGTCGTGGTTGACATGGTCCTCGATGCGGTAGTCGAGGAGGTCGGCGATGAGTGTGCCATTCACCCCCGGCAGCTTGAGGAGTTCAGAGAGTCTCCGGGCCGTGTCTTCACGGAGAGCGTCGTTGGCGTCGCCGGCCAGTTCATGGGTGGCTGGTTCGAGGGGTAGGCTCTCGTTATCACGAGGCCGTTGATCCCCAACCCGGCGTGCCAAGCTTCCCAAGGCGTGTCTCAAGCTAGTCGCTTGGTCGGCCGTGGAGGTGACGGACAATTGACTCATCTATCGAGAGTTATGTCGTCGGAGGTAGAAGAAGATTAGTAGAGGGAATGTGTCGCCAAGGTCGGGAGATGCCCTCCTTCTAGCGCCAAAATGTTGTTGCTCATTTTCAGACAATGATTTAGAAGCCTTAAACGGTTAGACCCAAGGCCGGACCAAGTGGTCTCGCTTTTGCTTGAGCGTGTCGGACTCGATATCTCGAGTCTCCCCTTAGCTGTCAATGGTCCTTGAGTTCGCCGGCATACCTGAAAAGGATAAGAGAACCGTGAACTAGGAAGGGAAAACAGAGGGGGTGCCTCTGTTTACCTCTCCGACGCTCAACATTAGTAGGATTGAGGTGGAGTATAGAGGTTTTAGAGGGTGAGAAGCCAAAGATGAGCGAAACGAGTGAAGTATGAGTTTGACAGCGTTTCGGGACTAAAAAATGGATTACCTTTGGGAGAGGGCGGACCTCTGTATTTATAGGCGACCAAGGGGTGTTTTGGGCAACCCCTTGGCCGAGTGAGTCTCCTGGGTCGGCCATTGGCCGGCTGAAAGTTTGGGCCGACCAATGGTCGGCTGAACTTGGGTCGGATGAAGGTTCACTCGGCCATTTGCGGGCTGAACTTGGGTCGGATGAAGGTTCACTCGGCCATTGGCCGAGTGAACTGCTGGCCGGATGAAGGTTCACTCGGCCATTGACCGAGTGAACTGCCTGGGCCGGATGGGATTCACTCGGCCATTGGCCGAGTGAAATGCTTGGGCCGGCTGGGATTCACTCGGCCATTGGCCGAGTGAAATGCTTGGACCGGCCAATGGCTGAATGAACTTGGGCTGGCCATTGGCCGGGCGAGACATTGACCGGTCGGGAGGCTGCCGGCCAGGAGGTGTCCTGACGGTCCTTGTCCGACCGGGGGTCGGCCAGACAGGCCTTTGCCGGCCGGGATGCGGCGTGACGGTTTTGCCCCTGTCGGCAGTGTATTCTTAAATTTTGTACGCTGAGCTTTTGAGCGAGCTCTAGCCCCACAATGAGGGCTTTGTACTCGGCCTCGCTGTTGGAGGCTTGGAATCCGTAGTGGAGGGCATAGCGTAACTTCTCCCGATCGGGATTGGTTAAAATCACGCCGGCGCCGGCTCCCTGAGCATTGGATGCTCCATCGGTCGAGTAGTCTTCCGCTCTTCCCATGTCGGTTGTATAGGAGAATTCTGGCACAAAATCGGCTAGGGCTTGAGCCTTTATTTCCGGTCTCGGATGGAACTCGATTCCGTACTCGCTCAATTCGTGGGACCAGACCACCATGCAAGTCAATGTTCCCTTTTGAAG